>NC_089276.1:9684833-10386512 GCF_963678975.1 Dysidea avara
CCTGCTTATTGAGTGAAGGTTGCAATAAACAAGTTCCACTGTAATTTATACACGTGATCTGATCCTGTATATTCTGTCAGCAGATGAGATCCACTTGGCCAGAACAAAATGTGACCCAAAAGTCCTGGATGATCCACAGTCAACCCACTTACAACCCAGTGGCACAATGGAGCTGAGTATTTATAGAGAATACAATTATATTTATTTCTAAGATGCAGTGTGGACACATTACAATACATTACAACGTGTGCATACAAGACATGCTACGTACTGTTTTAGCATTTCAAGTCACCACATTATGCATGGACCAGTCAACAATACTTCATAGTGCCTATCAGTAAACTTGAAGAAAAGTTACAAAAAATAAAAATGCATATAAGTACAGTGAAACCTCATTAATAGAGCCAGCTCTGGGACCAAAAAATTTGGCCTTAATAACAAGGTGGCCTTATTAATGAGGTAATACTGCTTAACTATATTTGGGACCTACTAGAAGTGGCCAATATAACGAGGTGGTCTTATTAAATAGGTGGCCACTAAGTGAGGTTTCACTGTACGTACCGTTAACAATGGTGAACATTAACAATATACACTGAAACTTTACTCAGGTCGCTTTATGGCCAACCTTGTGGCAGATTGCTCTGTACACAAAATGACACATTCAGGGATTGTATTTAGATGGATGATAAAGTAATACATTGTCACTTATAGTCATGATGTGTCACTACTAGGCAGTATCTGACTCTTTTATGGCTCAAACTGTTGTTATCGGCACTTCCTTTGTGCTGTGTAGCAGTTTATTGTGTCTGGTGGATAGTGGCCAAGATTAGATCATATTATGGAATGAGAATAACTAATTATCAGCTCTTACCAGATTTTCCAGACCAGCTGATCAACAACCCTGATGATGATGATTGATGATGACTGATGTTATACATTTCCCGTCCTTATTAACTGTTATAATACCATGCATGCATGAATGTGTTGAAAACTTTTGTAAACAGTGATATTGTGGTATCCAATGGATTAATCAGTACACTATGACGAGTATGTATACACAATCTCATCATACTAAACTGAATCATTATGCTACATATACATATATGGTCCATAGCAACTATATGTATGTGTGTGTCTTGAATATTTGTGTGTGTATGTTTTACATGTGTTGTGTGCAAGTAGTGAGTATTTGTGTGTTTCATGTTGTCTGAGCTTTCATGAAAATTAAGATGCAGTCGGGTGGCTCATTAGGACTATACAGTTTATACAGATTGGAGTTGCATATATAATAATTATTACTTGACAGTGACATCATGAATTTATTTTCTCACCAAAATAGCAAAATCAGCTTAATGATTCAAATCAAAAGTAGTCAAAATACTGTGGTACTTTCATCGCATCTTAGTTCTGCCAAGGTATCCACACTCCACCAAAATGAGCAGGATTAGATCTAGGATCAAGAGGAGGATTTAATTGCTCAATATGTGTTGAATTGTATTACTCAATCCTCTCATAATTGCTTGACTATTTTGGTTCCTTTCATTAGGATCATTGAACAGCCATGTAAAGGAAGGTGTATATGCATGGAGGAAGTTCTATTAACTTATCCAGGACAAAGACCACCCTCACGTTTACTGGTGCCAAACTACAGTTAGGGAGTTCTGTAATAAGTTTCCATTGTGCAATTTGAATAGCACCTTGTCCACTATATTATCAACAGTTCTTTCCGAGGTATATTGTCATTGTCTGTATATAATGGTGTTCTACGTGTTGTACCCATCTTTTCTTTATCCAGTTCCAAACCAGCAATACCTTTTACTATTGTTGGTAGCCAGTCAGTTACATGAATCAGTTGTTAGTTAGAACCCTGCTCAAATGCGGTACCACGGACTCCACCTTCAAACACACAGTAGCCTTGTTCCCTCTCAATGGTCAGTTACTACCACTTTAGCTATCAGTTGTGAATATAATAATAGTGTCATCTAGTGAGTTCCTTGCAATCTCATTGTAATATTAACTATTCCCTCATCAGCTATATTGCTTGTAACAACCCACAAATGTTTGTCAGATATCATGAGGAATATCTGGACATTGATCAGTGTACTTCTGAGGAGCTTCCAATGGAGCATGCACTGACTGATATGCATGTCCTTTATCACTATCATGGTTCATGATAGCATACAACTGCTTCAGTAAATGGTGGAGTACTGTACTGATATGCCATTTTATCAATGACCGGTGAGTCTAAAGTCAATTCCATTAATATAGTTAGATTTTGACTCTGTCACTTTCCAAAAGGTAGAGCTCCAGCCATGTATGTAAAATATTTTTCTGCGGCATCATTGCATCCTTAGAAGCCTGTAGGTTGGGGTGTACCCAAGCTTGAATTGCATTGTGCATATCAAGGTCCCACAGTGTGTAGAATAACCACCTTTCTTCAACTCATGATCCTTTGCAATCACAGTTTGTAATAGCTGATCATCACTGATCTTGTTGGAGAGCATACTTGTACGTTGTATTGCTGTAGACAAATTCCTTCACTTGTAAACTATCAATAGTTGTTGTTTTCATATCAGATCATTCCATCCCAAGTCATCTATCATACAGTATGGTAGTACTGTGTATTAGGTAGGGATCATTGAGGTTGCACTTGCTTACAAAAGATTATTGTCCAAAGGCTAACCTCATGCACAATATCACCACGGTGCCTCGGCAGTATTGGTAGGTATAACCAAGCCCAAAATGCTTATAGGTTACTACAAAATTTTAATATATATTAGAGTTGCAATGATACAGTGTGTAGACATATTGATATATTGCCTCTGGTGTATCACGATACAATGATATATTGCACGATATACAAGTTGGAGTCTATTGCAATGGTCTATGTTGTTTTTTAATGTTTTTTTGTTTTTAAAGAGAAATAAGTGACCTAATTTTTCTTTGAGTAGCATTACATACTATTCAGTTAGACCACAATGTACAATAATTTGATTGTCAGCCAGGTTAACAAGCCACGATATGTTGATATATCGATACAGTTTGACTTTGTATCGATACAGCAATATTGTCTTAAAACGATGCGATACGCGATATATCGATATATTGTTGCATCTCTAATAAATATATATACACATTCAGTCAAATTTTCTATTTACTGCTTGACTGACTGACTGACTGACTGACTGACTGACTGACTGACTGACTGACTGACTGACTGACTGACTGACTGACTGACTGACTGACTAACTGACTGACTGACTGACTGACTGACTGGTGGTTTCAGACAAGTGTAATACGATAACAGCTAAGGTAACAGGCTTGAGTTTTTCACTGTTTGATGTTGCTTCAGCCTGTCAGGTGTCTTTTAGCATACTGCAGTATGTACACAATGCATACTTCATGTAGTTACCAGTGTTTTCCCATTTATTTTGCTGACAGCGCAAGATGTTGGTTCTCAGTAGCATCATGTGATGACTTCCCAACCTACGTCTGATGAGGTTAGCTGAAATTTAACCATAATGGCCACTTTGCAGTAATTGGTAGTTGAGGTGTGCATTCAGACAAAAACAATAAGCCTGGTGCCATTCTTTTCTGATGCAGTATGCACAGGTTCACTAGTAGAGCTGTGCAATACTACCCGGTATTGTGACACCAAGTAGCAATACTCTACCTCCTCCTTACGATTTGGTATCGTAGGTAATATAACTAGATAGTTAATGAAGTTTGGTCACATTTTCAATTAATTCAAGTCAAACTTTTCATATAGGACCCTATTAACATGATACATAGTTTGCATATTCATGTACTATTTTATGAAAAGGTCGATTTTATGTGCGCAATAGCTTGACTATCTCATGTAGTTCACATCATGTGTAGTATTGATGCCTAAAGTATATTGTGATACCCTACATGTATTATTATGGTATCACTATACGCAAACTTGAGGTGGTATTGCACAGCTCTATTCACTAGTCATAATAATGTAAACAAGTACAAGGAAAAATAATTAGAAATTTCAATTTCAATTTGGAATCAAAGAAATAAAAAGTAGTAAAACAATCTACTATAATTCATGATCAGTCGTGGATATAGCCTGAAATAGAAATTAAATGTCCACTAGTATAATATATATATCTTCAGGTGTAGGTGACCTTTCCTTGTTTCAATGCTTTTTAATTATTTTTTAATCCCTAATCAAACCCTGTACTTGTATAGTAGGGATCACAGAGTCTTTCCCTTCAATATTGCCCATAAATTAGCTTCACTTTTCCTTCAAAACAGCTTGGTGCTATTGGTTAAGCATAACCAAACCCAAAAATGCCTTCAGAGTGACCCCAAACCCTTCCAACAAATTTTATGGAATTTTTTACTTACTGACTTTTCTACTAACTAACTAACAGATGCCATACCTTTACTATATATGCTTAATGCAATGGGCTTGATTTCTTCACTGTTCAACATTACTTCAGCCTGAGACATGCCTTTTTGCCAACCACAGCAGCTACAGTGCTGGACTTGCCTTTGTCCTCCTTTTGTTCCTTCTTTGTGTCCCATTTATTTTTCCACTAGCTGCCTCGAAGGTATTGATTTGTGGTAGAATGTGACCACGACTTCAGTGCATGCTTGCTGTTACAAGAATTGTACATAATTACTATAGTGAGTGGATTGATTGCAGATGCACTTCTTGTATAGTGGGTAGAACATACCTGAACAATGCAAAATGGCTGTTCTTCCTAGTAGCTGATAGTCAGGCACACGTTTAATCGTGGTTTCCATATAGTGACTGGATTGATTGTAGAGGAGTTTCTTGCACTGTTCTTTATTTGTAATGCTGTATAAATGAACCAAGCTGAAAATGAAGCAAAATGGCAACAAAGCTTCCAGTAATTGATAGTCAGGGCATGCGTTATGTCTGGCCAGTGCCATTCTTTTCATTTAGTTCATTACAAAAAGTAAAAAACAAACAAGTATAAGGAAAAATTAGAAATTTTATATTTGAGTATAGGGATCATAGAAATAACAGTAAGGAAACAAGGGAGGTCATTTACACCCGCAGCTGTACTAGTGGACATTTAATTTGTACTAGTGGACATTTAATTTCACTACTGTTATAATAGCTGCAAGTCTAGATGACCTCGTTTAATTGTTTCCTTGCTTTTTATCCTTACTCAAGTATAAGTTTTTTCCGAACCAATCCATGATAGTGGGTTCATAATAGGGATTTCCCATGTTTTTTGCAAAGAATGCACACCTAAAACCACCATACAAGGCACCCTTCAACTCAAAGCAACCCTCTGGTAATTCTTTGCAAGAAGTATAGGTCCATTAATAGTGAGTATCAAGTGGAAAGGAACAGTAAGACAAAACTGAAATTTATCATTTTGTTCATATCATGCAAAGGAAAATCCAGGATTGGGGAATTTTGGCGTAAATTCCTCCCTCCCCCCTCTCTCTCCCTTTGTGGAGGAGCCATACTTCTTTCGGTTGAACTAAATGTTATGTTAGACTAAAACCAATTTATTACTCAAGAAATATGCATATTACCACCATTTATTCTTAAACCAAAGTTAAAGCAGCTGTCAAACTGTCACCCAGCATCCTTTACGCACACTAATTAAGCACTTCTATGCTGGTGTCATATCCTTTCTAATAGCTCTTAAGACTTCACAACCATCTGCAAAGGCCAAAATGGCAATTGAGACACTACTAATTAAGAGGTGATTATTTGTTGCTAGAAAAATGCAGAAACTAATTAGAGAATCTATTCTCCCTGACTACCTATAACTTGTGCCCCTCCGTTGGATCCAACCCTGTTATGTTATAGCTAGCCAGGGCAGCCAACAGGGGGATGACAACTGGGGCATTTTGCCCCAGGCCCAGGGTACCTAGAATATCTGTTAGCTATAACATAACAGGGTTGGATCCAAGGGAGGGGTTCAAGTTATAGGTGGTCAGGGAGAATAGATTCTCTAATTAGTTTCTGCATTTTTCTAGCAACAAATAATCACCTTTTAGTAGTGTCTCAATTACCATTTTGGCCTTTGCAGATGGTTGTGAAGTCTTAAAAGTTGTTAGAAAGGCTATGATTCCAGCATAGAAGTAGTATAGTGAATGTCATAATAATAAATATGGCAACATACAGGAATAGCTACGAGGTAGGGTAATAGTTAGGTTGCTTAAAGCCAAATTTAAAATTAATGTAGACCCAAGTGACAAAAGCACCAAACTTTCTCCACATATGTAGTACAACCTTAACTTAAATTTTTTGATAGGATCCATCTTATCTTAAAAAGGGCCTTTCCATAAAAGCATTTATAGTCATGTAGCCACAGAATTTTCAAAATTGACAAGCCATATAAGTGCTAGTTTTGCTCTATTTCATGCAAGAGAACATTATGCAGGTTGAAGATTAAACCAAGAGCTGATAAACAGTAATATTACTCTCACAAGCTTTATTCAATGCTGACAAGTAATTGATTCATTCATACTGACTGTTACTGGATCTACAAAAAGGTACCTTTTCCGTGACACACAAAATTTGACCCATTTTTGAATTTTGAAGCTTCATAACTTTTTGATCATGGCATATAATAGCCTGAAATTTTTCATGGATGTAACTACAATATCTGACTGCATTCTAGTACTAAGAGCAAGTTCAGTATAAGGAGTCAAGTGTTACATCATTTTGTTTGCTGGTATTTAAAATGTGCGTACTTTTTGCAAATCCTGTCATCTATAGTTTACAGCATATACAGCTTGTATGATCCACAAACTGTATAGAGAAATTTCTCTATAGTTGCTTACTATGGAAATGAATATACACTGTAATATTTGCAGTAATTAGTTTGTGGTATATAAATGAATATCTCTTACATAATGTATATCTCTTACATAATGTGTTTTATTTTATTTATTTATTTATTAAGGCTTTACAGTACAAGTGCTGAAGGTCTGTAGGACACCTGGTCCTACAGCCTGTTCAAGCGTTAATCAGGTGGCTGCAGGTTCGAGGCTGCCCAGGTCCAGTCATGGATTTTTTCTCCTTTCTCCACCTTTTCAAACAAACTTTCTGTAACAACTTTAAACAGGCTGTGTAGGACCAGGTGTCCTACAGACCTTCAGTACTTGTGCTGTAAAGCCTTAATAAATAAATAAATACTGTAGTCATGCAGATGTCACATCTTATACAGAATTCATTTTGTGCTTGTTTGCGAAGTAGCTATAACTTGATAACTTACCAGCTTATACTACACCAGCTCTTGTTATTTAGTATGAAAATATGTGTTAGTGCTACATGCATGATTTTGTGTCTATGCTGAAATCACATGCATGACCACAACAATAAGGTTCTTCATACCTTTAACCCAGCAGTGCAGCTATATACCATAAGTCTCAAGCTGAATTAATGCTAAAAATGCATATTTGTAGTAGTGGATATAATGTATAGGATTTCACCAGGGTTTGTGAGAACAAAGTGTGGTTTAAATACAGTATAACCTAGGGATGCAGTCAACATGGATTTTTTTCATGAATTTCCAAACAGCTTTCATTATGCAATGGTAGAGAATAAATGACTAACTACATACATGTAAATATAATTGCCTTACTACCAGAGCTTGACTGGACATGCAGGTATGTATATATCAAATGCTATAGTTTTAAAGATGTTTTAGACATATGATGCAATCTGATGAAGTGTTGCAATTTTAAGATCAAATTGTAGCAGTGAAAAATTACTTTTAGTATTGCATGTTTACATTCACCATTACCGTGAAACTTAGCAACCAAAGATTACACATAGTTATAGCTTTGGCATGCTAGGTTAGGATGTAAAGAACACAGAATTGCTATATGTCGTCGATCAGTGAATTAAAAGTGTAGAATTTCAACTATGACATGTTTGGCACAATTGTATGCATACAATATTGGGTAAGATAGCTGTTCTGAAATTACATGCAAATAAGACTTCAACTAGCACAGTGGTCATGATAATTTTATTACTGTGAAGCAGAACTTTATATTATAGATGACTGTTCTAGCAGTAATATTCTTTCAAATTCCTGCATTCAATAAATCAGTCCTGCAAATATAATTTTGACCATGCAGCACTGATTAGTTTTCAGAAGAGCTTAGTTCTTTTCCTTGCTGTTTTTATTTTTGTTATGG
The DNA here is from genome assembly GCF_963678975.1 of Dysidea avara. Classification (NCBI taxonomy): domain Eukaryota; kingdom Metazoa; phylum Porifera; class Demospongiae; order Dictyoceratida; family Dysideidae; genus Dysidea; species Dysidea avara. The sequence goes on from NC_089276.1 coordinate 9,693,003, forward strand.
TACGCTTGTTGTATCATAAGTAAACAATTGATGCTATGTACTCTATTAGCTTCTCCTATAAGCAAGTACATGGTTAAATTTCTGAGGGGGTAAATACTCCTAGATCTGGACCCCTACACTGGAAATTGAACACTTCAGAATGAGCTCATCTAAAGATTCTATCTGTCAAAATACGTACATGTTTGAGGAGAGTGCATATGCACTGCACTGCACAACACAGCACAACACAGCCTAGGGATACTTGTAGTGGTGGTCTGGTGGATTATTGCATGCTTTAAGTGATTGTGGTTCAAGGGAATGTAAAACACTGAGTGGAGATGTGCTTATCTTCGTGTTACAGGACTGCCCGACTGCTCTAATAGAGTAATTGTGAATAAAACACAAAAAATAGACATGTGTTGATAAATTCAATGACATAAATTATAACTTAATGACATCCTTTATAATTTAGTGTCATTTGAAATACTCTAGGTTATTCTAAAGTTTCAAATTACTATTTAAAATGCCAAAATTGCAAAAAGGCAATTTTCCAAGCCTTGGATGGCTTCCCAGCATGCATGCCTGAGGTGGATCCTATCAAACATTTTTATCTAATGTGGTAAGGAACTCACAGAATAAAATTGATGCTTTTGTCAGTTGTGTCCACATATTTTTGCTAAGCCACCTAACTATAAGGGGGGCCTAAAACAACACAATAGTGATGTTTTAGTAAGGGTTTTTAGTTTTAGTTATAGTCATAGTCATAGTCAGTTTCATCAATAATATTATTTTAGATTTAGTTTTAGTTATAGAAATTTTTCTTAATTCCTTTTAGTTATTGATTTAGTTATAGTTATATTCTCTTTGTTATTTTAGTTTTAGTTTTAGTTTAAAATGTGAAAATCTTTTAGTTATAGTTATAGTTTAAGTAAAATTTCTTTAAAAGTTTTAGTTGTACATAAGAAACTCTTTAGTTTTAGTTATAGTTTTAGTAAACTTTTCCAATTCTTTTTAGTTTTAGATTTAGTTTTGGTAAAATATTCTGTTGTATTTTAGTTATAGATTTAGTTTTAGTTATAACGCGGATTTGCTTTTAGTTGTAGTTTTAGTTAACTAATACATATTTGTCTTACTAAAAGTACTTTTAGTTTTAGTTATAGCTAACTAAACCACCATCAAGTCACAAACTATAGCATATATTGATGTTTGGATGCTACATATAGCAGTACAGTTTCATTCTGTGTTTTGTTCCACATGTAGAACATACGTGAACTTATATGTGCAGTGGTACACAACTACCTAAAACACAGGTAGCTGGATCCCTGGCAAGACAAAACCGTAAATTACAGTATACACAATTACAACATTAACTAAAAAACAGTTAAAAGTTCCATAATATTCCACAATTCTGACGAGCGAGCATTGAAGATCCTATAGGAACATTAAATGGCAACTTGAGCAGCTTGTTCAAAAATAGATCTAACGAAGCATTTTTGTAGATAACAAACCCTACATAAATTAGATATTGTTGATGGCAAAAAATTGATTGATTGATTGATTGGTTGGTTGGTTTTTATTTAAACTCCGATATTCGGCATTGCTGTTCTTCCATACAAGAGTGTACATAAAGTAATTAGCTACAAAACCAAAAATTTACAGCTACAAAATTAATACAGTTACATAAAATAGTACAACACAACAATTACATGAGAACACATAGTACACCACAAATAAAGAATACAAAAAAAACATTTCACATATCATTGTACAAGATAAGATTATATAGTGTTGAAGGGAATGCAGTGGCGGATCTAGGAATTTATAAAGGGGGTTTCCAGTTTAGAACGTGGACATATCCACTGCATAGGAGAAGGAAGGATGCTACAGTTTGGAGTGTCCAAAATTTATGGTGGTAGTAGTAGGTGCACGAAGCATGCAAAGCATGCTAATTCTAAGGGGGTCTGAGGGCATGTCCTCCAGGAAAATTTTGAAACTTAGGTGTCAGGAGATTGAATTTGCAGTGGTTTTTGTTGTCAATCAAATACCAGTACTATTAATTTTATTTTAATGCATACTTGACTGTTGTTTTAGGGTGACTGCTCCATTAGAGTATTTTGACCGTGATTGACAAGTTTCTGGAAGTTCACATGACGACTGTTGCACAATACAACTTTGAGTGTGTGAAGAAGCACACTCACCATGCATGCAAAGTATGCATGTGCTACGGGGGGTCTGGGGGGAGTATCCATTAGAGACAGGATGTTATCCGTAACATGGATAATGGGATTTTACTAGTATACTAATAATTCTAACCACCTTGTGTATAGAGACTATAGCCTCTCTATAGAGTCTATCTTGACTAACCTGTCTATACAGTCTATAGTGACTAACCTGTCTATACAGTCTATAGTAACTAATCTGTCTATATAGCTAACCTCTCTACACAGTCTATAGCTAGTGACTAACCTGTCTATATAGTCTATAGTGACTAACCTGTCTATATAGTCTATAGTGACTAACCTGTCTATATAGTCTATAGTGAGACAGCTTAGTCACTATAGACTATATAGACAGGTTAGTCACTATAGACTGTATAGACAGGTTAGTCACTATAGACTGTATAGACAGCTTAGTCACTATAGACTGTATAGACAGCTTAGTCACTATAGACAGTATAGACAACTTAGTCATTATAGACTATATAGACAGGTTAGTCACTATAGACTGTATAGACAGGTTAGTCACTCGATACGCTATTGTAGACGGGTTGGTCAATTTCCGTTTCTAATAGTATATTAGTTCCGTGTTACGGATAACATCCTGTCTGTAACGCCACTTGTCTGGGGGCATGCCCCCCAGGAAATTTTTGATGCTCTGAGACTGCATTTGGCTACAATTTTAGAGTGAAAAATAATATTTACGAAGTCTATTTACGGAGTGTTGAGCATACACATCGCTTATTATAGGCGCACGCCGCAATTATTAATTAAAATACTCAGCTGTTGTGTAATCATTTTTCAAAGGTGGTTTCCGTGGAAACCTTGAAATCCCCCTAAATCCGCCACTGGAATGTAGAGGTCAAAACAACATCATCAGGTAGTCTAAGATCATTCCACCAATGTGCAGGGGCGTAGCCAGGGGGGGGGGTTCAAAGGGTTCGGATGAACCCCCTTTTCAGAGTTAAATTTTTTTAAATCGTGATACTGGTTAACTAGAACTGAATTAACTTACACAAATCCACTGAAATGGGTAGCTACAGGTCTTCAGGCAGAGGAATTCAAGTACCTCTACTCGCTATTGCGAATGAATTTATAAGAATACACATGTTTACACGTGTACACGTGTTTACATGTGCACACCTACGAAATTCTATACTTAGGGCAGAACCCCCCTTTTGGAAATCCTGCCTATGCCCCTGATGTGTGACTGAATATCTAAACAAATTCACATTCTGCATAGAACAGTTTGAAGAGATCTGTTCAAGGACCGAGTGCAGTACTCATGGCTAGTTCTGAATACTATTGGAGGATCCAGCACAATACCATCACCAAGACAAATCTTGTGTAAAGAACACACTGAAGCAACAGTACTCAATTAAAGATGACACTGTCAGCTAATGGAATTTAGAGCGATGTTCTAAAACATGATCAAATTTTCCAAGAGATGCAGTGATACGGATACCCCAATTGTGTAAACGTTGTAAATGATGAATGTCAAATTGAGAGAGTAAAGGACCCCAGACTGGCAATGCATAAATTAAACAAGATAACACAAGAGAGTCTATTAGCATCTTGATGACATCAGTTGGTAAAGATTTCTTGTGAGAATTAATCCAGAATAAATAAAAAGACATTTTCTCACAAATAGCAGATACAAGAGCTGACCAATCCAGTTTATTATCAAAAGTGATCCCCAGATATTTCTGAGAGATTACTACAAACAAGGGTATACCATATCAATCTTTACTTCTGGAGGTAATACATTTGACTGGGTACAAGGTTTAAGTGACCTAGACACCCAACTTCAATTGTAACTAGTTCAACAAATAAGCCAGTACGCTCAAGGTCTGAAAGTAAAGGACCGTAACGAACTACTTTCCTGGAGCTGACAGCTACAAAGTGTTGTTCTGTATTGGTAACAACTGACAGTTCCAGTAAAATGATGCCATCAATAAGGCCCATCATCACAAATCAAAACTATATCCGGCCTACTTGATAATGATGAGAAACATGGTGGAACAGTGCTTGGTGGGTTAGTGCTAGCCAAATGACCAGGGAGATTGGCACAAAGTTTATATATAACAAGGTGATACGTTCTTCTGTAGGCCATGAACAAAAGCCTGTAGGACTAAGTCATGGCGCCAGGTACATCTTCCCTGATCAAGAGCAGTAGAGCAACCAGTAAATATGGTTGGTTGTAAGCTGGTTGAAGCAACAAAGGACATACTGGACTAACAATTATGTTCCATCGAGCCAAGTTCATTGGGGTAGGAAGGGTGTCACACCCAACACGCAAGAGAAAAGACAGTTGTTTTTCTGGTAGACCACACATCAACCTCCTCCATAGAGGACATCACTGCTCCAAAGTAATTACGTCCAAGCATTTATTCTGAACAGTCAATGACTCAAGTTGGATCTCCCAATGGCTGGTGTGACAGGCACGCAAATGTTTGTGGGTGTTGTTCTTAAAGGTGGCATAATTGATATTGGATATACTTAATTATAGTATGTTCACGTTGAGCTGAACCCTCAAAAACGTTTAATAACTCATGGATGTAATTACACACGATCTTGAAATTTGGCTCATTTGTAGTACTGCTTGACCCGCTAAAAATATTTCAAAGTCTCTTTGTTCAAATATTTGACATAATATTTACGGCCAATCAAAATTTCCACTATACATTTCCTATGGGGAAGCCATATTAGTGCAGTGTCCATTACAGCCCTTTTTTGAACTTGTAATGGAGCCAAACCGTACGTGTCTGTTGTTGACACCTTTGCTGTTACCAATAATCATCTGGTTGGCTGAAATGTTAACTCTGTTGAGAAAAAATCCACTTTTAATTTTTAGCTGTTTTTCAGGATTCAGCTCAACATAAACATACTCTAGTGTGCTTAAAGATGCTGTGTGACAATTTGACAGCTGGCTCTACTAGTGTTAAAGGATTGATATACTCTAATAGAGAAGTCAAGATCTAGATACTCTAATACAGCAGTCATCGTATCCTTCAGAGGTGCAGTGTAGCAAGCTATGTATGTAGCTATAAGTAAGAAGATATAGTTGGTGAGGAGTAGCTATTGTCACCATTGTTGGTAATTTTTTTGGTCTTTGACGTATAGCTATAGTAGGCTGAAGTTTGTGATTCAGAGTGGAACCATCCTTGCCACTGGGGCCCCACTTTAACTCTTTGCCTTGGGCCCCTTAATTTCCCTGGGCGGCCCTGGTTATAGCTATAGAGACCAACTACAAATGTTGTTAAAACCCATGTACAAATGAACTCAAAAATGAGCAACTTGTAACAATAACAATTTACTGACTGAAATTACTAGTAATTCATTAATTTCTTTCGCCTACATATTTCTGTTTCACATTATTAGCCATGTTATTATGTTAAGTGATGTCAAAGTTGTCAAGTCCTGTTTAGGTTTGGCTAGGTAACTCAAAGGCTGCAGCACAAGTTGCTGTCAGATGTTCATTCAATGCTGGTCACTGTAAACAGTAATTAAACAACCAAGTACTAAGAATAATAAGAAATGCAGGCAGCGGATACTGAACCAAAAGTCAGTTTAATAAGCCAGACTCGCTATTGAACTGACAGTAAAACTTAGACAAAAAGTGTCACTAAACAAAAAGAAACTCACAAAGCTCAGCCGGGGCTTGAACCCTGGACTACTAGGCAGTGTGCTGACCACTGTGCTACTGCTGCTAGCTACCCGCTACCCCTACCTTTTTACCTTATAAATGTTACTCATGTCTATATTATATTGTCTTGAGTAAGAAGAACGTAATCTAAAGGTGAAGAAGAAACCAAAGCTGAACCCAACCCTAACTCTAATGCTACTTTTCACGTCCCCTAAACTAAAGCCAAATGCTCAGGGCAATTAGACATGAAATTAAAAACCTTTCAGTTTAGTAACCACTTCCTTAAATGTATGTCATAAATATTAGTAAATAATGAAATAATAATAAACATATGCACTAATATTAATACTAATGGAGAAGCCCTACAAGAACAAATTCTTACAAGTACATGACACTCCCAAGGGTTGATTATCCCAGAACACTCAGATCGCTCCAGTCACTCGGATCACTCCAATCAGTTTGATCACTTACAGTAGATGACTCCAATCGCTTGGGTCACTCAGATCACTTCAATCATTTTGATCACTTACAGTAGATCCAAATTTAATTTAATTGATAATTCACTATCACATTGACTGGAGAATTTTATGGAAATCTAATCTCAGAGAATGTACCCAACGCCAAGCAACAAAATGCATCCTAAATCAGAACCCATCTACTAAAATTAAAGCTATATGTGACCGAATTTGACAAAATAAGGCTTCCACACACATCCACTTTTGTGACTTTGAAGCACTATAACTCAATGTAGGAGTACACCATTAGTTTCAAAATTTGGCCTGTTATTTTACAATGCTATGGAAGAATTGTGTGAAAAATTTAGATTAATAGCGTACTGGGTAGTCACGTTACAGTGGGTTAAAGTCCGAAAATTGGATGTGTGTGGAAGCCTTGTTTTGTCAAATTCGGTCACATATGTATTACCCTTATGTACATACATATTTCACATTAACAATATCATGTATTTTTATTACCAGTTTGAAATTCCATACCAGCTCTTTCAGTATTAAAGACCATGTACACTTCACAATTGGATCCACTTGCCAAGCAATTAACTAGTCAGTCTCATATTTTTTATAGATTATCACACCTCTGGAATGCTGTTACGCCCTGCTACAAACAAATCCAAACTTCAGAATTACTTTTATGATCACTTTGAGCAGAATTTTGTTATCTAATCCATGTAGCTATACATACTCTTTTCTATACCCATGCAGCAGATGCTACAAATAACCCAATGTACCAAATTTTGGTTACTTGTAGTTTCAGTTAGCACCTTAGCTAATTCAATAATTAATTTTAACTTATTTAACCTGGCCGCCAGTACAGGATATAGTGATGGGCCTTCAGCACACTTGTGTAATCTGTGACTCAGTGTGTAGCTAATAAGTTAATCATGTGCATGCTATTAACTGCTGTAATTTTTGTGTGTTGAAAAAACATTTAGCTAATAAAGTGAAAATTTGAGCAAGCATGATTCATAGGCCAAAATTAATTATGTTAATATGCTCAGCCTAACACTGTTACTATGATACAATTGAAATAACTGTGCTAGGTTTCAAGTTTCTGTTATCAAGAATGTTGAATTTGTTAAGCTGGGCCGCTTTGTTCACTCTGACATGAAGACACCAAAGTCTGTTATTAGGCCACTCCAAATATATTCTCTGTTTCCCGTCCTGGACTCAAGCATATTTGCATGCGGGCGAGTGGTCCATTTTCATTATTTCATTATAAGACTGGCAACTTTTCAAGCCATTATTTATCTGACACAACCAAGAAAAGCTGCATAAAAGCATGCTTAAGCTTGTACCTTCCTTTTCAAGTTGCAAAAATAGCACCAAAATGAAGTTTGTGCCGACTTGACTCGGTACTGCCGACACGTGAGCTGACACTGTTTCAAAATGGCTTTTACTGAACCTGTCAGTATGCAAGAATAACCGGAAAATTATGGAAGAATACGGAATAATGGAATATTTAGAGCTGACAGTAACTATAGATGCGGGCCGCGGCGGTGGACGGGAAACAGAAAATTTATTTGGAGTGGCCTTAAGGAAAGGCCAGATGCTGCTGCCTCTGCCAGTATTTCTGCCTCTCGCAGAATATTTCAAGAAACTGTAAAGAGTGGCAGAGTGGTGCACCAACTACATAGCTACGTAGTAGTATTTATTATTGTAATACAGTAAGTTAGGGTTCGCAATCCGAAAAATCAACTTTTACAAATCGATCCCCTACCATTGTGGGATGTTCATTGTAGTACTTCATTGCTAGATCCACCATGAAACCGGAGGCACGATTGTTGTCATCACAGAAATAGCTATTGATTTGTTAGTATTTCGTGAGATGCAAAAATTATTTTTTAAATTTCGTGCTCCACACAAAGAACAGGATAAAACTTGCTACTTAGCTAGATATTATCTAGAGTTAAAGTAGTTAAAAATTACGCACAGTAATAAGTAAATGATTCACTGGGTTCCCGGCACAGAGTTGCTTTCTCTCAAACAGCAGAAAATAAAACACGAATTTCGAATTCAAACTGCCCTATACCAGCCAAGACAAGAAAAGCCAACTCTTCCTCATAGTGATGTGATAAGGTTGGATGCATAGTCTGTCTATGCTGTTAATCTGGAAAGGATCTGAGACTTCTCACCATCTGGGTGAAGAACGTCAAACTGATTTTCGTACGTCATGATGTACAGGAAAAGCGGTATCCTGTGTAGTCTCGGTTTGTGGAGGCGAAACTATAAGCAGTGCTCTATAGGAACGCGATATTTCACGCTGCAGTCACACAGAGGTTGATGTCTAGCACCTAAGAAGCCTGCGAGAAGTGTAATTTACCATAGAAAGTGATATACACAAAGCGGCATTTTCACACTGCTGCAAAAAGAAGTTGGTGTTTAGCACTTACGAAGCCTGCGAAAAGTGTAATGCTTTTATACAAAGACAGTTAGTTTAGCACCTGTAAGCCGTAAAAGAGGAGACACCGGCGTACAGAAACAGGGAACGGGCACTGTGACACAGAGGTGTTTAGCGCCTAAGTGCTAGCTATCACCTCGTCCATGGCTGGGTAGTCACTCCAACTGTACTGATACCTTAGCTACTATTAGAGAGCACTATACGATCTTACTTGTTAAGATTCAGTGTCAAAGTTGCATCCAGTTGAAGAATGATCTAGAGATTTATTAAACCCACAAGTACATAATGTTTGTAGTAGATATCCAAACGTTTACAAAAATAACCTGAGAAAAACGTACAACAAACGTGAAATATGGTCAAAATTCATTTCCACAATGAAAATCTGCAGGTACCACTATAAAAGAGAAGGAAAGACCAGGTTTTTTTTTATCGCTTCTCGGCCTATCGGCTAAGATCAAGTAGAAATAACTGTTCTTGTCAGTGTAATATCTGACACATAGGCTTATTAGCCTATTCGATATTACTCTAATTTGTGGAACTCGGAGAGGAGTTTGAAGCTTGCTTCACCCTCTCCACGAGTTACCCAGGTATTGCAGTACCTCCTGGGTGGCTCACTCCCCCTTGGGGGACTTCAATGAATAAAACAATTTTCATGATAGAGTTGCTTAAATCCCAGCTAGGTAGCTATCCTTACACTCGGTACATACAGATCACTATAAAACTAGACTAAATACGCTGAATGTGCATGCAACCTACAAACAATAAGATCTACGGTCTAATAATACGTCTAAATACCACACGCCCTTGCTCATGCATGTCTCCCAAAATATTACACTACATATCAACATAACACTGACATTCACGCAGCCAGTGCAGCATCCTCGGCCTTGTCCTCGGCAGCATCAAAGCATGAAGTGTTGCGTACGTCTATCAGCCACGAGTCAGATGAGTCAAACGATTGTACTGTATTAGCTAATGCCAATCACGGACATCCTCTAGATCTGTCCGGCGCTCCTTCAAGTTCAATTTAAACTGTTGGGCGTATATATAATCTTCGAGTTAAGCGAGTCCGGCAGCAAAAACGCGACCTTTTCCCCTTGCTAACGAAGTGTTACCGCTTTGATCACATTATATAGCACCATACATGTTTTCACACACAAAAAAAATAACACAGCGTCATTGTTCTATCCACACCTGCTTTGTCAAGGCGGTTGTAGGGTTTCATAATTGTTTCACTGTAAATATTAAAATCTTGACCAGCAGATTTATATTGTCCTCCGTAGCTAGTGTATTTTCTGCAGCTGAACATGGTGAATTAGAAAAATAGCCTCCTTTCAGTTGTGATGGGTAGCTACACACATGCTAAATTAGCAACTGGGAAGGTTTGCCAATTGTAAGCATTTTCTCTTAGACAGACTACCTCTCCACCCACCCTGGATATGTGGTGATGCATGCATGATTGTAAGCTGGTGATAATGGATCCTTATACTATGTTCTCAGGCAACTGGACAGAAGGGGAGCTTTTCAAAATGTGTACATTTACATTTGTTTTTTTTTCCCATGTTGTGTGTAGTGAGGGTGGTGTGTACTTAATCCTAGCAGGCAAACAAACAAAAAAAAGAGAGGGAAGTCTGTTGGGTATTTTTCCCAGATCTGTTTGGGCACAGCAGATCTAAAATAGTGTATTGTGCAGCCCCTATTCTCTGCGTAGCTTTTTTGGGTGTAGGGTTCATGGATGGGCATTGTAATGAGAATATCATAGTGTACTAGTGGTTGTATTAATGAGTACGGGTAGCTGCCCTGTGCAGCTAGCAGCTACAGACCTATACAGGATAGCATAATATGGTAGTTTATTGTAAGAAACCGTATAATATAAGCATAGAAATTTTCGTGGGATTCAGATTTTCGCAAATTTAGCAGATGTCTTTTCCACGAAATTAAATATTTTACAGCCCATTAAGTAGATCGATGTCTCAACCACAAAAATTTGTTCTATAATTTTGGCATTCCATAATGATTTCTTGCCCTAGGCTATGGTAAACTTGTAGATGGGCTGTATAATATTTAAAATTTCATGGATAAGCCATCCACAAAATTCATGAAATTTTGTATCCTACGAAAATTTCTTACATTGCTAAGTCTACAAGCTGTGAAATGGGAACCAGGTAACCTGGTGCTAACTGCCAGTAACTGGGGAAGCAAATTCCAGTTGTCCATATATCACATAGTGGGTGAAGGATCAGGTGGGACTTCAGGTGCACACACCCTCATCTGTATGTGTGTGTGTGTGTGCGTGCGTCCGTGCGTGCGTCCGTGCGTGCGTGCGTGCGTGTGTGCATGTGTGTGTGTGTGTGTTCTGAGGCAGCATAGTGAAGTAGTAAGTTAAAACATCATGCAGTCTGGTAATTGAATGGTTCCAGGTTTGATGCCCAATTGCTGTTATTTTCTTGACCAAGAAACTTTACTCACATTGCTCAAGTCTACCCAGCTGTAAGTCTACCCAGCTGTTGAATGGGAACCTGGTATCATGGTGCTAACTGGGGAAGCAAATGCGAATTGCCTATGTATCACATAAGGTTCAGGTAAGATTTCAGGCAGGAGCCCATAAACGCTGCAAGCATGGTTTCATTGGTTATTACACTGAGTTGGTGTCTTTGTATCATCTGTAAGTGCAACTTCAGAGCACTTCAAGGTGTAGCATTCTGTATCCACCCCATTGTTACTAGTCGATTTGTTCCGATAAAATCATACTCATTGTGATGATTGGTTCACAATTTTATCAAGAGGCCATAACATATATACCTTGGTCATTGAGCCAAGATGTGATTTACTAGCTAAACACTCATTTGCGCCTTGCGGCGCTTATGGGCTCCTGTTTCAGATGCCCACACCTTCACCTGTGAGATATGGTACAGCCACGAGTTCTGTCCCCAGAGGATTTGCCTTTGCAGAGTCACTGCACCTGAGTAGCACACTGCTAGTTCACTTGAGCACGAAAACTGAAGGCTTTGCAGTGTGTGTGTGCATGCGTGCGTGTACTTACTCTAATATTACAGTCATTTCAAGGAGAAGTAATGGTTTAAACTCCACCACAAGTAGGATATCATTGTTATGAAGCCAAGGTTGAAGTGTTGATAACAGATATCAGGCATGGTTTAACTGGACATTTTCAAATTGACTACATGAATAAAATTGAGGTGTTGACAATGTGTTATGACATGCCTTCTATACTTTGAAGCATTTAGCTTCAGATAGTGTGGATAGATAAAGATGTGAAGTGTAGTTTCAATTTAGCTGTTGTTGTGTTTGTAGTTTTGAATATGATGTGGCTTCATCTTGCATTGACTCAACTGAATGTGTAAAGTTTTACTTTGATGTAGGGCTTCTCAGTGAGATAGAAATAATTTATTTTAGCAAATTACACTGAATAAAAACATGGGAGAGGCAATCCACACCATATATAACACAGGAGATAGCCAATTCAACAGCTCATTGTACAGAGGAACAGCCACAAGGGTGCCTCCTATGTTGTTATCTGCTTATTCTCTGTGAATCACTCCATGAACTAGATTATGAATAACTTCACTGCTACTCTTACACTGACTAGTATGCTATGCTGGTGGCCAGGGTTGCTCTTTTCAAAGGCATGTTCACTTCCTCTTAATTAATAATGATCGGTCTAATTTTTCTTTTGATCTCGCTGGCTAACGCTCCCAGCAATTACGCTCATTATATGTAGGGTTTTTCACCAAAAGTGAACCACAGAATAGTAGCTATATTTGATATAATATGTAATTTACTGTGGTCTGTATAATATAGCTATCTAAACTTTTGTCTGTGCAGTTTGACTAACTGGCATGAGTGAAAATAATGCAGCCCTACCTATAAAATCACCCAAAAACTAATGAATGATTGTTTGACCTGTGGTAACATGAGTGTTCTATTAGAGTGTTTTACAGGTTGATTAAAATGAAATACTTATAAATAATGATGTTTTACTACCTCTTCTTGTCAGTATATTAATACTTGGGAGCTTTTCAAATCACCAGGATGACTCTACAAACTCTATAAGTGCTCCTTAAAGCTATTTGTGCAGTAGCACAATATTCATGAGATATTGTTCTATTAAGTGAGCATGTATGTAGGCTCAAGCATATAGATGTATTAAGTGTTAAATTATTTTAACATGTGGAACTATGTATGTGGTCATCATATCTGTAACTTACAGTTATGGGATAACATGAGTTTCTTTTTAAATTTAAATTAAATACATGGAGTGAAGCTAGTTAGTCATGGCATAAGGCGATCATATTTTATTCCTTGTTTCCCGTCACTGCCCACATTGTGGTCATTTGATCTAGATCACCTGACTGCATTATTTCATGACATAGGGAAGCACAGAATGACCAAGTGTTAAGGTATATGTATTAACTGTGCATATAAAGAGTAACTAAAGGGTTGAAGACCTTCCGCTTTTGTTCAACAGGGTGCCTTTTTGCACCTATTGAAATACTCTAATAGAGCAGTCACATACTTAAACAGCAAGAGTCAACTGTATAATGATCAATAATCACCTCCCACCCGCATCAGATTTTGTTCTACTAGATGACGGGAAACAGGTAATATAATAGTGATGGCCTAATATGGTGATCACTTTTTCGATGTACAACTTATTGAATTATGCTTAGTTATGCCTGCACCATGCATATCTGATTACCAGTTGTCAGATATGCATTACACACGTGTATGCTAGTGTGTGCATGTGCATGCAGGTTGTGGGTGTAGTGTGATAAACTTTGATGCAGACACCCAAAGATCTAGAATAAACAGAATTCTTATTGTATGTTTCTTGTTACTCAAGCTGGTTTTGTGAAGCTGATCATATAAATGTGTGAAATGCTGGCGATCACAAAATCTGGCAATGGATATGCTATCATTAGTTATATCAATAGACTCTAATAGTGCAATTATGTCATAATTATAATGATATGATGCAGCAATATTTCACCAAGCTCATATAAAAACAAGTGGCATAAAAGGTTTGGCTGCACCCCATGCATCCTACAAATATTGTAGCTGTTTATAAGATTTTTGTTCATTTGAAACATAATTTCAACATCTTTGCCCCACAGAATGGGTGACTAGGTCTAGTCTGTGGTTGAAATATTTCAAGCAAAAGCATGTTAGTGTGATAGTTATACAATCACTCAGCAGGATAGTCCTATAGTGTTTATTCAGTGAGTATAGGTGGTCACTTGTGATTCTAAAATCTTTGCATGTTAGGAAGCCCCATGCATGGATATCCTCCTCAATCATTGGACAACTCTAGTAGTATTGTACTCGACCAAGCAGAAACACTTCTTTGCCAACATAGACTGTTCAGTATGGGATTCCCTCACTAAGTCAAATGTTCCTCCTATGCCCACCCATACCTCTGGGAACTATGTTAACACAATTGTATCAAAAGTACAAAAATGGCAGCATAAAATGTGAGTGGCATTTGTACAAATGTGTTGGACATGCTATATAGATGTAACAACGGACTTCATGACTCTTGGTAATAACTGTATACTAGATTATATTACTACGTACACTTAGTGCAGTACATTATAATACTGTTTTATGCTTACATACCCAATAAGGATACACATAATCATAGTGGATTCTAAACAACTCTGTTCTCAACTTGAAAAGAACAGTTTAGCTGCCAGATTTGTGTTGATTTACCTAGGTCAAGTACTCTAATAGAACATACACATCTAAACAAAATACTCTCTAATAGAGCAGTCACTTCTTCTGTTTAATGAGGATCCACTGAGTCACAGGTGATGAGTGGAAACGGAATTTGAAGGAAGAGTGCACTGCTATGGACTATATGTATGCTGAAGCTTTTTTGGATACTAAGACATGCAGTTTGAAGCTTTATAATAAGTCACCATGGCTGATCTGTGTGATCCAATGGCAAACGCAAGTGGCACCAACTCTTGGAAATTTTTACTTCAGGGACGTAGGAAGGGAGAAATTTATAGACTTCAGGGGAGTATGAAGGGGTTGAAATAAACATCTTGTAAAGATGTACCCTTCTCAGATTAATAACTGGCTCTGTTTTCAGTTATCATGCAGGCTTCATGGTAATCTCAGCCACACCCACTTATTGGGATTGCATGTTACTACTTACAAGCAAACAAAGAACAATGTTCACTTTTTTATTGAAATTGTTGGTGTTTGTAGGCTCTTCAGTTCAGTTATATCATATGGGAAATCCAGTATAGCTACAAATAATCATGGCGGTGGTCTGTATATATGATCACTTTACTGGAACACTATAGTTGTGTATATTATGAGACATAAGATTATGGGGGTGCTGTGAGACACTGTTCTTGTAAGTTGACTATTCCATATCAGTTTAATTTTATATGGAAAGGGTAGCTGGGATACTGTAGACAGCTAGCTAAAACAGATTAGTTGACTTTGTATATACATGTCATATCTTCTTACTCTTTACTGTACTGTGAGTGGTATCACTGACAGTCTTCTGATATAGCAAATTTAAGGAGGATATTATAAATTTGTGCCAGTTTCATGATCTGAATAGATATTATCCCTTTAGTTTACTCCTAAATTTGCAGGTTTAACCCACTGACTTGTTTTACCCAAATTACCCATGCAGCTTAATTCAACTTGTAACATCACCTCTACTCGTGCTACAGTACAGGTTTGCAGTGTATATTCACAGCTACGTAGCACGGTGAATGCCATTTTATCAAAGTATACCTAGAAGTATACGTAGAGTAACTCACCTAAAATCGGACAGGATTACTCGAGCTACAACAGGAATTTTTGAACAACTTATATGTCTTTAGATAGTTCAAAGCTGTGGGACTTAACTTTCTCGGCTTCTTTGTCTGGTGGCAGCAGCCTGCAAAGTCATTTCTGATTAATACGTATATTCCGGAAAAAACAGTTAATTCACAGACACCCACAGTTTACAAATAACACTTACATCCCAATCAACAGTTTTACATGTTCACCTGTTAGATCAACTCATCTACTTTCTAAATATCCCCAGTTTATTTAATCAGATCCTTTAAATCGCAAATTACAAATCAAATAAAATGAGACGTCACTGGAGTAATAATCGCACCATAAATTTAAGTATACGGAAACTTGATTAAGTATATGTTGTTTGAGATAAGTTATGGGAAATGTGTACTGTATACTTTTACATACACCATATACTTCCGTACACTTAAATTCATGCTACGGTTTTTACTCCAGTGATGTCTCATTTCATTTGGTTTGTGCTTTGTGATTTAAATGATTTGATTAAATAAACTGGTGATATTTAGAAAGTAGATGAGTTGATCTAACAAGTGAACATGTAAAACTCAGTGTTGATTGGATGTAAGTGTTATTTGTGACTGGGCCTGCAAAAACAGGGCATGTGGGCACATGATTTTTGCCTACTTTTTCAAACTTCCTTGATTAATAACTTTTAATACCTATGTGCTATGGAAATGAAATTTTTACCACTTAGTAAGCATTTAATTGGGTTTATAATGCAAGTTACAGAATGCAAATATTCTGTTCCAATACTGTGATATGGCCTGTAGTATGACAGGGTGTAGTTTGTGTCCACATGCCCTGTTTTCGCAGGCCTGGTCACATTTATAAACTGTGGATCGACTTTTTTCCCCAGAATATAGGTATTTATCGGAAATGACTTTGCAGGGCTGCTGCCACCAGACAAAGAAGCCGAGAAAGCTGATACTTGGTGTCCAAAGTTCCACAGCCTTGAACTATCTCAGTTGTTCAAAAATTCCTGTCGTAGCTGGAGTAATCCCGTCCGATTTTGGAGCCCTTCCGATGTTAGGTGAGTTACTCTACTATAGGGAGCATAACTAGCTTAAGCAAGTTTGGTACCTGTCAAGAAAAGCGGTATATAGCTATAGCTATCCTGTGTAGTCTCGGTCTGTGGGGGGCGGGACTATATATGCAGTGCTCCACGGGAACGCGATATTTCACGCTGCAGTCACACAGAGGCACCTAAGAAGCCTGCTAGAAGTGTTATAACACCCGGCCCCTACAGGAACATGGCTTTGCACTGCATAAGTCCGCGTTTCACGATGCCGTGGCACTACGTTATGGGTGGTCTCCTCAGCGGACTCCTGCTCACTGTGCATGTGGGACTTCCTTTTCAGTGGAGCATGCTTTATCCTGTCCCAAGGGTGGCTTACCTTCTATCCGACACAATGAGATCAGAGATCTAACTGCTACCCTGTTGACTGAAGTATGCTCTCAGGTAGCTGTTGAACCAGAGCTCCAGCCGGTTTCACAGCAGGACTACCCTGCTTCTGCCAATATCCAAGATGGTGCCCGTCTTGACATCGCCATGAATGGTTTTTGGGGTGGAAGAAGTGAAAGATGTTTTGTGGATGTGCGGGTGTTCAACCCTCTGGCTGCTTCTAATGCGTCCTCATCACTGGCCTCCTGTTATCGGAGGCACGAGAACATTAAGAAACGTGCGTATGCTCAGAGAATTCGTGAGGAGGAGCATGCCTCTTTTACCCCCCTGGTAATGTCTGCCTCTGGTGGTCTGGCTCATGAGGCTTCTGTTTTTTATCAACGCTTGGCTCATCAACTTTCAAACAAGTGGGGCGATGATTACTCTGTTGTCATGGGGTGGTTAAGGTGCTGTCTATCTTTTTCTCTCTTGCGGTCCTCCATACAATGCATCCGCGGAGCCCGCTCATCCATCGGTCACTATGTTAAGACTCCCCCAATTGTGGAGCTGATTCGGGCAGAGTCTCAGTTTGCCGTGGACTAAGAAAGTCCCGGTTTGTCCAGCACAGGCCATTTATGTGCTGGGGGTGGTAGGCAAGGGCAGTCCATCAAGCCCGGGTAAAAAAAGAAAAAAAAAAAAAGAAAAAAAAAAAAAAAAGCTAGAAGTGTTATATACACAAAGCGGCATTTTTCACACTGCTGCAAAAAGAAGTCGGTCCCCGTTTAGCACTTACGAAGCCTTCGAAAAGTGTAACGCTTTTAGACAAAGACAGTTAGTTAAACCGTAAAAGAGGTGACACTGGCGTACAGAAACGGGAAGAATTTAGCACTGTGACACAGATATGTTTAGCGCCTAAGTGCTAGCTATCACCTCGTCCATGGGTAACCATTTACTTATCAGTTCTGTATTATATCATACGCCGCATGTTCGGGCATATTAGTCGTGTGTGTGTGTGTGTGTGTGTTTCGAGCTGTCATTCCAACTATACTGTAAATATACCTTAGATTAAAGAGCACTAGACGATCTTACTTGTTAAGATTGTCAAAGTTGCATCCAGTTGAAGAATGATCTAGAGATTTATTAAACCCACAAGTACATAATGTTTGTAGTAGATATCCAAACGTTTACAAAAATAACCTGAGAAAAACGTACAACAAACGTGAAATATGGTCAAAAAATTCATTTCCACAATGAAAATCTGCAGATACCATTATAAAAGAGAAGGAAAAACCAGGTTTTTTTTTATCGCTTCTCGGCCTATCGGCTAAGATCAAGTAGAAATAACTGTTCTTGTCAGTGTAATATCTGACACATAGGCTATTAGCCTATTCGATATTACTCTAATTTGTGGAACTCGGAGAGGAGTTTGAAGCTTGCTTCACCCTCTCCACGAGTTACCCAGGTATTGCAGTACCTCCTGGGTGGCTCACTCCCCCTCTGGGGGACATTAATGAACAAAACAATATTATTGTCATGAAAGAACCATGTAAGTACCAGTAGGTGGCGAGACTACTAGGCACCCACTTACACTCGGTACATATCACTGTGAAGCTAGAGTAAACGTGTATACAACCTACAAAACAAAAAAGATGTACAGTCTAATCATGAATACGTCTAAATACCACACATGCACCCTTGCTCAGTCTCCCAAAATGTTACACCACATATCAACATAACATTCACGCAGTGCAGCATCCTCGGCACCATTGATATACTGAAGCGTTGCGTACGTCTGTCAGCCACGAGTCAGACGAGTCAAAAGATCATGATATTGTACTGTACTAGCTAATGCCAATCACGGACATCCTCTGTCGCTCCTTCAAGAATTCAAGTTAAACTGTTGCATGGGTATTCAATTTAAACTGTTGGGCGTAGCTATAGCCTTCGTGTTAAGCGAGTTAGCAAAAACGCGACCTTTTCCCCTTGTTAACGAAGTGTTACCGCTTTGAACACATTAGCACCATATGTGCTCACAAAAAACACAGCATCATTGCTCTATCCACACCTGCTTTGTCAAGGCGGTTGTAGGGTTTCATAATTGTTTCAGTGTAAATATTAAAGTCTTACTTGCTTATCAGCAGATTTATATTGTCCTCCGTAGCTAGTGTATTTTCTGCAGCCTCGTCTGCAGCTGAACATGGTGAATTAGGAAAATAGCCTCCTTTCAGTTGTGATGGGTAACTGGGAAGATCAACCAATTGTAAGCATTTTCTCATAGACAGGCTACCTCCCTAGATATGTGGTGATGCCGGTCGTAAACTGTGATGGTGATAATGGATCCTTAACTATGTTCTCAGGGTAGAAGGGGAGCTTTTCAAAATGCATATACATTTATATTTGTTTTTTTTTTCTTGTGTTGTGTGTAGTGAGGGCGGTGCGTACTTGATCCTAGTAGGCAAACAAACAATTGCAATAAAAGAGGAAAGTCTGTTGGGAGATCAGCAGATCTAAAATAGTGTACTGTGCAGCCCCTATTCTCTGCATAGCTTTTTTTGGGTGTAGGGTTCATGGATGGGCATTGTAATGAGTAGTATTAGAATATCGTATGTGTGCTAGTGGGTGTATTAATGAGTACAGGTAGCTGCCCTGTGCAGCTACAGACCTATAGAGGATAGCATAATATCAAGAGTTTATAATGTGTAGTTATAAACTCTTGATAATATGGTAGTTCATTTATTGTAAGAAACCATAAGCCTAGAAATTTTAGTGGGATGCAAATGTAGCAGATGTCTTATCCATGAAATTAAATATTTAACAGCCCATTAAGTAGATCAGTGTCTCAACCACAAAATTTGTTCAATTTTGACATTCCGTGATGATTTCTTGCCCTAGTACAACTTGTAGATGGGCTGTATAATATTTTTAATTCGTGGATAAGCCATCCACAAAATTCACAAAAACTTTGTATCCTACGAAGATTTCTTGCTTTACAGTAGGTCACAGGTACACAAATTAAATCATCCTGCAAGTCATGCAGCTGCACTGCATTAACCTTTTCATGATCAGCAATCATTATGTCAACTATACTGTTGGAACAACTTGTATGGAACAGGCCTATGGAAGGGTGAAAATAAGCTCTGCATAAACTGCTTACAACTAACAGCCAAATTGTGGCGGATGGGCTTTATATGTAAAGTGTCTCCATAGGACACTTGATGCTGAAATTTTAGTTGTTAGGGAGATGAAAAAACTTTATAGCACTGAGAGAAGCTAGTCATCATCCTAATTTTCCTCAAACACCTCTACTCCTGAAACTGCTTTTCTCCTACAATAAGGTACAGTTGACCAGTAAGTCAGTTAAACATGATATTGCATACCTCTTACTACTGGCCTTAACTATGCTTCTCACTGCAGCTGGTTGTTCCACACTTTTACGATGTTTCTTTAACTCTCTTCTGATTCTGAATGAATGTATGCAGACACTCTATACAAGCATCTGAAGTTGATCTGTAGACAATCATGGTTATAGCTTACCAGGATTGGAAATGGAAGTTACGGTTACCATGTTTTTTCCTGATGTAATATTTCACCTCATTATACCATGGCATGGTCCAGAATCATTGTTGTAAGCAGAAGACAACTCCATGTTGTTGTATCAATAGTTGGAGCACATAGCAAAAGGCATTATGAGTCATCATACCTAATTTCAAAATGGTTGGTTGCTGGCTTTGTTTGGGCAACACATTTACCAAAGGGAAGGCGAAACACACAGTGAATAAAATTATTGCTTTGTCTTAAACATACTGAAAAATGACAGGTTGCCAATCACAACTGGACCTAACATAAAAAAAACACTTCTATAGCTTGTGATAACCCCAAAACAGCCTAACTCAAGTTTCACTAGTTATCCAGGAGTGTTCCAATGCAGCTGTCAAGGCAGCTATACACTTAGTTATGGGTGACATGGCCCAATATAACTTCAGTTTCAACTCTGAGTGACAATATTAAAATACTAGCAATTTCTATACTGTGGTAATCAGGGGCGTAGCCAGGGGGGTTCAAAGGGTTCGGACGAACCCCCTTTTCAGAGTTAAGTTTTTTAAATCGTGATACTGGTTAACTAGAACTGAATTAACTTACACAAATCCACTGAAATGGGTAGCTACAGGTCTTCAGGCAGAGGAATTCAAGTACCTCTACTCGCTATTGCGAATGAATTTATAAGAATACACATGTTTACACGTGTACACGTGTTTACATGTGCACACCTACGAAATTCTATACTTAGGGCAGAACCCCCCTTTTGGAAATCCTGCCTACCGCCCCTGAATGTAATATTTTCTGCTGTAATTCTTATACAAAGCAGTCTGCCATGCCCAGAAAGTAGATAAGGTGAAACACAGATAACTTTACCACCCACTGTATGGTAACTATATAAAATGTTATGTGCACAACTTACACTTCCAGTCCTGATAAGCATTATTATGTCTCTGATGTGAAACAAAGTCATGTCTACATATCTCACCTGCCGGATTCAAACTTTTAATTCTTATATCAGGATCTATATAAATATACATTCTTTGAGAAACAGTATCACTATAAGTAGTAGAGTGCGTGCGTGTGTGTGCGTGTGCGTGTGCGTGTGCGTGTGCGTGTGTGTGTGTGTGTGTAGCGTGTGTGTGTGTGTAGTGTGTGTGTGTGTGTGTTCTGAGGTAACGGTCAAAACACCAGCCCGGTAATACAGTGAAACCTGTGTATTAAGGACTCCTTGGAACCAAACAAAAGTGTTCTGATTATCAAGGTGTCCTGATTTTACAGGTTAGATTGCATGCTAACAGAGATTTTGGGGCCATTACCATGTGTCCAGAGTATACAGGTGTCCTCATTTTCAAGTGTCCTGATTAACAGGTTTCACTGTAGAAAGGTTCCAGGTTTAATGCCTAAATACTGTTGCAAGAAACATTTCTTACATTGCTAAGTCTACCTAGCTGTTAAATGGGAACCAGGTAACTTGGTGCTAACTGCCAGTAACTGGGGAAGCAAATGCCAGTTGTCCATGTATCACATAATGGTTACGGGCTCAGGTGGGACGTCAGGTGAACACATCCTCACCTCTGTGTGTGCGTGAGTGTGTATAGTGCGTGCTTGTGTGCTAGTGTGTGTGTGTGTGTGTGTTCTGAGGCAGCATAGTGAAGTAGTTAGAATATCATGCAGTCTGGTAATTGAATGGTTCCAGGTTTGATGCCCAATTGCTGTTATTTTCTTGACCAAGAAACTTTACTTACATTGCTCAAGTCTATACCCAGCTGTTGAATGGGAACCTGGTATCATGGTGCTAACTGGGGAAGCAAATGCGAATTGCCCATGTATCACATAAGGTTCAGGTTCAGGTGAGACTTCAGGCAGGAACCCATAAACGCTGCAAGCATGGTTTCATTGGTTATTACACTGAGTTGGTGTCTTTGTATCATCTGTAAGTGCAACTCCATAGTGACTTCAGAACACTTCACGGTGTAGCATCTTCATCACTGTATCCACCCCATTGTTTCTAGTGGATTTGTTTTGACAAAATCATACTCAATTAAGATTGAATTGCAATTTTATCAAGAAGCCATAACAAACCTGTGTTATTGAAGCCAATAAAATGCACATCTAATTAGATCCTATTATTGGTTTGCTGAATAAGGTAGTGCTGGGTACAATAAATCACCAAAGGTGTGATTTACTAGTTAAACACCCCTTTGTGCCTTGCGGTGCTTATGGGCTCCTGCTTCAGGTACCCACACCTTCGCCTGTGAGATATGGTACAGCCACTAGTCCTGTCCCCTGAGGATTTGCCTGTGCAGAGTCACAGCACCTGAGTAGCACACAGGTGTTACAGTGTTGGTTCACTGAGCACAGGAGCTGAAGGCTTTGCTCTGTGTGTGTGCGTGCGTGTGTGTGTGTGTAAACATCACCTCTTAAATTTGTTTCAATCATCCTCCCCATTCTAACTAGCAACTACGTGCAGCTCAGCACATCTATCAGATGCTGTTGAGCCATGTAAATCAAACTCCATGGAACTGCCCACGTTAAGCCACCAGCTGTTTTGGTCACCTGTAAAACTTCCATTATCATGAGCTGACCTAAAGGAATTAAGTAGCATTACTGTCATACCACAGAATAGGTAAAAATACAAGTAGTTACGGTTAATCATACACCACGATAGTATCATACACTATGATAGAAGTGTATAGTAGGGACCACAAAGGAGTAGGCGTAGCCTACGAAATAATATCACCCAAAAAACAGCCTCAATTTCCCTTAACGACGATCAGGCATTATTGGTTAGGTGAAACTTAGCCCTAACAAGCTTTCAGATTGACCTGAAATGCTTTCAACAAGCTGCTACGGATTTTAAAAATAATATAGGTAACAGAATTTCTACTGACTGAGTAAGTGAGGAACTGACTGACTGATGCCTTCAGACAAGCGTAACTCTATAACGGCTAAGGCTACAGGCTTGATTTTTTCACTGTTTGCATTACTTCGTCTCGACAGGTACCTTTTGGCATACCGCAGTATTTGCAATGTATTTTTCATAGACTTAACAGTGTTCTCCTTTGTGTCCCATTCATCTTTGCAGACAGCGAAAAGTGTTAATAAAGTGCCAACAAGAAGACAAGGCCCAAGCATTATTAAATTAAGTGGGACTCCACTCTTACAAGATCCATTGGTGGTGGAGTCCTACTAAAGATGCCAATGGGTGAATGTGCTCCTCGAATGCACTGGATCGCAGCTGACACCAAGCCAGTCATAAGAAGCACCGCCATCATCGACAGAACCATTTCCAAGATTCATCTGTAACTTCTCTGTTGCACTTGCTCCAGAAGATATTATGGTGAATCATGGCAGTCTATGCAGCAAGGTATAGAGGATCTGGCTAGAGTCACCACGATAGAGGAGCACAGGGAGGATTTACAAAAGGGGGGGGCAAACTCAAGATATTAATCTCTCCTGTGAAGCCATCAAGGTGTGCGTACACCTCCCAGCATGCTGGAACCAGGGACTTCTGGGGGTATGCCATGCCCTCCCAAGGAAATTTTCGAACAATAGAGCTCTGCAGCATTTGTTAACGAAAATGTTTGGGTAGGTTCAGACAGCCAATTGGGGCAAAGGCAGCGGATAGAAACTTAGCTGGCCTTCAAGGATATGCCCTGGATGCAGCCATACCTCGATGGAGTCTGCTAGGTCAGGATCCCTAAACTCTAGGGATGCAGCAGAGTCTGCACAAAAAGCTCTAAAAAACTCCTGGGAAATGCTTCAGCTCAAATTTCAGTTGAATGTCGTCTCAAGGCCTCCTCCTGTCAGAACAAGGAGTTAGCTCCACTGGTAGCACATGAAACAACTTTAAAGCCACTTTCAATTGGTTGGGGGACTCATTCCAGGAAAAGACGAGAGATCATATAGAGGCATTCAGGCAGCCCCAGCTTTCAAGCTACCAGACTCTTCTTTTTGGAAGAGCCATCCCCTACAGTCAAAGGAGGCAGTAGTCATAGGGACAGAGGAAATAAGAAATATAAATTCACTCAGGCAGGAAAACATCTTCAACAGTAACTGGCCAATGGACCCTGTAACATTATACCTTTGTGCTTTATATGAAAAAATTAATAAATGTATCAAAGCATCTTCAAAGGGCACCCAGAGCAGGTGTATAGGGTCCAAAATCAGGGAAGCCATGGTGTTGAAACATAAACCTAAGCCCAAAAGTGTCAGAACACACACATTATCAACAAGTGTCAGAGGTCACACTTCAAAAGAAGACATTCAGCTGATGTCAGTGAACACATCATTAACACTAAACATCAGAGATACTTCAACTAACAGTATAATACTGATAGTAT
Source organism: Dysidea avara (assembly GCF_963678975.1). Classification (NCBI taxonomy): domain Eukaryota; kingdom Metazoa; phylum Porifera; class Demospongiae; order Dictyoceratida; family Dysideidae; genus Dysidea; species Dysidea avara. The sequence goes on from NC_089276.1 coordinate 9,717,864, forward strand.
AATACTGTTGAGCTTCTCCCAGTTCACTATTCTGGGCCAAGCCTACATCTCTCTCCCTGCAGCCAAAAGATCCACCTTGGTCCAGGTAACTCAGAGAGGTATATTTCTCATCACCACAATCAGACCTTTACAGGTTGAAGCCTTCATTCCAGCAGATTTAGAAACCTCTGACTCATGAGCTGTGACCATTCAGTCTCTCCTGTAAAGCAGGTTACCAATCCAACAGAGGGAACCTACTTCATAATACCCAAGAGAGATGACAGTCAGAGACCAGTTATAAACCTAAAACACGTCAACAGATATGTGAAATCAGAGTATTTCAAGAGGGAGGGTCGCTACACTCAGTCAAACTCTCCTTTGGAGGAATAACTGGATGGCCAAGGGACACTGACTTTCTTGTGACGTCAATATAGTATCTCAATTGAGCTATCCTCTCCTATATATTCATGGTAGAGAAGAAGGCTTACCAGTTCATTTGCCTCCCATTTGGTCATCTATACACTTCCCTGGGGGTATTCACATAGGTTCTCAAGCCAGTTATTGAGATGCTGAGATTGAGTAGCAGTTTGGTCATTAATGCCTCTATGTTGATCAGAGCACCAGTTCTCATTCCGCAGTCACCAGACACAATACAGCCAGAGTGTCAGAGCAATCTAGTTACAGTCAACTGTGTATGTTATATGTGCTAACAATGTGAAGGCAGCCACCTTTTTGAGACAGCTACAGTCTCTGACCTATCATTATGGAGGGACAAATCCACAAGGTCCTACAATTGCTCTTTTGCTAAATGGACCTGCAGGTGTGGTGAACTCCCTTTCCAGGTTGTATAAGTGATGTAGCTAACTTCTTAGCAGAGCTCTATGATCAAGGTCTCTTTAAATGCTTACTGTTCATCCATATCCACAACTCATGAGGCCAGCCGCATAGCCTACAATTGTGAGAGTACTAGGGAGCCTACAACAAGGGACCTCCCTTATCCAGATGCTATACATGTACTACATGGAAAGTGACATTAATCTCAGAATGGCTGGCAATCTGAACCATTCAGGTGAATATATTAGCTATCAACACTCATTCTTGGCTTCACCTCAGACTCATGTCAATAACCATGATATAACTATAACATGTAACACCTTCATACCTCAGATCAAAGGAGCCGCCCGAGCTATATTTCGCATGTAACCCAGCTAGCCGGGATACACCTGAATGTAGACCGGGCTACAACTGGGCAGCAATTATATAGACGTTAAGGCCACACTATATTAAAAGTTGATTACTAAAGTGTTAAAGCCACACAGTTAAAGTGGACTTTGAAACTCCAACTTCAAACTGAACAAGATACATGTATGTAGCCAACAGTCCGTAATGCTAAGTAGTGAGGGAGAGTGTCTAACTAAGACACTTTCAATGTAAAATAGACAGTAGAGCAAAGCCTTTACTTTATTCAACATCTATCAGCCGTTCTCAACACCTATCAGCCGTTCTCAACACCTAACAACAGTTCTAAAAGGTGTCAATTTCACCAAAGATCAATGGCCACTACTATTAACTCTTGTGTAGAGAGATTTTGTACAGGTTGCATTTACAGTTAAACACTCTCCCTCACTATCATACAGTATGATAGTACTGTACAGTAGGGATGATGAAGGTGTGGGTGTAGTCGGTGATAAAATATCACCCAAAAATCTGCATTAATTTCCCCTTATGATGACATGACAATAATGTCGGGTAATATCTGGCTCAAAAGTGCCTTCAAATCGACTGAAAATGTTTTCGTCAAGTTGCTATAGAATTATAATTAAAAATTATTCAACGGAATTTTCTACTGCCTGTCTGCCTGATGCGTTCAGTCAAGCGTAATGGAAAATGTCTGCCTGATGCGTTCAGTCAAGCGTAATGGAAAATGTCTGCCTGATGCGTTCAGTCAAGCGTAATGGAAAAGTGGCTACAGCTATGGCCCTACTTCTTTCACAGAAACACTTCAAATTCACTTCAGAAGAAACCTTTGGCATATTGATAATGTGTGCCTCTGTCTTACTAACTTTATCCTTCCACTAATGAATAAAAAATTAAAAATTTTAAAAGGGGAATAGAATGACTGAAAAAAGCCACGAAACAAGAAGGGATCACTGAAAAAAGCCATTAACCAAGTTCAGGTAGATTTTGTGGCAGTTACGCTTGAATGATGCATTAATATTCCTGGTGAAAGGAGCACCCAATAGCTTAAGCATGGTGACTATAACATTGTACGACTTATTTTAGCTGGTACTATGCTTCCTCGTTACAATTCTAGTGCCTTTTTATTAAGCGCCTAAATAATCAAAAGCTCGTGCGCTTGTCTTAGCTAATTATTGTTTGGCTCTTACACTATTGAGCTTGTGTCAGATGCAGTAGTGTGAACAAATGCCAATCCAAGATCTGTAACCCGAGATAACCTGAGATATGCATGTATGTATGTATGTATGTATGTATGTATGTATGTATGTATGTATGTATGTATGTATGTATGTATGTATGTATGTATGTATGTATGTATGTATGTATGTATGTATGTATGTATGTATGTATGTATGTATGTATGTATGTATGTATGTATGTATGTATGTATGTATGTATGTATGTATGTATGTATGTATGTATGTATACTTACGTACGTACGTACGTACGTACGTACCTACCTACCTACCTACCTACCTACATACGTACACACATACATACATACATACGTACGTACGTACACTGTACATATGCCGACAGGAAAATTTAAATATCATATGCTCTGAGATGGTGTTTTAGAGGATTTTTACTGTGTTGTTAAGTCTACCCACAGTTAGCAACTACCCGCAGTTAGTAAAAAAGTGACTGTTCTGTTTGAGTAGTTGATTACTCTCATTGATTAGTTAGAGTATCTTGTAAGTATTTACCACTAAAATGTGAAATATCAGTATGGAGCTTATATTATCTGTGGTATAACTATGAAGACAGCCATGGCTTAGCTTGAAAGCTTGTACATCATCATGCCTCATATATATTACTGAAGTGCTAAACTGAAGTACTAAACTTGGAACTCCCGCTACACACATTCCAGAGAGCTCCTATTTGGTGTAGCTATAGGGTAGAGAACAAATGCTTCATTGATTTCTATTAGTACAAGGTACCTTATGGTGATAGCTTGCTTGTTTCAGGCCCTGTAAATTTCACGGTGAAGCCATACAGAATCTATACTGAGCCACCTTAAAAGACCATACAAGTGCACTATTTGTTATGATTCAAGAAATGCCATTGGCTTTGCACAGGAGTTTATAAGCGTCAAAGGCACAAAGGAGTGTGAAACTTCCATGAGGCTGTGTGGCAATAGTAACCGAAATTTAAAATTACCTTATATGGAACACCACTATATAATAATAATAATAATGTTGAAATGTCACCAACCACATGGGCTTCTGTTCTTATTAAACAAATTCACTGGGTCAACACCAACTAGAATTTAAACACAATCTAATTTTACTGTTGCTATTAACAACAACAACAGTCATTTCTTTTTTGATGGTTGGTGAGAATTTTACTGTTGCTATTAACAACAGTGGTTATTTTGTTTTGGTGCAATTCTGTTAAATCGTTTTTGTAATTTGCTAGAAGGTGTTGCATTTGTTTGTTGTGTATTGTGTTCATGTATTTATTTTGTATCGTGTTAGGTTTTGTACTTGTTAGCTAGCTATGTGTAATTTATTTGTACACTGTATGCTGCTCTGGCAAGGAAGAACGGTAGTTGCCGATTGTCAGAAGGTAAAAACAGATCACTTGGAATCCCAAAATGGAATTTGGAATCTTGATCAAGAATCTGGAATCTTCTGATAAAATGGAATCTCGACAAGTCTTTTACAAGTCCGATCATTTTCATATATTTATTGTAAATTATACTGTGTAAATTATTTCGTGTGTTGTGTTACATTTCAGTTTAGTCTCGTGAGCACTGTGAATTTGTTTCACTAGTAATCTAATTGTCCTGGAAGCCAGCCAACTACATAAAAGTGTAGCTAGCTATGTAAATTTCAAAATTTGTACTCTGGAATCTTAGTGTGGAATCTGGAATTTTTGCAAAAAAAATGGTGAGATTTGGAATGTTACACACTATTTTGGGTGGTGTCAGACCTCTTGCAAATTCACTAGACTATATAGTACCTGTGACAGCTGCATAAAATGAGTAGTACCAGTAAGAGATCAACTGCTGCTTACTACTTTTGTAACGAAACCACCAACAGGTGGCCTGTGGATTTGTGGTGTTCCAAAGAAGGCAATGTAATTGCACCTTAGACGTCTTGCAGGGTTAAACCAAGAATAAAATTAATAATGGGAAAATAAACCATCACAAATGAGCCTGAACTAATTGTACTACATTCATTTCAAAGAAGCAGGTGTCAAAGAGCTTCTGTCAAAACTGGCTCACTTTTGATGGCTCACCTTTAGGTTACGTTTTTCTTACTATATATACTGTGACCCTTTTTCCACCCCTAAATCTGCCACTGTGTTATATAGGAATTATTCTACATGTGATTATCATGCAATATGATATAATGGAGCATCATGTATATAGTGACATATAAAAGGAGGCTGGGTTCTAGGCCTTACCCTTCCAGCGAAGGTTGTAATCTGGTGTACCAAGGTGCAGTGTGCTGCATGGGACCTTCATATTCAATCTAAATAATTATGATTTTTCTGACTGGATTTACCGGCTATAGTTACACGATGTATAGTGTTATAAGAGTAAGAGATGCATGCATTATAATAAGCAAAATGACTATATAGACGTCGGCCCATTTTGCTTGCTTTAAAAGCTTGCATATCCTGATAATGACCCTAAAGATATAAGGATTGATGTACCCATGATTTTTAAAAAATTATTGATGCATATATACCAGCTTCAATTGTGGAAGCTGCTATTAACTACATTCAAGATAACTGTAGAGTGCGCTAATTAAATTGGATGGACATGAGTGTTCTGTTAGAGTGTTTTATGGAATTGATCAATATGAAACACATTCGATATAATATATGTACTTGTGATTATACAGGGTTTGGACAAATGATTTGAATGTTCATTTGATTGCTTAGTATGTCTCTACAAATATTGTATCATGGTCAATATACTCCAATAGTGCAATTGAATTTTCTATACGAGAGCAGTCAACAGAATATTCAAAAAAATTTTCATGTAGTCCATTGTTGCATTTATAGAGTGTCCCATTGTAGCATGTCCAACACACTTGTACAATTACCAATCACATTCTATCCTGTCTCTGTACCATCTTTACTTTTATTTCAGTTTGCATGGTACGCCCCAGAAACTGCAAGATTGTTGAGTATGGGGTGGACATGGGTGCATGGTGTAGGAGAAACTTTGACTTGAGTTATTGCTGTGTATAAGTTGTTAATCTGTAATCATGTTAATGTACAGTGCAATGTACCAACATCTTGTTCATAGTGAATATCATCTGCTACATATATTATACCTGTATAGTAGTAGTTGATGATATAAATTAATAGTGAAGTGGAATTGTATAGAAAATATACTATAGCTATATATAGTCATAGCTGAAATTATTGTGTGGAAGTGCATCTAAGAATAGTAAGCATATTTTGTAGAATATAAATGCACCAAAAGTTTGCATCCATACTAGTTTACATACTAGATTACTACATACACTATGACTTTTTGAAAAGAACAGTTCAACAGTCAGATTTGTGAAGCCCATTGATTTATATACAGAACCTAGGTCAAGTACTCTAATAGAACATACATATCTAAGCAAATATTCTCTAATAGAGCAGTAATTTCTTCTGCTTAATGAGGATCCACTGACATTCACAGGTGATAAGTGGAAATGGCATTTGAAGAAAGAGTGCACTCTTATATTATATGAACTGTGGGCTGAAGCTTGGTTACTAAAATACATGCAGTTTGAATTTTTAGTACTAATTACCAAGGTTGATCACTGAGATCCAACGCCAAATTCAAGCACTCTTGGAAATCTTCAGGGGAGTACAAAGGGGTTGAAATAAATATTTTGCAAGATCTGCCTGGCAGATCCTTCTCAGATTAATAACTGCCTTTGTTTTCAGTTATCATGCAGGCTTCATGGTAATCTCAGCCACACCCACATTATTGGGATTGCATGTAAACTGCTTGCAAGCAAACAAAGAACAATGCAAAGCATTGTTATCACCTAAAACTGTAACCCTGGAATTTCACACTACTACCGTATACGTACAAACTTTCGAGGGACATTGGCTACTTGGCTTTCCACGAAATTTTCATCCTCAAAAGTATGATAATCAGGGCTAGCTCTATGCTTTCTAATAGATAATCTCAGTGAAAAACAAGTGATATTTAAAAAATAAACCATGAAATATGGAAATTTGTCCATCCGTGAAAATTACGTACCTCTAATAGGTGTACCCATAAACTACACTATCCTAAAATTTTATGGTGGTCTGTATATGATCACTTTACTGGAACACTATAGTTGTGTGTATTATGAGACATAAGATTATGGGGGTGTTGTGAGACACTGTTCTTGTAAGTTGACTATTCCATATCAGTTTAATTTTATATATGGAAAGGGTAGCTGGGATACTGTAGACAGCTAGCTAAAACAGATTAGTTGACTTTGTATATACATGTCATATCTTCTTACTCTTTACTGTATTGTGAGTGGTATCACTGACAGTCTTCTGATATAGCAAATTTTAAGGAGGATATTATAAATTTGTGCCGGTTTCATGATCTGAATAGATATTATCCCTTATTGCAGGTTTAACCCACCGACTTGTTTTACCCACATTACCCATGCAGCTTAATTAACTTGTAATATCACCTCTACTCATGCTACAGTACAGATTTGCAGTGTATATTCACAGCTACGTAGCACGGTGAATGCCATTTTATCAAAGTATACCGGCCTAGAAGTATACTTCAAGGGATTCTCTCAATGGTACCAAAGTGCTTTCCTGTATACTTCTGATGCCACACTGGTCACTTAATTTTGTTTAGAATGATGATAAATGATGGTTCAAAGCATTTGGTAGTAGTAGCAGTTGGTGTTTCTGTGATTTCATGATGCAGTATACCACGAGGTATACCAGCAGCTCAAGGTGGGTGGAGGTGGGGACTATTCTACGGAACGGAACGAAATGATGGACTAAACTACGGAACGGAACGCTTTCTCAAATTGAAGCTTGCAACTTACCATTGCTGAAACTGCCCTTACGAGTTATCAGTGGCACCTCCAGTGGGTGATTAAACATAACATAAAAAGAATTAAAGGATCGATTGTGGGTTCTTGTTGGTTGTCATTAGTAACGAAGTGGGATGAGCTGTATCAGTGATGTTCATCCTTGGTTCATCTACGGATATACCAAGACGGGCACTTTATGTGAGCTGGTTTGCTCATTTTGACTTTAGAAAACAGTCTGAGCCGGCTTTTCAAGTCGTATGTCAGTGTACAAATAAAGCAAGCAGGAAGACACTGGTAACAGGAAAGAGCCAGCTGAATTAAAACTTGAAGAATTATGTGCAGTGTGAGAGGAGCAAATATTTTGGCAGATCGCAAAGGGGCTATATTCTGCGAACATCACTGAATTGTATGCGTGGAGTTATTAACAGCCAGTGTAGTGGACTAATGCTGTATTCAATAGTGAACTGATTTTTTCTGTTGCACAAATTCAAGGATGTGTCTGACTGCTAGCCTTGAATCAGGCCAAATGCCAAAACTCCAAGATCAACCAAATCTCAATTATAAGCCTAGCTATGCATGTGAAACCATGCCCATAGCCACCAGGCAAATGTGATTTGGACTAAGATGTGTGTGTAATTTCAATGTATCTAGTCAGACCGGAAATGGAACACTCACATTAATTACATACCACCTAAGAATCCTAGGATTTCTTAAGTATAACATTTCACATGCTTCACTTCAAACAAAACAGGTTAAATTTGTTCATCTATTTTCAAGTGATTCCCAGTCCAGCTGCATGGTCCATGAAATTACAGTGGGATCACATGTATTTGTTACAGTGTGGGCTGCTCTGTGTTGGATCTACTCTAGAGTTGAGATTTCAAGGTAGACTGTCAATGTACCGACACTGTTGTAGCATATTTAAGTGGAGGACAAATGAATACAGTAATGCTAGATTATTTAAGTATACAAATTTTTCATAATGAAATTGATATCCCATTTTGATTTGTACATCCACTTTGCAACATATTCAAGAACAAGAAGTTACCACCCTTTTAATCTCCAACCGCTGTCATTAAATAACCAAGATCTCACCAGTCCTTGTTTTTTCCATCTACAATTTTGCTTTGGAACAATAATTATCTAAAGGCTCTAATTCATATTTAGTATTTAAATCTGTAATTCACCTTGTTGTGGTTTTACTAATTTTATTCTTCATTTCCTTTGAAGTTGTACAGTATAGGTAAACAAAGATAAATTTTTTCTCCCATCTTATTCTAGGACTGAGAAAAAATTAATTATTTGTATACAGGCTCAAAATTGAGAAAATATAAAGCAAGTGAATTAATATTATACAGTCAGTTTGCTTTTGGATATTTAATGTCTCCAACTGTAACAAAAATTCAATGAATCCATGCATGCATCTCATCGCTGGTTGTCTGAACATTCTGCAAGTGATACCTCACTCAATCAACCATATATATTATTCTGTTTATTAGACTGAATAAAGTCATGATCACCTAGACTTTTCCTGTCACCAGTAACTTTCTAGTTAATTTCTCTGTGGATATTACGCTCTGAAACTGAAGAAATTGAGTGGTCTTCTAAACTATTTATCTTGTCAAGATCACCAGAAGCAACTGACATCCAATCAGCTACTGTATTGTAGTAACAAAACTTGCCTTGGTCATGCAATAAATGAATTGAAGAGACCTGCATGCTTGATATATCAGGCAGTAGAACAATCACTGCATGAGACAGCTATTAATATTTTATTATTATCCTATTCCATTTTCCTGGAGGTTCCACTGATAAAATACAATTTCAGCAATGATAACAGCTAGCCAAGCTGCAAGTTTTGATTCAGAAAGCATTCCATTCTGTAAAATAGACCCCATCCTGGATTCAACTCACTACTCAGGCTGAGATATCCGGCATTAGTCCACTACTCTGTTAATGAATCATTAATGTTCACACAATATAGCCTCCTTGAGGTATCTGAATGTTTGCTCCTCACACACTGCACAAAATTCCTTTAGATTCTGCTTAGACTAAGCTTGTCACCATACTTGTTTCCTTTGTAGTGTAGTTACATACTGATTTATGCCGATTAGAAAGGCTGGGCCCCAGACTGTACATTCGGAAGTCAAAGTAAGCAAAAACAACTCACATACTAGTAAAAACAAGTCATGCATTAAGTTCCTTACTTGATACATCCGAAGATGAACACATTGAGTCAGCTATTCCCACAATTAGTAGAACTCTACTTCGTTACTAATGACAACCAACAAGAACCCACAATCGATCCTTAAATTCGTTTTATCTTTCTTGGGGTACGTTTGATTACTTGCTGGAAGTGCCACCGATAACTTGTACAGCAATGGTAAGCTGCAAGCTTCAATTTGAGAAAGCATTCCGTTCCGTAGTTTAGTCCATCATTCTGTTCCATTCCGTTCCGTTCCGTAGAATAGACCCCACCGCAGCTCACCAGGAGCTCCACCCAGCTCGAATCAAAAATGAAAGATTTTGTGCTTTATTCGATTTGTTTTGGAATGTTTTGCAGCATAATGGTGATGTAGGGTGATTTAGTGAAGATTTGAAACTGCTGTGGAGTGTGAGCGGTGAAGTCAAATTTCTGCCTCCCTTGATGGCATAGCTTAGAGCGAGGCTTGGAAGCTGTGGATGAAACAATAATGGACAACTGCTGCTACCAAACGTTCAGTGACATCTTTTGCCATAGTTTTAGTCAATAATTGATGATTGTTGTGGCTGCAGAAGCGCTGGAAATGGCTAGAAAGCGCGACACGTCATGCAATTATTTGATGCTACAGAAAATGATTTGACGCTCGTCACCCAGATGGTGAGAAGTCTCACATCTTTTCCAAACTAACAGCATAGACAGACTATGCACCCAACCGTATCGAAACACTATGAGGAAGAGTAATTGGCTTCTCTAAATTGCCCTGGGTGGTAGGGCAGTTTGAATTCGAAACTATATATTTTTTGTCTGTTTTTTCAAAGAAAGCAACCCTGTGCCGAGAACCCAGCAAATCAGTCACTTAGTTCTGTGTGTACTTTTCAACTACAACAACTCTGGATATGATCTGGCTAGTATAGCAAGTTTCATCCGGTCCTCTTTGTGGAGCACGAAAATAAATTTTGCATCTTGCGAGATACTGAAAACATACAATATTTCTGTGAAGACAACAATCGTGCCTCCGGTTTCATGGTGGATCTAGCAATGGGATACTACAATGAACATCCCACAATGGTAGGGGGGGGGGGGTTGATTTGCAGAAGTTGCCGGATTTTTCGGATTGCCAGTGGCGTAGCCAGGAAAAATTTTTACCGAGGCAAAGTTTATGCTGCATTGACCTAATTGAGAGGGGTACTGATGAAAGCCGGAATGGAACGGAACGAATAGGGGGCGTGCGCCAAATTAAAAAAATCGTTTTAAACAGATTGTGCACTGTTTCTAACTTTCACACAATAACTAGAATTAGTTCGCTTCTGCTATAGACAGGCTAGAAAACATTTGCTCGACGGCTCTATTTAGTGCCCACTGTAAGAATGCATTGTACAATCGTCTAAGCTGAACAACGATCATTTAGCTACAGTAAGCTGTTAACCTATTTTTTGTAAGCACTGTTAATATAACATACTGCAGTTTGCTAACTCTCGTACATCGCTGCCAATAATGGTAGAATTATAGTGAAGTCGCTTCAGAAAACCAGCGACACTTGTACAAAAAGGCTTGAATACCGCTACAACATGAAAATACTACAGTAGTTTACCTTTTGGAATGGTAAGGAAATACTTCTACATCAGGATTAAACTAAATTGGATGGATTTTATTTACACACACCTTGCCACGTGGTGGGCATTTAATACAACTTTCGAGCGAACGATTACTAGCATGCCTATAAACAGAAACAAACTAATTCTAGTTATTGTGTGACAGTTGGAAACAGTGCACAATCTGTTTTTAACGATTTTTAAATTATCGCCCGCCCCGATTGATTCCGTTCCATTCCGGCTTTCATCAGTACCCAATTGAGAGGGTCTGCTTCTGACTCAACTGATTCACAAACTTACTTTCAAGTGTGGGTGGTACAGCTTTTGCAGGTTGACTATCTGGTTGGATGGAAGAAAGATTCTGAACGTTTTTCTACATGCCATAAATAATGCTCCAGCTTAGTTAACGCTACAGTATAGCTCCCATGCTTCAATTATTAGACTAGTTTAGTTGCATTCAACACAGCTTACCCCGGAGATATTTTGAGTGTTCAGGTCATCCATGGACTGCAATGGAGGTCATAGCCATGCACACTACTTTTTATTGATTTGATGTGATGTTTAAGTCAGACTTTCATGTGATGCTCAACTGCATGTGCTAAGCATGTCAAGCTAGGGAGTCTGGAGACATGCTCCCTCAAGGAAAATTTGAAAACATATGCTTTGAAATGGCATGTGGAGGCTATATTTTTGATTGTAACTGGCTAACCAGGGGCGGATCCAACGGGGGGCACGTGCCCCCCCCCCCCCTTAAAAAATGTATATAAGATCGAGATACTCTAATAGAGCAGTCAATCACCAATCACTCTAATAAAGCAGTCACAGTGTTCATGGGGAAGTGTAGCTTACTTAGGAAGCTATAAATAGGATTTTATTTTACATAACATACGTGATATAATATATTTGGTAAAGGATAACTAGCTATTATTGTTGTGACCTTTTTTTTTTTTTTTTGCTCTTCAACTTTTTTTCAGCAAGGTGCCCCCCCTCTTTCCAGACTCTGGATCCGCCCCTGCTAACTGCTAATGCATGATATGCATGAACAATTAGCTCAATGCAATACCATGCAGTTGACTCATTAGAACTTTTTGAAAAGTAATGCAAATTAACATAAATGTAAATGAATTAGACCAAGCAATGCAATGAGAACAGTGGCTATAATCTGTACTGAATGCTCTATTAGAGTATAATTATTACGATGACTGCTCTATCAAGACACACGATAGTGTGTCGTGCGGCCCAAGAATCCGGCGCGCCACACCGTGAGTATATTGACAGGAAGAACGAAAACGTCATTTTCACACCTTTGTATCTCGGTGATCACTTATCTGATTAAAACCAAATTTGCTACACAGTTTCCCGCCAGCCAAGGGAGTCTACATTCCAAATTTGAAGGAAATCGCTCCAGCCATTTCCGAGATACGAGCTGCCAAAGTTTCGTTTTTTTTTCTTCGTTTTTTTTTTCTTCTTCGTCTTTTCGCACACTTGCAAAAATTGCTATAACAACCAAACGCGTACTCCGATCGCCTTGAAATTTGGCACACAGAAAGGGAGTCCAAAGGCGAATCCTAGCATCAACTTTGGTACAAATCCGATGAATGGTTCAGGAGTTATGACCGATTATTCGCGTAAAACAAGATCGATTTGTTGTCACGCCTACAGGGTAAACCGCTTCATGGAATGAGTTGAAAATTGCTATGTAGATGGAGTAACCATCGTAGGAGTGCCTTTTGGTAGTTTGAAAGGAATCGAGATAAAGACCACGGAGATATGACACAAAACCCAACCTGTGTCGCAATTACGCGATCGATTTTTATGAATAAAAAAGTATTATTTTTCATGCCTACAAGGCAAACCGCTTAGAGTAATGAGCTGAAAATCGGTGTATAGCTGGAATAATCTTCATAGAAAGTCCTTGCAGTAGTCCAGAAGAATCGGATTACAAACCACTGAGTTATGATTCGAAAGCCAATTCCGTGTAGCAAATGCGAGATCGAGATACTCTAATAGAACAGTCACCCTAATAGAGCATTCGGCTAATTTATTTACTCCATTATAGAATTTTATTGCATCACAAGTTATTCTGTAGGGAGTTCAGCTGCAAACTGTTAATCTTATAGACAGTTCAGCAAGAAGACAGTCACCATGTGGAGAGTTAAGCAAATATATCACTATAGAGATTCAGAACATTACAAGTCACATTGAAGAAAGTTCAGCTATAAACAAGTCATGCACTGTGTAGAGAATTCAGCTACAATTAAGTCACTCTCTAGAGAATTCAGTTACACAGAATTCAGCTACACACAAGTCACTGTGGAGAGAGTTCAGCTACAAACAAATTACCCTTTAGATTGATCAGCAACAAACAAAACACTTTGCAGGGTGTTCAGCTGCAACAAATCAACCTTTAGAGCGATCAGCAATGAACAAATCAACACAAATCTACCTGTAGAGAGATCAGCTAGAAACAAATCACCCTGAAGAGAATTCAGCTACAAGCAATCACCCTGTAGAGAGTTCAGCTAAAACAAATCAACCTGCAGAGAGATCAGCTACACACAAATCAACTTGTAGAGAGATCAGCTACAAACAAATCACCCTGTAGAGAGATCAGCTAGAAACTACACACAATGTAAGGAGTTCAGCTACAAACAAATCACCCTGTAGAGAGATCAGCTACAAACTAGACACAAAGTAAGGAGTTCAGCTACAAGTAAATTACCCTGTAGAGAGTTCATCTACAAACAAATCAACCTGTGGAGCAATCAGCTAGAAACAAATCACCCTGAAGAGAGGTCAGCTACAAAAAATCACCCTGTAGAGAGATCAGCTAGAAACAAATCACCCTGAAGAGAGGTCAGCTACAAAAAAATCACCCTGTAGAGAGATCAGCTAAAAACAAATTGCCCTGTAGAGAGATCAGCTACAAGCAAAACACCCTGTAGAGAGTTCAGCAACAAAGAAACCACATTGTAGAGAGTTCAGCTACAAACAAATTACCCTGTAGAGAGATCGGCTACAAACAAATCAGCCTGTAGAGAGTTCAGCTAAAACAAATCAACCTGCAGAGAGATCAACTACAAACAAATCACCTTATAGGGAGTTCAGCTACAAACAAATTACCCTATAGAGAGATCGGCTACAAACAAATCAACCTGCAGAGAGATCAGCTACGCACAAATCAACTTGTAGAGAGATCAACTACAAACAAATCACCCTGTAGAGAGATCAGCTAGAAACTACACACAATGTAAGGAGTTCAACTACAAATAAATCACCCTGTAGAGAGTTCAGCTAAAACAAATCAACCTGCAGAGAGATCAGCTACAAACAAATCACCTTTTAGACAGTTCAGCTACAAATAAATTACTATGTAGAGAGATCGGCTACAAACAAATCAACCTGCAGAGAGATCAGCTACACACAATTCAACTTGTAGAGAGATCAGCTACAAACAAATCACCCTGTAGAGAGATCAGCTAGAAACTAGACACAATGTAAGGAGTTCAGCTACAAGCAAATCACCGTGTAGAGAGTTCAGCTACAAACAAACCAACCTGTAGAGCGATCAGCTAGAAACAAATCACCCTGAAGAGAGGTCAGCTACAAAAAATCACCCTGTAGAGATATCAGCTAGAAACAAATCACCCTGAAGAGAGGTCAACTACAAAAAAATCACCCAGTAGAGAGATCAGCTAGAAACAAATCACCCTGAAGAGAGGTCAGCTACAAACAAAACACTTTGCAGAGAATTCAGCTACAAACAAATCAGCTTGTAGAGAGATCAGTTACACACAAATCAACCTGTAGAGAGATCAGCTAGAAACTAGACACAATGTAAGGAGTTCAGCTACAAGCAAATCACCCTTTAGTGAGTTCAGCTACAAATAAATCACTTTACAGACAGTTCAGCTACAAACAAATTACCTTGTAGAGAGATCGGCTGCAAATTAATCAACCTGCAGATAGATCAGCTACACACAAATCAACTTGTAGAGAGATCAGCTACAAACAAATCACCCTGTAGAGAGATCAGCTAGAAACTAGATACAATGCAAGGAGTTCAGCTACAAGCAAAATCACCCTTTAGTGAGTTCAGCTACAAACAAATCAATCTGCAGTGAGATCACCCACAAAAACGCACTTGTACACAGTTCAGTTACAAACAAATCACACTGTAGAGAGATCAGGTAGAAGAATTCACCTTGTAGAGAGTTCAGCAACAAAGAAACCACCATGTAGAGAGTTCAGCTGCAAACAAATCACCCAGTAGAAAGATCAGCTAGAAGAAGTTACCTTATAGAGAGTTCAGTTACAAAGAAACCATCATATAGAGAGTTCAGCTACAACGAAATTACCCCGTAGAGAGTTCAGCTAGAAGAAGTCACCTTGTAAAGAGTTCAGCTACAAAGAAACCATCATGTACAGAGTTCAGCTACAAAGAAACCACCTGCACAGAATTCAACTACAAACAAATTACCCTGTATAGAGATCAGCTAGAAGAAGTTACCTTGTAGATAGTTCAGCTACAACAATTCACCCTGTAGAAAGATCAGCTAGAAGAAGTCACCTTGTAGAGTGTTCAGTTACAAAGAAACCATCATGTAGAGAGTTCAGCAGCAAACAAATCACTCTGTAGAGAGTTCAGCTACAAAGAAATCGCCATGTAGAGAGTTCAGCCTCATACAAACCACCTTGTAGAGAATTCAACTACAACAAATCACCCTGTAGAGAAGAAGTTACCTTGTAGAGAGTTCAGCTACAAAGAAACCATCATGTAGGGAGTTCAGCTACAAAGAAACCATCATGTAGAGAGTTTAGCTGCAAACAAATCACCTGTAGAGAGTTCAGCTGGAAACAAATCACCCCGTAGAGAGATCAGCTGGACGAAGTCACCTTGTAGAGAGTTCAGCTACAAAGAAACCATCATGTAGAGAGTTCAGCTGCAAACAAATCACCCTGCAGAGAGTTTAGCTACAAAAAAATCACCCTGTAGAGAGTTCAGCTAGACGAAGTCACCTTATAGAGAGTTCAGCTACAAAGAAACCATCATGTAGAGAGTTCGGCTACAAAGACACCACCATGTAGAGAGTTTAGCTGCAAACAAATCACCTGTAGAGAGTTCAGCTAGAAACAAAATACCCTGTAGAGAGACCAGCTAGAAGAGGTTACCTTGTAGAGAGTTCAGCTACAAAGAAACCATCCTGTATATAGTTCAGCTACATTTCAAGTCACCCAGTAGAGAGATCAGCTGAAAAAAAATATCCTGTGGAGAATAATGGGCATTTAATAAATATATGTATATAATTTGTATAATTACTAATAAAATCAAAAATAATTGAAGTACTAAAATTCTTCTTTAAGTTCTTTTCTTATTCCTGTAGTAAAGAAAAAAAAACACATAGGTTTAAAAAGCCCCAAAGCCAGCCATAGGCCGGCTTTGCAGTATACAAATACAAAAAGAAGTGATATCTAATCAAAAACAGCCAAGCTGTAAAAAAAGGTGCGGCCCCCAAAAAGGCCATGGTGAAAAAAGATGTGAAATCCAAGGTGGCGGCCAAGAAATGGCTGTGATGGTAGGTTAATGGTTACATTTTAATAACGACAATTCAGGCGAATTTTGTGCCGCTTGGTCTTGGCACCAAATTCACCTGAATTGTTGTTATTAAAATGTAACCATTAACCTACCATCACAGCCATTTCTTGGCCGCCACCTTGGATTTCACATCTTTTTTCACCATGGCCTTTTTGGGGGCCGCACCTTTTTTTACAGCTTGGCTGTTTTTGATTAGATTAGAGTATCTCGATCTTTTTACTACTGAATTTAACTGAGTAGCTGAAAGTGGTCCAGCAAACTTATTTATTTTTTATTTATTTATTTATTTATGATTACTGGGCAGTCAGCACAGCTGGTGTGCCCAGGAAAAAAAAGGGAATCACAGTATTAGGTACAATTATATACTATCTAATGTGGTGTTGATTGTTTGTAAAGTGTGATGTCAAGTTAGTTGTAAACTCATCATAGTTTGTCATCTCTATAATAAATACAGGCAGTTCATTCCATTCTTTGATTGATCTTGAGTAAAATGATTGTTGATAAGATGTTGTTGATGGTGTGGGCAGGATAAAATGCAAGGGATGATAGTGTCTTGTTTGTCTCTCTACAGATTGATAATATGGGGGAATTGATAGGGATATGTCTTGATGGAGGATTTTGTGGAGCAGTTGCAGTCTAGATATCTTTCGTCGTGTCCGTATGGTAGGCCAGGATAGTTGATTTAATATTTGTGTCACGGAGCTAGTCCTGTTGTAATCACTGATGACCCACCTGGCTGCTCTACGCTGGATTTTTTCCAATTTGTCTACATCAACATTATAACAGGGGTCCCAAACAACTGAGGCAAACTCCATTTGGGGTCTTACCATGGTAAGATATGCTTGTGCTTTTACTTCTCTTGAACAATCACTCAGATTACGCTTTATAAAATTTAAAGTATTAGATGCTTTCTTAGCTATGTTTGATATGTGTGACGACCATGACAATGTCTTATTCAACATGATCCCCAGGTAGAGATACTGGTCAGTTTCTTTTAGGAAAGAATTATTAAGTGTATAGTGATGAACTATTGGTGTTAGGGATCTGCTACATCGAATTAGTGCACATTTTGTAACATTTAGTCTAAGCTGCCATATTTTGACCCAATGTGAGATTTGATCTAGGTCTTGTTGGAGAATGATGGTGTCTTCTGGAGAGTTAATAACTCTGTACAAAAGACAGTCGTCTGCAAATATTCGTAAAGGCAACTTTATGTTGGTGGATGTCATTTATGTACAACAGGAACATAAGAAGACCGAGGACTGTGCCCTGAGGGACACCAGATGTTACAGCTACTGAGCTAGATGTTATACCATCAAGAAGGATTTGCTGGGTGCGGTTGGAAAGCCATGCCTTAATCCAACTATAAGTGTCATTCTGAATTCCATAAAAATGAAGTTTAGTAAGGAGTCGTTGATGGGGAACAGTATCGAAAGCTTTAGCAAAGTCAAGAAGGATTACATCAACTTGCTTCCGGTGATCGAGGGAATATGATATGTCTTCTGTTAGTGTTAGTAACTGGGTGACACAGGAATGATTTGCTCGGAACCCATGTTGATTCTCTATGAGAATATTGTTGTTGTTTAAGTGATTCATGATGTTGTGATATATGATGTGCTCAAGGACTTTGGAGCAAATAGATGTCAGAGAGATGGGCCCGGCTATAGTTAGAAGCATCATCACGTCTTCCTTTTTTGTAAACTGGACCATATGTTAGCTGTAAGCCAGTCTTTAGGTAAAATACCTGTTGTGAATTATTTAGTGAATATCACTTTTAGCACTGGAGAGATTTCTTCAGCACAGTTTTTAAGAATATAGGGAGGAATACGATCAGGACCACTTGCTTTATTTACTTGAAGATTACAGAGTGCTTTTATTTACTTGAAGATTACAGAGTGCTTGAAGATTACAGAGTGCTTGAAGATTACAGAGTGCTTCATTTTTAACAGTGCACTGTGTCACCATGGCCTTCCAGCCCTGCTTAGTGCTACAGCCATAGATTCTATTATGTGTGGTACAGTAATGCTGTCTAGTAACGTTTGGGTAGAAAATCCGGGGTGCCAAAAACTCATGCAGGCCTGCTCAGCCTGTTGTTGAGCATTTTTACCGAGGCAGCTGCCTCGGTTGCCTCAATGGTAGCTACGCCACTGATTACGGACCCTAGGTAAGTAGCTAAGTGTTGTTGTTTTTTTGGTTGTTCAGTTTTTGCGATTTATAGTAGTCTCGCGGCGCCCGACCCTAAAAAGAGGGTCTGGTGAAACTGTGTACAAAAAGTTTAGCGCTGCCGGAATGTAATCAGATCGCTCCATTTCAAATTGATTATGCGTAGTTACATTTCAAAAGATTCGCGGCTTACGGTTAATTACATCAGGTGACTCTGCCGCTTAAACTCATTGAGAAAACAGTCATACAATTCTGTTGGGTTCGTTTTAATGTTGAATAAATAAAGTAGCGCTATTAGTTTGGTGATGCTGTAAGCGGATCTGGTTGAATGTTGTGACGTAAACAGTGCACTTACGTAACACGTAAAACGTCATCCAATAAACATTCCAGAGCTCAAACTTTTTGTACAGAGTTTCACCAGATCCTCTTTTTAGGGTCGGGCGCCGCGAGACTAGTGATTTAGCTATCTTTCCATGTTCACAGTGTGATTCTCTACAAGGGTCACTTTGTGGTCGCATGCTGCCTGAGGACTCATATGCTTTTTGTTCTTATTTTGTTTTGTACATCTTTTCATCACTATAGTTCTTAGCCTTACGAGGGGGCAGAGGGGCGCCGCACTTTGATCAGCACCCACAATCGAACTATAAGCGAGATCGATCGATGGTAAGTGGGTAAGCGATATTTAAACGCTGAGTGAACAAGTGGGTGAAAAGAAACTTCTATAAAGAAAATCAATTTTGAAGAGGGCGTTCAAATATCGTCCGAGTTGAAGACGAAGTCCGGCAAAGGTATGACAACTTGTATCGTAGTTAGCTATTAGAGACTGTATACTTTATGGCTGTTTGCACAAGTTACTAGCAGATATCGCGTGTATGTATTTGGCGACTAATAGCATGAGACTCGGACTACTCCAGCGTCTATCACCTTTGATTTAAACCCACCAACTAAATAGCTAAAAAATTGATAGTGTAAGTCTTGCCAGGGCTAGCTCCTGTATACTCAGTGTCCACCCAGTGCATGGTACCCCTGAGTCTAGACACCTGCACTTTATATGTTGTATAACTATTATTGTCTTAACAAAATAAGACGTCTCAGTCTCTCTCTGTCTCTCTCTTTCTCTCTGCGCTTATTGCAGCTATTAGATCTACACCACACCAGTTGTCCAACTGGTGCTAGGGGTGGTGACAAGGGCTGTACATGTAGCCCAGGAATAATATCAGAATAGTTAGATCTATATCTGTGTCCATTTAGTGTGCACGTAAAGGATCAGGTGTATTATGAGCAGTTATAGTGGCCAGTCCTATGTTTTTGAGATAAAACAATAAATCCTATAGATGTGATAGTCACAGTGTAAGAAGTACCTGTAGCTAATTCAAAATTGCGAATTCATGGTGTATGCACTAATCACTTAAGAGGTAATTTTTTGGTTCTGTATGGCCTTTCATTTGAGCTTCACTGAGATGTATTGTAGTAATGTAAAACTACACCACTATATTGATTCACTGTAGTCAGTCTCACATGGCCAGACCTATTTTGGGATGGACTACAGTAGCTAAAAAAACTATTTTTTACAACTAAACCTGAGACTGGGTGGGAGTAGTAGTATTATAAACAAAATTTTCTTTGTGTTTGAATTACTTGTATTTTGTGTTCTATATTGTGACAAAATGTCAGTGAAGGGAATGATTGAAGGGATTTCAGAGGGTATGAGAGAGCATATTTACCTAGTTGAAACACAATTGTGGCAAGATTCAATCTGGAAGCAATTTGAGATGACCTGGAACTAGGAAATAGCAAACAAATTAAGCCAATTCTTTAGATGATTTTTAAGGCAATTATTTCATATCAATAGTGGACTGTGAAAATGATCATACCTCTAAGTTGCAATTTTAGTGGACCAATAGTGGAAAATTTTCGAAAATGGCAATCTCAAGACTGGATCTTGAGGTCAAATTCCTGTAAAAATACACAGCACATGTATGTAATTTTTGACTTTATTCTTTTCTGAGGTGCAGCTTGCTATTTAGTCTGTCTTTTACAACTGGCCAAATCACCATTTACAACTAGCCAAAAGTCATTTACAACTAGCTTTTTGGCCACAACTAGCCCCCTATTTTTAGCACCTGATGGACTATCAATTAGAGATTATAAGCTTATAATTTCTGAGTGATAAATCATTGAAATAATATTAAAAATAATAATTGGCAATAACAGGATGTGGTGGTTAATGAGATAATGATATCAAGAGCACACAACATCAAACATCAAAAGCCTTGCTTCATTATTCTTCATAGCCAGTGGGACTCTGAGTACATAGGTGTACAGCCACCATCTATACTTGTCTTGGAGGTAAAAAATTTACCACAACAAGTATCTTTTCGGCTCAGCCATTTTATAGTTTGGTTTTAGTGCTTCTTTATACAAAACCTCAAGACTACTCTCAGTTTTCTGTATGCACAAGGATGGTAGTTTTGCTTTTCAAATGAACAATAGCCTATGACCAAGTTTTTCAATCATAAAACTTCTATAGAGTGTCCAGTGGTTTGATACAGAGTGTATATCTTTACAGAATGTGGGTGAAGGAAAGCAAACATGGTTAGATTTGATAGGTATATATACACACATGTTTTAAAAAAAACAATTTTAGGAACCAGTCATGCACATGCAGGCATGGATGCTGTACACTGTGCATTTTTAGAAAAGGTTTACACTGGTTTGATGTGTATAGAGATGATGACAACTGTTATATAAATTTCAAAAGCAATAATTTACAATAGCAACAAAGGCTAACAAGTTAATGAAAACGACAACCATAAACATCCATTGTCATGATGTTAAACAAAGAAAAATCATTGTAAACATTTGGACATGGTGATGAAATAACTCATTCGTTGTGAAACTTTTGACTCCATTGCTTTATGATAAGCAAAAGCTTATTCACCTGCAGTCAATTGATTGGAGCTACAAATGAGTGGAAGAACAATAAAACACGATATATAAATTAGGGTAAGTGCATGCGTGATTACATCTCTGTGAAAACCAGTTTTAAGAACAAGAAAAATGAGAAGTTTTACATTTGAGTAGGGATCATAGAAATATAAAGCAAGGAACCAATGGAGGTCATCTGCTATACTAGTGGACATTTAATTTCTACTTCAGTCATATTATACAGACTTGGCATAGCCATGACTGAAATATAAATGTCCACTAGTATACAGTGGCTGCATGTGTTACAGTACATAACCTCCTTGCTTTTTTCTATGATATCCACTCAAATATAAAATTTCTATTTTTTCCTTATACCTGTTTGTTTACTTTTTGTAACAATCACTGGTGAACCATGCATACCACATCAAAAAGAAAGAATGGCACGTGTTAAACATAACACATGCAATGACTATCAAAGTGTTGTTGCCATTTCACTTCGTTTTCAGCTTTGTTCCACCTGTTAAACAACATTACAAATGAAAAACGTGTAAGAAGCACCTCTGCAATCAATCCAGCCATTACAGAAATTGTGATTAAATGTGCACCCCTACCAACAATTACTGGGGAGCGAACAGCTATTCCGCTTCATTATCAGGTCTACTCATTTTACAGTGTTACAAACAAACAACAGTACAAGAAGGACCGCTGCAATTACACAATCCACTCACTACAGAAATTAAAGCTGATTACACTGAAGCCATCACACACTGAGTCACTGCAAATTGATGTCTTTGAGGCACTGGAGAAAGAAATAGGACACAAAGGTCACTCAATGATGCATGTACTGTAGCTGCTGTGGTTGATAAAGAGGCATGTCTTGGGCCAAGCGGTGTCCAATATCAAACAGTGAAGAAATCAAGCCCATAGCATCAACCATAGTCAAGTTATGCTTGACTGGAGGCATCGGTTAGTCAATTAGTAGAAAGTTTAGTTAAATACAATTTAAAAACATTTCAATAGCAACTTTTTGGAAGGGTTTGGGGTTGCTCTGCAGACATTTTTGGGCTTGGGTACATGCTTAACCAAGCCATTTTGAAGAAAAAGTGAGGTTGTTATTTAAGAGATATTGAAGGACAAGAAAGCCCAAGCCTCCATGATTCTACTATACAGTTCTATTTTACTGTATGATAACCTTCTGATAATTGAAATTGACATTGCACCAGAGTAACATAATTATGTGAAGGCTTTAGTAACACCGAACTTTAAAATTATTAGTTCTATTGTGACCACAAAGTTGCAAAAACCTCATCAGTCTTTCTTCACTGAATTCGACATCATCTGTGACGAAGAAAGGTACAGGAAAATATTACCCAGCACTGGATTTGCCTGTTTATGACATACAAGTTTACACTCCATGACATTACATTATTCCATTTGTGAGCTGTAAAACCATCATTTTATTAAGGGTCTAATGGGTTGCTGTACAAATTGAATTTTTTTGTTGTTGCTACTTTGTAGCATTGTAACTCAAAAAGTTGTCAGCATAGAAGCTGAAACTTCACCAGAGTGCATGATCACTTTCATGATAGAGATTTAATAATGATTGATTCAATAAAATTAATGCACTATTATTTTGTTACAGGTAATTTCTGTTGTAGTTTATTTTATCATGTGCATACAGACACATATGCCTATTAGGGGGAGGCAGGTTGATCCTCGAACAGGAAATTTAAGGGAAGGTGTGAGGAGGAAAGCAACAGAATGTGTAAGATTGATATACTCTAATAGAGCAGTCATGAACTATTTTAATAAACTATACATACAACATCACATGATGATAGTGCATGTGATATGGATTTCAACAAATGATGGAAAAACATGCTTACTGTGAGTGAAAAAGCTGGTAACTGCAAGGAAGCATTGGCGTTTTAGTCTCTGATATTGTTGTATAGGTATGTCTGATTTGTATAATGATGAAATGAAAGATGTCTTATTTTATTAGTACAGGGGTCTAGACTCAGGGTCCATGCACTGATTGATACCCACAGGGTGGTCAGTACAGGAGCCCCAGCAAGATTACATTATATTAAATTACAATACAAAATAACTATAGCATGCCAAAAGTTCAGTTTAGGCAGTGTAAGAGCAATGGCAGTGTACTGAAAGCTGATATCTGGTGCAGCCAACCTAGAATACAGAATTGTATAAATCATGTTGTATGGCCGTAACTGCAAGTAACGCATGAGCACTTGATCATTAACTATAAAGAGTACCCTCTATACTAAATTCATTTTCTTTTCTCTTTTTTTTGGAAATGCAAAAAGAATTTTTTTTTCACTAGTATTTCTGTCAACTTTACTCTTGCATGCATGTGATATCACAGTACTTATAACTCCTAGCTTTATGAGCAGTTTTTACTTAATCAAATCATGCTGTACACTTGATGATATTGTAATATCATTGTTGTTTGTATTTAAACAGGTGGTTAAATATTTTAGTTAAATATTCATCATAATGGCTGTGCTTGATACAAGACTTCTCTTTTCATGTTGTTTGATAGCTACAATTTGTGCTTATGAGCATACAATATTTGTCTCAAAGAAACTTCAGCTAGATGAATGTGAAACTGTAAACAAAACATTTACTCAATGCAGTTCTCTATATGAAGCTTTTCATTCGCTAATGACATTTTGCAATTCAACAGATGTTAATATTGAACCAGATACCTATGTTTTAAATTCTTCTTGGCAGTTTACAGATTTAAAAGATATTCAAATTCGGTCTAGCAAACAGGGTGACATTCCTGTGGTGCAGTGCTTACCAAATGTTAATAAAAGTGCCAATTTTGATAGTGGAATTGCATTTGTTAGAGTTACTGATTTGGTTATTCACCACCTCAATATCACTGGTTGTGGAATGAAACATGTTAGTACTAGTCAAATTAAAGTTGGACATTTTATCACTTTTCGTAGTGCCCTGTTTGTACAGAATAGCACCAATGTTACTATTGACCATGTCAACATGTTCAGTAACAATGGAATAGGAACACTGATTGTTGACACAAATGGAGTAGTCTGTGTTTCTAGTTCTACTTTTGTTGGCAACACAATAAACAAAGAAGAACAGACAGTAAACCTTACAGGAGGTGGTGGAATGTCTATTGAATTTACTGAATGCTCTCCAGGAGTGACTACATGTAATTCATATGACAATCAGTACAATGCTAATTCTAATTACACAATATATCAGTGTATATTTGAAAACAATTCTGCTGTTTACAACTATACTGAAGAATCAGAGCGTCCTACTAGTAACACTCATGTGTACTATGGTTTTGGTGGTGGACTATCAATAGGGATACATGGACAAGCCCATCATAACTCCTTTAACATTACTGCATCTAGTTTCAGTTTTAATGAAGCTAATTCAGGTAGTGGTTTTAATGTTGAAATTAAGCAAAATGCCAAGTACAATTATGTGATAATTTCATATTTATTTATATCTGGTAACTTAGCATGTGTGTTTGGAGGTGGGGCAGTTATAGGAATATCAGTGGTCAATTACAATCAACAGGTATCAAATAATACTGTCATTGTAACTGATTGTATATTTGAGTTGAATGTTGCTTTGAATGGCTCTGGTGGTGGAATATCATGGTATGCTAGCCATGAGATTGACACAGCGGAGCCCACTAACCATTTTGAAGTTTACAACTCTCAGTTCATAAAAAACAAAGCACCATATGGCTCTGCTATTCAAATCAACAAAGAGTATTTTTCATTGATAATCGGTGGCAAAGTGTTAACGCTACTACTTGAAAACTGTTCATTTATTAGAAACGACCTTTCTTCTGTAGATACATCAGAGTCCAGTGGTATAGGAGCAGTTGCTGCCTCAGGAGTCAGCATACAATTCAGGAAGTCAACTGTATTCATTGAAAACAAGTCTACAGCTTTGGTAGTAGATGATTCTGTGGTAGAATTCTATAATCATTCGTACACAAATTTTCAGGAAAACAGAGGACTGCATGGTGGTGCCATATTGCTTATGGGAAGTTCACTTATGGAAATATACTACAATGCCACTTTAATATTCTTACAGAAGACTGCTGCAGGTTACGGTGGAGCTATATATGTTGAACTGTCTGCACCTTATGATTATCTGATCTCTCATGCTTGTTTTGTGCGGTACTTTGATGATAAGAAGCCCAAAGAATGGACTGCAAATATCACCTTTGTTAACAATTCTGCAGTAATCAATAACACCATTTTTGCAAACACTTTGCGTCCATGTATGAAGTTTTACCTTCAAAACATTTCATTTCTTTATGAGAAACCATTTTACTACTCTACAAGTGATCATTACAACCTGATAGTGACATCTCCTATGCTTTTTAAATTTGACTCAAATAACACTGGGCTGGTAAATATTGTACCAGGAGAGATTCATAATCTTAACGTCTATCTTGTGGATGAATTACATCAGAACATCAGCAATGTGATGTTTATTGCATCATGTAGGGAGCATTATTCACCACATGTAGTACCAATATATAGAATTACTGATGGACCAATTCAAATAGCTGGTAAACCTAAGGAAACTTGCCAGTTACAACTCACAACTGATACAAATTACCAAATTAGTAAGATGATGCAAGTAACATTGGTAGATTGCCCTCCAGGATTCGTATATAATAAGTACAAGTTGCAATGTGAATGTCTTGTGAACCATATGCATAGAAATCCTGCAATAACTGGTTGTGATTTGGTATCATTTCAAGCTTATTTCAATTATTTCTATTGGATTGGGCATTTACCAGGGAACTCCACAGATCTGTTTATTGGAACATGTCCATATCGATACTGTTATACAGACCGTGTCTCACAAACCATGCTGCTTCCAAAACATGCAAACAGAAGTACTCTTGATGAATTTGTGTGTGGCACAAGGAAAAGGACAGGTGTCCTGTGTGGCAAGTGTGTTGATGGGTATAGTGTTATTATGAATTCTCCAACATTTATGTGTTCCCGCTGTAAAAATCATCAGTTAGGGGTCTTATATTTACTTATTTCATACCTAGTTCCAGTTACTGTTTTGTTCTATGTTATCATGGTATTCAATATCAGGTTAACTACTGGACCCATCAGTGCATTTTTGTTTTTCTCTCAGATCATCAGCAGTCAATATCATCTTGACTTTAACTATGGTCTAAATGTTGCTTCTGCCACAACACTTAATATATCAAGTGCTTTATTGGCAGTATATGGTGTATCAAACTTAAACTTCTTTCAACATGACATCTTCTCATATTGCCTGTTTACAAATGCTGGGACAATAGACATTTTGGCTTTCAATGTGCTGTTATCATTGTATCCTTTGTTGTTGATGGTTGCATACTTTGTGGTGAGACAATATTGTGTGACCAAGTGCCGATGTCAGCTAAAGTGTTTTACATTGTTGTTCAATAGTTCTGTCACACATGGAATTGGTGCCTTTCTTGTTCTTTGTTTTGCTAAGTTAAATTCAGTGTTTGCCATTCTAAAATCAGCAGGTGTCTATCACATTGATAATCCCAATGCCATCAACAAAGCAATGGTCTATTTACAAGGTGACATTCACTTCTTTCAGGATAACACATACAATATTTATGCTATTGGGTCTATTCTTGTATCAATAACACTAATAGCTATTCCTACAATAGTATTAATGCTATATCCCTTTATATCCAACATTGTTATCATATTTCGATGGGAAGAAAGCAATGGTATACAATTTGTTAATAAATGTTTACTTGTCCACAAGCTAAAACCAATCTTAGACTCATTTCAAGGAGATTACAAGAACCATTTACAATTTTTTGCTGGAGTGTATTTCTTCCTTTACAAAACTCTTTTTTTCTGCATTGTTATAGCAGGATCATCCCCAGATGTGAATGCATTGTTGTTTTTCGTGATCCTATTTTTCCTTTTAATCACCTTAGTGCATATGCTAACTATGCCATACAAGAAATATACAGACAATGCTGCTTATTCGTTGGTTTACATGCTATTGTTGATAATTTTATTCATTGAATATTTCATATTTACTTCTGGCGAATCATATTATGCTGTGACTCTTTTATGGCTCAAATTATTGTTATCAGCACTTCCTTTGTGCTGTGTAGTGGGTTACTGTGTCTGGTGGATAGTGACTATGACAAGATCATGTTACATAGCAAAAACTATGGATTATAATTATGAACTTTTAGCAGACTTTCCAGATCGACTAATCAATGATGAGGAGAATGATGATGACTGACATTATGCATTTAACGAAAAGTTTCTCCACTATTATTAACTCTTGATTTATAATACCATGCATAATATATGTATTGCTATGAATTTGAAAACTTCTACAATGACATTCATGCTCGTTGAGTGTACACTATGAATGTGCTAGGTGATTACATGATCTCGTTATACCATAGCTATGTGTAAGTATCATGAATGATAAACTTTAATAGTCAAAAAATGACATAGGTGAGTTCTGGTAGTAGGTTAGCTATAGTGATACACAGAAAAAGTGTAGCATGTTAGTGCACTTGTGTTATATGCATGTGTGAGCGTGTTGTTTGTGTGTATGTAATGTGTGTGTGGTAGACCTAGTAACCCACTTCTTGGTGGTGTGGCTATCCCTGACCCTGACCATATATATAGTGGAGACATGCATGCAGACAGGGTCAGTGTTTCTTTGTATTGGATTTGCACTCCAACAATGAAGCTTACACCATGAATACAGATGGTACAGTGTATGCAGGAGAGGATAGATCAGTGAGACTCTGGTATCCATTCTTCCTGGGGGTATATTCACTCACTTAGACTTCACTGCAAAAATGAAATGTGCATTGCAAACATAAAGCATGCCATGTGAATTTGGAAGACCATAACTTTGCGTTCAAGAAAGATACAAACCTGAAATTTTCTCCATCTATTAACCCATGTTGGCCGGTGCTCACTACTTTCCAAATTTTAAGGCAACAACTTTTTCCAATCTGAAGTTATGAAATGCCAAAGTTCATAAATTGGATGTGTGTGGAAGACCCCTTTTCGCAAATCCGGTCACATATAATACCCTTGTTGTTACATAATAGGGCATTGCATAATGATTACACTTGGCGCATGTGCATTACATCTTTTATGCTCATATGTATCAAGGCATACATAAAAGTACTACATAATTGTTTCATGATTGTGTATACAAGTGGTTGAGTGATTGTTTCCATAACTATATTAGCTAATTCATAATATGATCAGTGTGTGGCAGTACTTGGCTGGTGCTAAGTACTTATATGGAATTTATTTATGGCTGTTTAATATTATCTACAAAATTTAATACCATTGCTTACTATAGGCAGTTCCTTTGTGCTGTGTAGTGTAGGTTACTGTGTCTGGTGGATAGTTACTGTGTCTGATGGATAGTTACAGATCATGTTATAAAATGAGAACAACAAGTTACCAGCTCCTACCCAATTTTTCCAGACCAACTAATCATGACCTTGATGATTAATTGATATTGTCTGTTGATTATGGTTTTGTCATTGTTATAACCTTATGCATATAGGTGTTGAAAACTTTAACAAGCGGCACTTGTGTTCTTTGGCAGCACAGGTTGTTCTTGTGTATGGCCAGTTGTAATATACATCTTGACACTAGGTGTATCATGGATTCATTATACAAACAATTTACTGAGGGAGTCATGAGTCATGACAATGGTGAGTTTTGATAGACAAATTCATTGTATTGAGCTCAGAAAAGTGTACTCAGTGCATAGTGTGTGTGTGTGTGTGTGTGCGTGCGTGCGTGCGTGCGTGCGTGCGTGCGTGCGTGCGTGCGTGAGTGTGTGTGTGTATGGGCTGCTGTATCACTGACTGGGTCACTAGTCCATCTCACATACTGTGTATGTCACTAGTATTGTGTCACAGTGTACATAGACAGTACTAGTGTTGAGTCACAGGATTGTACTTTGTTAATAATTTATGATTGCAAATATCTACAATGATAATTATATACCTCAGAAGAAAAGTGGTAAAATAAATTTCCCTGTACATACCTGATATTTCAACTGGCAAAAGGCATTTAAATTGTGAAAGTTTCCACCTACTAAATGCCCAATTGTAAGATATGTTCTAGCAGCATTTAGCAACAATAAAGAGAAAATCATATAAACCGGGGATGTACAATAAAGTAATTAACTAATCAAATAAAGAGGCATCAGTGAAATCATGTTGGTTTCTATTTCAGCCAAGGTGTCCACACACCACCAAAATTAGCTGGATTGGACCTAGGATCAAGAGGAGGGTCCAATTGTTCAATATGTGTTGAATTGTAGTACTCAATCCTCTCTTTCAATTGCTTTACTATTTCAGGATGTTGGTCAGCAACGTTGTTCCTTTCATTAGGATCATCTTCAATATTGAACAGCCATGTAAAGGAAGGAGTATATGGAGGAGGCTCTACTGTGCCATCCAAGTGAATCCATCCATCACGGCAAATATCACCCAATCTTCCAGGTGTTAAGCTGCAGTTAGGTAGACCAGTTATAAGTTTCCATTGTCCTATTCGGATAGCAGCCTGTCCCATAAATCTTGCTCGAGGTGGGTCTAAGTTTATCAACAGTTCTTTACGAGGTGTGTCATCATTGTCTGTAATAGTCTTCCACACGTTGTACCCATCTAATGCCCACTTGTCTTTATCCAGTTCCAAACCAGCAATGCCTTCTACTATTGTTGGTAGCCAGTCAGTTACATGAATCAGTTGGTCATTGTCATAGTTCAGTTTTGGTAGCTTTGTACCCCACACAAATGCAGTACCACGGACTCCACCTTCAAACACAGTATCCTTGTTCCCCCTCAGTGGCCAGTTACTACTTCCCTCCCTAGTCTGTCCTCCATTATCAGTTGTGAATATAATAATGGTGTCATCTAGTAAGTTCCTCTCTTGCAGTCTCATAGTAATATTAGCTATTCCCTCATCAGCTGCTCGCAGCATCCCACAAAATGTTCGTCGGTTATCATAAGGAATATCTTGACATTGATCAATGTACTGCTGAGGAGCTTCCAGTGGAGCATGTACTGACTGATATGCAGCATAAATGAAGAAAGGTCCTTTATCACTATCATGGTTCGTGATAACTTGTTCAACTGCTTCAGTAAATAGCGTTGTGCTGTAAATCCCATTTTTATCAGTAACTGGTGTAGTATTATTTCTGAAGTCAATTCCATTAAATACAGCTGGATTTTTGACACTGTCACTCTCCAAAGGTAGAGCTCCAACCATGTGTGTAAAATAGTCTTCAGCACCATCGTAATACCCATAGAAGGTATCAAATCCCCTGTAGGTTGGGGTGTAATCCCACTTGTGCATACCAAGGTCCCATTTGCCTACACAGTGCGTAGAATAACCACCTTTCTTCAACTCGTCAGCAATCGTGGTTTGGTTTAATGGTAACGCAAAAGGATGACCATTTGAGATCACCATCCTAGCCAATCCCATGTGATACGGATATCGACCAACCATTATCGCGGATCTCGTAGGAGAGCACACTCGTTGCACGTAGTATTGCTGTAGACGAATTCCTTCACTGGCAAACTTATCGATAGTTGGCGTTTTAATATCGGATCCTTTGTAGCTGGTATCGTTCCATCCCAAATCATCTATTACAATCATCAGTATGTTAGGCTTCGTGGCTGCAAAGGACTGGCTCCATTGTGCCAAGAAAGCGAAGCAGAAAATAGTAGCGACGCTGTTCAGCATTTTTTCTGAAATAGTACAGATTCTAAGCACTGTATTGTGCGGTCATGGTCATATGATCTTGTCACAAGATCATATAATTATGACCATGACCGCACAATACATTCTTGTCAGTTATAGATAAATATTCATTTCTGTGGTTTTTGCTAGGCTACAAAATTGCAGGGTTTCCAGTTGTGCATGTCGTGCTACTTCTGCTGCTAGCTGCATGCTGCATGCTGCTGCTATAGCTGCTGCATGCTGCTATAGCTGCTACATGCTGCATGCTGCTGCTATAGCTGCTGCTACAGCTGAATGCTGCAAGCTGCTGCTAAAGTTGTATGCTACTAGCTGCTGCTACAGCTGCATGCTGCTAGCTGCTCCTACTTGGGTAATAGGCAATATCTCTTATCAATTCATCACTACTCCAGAGATGATCATACTGAAAACTTCTAAGCCATAGGTTTGGCTTCAGTTGTAGCACCTTTTATAAAGTGTGGCATAGGAAGTTGAAAGATTTAAATTGCTGGTTTGGCCAACACAAACTTGCAGTGGTTGGCCATGATTTGAACAGAACAATCAAGACTCCCAAATATTTGACAGAGGTTCTCCAAGATATAGGAAAGTGGTTTATAAAATAGTCACCAGCAAGATAATGCCTGAAATAAAGTTTCATGCATGCACTTGAATGCATTCAATCAAAGATGCCAATTGTTTGCCCAATCACAAAAGGTCGATCCTCTTGTAACAACTTCCAATGTCTGTGTGTGTGTGTGTGTGTGTGTGTGTGTGTGTGTGTGTGTGTGTGTGTGTGTGTGTGTGTGTGTGTGTGTGTGTGTGTGTGTGTGTGTGTGTGTGTGTGTGTGTGTGTGTGTGTGTGTGTGTGTGTGTTGTGTAACAAATCTGTGCAAATTGTCAGCAAATAGTGAAAAGAGCTAGTACTGGACCTAGAATGATCCTTAACTCCTGATCTAACACTTACCCAATCTGAATATACACCACTTATATACAGCCACTCGCTGCCATCTGACACTGCAGTTTAACAAGAAGTTCATGGGCCAAGGCGTCAATGGCCTTAGCAAATTCTAAGCAAACAAAATGAGTCTAGTTCTATGCAATCTTGCATCTATATACACCAGTGCCACTGCCGAGTGGTCGGAACAAAAACCAAACTGTGTATCACTCAAGCATTGGCTAACCTGTTCTTGACCCAACACTTTTCCTTGTGTAATCAATGACATAGCAGATGGTGTACAAAGTCAACTTCGTCTATTTGCAGATGACTATGATATTTTTTATATAGAACCATAAACTCCATACAACCATACAACATTACAGCAAGATTTAAACTAGTTATCCAAGTAGGCTACAACCAGGCAAATGGAATTTAATATATCCAAATGTAACATTAAGAATATCACATCCCTACACTACAAGTACCTGCAGCTGTACAATGCATGAAACTCAACTATAAAATCGGTAAAAGAACATAAATATCTTGGAGTCTGGACCAATAAAAAACTTTCATGGCAAACTCAAATCCTATATACTTGTAACAAAAACAAATTGAACCAGGGTTTACCGAGGGGGGGTTTCCAGGGGTTTCAGGAAACCCCTTTAGATTTTACACACTAGAAACATCAAGAAATTGAAACTTCAGTTTCCAGAATCTGGAATCCATCATGGAACAGGACATGTGTTTTTAACATGACAGCAACACTTATAGCATTGTTCTGAATTATGATTTTGGTGAAAAGATCGAGATACTCTAATAGAGCAGTCAGGTCATATAAATATTACTCTAATATAACAGTCACTTAGCTGTAGTGGAACCCCCTATTCAAAATTCCTGCGTACACCCCTGCGAACACTGGGATTCCTACAAAGAAATTTAAGAACCCACCATACTTACTTGAAAGAACAATAATACAAACAACTAGTGTTTCCACTACTTGAATATTGTGCTCCTATTTGGGACCCTCACCATCAAACAGACATCAACAAACTAGACTCAGTGTAATGCAGAGCAGCAAGATTTGTTCTCAACAAACTATGGAATAATAATATGGATAGTGTAACCGTGATGCTAAATGATTTGAAATGGCCAACACTCCAAATTCATCGCAAATATCTTACTATTTAAAGTTATTAATCATCTTCAATTAATACCTGATCAATATTTACCCTCACCCGCAAGACTGACATCAACTAGATCTTAATCATCCTTTTAAATTTTACCATGTTCAAACCTCTTGTGATACCTACAAATTCTCCGACCCTTCTTCCCCAGAACAATACCTGAATGGAATAGTCTCCGAATCAATAACATTAATAACCTATCCCTTGCAGATTTTTTTGTATTAGCGTTAGGGGCTTTGCTAATTAATAAAATGAAAATGAAATGAAACCTTATTATAATAAATTTAACAAATCCAGTATTATAATTATAATTTATTCTGAGTAATTAGCTTCCAATGGTTTAAAAACAATTGAACCTAACTGTATTTAATTGATTTATGCAATTAAGCCATTCTATACTACTGGCAGTTTTAATAAATCCGCAGACACCAATATAATAACACATAGTATGTTGAATTCTTTATATATAACATGACCTTATATACATCGTTTATTTAGCCACCACAAATTATAAAAATTATAAAACATTATATTGTAGTATTTAAGAAGCTGATATTGTCATTAGTCCAACCAAGGTGTCCACACACCACCAAAATTAGTAGGATTGGATTTAGGATCAAGAGGAGGGAATAATTGTTCAACATGTGTTGAATTCTAATATTCAATCTTCTCTTTCAACTGCTACACTATTTCAGGATGTTGGTCAGCAACGTTGTTCCTTTCATTAGGATCATCTTCAATATTGAACAGCCATGTAAAGGAAGGAGTATATGGAGGAGGCTCTATTGTTCCATCCATGCAAGTGAATCCAACCATCAGGACAAGGGCTTTCCTTTCTGTCTGCTGATGCTAAACTGCAGTTAGGTAGACCTGTAATAAGTTTCCATTGTTCAATTCGGATAGCAGCCTGTCCCATAAATTTTGCATGGGGTGGATCTAAGTTAATCAACAGTTCTTTATGAGGTGCTTTGTCATTGTTGGTGATGGCCTTCCAACATTGTACCTATCTAATGCCCAGTTTCTCTATCCAGTTCCAAACCAGCAATGCCTTCTACTATTGTTGGTAGCTAATCAGTTGCATGAATTAGTTGGTCATTGTAATTGTTCAGTTTTGGTAGTTTAAAGCCTGCAGTACCACGGACTCCACCTTCAAACACAGTAGCCTTGTTCCCCCTCAGTGGCCAGTTACTACTTCCCTCCCTAGTCTGTCCTCCATTATCAGTTGTGAATGTCATCTAGTAAGTTCCTCTCTTTTAGTCTCATTGTAACACTAAGCAATTCCCTCATCAGCAGCTTTCAGCATCCCATAAAATGTTCGTCGGTTATCACTGATATCATAAGGAATATCTTGACATTGATCAATGTATTACTGACAGCTTCCAGTGGAGTATGCACTGACTGATATGCAGCATAAATAAAGAATGGCCCTGTATCACTACCACGGTTCATGATAACTTGTTCAACTGCTTCAGTAAACAATTTAGTGCTGTACATCCCATTTTTATCTGTGACTGGTTTGGCGGTATTATTTCTGAAGTCGATTCCACCAAATATGACCATGGCTGGATCATCACCAATATCATTCTCCAAAGGAGCAGCTCCAATGCTGTGTGTAAAATAGTCCTCAGCAGCATTGTAGTACCCACAGAAGGTATCAAATTCCCTGTAGGTTGGTCCCACTTGTGTGATTCCAAGGTCCCATTTCCCTACAGTGCATAGAATAACCACCTTTCTTCAACTCGTCTGCAATAGTGGTTTAGCCAGTTTAATGGTAGTGTTGAGGGATGACCATTTGAGATTAATGCCCTAGCCAATCCAGTGGGGGGTTGCAATGGTTTCAGCTGAAATTTAACCCCATCTGAAAATTAGATATGGCACAATATGAGGTATTTAGATGTTGTGAAAATTTCTCTTGTAACTGGTTTCAGAAGTTACTAGGTTACAGTGGAGATGAACTGAATGGAACAACAAATTGTAGTGGGAAATTACAAATATTTGAAGTGGTTAAAGCAAATTACAAATATTTGAAGTGGTTAAAGCAGATCACAGTAGCCGCAACAAATTGCAATAGGTTACAATGGAATATAATGGGTTACAGTGGGTTACAATAGGTAACAGTGGGTTACAGTAAGTAACAATGGGTTACAATGGGTTACGGTAGGTTACAATGGGTTACAGTAGGTTACAATGGGTTTCAGTAGGTTACAATGGGTTATGGTAGGTTACAGTGGGTCACAATAGGTTACAGTGGGTTACAATAGGTCACAGTAGGTTACAGTAGGTTACAATTAATGGGTTACAATAGGTTACAATGGGTTACAATGTGTTACAACAGGTTACCAATTTATGCCCCCATTTAATTTCAGATTATTTTTTACGGTTTTTGATAAATTCACAGTAACACCTGAAGAAGTATATATACTCTCAACCATGCAATAATAAATACGTTGATTGAAAACAAATAAGTTAGCTGCAGCTGGACCTGACAATTAATTGTCACCCTTATGTTTTGTTTAGCATTTGTAATGGTCTAGTTTTACCCTTGACACTGCTTTTTAATAAATCACTTGAAGAATCCACTCTACCCAACTCATGGAAGCATGCCAAACGTTACACCTATATTCAAGAAGGGCTGCAGGCCAAACCCAGCAACTACCTCCTGGTGAGTTTAACATCTGTGATATGCAAAATGCTTGAAGCCATCATAAAAATTCACCTAATGGACGCACCTAGAGTCAAATTTATTGTAATCTTATGTACAATATGGATTTCGTTTTGGAAGATCTTGTGAACTGCAACTACTGATAGTGATAAACCATTATATACTGACTGTTTCGATGCTGGTAAAGATATTGATATTTTGCATGTACCTGGATCTCCAGAAATCCTTTGATAAAGTCTCCCACAAGCTACTGATTTGCAAACTTGAAGCTCATTGAGTAAATGAAGACATTCTTAAGTGGATTCAAAATTTCTTAAGTAATTGTAGACAAAGGGTTTGTGTCAGTGGATCAGCTTCTTCCTGGTCTACTGTAACCAGTTGTGTTCCACAGGGCAGTGTCTTAGGGTCTTGTATCAACTTTATTTTAAGTCTTGAAGTATTTAATTAATTTTAATAATTTTCAGTGGCACTTGTATCGAGTCCAACCTCCTCTGATATCAATAAGTATTGGAATAGTTTAAAATGGTGCAACAAGATTGTTTGAATTTTTGATTTGATAAGGAATTCCTTGTATACATACACAAAAGGTAAAACGACATTGTAGTCTCTGCTGCTCCAAGGCATTAAAAATCTCAACCCACTTGCCCACACACTTAGCAACTAGAATGGTTGAGGGCATTACCACCAACTTATCTACTGATTTAGAAGTAGTCAGTGAGGAGAAAGATCTTGGCATATGTGTAGGAGTGAATTAAACCATCTCTACACTGTCAGAGAGCTGCAGTTAAAGCTTCTCAGGTTCTTGGTCTTATCAGAAGGTGTTTTAAGATTAACTCGGTTGATATGCTTGTCTTTTTATTCAAAATGTATGTACATCCTATATTGAGTACTGTGTACAGGTTTGGAACCCTTATCTGGCCAAGATATCAACATACAGTACTAGAAAAGTTCAGAGACAAGCCACCAATACCTTCATGGTCTCACATTTGTCATATGAAAGCCGCTTAAAAATAAGATCTATATCTCTTTACTATAGATTCCAAAGAGGTAATTTGATTGAAGCCTACAAAACATTGAATAACTACTATGACATGGAACCTACTATTTGCACCCTTGTAGTTCAACCATTACCAGAGGCCATGGGTATCAGCTAAAGTTGACGCCTAGGTCATCAGCTAGATAACACACTTTTTGCTATTAAATCAATGGAACTCTTTACCAAACACATGCAGTTGTTTTTAAGGAAGAATACTTGTCCAGAATGTTCTAGAACTCCGTAGAACTATTAAGAACTTTGAGGAAATTTGATCATTCTAGTTATTGCAGAATGTACTAGAACAATAGCTGTATCTATAGATGATTTAGTTT
This sequence comes from Dysidea avara, assembly GCF_963678975.1. Taxonomy (NCBI): domain Eukaryota; kingdom Metazoa; phylum Porifera; class Demospongiae; order Dictyoceratida; family Dysideidae; genus Dysidea; species Dysidea avara. Next base: position 9,755,517 of record NC_089276.1, read on the forward strand.
TGTACAAAAGGACTTGTCATTTGTATGTTGTTATCTCTGATTTAATTTGCTGAGTTATAAAGTTGTTGGTAATTGTATTCTGCTGTATATAGTACTGTTTTTAACACTACAAGTCTGGGTATCTCTAAACTAGTCATTCTACTGGACTAGTAGCTATCTCTGCAACAGTTATAACTGCACCCACCATAGCAATGTTAACATTCAAGCACTATAATTATATCAGTGTTTAGATAACTTCTGGAAGCAATTTAAATATGTGACTGAATTTTGGAAAATCACCCATATGGGCGCATTTAACATCTAAAATATTTAATGATCATATCACAAATTTTATAGTGCAAATCTACTTGTTGATAGTTTTAAGCCATTCGCAATACCTTAAATTACAAGAAAATTCTTGAAATATTTTCAAAACTGTTCCTTGCTCTTATTAGCAACCTACTAAACATGAAAATTCTAATAATTTCACGTGTGCCCATATGGGTGATATTCCAAAATTCAGTCACATATATAATTATTATGGGAAAGCCTGCCAACAATTTGGAAATCATGGCCCAATCAAATAATAATAATAAGTTGATTTGTTTCTAAGTATATAACCTACCATTAAAAACAAATGTGACTGGGCCTGCGAAAATAGGGCATGTGGGCACATAGTTTTTGCCTACTTTTTCAAACTTTCATCACTCATAACGTTTTGTACCATATTGCTATGGCAATGCAATTTTCAGCTCTTAGTAAGCATTTAATTGGCTTTACGATGCAAGTTACAGAATGCAAATATTCCATTCCAGTACTGAGATATGACCTGTAAAGTGATGGGATGTAGTTTGTGCCCACATGCCCTGTTTTCGCAGGCCCGGTCACAAATTCCAAACTCTCACACCAAAGTGTATAGGAGTAGTTTTACAATATGTATATTGTGGCATAATCATTGTGGTTGCCATGGGCACAAATAGTTTCCATTTGATTCATGGAAATTAAAAATATCATAATACAAAACAACAGAACACTGTCAATCAGAAGTTATAGTCAAATATACATAGTTTTCTACTATTGGAAGTGTTGTAACAAGCTGTAACCTACTGTACCTTTTTGTAACCCATCACAACCTGTTGTAACCTACTGTAACCAAAAATAACCTATTGTAACCCATCATAACTCATTGTAGCAGGCCTTAAACCATTGTAACTGTTTGTAACAGACTGTAGCCTATAATTGTAACCAACCGTAACTTCTTGTAACCCACTGTGACCTGTTGTAACCCATTATAACATTTTGTAACATACTGTAACCTGTTGTAACCCACTGTAACCTACTGCAACCCATTGTAACCTACTGTAACCCATTGTAACCCCCTGTAAATTACTGTAACCCATTGTAACCTACTGTAACCCATTTTAACCTATTGTAACCCACTGTAACCCATTGTAACCTACTGTAACCTATTGTAACCCATTGTAACCTACCGTAACCCATTGTAACCTACCGTAATCCATTGTAACCTACCGTTCGTAACCCATTGTAAACCACTGTAATCCATTGTAACCTACTGTAACCTATTGTAACCCATTGTAACCCACTGTAACCCATTGTAACCTACTGTAACCCATTGTAACCTACTGTAACCTATTGTAACCCATTGTAACCTATTGTAACCCATTGTAACCTACTGTAACCTACCGTTCGTAACCCACTGTAAACCACTGTAACCCATTGTAACCTACTGTAACCCACTGTAACCTATTCTAACCCATTGTAACCCACTGTAACCCATTGTAACCTACTGTAACCCATTGTAACCTATTGTAACCCACTGTAACCCATTGTAACCTGCTGTAACCTATTGTAACCCATTGTAACCTACTGTAATCCATTGTAACCTACTGTAATCCATTGTAACCTACCATTCGTAACCCATTGTAACCTACTGTAAACCATTGTAACCTATCGTAATCCATTGTAACCTACTGTTCGTAACCCATTGTAAACCACTGTAACCCATTGTAACCTACTGTAACCCATTTTAACCTATTGTAACCCACTGTAACCTACTGTAACCCATTGTAACCAATCGTAACCCATTGTAACCTACTGTACTACTGTAACCCATTGTAATCTACTGTAACCCATTGCTACCTACTGTAACCCGTTACCTATCGTAACCCACTGTAACCTATTGTAACTGTAACCCATTGTAACCTACTGTAAACCATTGTAACCTATTGTAACCTATCGTAATCCATTGCAACCTACTGTTCGTAACCCATTGTAAACCACTGTAACCCATTGTAACCTACTGTAACCCATTGTAACCTATTGTAACCCACTGTAACCTACTGTAACCCATTGTAACCAATCGTAACCTATTGTAACCTACTGTACTACCGTATAACCTATTATAATCTACTGTAACCCATTGCTACCTACTGTAACCCATTGTTACCTATCGTAACCCACTGTAACCTATTGTAACCTATTGTAACTGTAACCCATTGTAACCTACCGTAACCCATTGTAATCTACTGTAATCCATTGTTACCTATCGTAACCCATTGCAACCTATTGTTACCTATCGTAACCCACTGTAACCCATTGTTACCTATCGTAACCCACTGTAACCTATTATAACTAACTGTGACCTACTGTAATATATAACTTATTGTAACTCATTGTAACCTATTGTAACCTACTGTAACCTATTGTAACCCATTGTTTATAACCTATTGTAACCCACTGTAACCTACAGTACCCATTGTAACCTACTGTAACCCATTGTAATCTACTGTAATCCACTGTAACCCATTGTTACCTATCATAACCCACTGTAACGTATTGTAACCCATTGTAACCTACTGTAACCCATTGTAGCCTAGTGTAACCTACTGTAACGTATTGTAACCCATTGTATTCCATTGTAACCTATTGCAATTTGTTGCAGCCACTGTCATATTTCCCACTACAATTTGTTGTGCCATTCAGTTCATCTCCACTGTAGCCTAGTAACTTCTGAAACCAGAAATTTTCACAACATCTAAATACCTTTTTAACCAATTGTAGTAAGATATCAGGAGCTAAAGTCATAAAAGATTACTGAGATATTAGTAGTTAAAATTATAACTTTGTAACTAAGATATTAGTAGCTAAAGTTGTAACTTTGTAACTTGTGTGCATGGTTACAATGACTTTTTCAGGATTTTTAAGGAGAATATTACCTCTATGTCGACTTACACTAGTTACAGCTAGGCTGAACCGCTGAAGTTAAGTGGAATCTGAAACCCCCTATGAAAATTTCTAAATCCGCCACTGCAATCCATATGATACAGGCATCAACCAGCCATTATCGTGCCGGGATCTCATTGGAGAGCAGAAATGTTGCACGTAGTATTGTTGCAGACGAATTCCTTCATTGGAAAACTTATCGATAGTTGCGGTTATAATATTGGATCCTTTGTAGCTGGTATCGTTCCATCCCAGGTCGTCTACTACAATCATCAGTATATTAGGTGGTTTCGTGACAGGCTCGATTGTGTCACAGTCAAGAAAACGAAAGTCAATACAGCAACCTAGCATTCTCAATGGCAGCCACGTAGACTAGTACTCATCAGAAGTGAGAACAATGGCTTTAGAGACAATTTGACAAGAATCACATGACCTAGCTTGCCAAGTCTTAAGTTCGGTTGTTAATTTGCTGATGATGTTATTTACAAGACTGTTGCAATAACCACAAGATTCAAAGCAGTTACAACATATCAGTCACGAGGAGTGCAATATACGCGGAAAGTTTCATGGTACATGACTTGGCTAATTTTGGGGGCCATGCCACTGAAGAGACTTGCTTCTCTGCTTTCTGTGAAGAGTTGGAACACAGGCAGTGCCTAGTCATTGGATAGGTGCAATGGTGGTGTTGCGTAGGCGGAACACTGATTAAATAAGGGAGCTGTGATTCAATAAGTTGTAAAACATATAATCAGCCTGCTTTCATGGCGACATTGCTGCACACTGAGTGAGCCAGTTAAGTTCAGTTAGCATCGAATGTTTGTGAATGTCATTCAGCTTACACCATCTTGCTGCTTTAAATTTATTCTGTCAATGAGGAATTATTGATGGGATCCCAGTGTTCTACTGAGGATAGGACTCTGAATCGAGGTAGTATTAGCAGCAATATAACTTTATCATCATCAATTGTGAGAAAGAACTTTATTTGCTTTGTTCTAGTGTTGTTTTAGTTCTAAGGAACTAGAACTAAATCAGTCTAGTTTTAGTACAGCAATTTAATTCTAGTTCTAGTACACTAGAACTAAACTAAAATTGTGGTCTATTTTAGTTCTAAAACTAAAACTACACAAATTCTTTCAAGTTTTGGTTCAAAAACTAGAACTAAACCAAAACTTTTAAAACTTTTAGGACAAGAACTAGAACTAACTAAAAGTTTTCTCAAGCAATCCTACATAAAAGATATTGTACACTATAACCACTTAACACTTTTCTTTGAAGATGGTGATGCCTGGAAATGCTACCATAAAACATTGTTATTCAGCATTAATTCTGCTGATATAGGTATTTAAGCACATCTATTAGAGCTTTTGTTCATTTGTGCACAATGGCAAATGGAAGTTGTGCTGAACCAGGTGGAAGGCCTAAGTCAAGAGGAGTGTGGAACTACTTCAGGTACGATAAGATCAAGGACAAAAGTGTGTGTACTGTGAAAAGTACTGATGGTTTGATTTGTGGTATAAAAAGAATTTAAAGGACAATATTCTATAATCTTGAAGAAGCATTTGAAGACATGCCATACTGACACTTGTAAATATTTTGAAGCAGCTGAAATTGAAAAGACAAAGGAAAAAGAAAGGAGAGGTTCTTCTAGCCGGTTGAAACAGTCCCCCTTGCCAATACATAGTTTAGGATCTAAATTGTGCAACCCTAATAGCAATAAACATAAGGCTATTATACATTTCATCTTGCAACCTTTATAGGTGCTAACAATGTACCACTGAATTTAGTAGATAACAGTGAATTTTGTGCATTAATTGAAGAATTGGATTCTCGGTACAGTTTGCCTCACCGATATAAAATGGGAAAAAATCTATCAAAACACCAAATCTAAAGTTTCTGGAAGTCTAGGACATGCTACCAAGGTTAGTATATGTGAAGATATCTAACACTAAAACAAACACTAACTAAAATTACAGAAATATGGGGTACCAGAACTAATACTAACTAAAACTATGGTAGAATTGAGATACTAGAACTAAAACTAACTAAAACTGTAGGGGACTATAGGAGAACTAGAACTAAGCTAAAATGAATTGCTGTACTAAAACAACACTACTTTGTTCACAATTGTTTGGATATGATTAGACAAAAAGCTTTGAAGATCCAAGATATTAGCTACCGTAAATGACTGAATGCATAGTGTAGGTCTGGAATGTTGGCATGATGAATGTGAACTTGTACAATGTAAAATATCACACTTATTAGGATTTATGGGTTTATTTGCCGTCCACTGCACCGGTTTATCAAACCCCTGATGAGATTTGATATCATGATACACAGTTGTCAGCAAATAAGCAAACAAAAGAATGATATTACTGTTGGTACCATTAATGTAAATTTGTAACCATTAAAGGATCTATATATGACTGTGCCCTGAGGCATGCCAATTAAGACTTTGACCTGCACCGTCAACAAAGGTTTTCTAAGGCAGCCAAGTAGATAGCCATGTAGCATAGAATTTTGACAAATAGTATCAAAAGCTTTCAAGAACGTCTAAAAGCATAAGGTGAAAGGAATCCATTACTTGTAACATGTCATCACTAAAGTGATCTCGGCAACTGATTGAGTTTGGCATGGCTGCAAACCATTGGTTTAGTACAATTATTATGACTATTTCGTTGCTGGAGGATGATATGAAAAATACTTATTTCAGCATACCGAATCAGATGTGAGTAATATTGGCCCATAGTCTGTTACAACATGATCACATATTGTACTTTGCGTGGGAGGATCAAAGCGATGCCACATATCGTATTCTCCATACAGTTATGCAGCTAATTGGGGCAAATACAGTACAGCTATGCGCTTAATTGGGCAAATACAGCGCACTTGGGCAATTACAGTACAGTTATGCAGAGAATTTATTTGTGGAATGTTACGTAAACAACACACTGTAAATCGCGGGGGGTCCTTCACATACAAAATCCATCTACGAAATTTCGAAATATGGAAATTTGCCAACCCAAACTTCTAATTTCTGCATAAATTTCTACCAAATTTCCAAATTTCCGTCTTGGAAATTCTTGGGTGCTATTAAGTTGTAGCTTGAGTTGTAGTATATTCTGTGCCTTAGGCTATTGTATTATGGTTTCAGTATGGGTTCAAGCCGAGCCGAACGATTCACTAGCGGTCTGGCCGGTAAGCCGTCGTGACCGTCTATCATGGTTGTGGTGAGGGTGCCAGTGCATGTGACCTCTCAGGAATTTGAATAAAACACTCACCAGTAATCCATGGACACACCAAAACGACTTACACTGTGGCCTTTGCACTGTGGGAATCAAATCAGCTCGAAAGTATACAACAAATTTACGAAACAGATTACGGACAAATGTTAGTGCGTTTATAATCTAGATGGCGCTATACGTCTTCTATTGATAGCGACCCCCTTTCCTTGCATCTGGCCTCGTGTATATACACATATAAATCCATGCAATGTAACTTACACTAATGAAATTCAATGCCAAGCATTAAAAAAATTTAATCATACGGATTTATGTATTTAAAATTTCAGTTAATATTTCTGAATTCCCAACAAAAAATTCTATATTTCTAATAAAAATTGCCAAATTTCCATGGTCATCGACGACATTTCTGGAAGTGAAGGACCCCTCGGTAAATCGCTAAAACCAGTCAAACTAATCCTACGATTTCGTTCTACGGCTAGGAATAGATTGTATCATAGATAATATATTCTACGTAGAATATACTATCTATGTAGTCTCGCGCAGCCAGACCACTATTTCTCCCCACGGCGCTTATCGATTAGAGATTATAAGCGCCTGCTCGAAATAGGGTCTGGTACACTTCCAATAGGTCAGTTGTGACAGCACCTCGATTAGAATTTATAGGTGTTGATAATGCACCCTTAAAATTTAAATAAAAAAGAACCGGCGAATTCTTACGTGTGCTTGTTAACGCCTTTTCGAGCGGCGTAATCGACACCTCACATTCCTGCCGGGTGCTGTCACAACTGGCCTATTGGAAGTGTACCAGACCCTATTTCGAGCAGGCGCTTATAATCTCTAATCGATAAGCGCCGTGGGGAGAAATAGTGGTCTGGCTGCACGAGACTACTATCTATGATTGTATAAACACTTACTGATTGTCTGATCACGAAGCTTTTTAAACACGACTCCACTAAGACACGATTGATCACGTGCGTGACATTGTAAATCGCTAAAACTAGCCAAACTAATCCTATAAGTTCGTTCTACGACTAGAAATAGATTAATTAAACACTTACTGATATCCTTATCACCGAAAATCGCAGCGGTTTGAGTACTAGAGAAAATCGCTCCGAGCCAGACGCGACCAGGAAGTACAATATAACACTGGCTTAGTAAAGCACCGCCTTGCTTGTGTGTACGAAAAATACAGTACTCGGGGGGGGTGTCGAGGCAAATACAGCACTCGGCTTCGCCTCGTGCTGTATTAGCTTCTCGACACACCCCGTCGTACTGTATTTTCCGTACACACGCGCAGTATTTATTCTAGGATTTCTCCCTTTGGGGGGGGGGGATCAGGAATTCAGGGGGTGACCAGGTGAAAGTCTGTTATATAGTTGTCCAAGTTCACAGCTATATAAAGCAGTTGAAATAGTTGCCAATCTGGTTAGGCATTTAAGGCTCATGAGTGTTGATTTTTGTGAAGCCAGTGGTAGAGCTTGATGCATGAGTGCACGGTAGTGATGACATAATGATGTAGATGTCTTCCAAGAAATAATTTAAAAACTTAGGGTATTTGAAATTAAATACTAGGGTATTTTCATGGTTATGGCAAAACAAGACTTTAATATCAGGCTTTCTGATTGGGGCGAGCCTGAGCGAGCCTCACACTAGCGAGTCGCCCACGTAACTTTCGTCTCAGCGACCATGCCCAAAAAACTACAGAAGAAATCGGAAAGAGACCCTGAAATAAACGGACTTACCGTGAAATAAACGGCGTAAATCACAGCACTTCCATATATGTTCGTCTCATCGACCATGCCACGGAGAAATATACGATGTAGATTACAGCACTTCCATATTAATGTTCGTCTCATCGACCATGTCACGGAGAAATATACGACGTAGATTACAGCACTTCCATATATGTTCGTCTCATCGACCATGTCACGGAGAAATATACGACGTAGATTACAGCACTTCCATATATGTTCGTCTCATCGGCCATGTCACGGAGAAATATACGACGTAGATTACAGCACTTCCATATATGTTCGTCTCATCGACCATGTCACGGAGAAATATACGCAGTAGATTACAGCACTTCCATATATGTTCGTCTCATCGACCATGTCACGGAGAAATATACGACGTAGATTACAGCGTATGAAACACGTGTATCAGCGCGTGAATATGAAAATCACCTAAGGTTGGCTAAATGAATGCAGAAGAACGGCTTAGAAGAAGGAGACAGCTGTACAGATTGAGAAGGGACCGAGAAACACCAGAAGCTGAAGAAAGACGAAGGAGAAACAGAGAATACTCCAGAACAAGATATGCTCGGCAAAGGGACACAATCTTGCAGCAGAGAAGGCAGAATTAGTATGTAAAATAATGAATCAGTCACACAACAATAACATTGATTTATCTACATAATAATTTTGTTTGCTTGCTTATGCTTTACGTTGTGTTATCAGATTTGTATATGACCACTATTGCTGCTATGCATACTCCCATTAAATATGTTCAGGCTCGCCCAACGATGCTGTTTGCATCTGTCTAGTATTATATCTGGGGGGTAGTTGAGATGGCTGTGCATGCCATTTTGAAAGTAGAGATTTTACAAAATATATACACTTTTTGAGATGGAATTTAAGGACAATGTTGAGAGTTAAGCATGCTTTTATTTTCTATACTTGGGCTCTCAGATATCGAATAGCCATCACTATAATATATACTGAGAGCACTTTAAGGTTTGTAGTGTTCTGCGATACAGTGCATTTTGTGTATCGCATATCACCATCAATAAACTGTTCGATACGATACTGTATCACGATACTATAATAATAAAGTGGTCATGGCTAGTTATGACTGGAGTATTAGCTAATAGTTGTAACAATATCCAATTTATCTGTACCTTAAAGAACCAACACTGATTCTACATTCACTTTGCATATGATTTCTTTATTCTGTGAATGCTGCTAAACTGCAATAATAGTTATACTGATCATGATGTGACAAATAGCTAGTGTTTCCTGGTATGATTTTTAGTATGGAAAACAGAGTTGTTGTTAAACGTACATCTCTACCTGGATATCTGCCTCTATTACACCACCCAGACAATTAGCTACCACAAACATTTAATTTTAATACATGCTCCCACAAAGGCTTGTCCGGATTTCTCCGCATTTTAGTGAGTTGTCAAGATGGCTAGTATATACAGCAGATTGTTTACTGCTAGTTCTTTATACTTAAAGTGTAACAGCTATTGTTTTTAGAAGACCTGGGCCTAGAATATTTTTGCCATAACACAGTAACAGCAGCACGTATAAATGCGTATTTGTATGGCTTCTCGTAGCATTGCATTTTATAGCACAGGTAGATTTTCTGTTCGAGTATTTAGATCACTGTTGCAGTAATAGAGCAATCACTACCTGTTCTACTAGAAAACTTCGATATATCGATATTTCCTAAGTACAGTATCGTATAGTGATACTTATTTGCTGTATCAATATATTGCCGTATCGATATGTATTGCAGATCCCTAAAGGTTTGCATTTGCAATTTTTAACCTGGGAAAATTTTACATATTAACCACTCTCAGATTGAATCTCAGAGCATTTTTGTTAAGTCTAGTATGTCATTGCTAAACCCAAGTATAGTGTAGTAGTCACTCACAACTTTAGGAGGTGAGTCTGAGATTTTAAGGGGGGAAAGTCCCCCCCCCCCCCCCTAACAGCCCTAGAATAAACACTGCACACGCGCGGCGGTGCTTCAACTCTAACATATAGTATTAATGCAAAAAAGTAAAGATAGCTGACATTCTCTCCAATTGCATCATCGCAATCATATTAACTTACCTTGAATGCTCTGTTTGAGTAGTTCACTGTTCTATTAGAGTATTTTAATGCTTATAGCTTGAATATTAAGACTTACTCTCACAAATATAACTTTGACCACTTCCAATTTGTGCCTCCTGCAGTTTTAACGTATAGGACCAGCTTAGTGCCACCTAGCTAAAATGGCCATCTTTAAATTCCCTGGATGAGTGTAGTGGATAAAAAATATTTACATGCAGTGAGTACCTGTATAATATACAGGTATTCACTGCATATAAATATTTTAAATGCAGCCACCTGTTTAAGACCAAACTGAAGATGAGAGGCTGCAAATACAGGTTGCTCTGTGTGTTTTAAGATTTGCTTTAGTGACTTGTAATTGTAGTTTCTATAGTTAGTGACAAAGAAAGCAGTGCCATGAATCTTTCAAACCAAAGATACAATAATGTACTAAATCAATTAAGAAAATTGAGGTACTTCATCACATCTTAGTTCAACCAAGGAGTCCACACTCCACCAAAATTAGCAGGATTGGATTTAGGATCTAGAGGAGGATTTAATTGCTCAATATGTGTAGAATTATAATATTCAATCCTCTCTTTCAACTGCTGCACTATTTCAGGATGTTGGTTAGCAACATTGTTCCTTTCATTAGGATCTTCTTCAATATTGAACAGCCATGTAAAGGAAGGAGTATATGGAGGAGGCTCTACTGTGCCATCTAAGTGAATCCATCCATCACGGCAAGCATTACCCAATCCCCCAAGTGTTAAACTGCAGTTAGGTAGACCTGTTATAAGCTTCCATTGCCCTATTCGGATAGCAGCCTGTCCTCTAAACCCTGTACGAGGTGGATCCAAGTTTATTAACAGTTCTTTACGAGGTGTTTTGTCATTGTCAGTAATAGTCTTCCATACGTTGTACCCATCTAATGCCCACTTTTCTTTATCCAGTTCCAAACCAGCAATACCTTCTACTATTGTTGGTAGCCAGTCAGTTGCATGAATCAGTTGGTTATTATAATAGTTCAGTTTTGGTAGTTTAGAACCCCACACAAATGCAGTACCACGGACTCCACCTTCAAACACAGTATCCTTGTTCCCCCTCAGTGGCCAGTTACTACTTCCCTCCCTAGTCTGTCCTCCATTATCAGTTGTGAATATAATAATGGTGTCATCTAGTAAGTTCCTCTCTTGCAGTCTCATTGTAATATTAGCAATTCCCTCATCAGCTGCTCGCAGCATCCCACAAAATGTTCGTCGGTTATCATAAGGAATATCTTGACATTGATCAATGTACTTCTGAGGAGCTTCCAGTGGAGCATGTACTGACTGATATGCAGCATAAATGAAGAAAGGTCCTTTATCACTATCATGGTTCGTGATAACTTGTTCAACTGCTTCAGTAAATAATGTAGTGCTGTAAATCCCATTTTTATCAGTAACCGGTGTAGTATTATTTCTAAAGTCAATTCCATTAAATACTACTGTTAGATCAACTGCACCATCATCTTCCAAACCAACAGCCCCAACACTGTGTGTAAAATAGTCTTCAGCAGCATCATAGTACCCATAGAAGGTATCAAATCCCCTGTAGGTTGGGGTGTACTCCCACTTGTGCATACCAAGGTCCCATTTGCCTACACAGTGTGTAGAGTAACCACCTTTCCTCAACTCATCTGCAATTGTGGTTTGGTTTAATGGCATTGCAAAAGGATGACCATTTGAGATTACTGTCCTAGCCAATCCCATGTGATAAGGATAACGACCAGCCATTATCGCTGATCTTGTTGGAGAGCATACTCGTTGCACGTAGTATTGCTGTAGACGAATTCCTTCACTGGCAAACTTATCGATAGTTGGTGTTTTAATATCGGATCCTTTGTAGCTGGTATCGTTCCATCCCAGATCGTCTATTACAATCATCAGTATGTTAGGCTTCGTGGCTACAAAGGACTGGCTCCATTGTGCCAAGAAAGCGAAGAGCAATGCAGCTGCCTTGTTCAACATTTGTTCGGTGACTCGACAGAACTGACAAGACCGCTGCGTCACATGACGTAAACCGCAAGATTAATCTCAGCGCGAGCCTCGTATAAGCTATATTATGGTGTGAGCCGGGTGTGAATGTATACAATGAACCAGCTCTTTCAACAGGCAGCAAACCATCCTACATGGTGCCATAATATATGTGCATATGCTGCATCTACTTTTAGCCAATCAAACAATGACAAGCCGCATGCAGTATATAGCTGAAGGAGTTCATGCCGGTGCATAGTAGAGTGCGTACACTGTTAAAAATAAGGAGTAACTATTACTCCCCTAGGGGAGTTCCCAGTGTAGGGAGGATTTAACACCCCTATATTTTTGTGGAGAGTAACTAACACCCCACAAAGGAGTAACAGGAACCCTTTGAAAAATCTATTATAGGGAGTTCTAGTTACTCTAGGAGAGTTCACATAAGCATGCAAGGCGTTTCCTTTACTCCATGAAATTCTGCAAATAACTCCATATAAAATTTCAAATGATGTTAAAGACATACAGCAAAACTGTAACAAAATATTTACAATATCCAGCTTTATAATATTGGAAAGTCTCTGAAAAAGAGACCAGTAGCAAGGCTTCATCATCAGCAAACGATGCTTCACTGCCACTTCACTTCCTGCCACATGACATGTTATCAGCTGTAGTAAATAGCAGTATAGTAAAGAAATATTCAACAATCATATACTTGTTACCTTTATGGCTGAAGGTATGTCACACACAGTTGCCAACAAAGTTGTAAAAACAATTCTTCCAGACCAGCAGCATTGGTAGTGTAAACTAAAAAGGCAAACAGTTGCTATCATGCAAAACAGCACTTTTTTCTACCTGGAGTTCATCATTTTGTTTGTCTATTTGTTCACTGATTTCTTGTGGCACCTGTAATATATGTTTACAAATTGATGCACAGTCACTTTATGTTAACACACTTACTGGATGTTGTAAAAATTCTATGTTCTCAGTGACATTGAGACATCCATACTAAAAAAGTAAATATGTGCTTACGTAACTATAAACATTATCTCCTTACAGGTCAAGAATAACTTGGAAAGTTGATGAAGTTGAAGACACACAATAGCTATACATTGTATCAAAGATTCTTGTTAACTGCAGACGATACATCTTACCAGTTAATTCCAGTGAATCTGCATGTAATTATGTAAAAAGACAATGATACAGGCTACTGACCTTACCAGGCAATATCATTGTGTCCGGCTGCTAACGTCAACTGAAGGCAGACGGACATGATATGTACGCCATGTTTAAGCTAGGTGGTTTTCCTCTCCTCCCTCAAGTCTTCAACTTCTTACACACTGACTACTAGTAGCTAGCGGTGAGCTTGAATGGGCTGAATAGTGAATACTGTACGTACCAGTCAGTGTGGATACGACTGAGTCCGCCGAATTTTATTCTCTTTCCCTGAGTCTTGAACTATTTCTGCCGTATCACAATAAGGCGCCTAAACCCTCACGAGCAGTGGTGACTTCTGTTGGAGCCAGTTTATTAAACCAGTGTGTCACACGAGACGACTCAGATATGAGCTCAAACGTACCTGAAGAAACAATGAACGAGATAGGCTCTAGTGAACGTCCAGTAATTATTCATGAACAAGCAAACAATTTAGTATCACCTTTTAAGCACTACAATTCCTCAGAGAAGCAAGCCGCTTTCAAATACTCAACACGGCTCTGTTGTTAAAGAAGCCGTTTCTATGGTAACACTCTTCACTCTAAATAATGCGCTTGTAATAGAAATGGTATTTAATAATTATACATACGTATTTCAAAATATTCTTGATTAACAATTCGTCCTCCTGTTTTCGTACTCTCTGTTTCCTTCACTATGTCTTGGTTAGCCTGTAAAATAAAACATGAGTAAATGGCTGCCATTGAAAAGGAAGCCTAAATAATTACTTTCCTTTTTTACATTGAGTGGCTAGAATTGAACTGGTTAGTTAATGGAGAAAATAACATAGTGAGACAGCTATAACCTGCAAGTGGCTCATTCATATGTGGCCTCAGCCATACTGGCTCACTGAGTTCACCTTAGCTACTAGCTAGCTGGTAATGGGAACTCTTCAATTTGGTGCCTTCACTTACTTGGAGTTCTCTTTACCCTTAGTGGGTTACTGTTACTCTCCTAGTAATCCAAACTCCCCTTTCAGAGTAAAATATTTCACTCCCCTAGTTACTGTTACTCCCCTGTTTTAACAGTGTATACATCCAGGCCATTGATAAGATTGTTTACTTATTTATTTATTATTATTACTGGGCAGGCAGTGTTTACTGATTATGCCCGGGGGCAGGGGGAGCGGGGATTACAAGGGGGGAACATATGTACAATTAGCTATTTACAAATGATTAGTTGGCTACAAATGTTATCTAAAAATAATTTCTTATCAGTCATTTCAATTAATGAGGTCGATAATGAGTTCCAATCAATGATAGTTCTTGGGAAGTAGCTATTTCGATATGCTGTGGTGTTAGCATAAATACAATTGTACATGTGTTTCTCCTATTTATTTTTGCCATTTTACTATGTGACAAAGACAATCAGGCAGACAGATTACAACTATTCTCCTCATCTAAGAGGATGCATAAACCATGACTACTAGTCTAAGAATACATAGCTACCTTATAAACTCTGGACACTGCATAGCTGTTGTTTTGTTTGTTTGTTTTTATCCGCATGTTGCAGTTAGGAACTGGAGGGTGAACACTGGAGGAAAACCTTATATGAGGAGAGTAAGCAAAAATCTTTGTAACTAAAGTTCGAGACAAATGCCTAGAAGAGTTTTAAAATATCTAAGCATGACTGCTGTTATAGTATACGAATCAATACAAAATAATTGCCTAATTAGAGTGGCATGTAGCCACACATGCAAGCCTCAATGCCAGCTACAGGTGTAGCTTAGGACTTGTAAGTACAAGCAGTGACCCAATTTTCCTTTTCTGCACATGCAAAAGTTGTGGGAATACTCAATAAAAAAATTTAGAACTTTTGATTTAAGTTTTTTTTGCACATTTTGATAAAGCAACTATTAAGACTTCTTGCTATGCATGGAGTTTCACACCCATTGCTAGTAGTTATATCAAACCATGTATATCACATATGTGGGACACCAATTAACTTACAAATTGGGTGATTTTTCAGGTGATGAAATGGTTACAAGTCTTTAGATTGAAGAATAGGACCAAGAACAGTTGATTTAATTATCAGAAATCTCTTTTCATATAAAAAGTTACCGTAATCACTTACAGCCATATACTCAATCATTTATATTTATTTATTTTATTTTATTTATTACTTTATGGCAAGTATGCCAAGGGCCTGCAAGCAACTATATATACTACATTTTTAAAGCTATTATCCCAGTTTAACAGAACTAAGTTTTATTAAAGTAGAGAGCGTTTTGTTAGAGTGGTCAAAACCTTTTATTGCTTATAGTAGATTGTCTGGCTTTACATACAACCTCACAGTTGTTGACTTTTTGGTTACCTGAAGTATGTTGGTGGTTCCCATGCAGGCATTCAAGATTCCATGGTTGCATAGCTGCTGTTTCTCACCCATGAGATGTTTGATTTGCAATTCTGTATGAGGAAGAGAGGTCTTTTTCATTATTTATTATTGAAGAAATGCTCCACAACAGCAGGTTATCTGTTACTATATATGATGGTTAGGCAAGGCCTTCTAAAAATCAAGTGCTTTACATTTTACTGCATTTGTTCTGTACTGTAAAATGATAACCATGCGCAGCCTTGTCAGCATCAAAATATTGTGATTAATAATGAATTGTGAGGTGGTAGCTATAGGGTGAAAAGTGATGAGAAACATTTTAATCTACAATAGTTAGCCTGACCCTAAGTTTTTGTAATAGGTTTTGGCATTGTAATTCAAAGCTTACGGATTTATTAATCAATTAATACATTTCAACCTTTTATTGTTGGCACAAGAACTAGGTCAAGAAATCAAAAGTTTAATTTTAGCCCACACTAGCTCTGCAGTGTTTGGAAGGTCCTTTTGAGTAGTTGACTGTCATTCAGAATTAATTAAGACTCACTTCTATATTATAATTTTGATCACAAGCATGCTGTATCACTTCTTGCACTTTCATGCTTAACATACAATTACAGTATATCAGTATCCCATCCAAAAACAGCTTATAGCTGTAAAAAAAAGTGCACGTCCAAGTAAAGCAGAGTTAACTGCGACAAAAGTAATGAAATCATAATGCAGCCATGTGCGAGGTGTGCAAGTTGTAAAATTAATATTAGCTAATCAGATAATACAATGTTTTTGTTAAAGTGTTAATGAGAACTATGCAATGCTGCTAGTTTTTAAGTGTGTGAGCATCTTCATAAATGCTACGCAAATTTGATTCATTATTCCGGCTTTACTAGGTGGATCTAACAATTCTTGGTTGCCAACTCAGTACTGTACATACATATGTATATATATGCAAATACAGTTCTCTACATGATGTCTCAGCAGTAATGATACTAGTCTTCCACACATTATATCCATCTAATGCCCACTTGTGTTTATATCCAGTTCCAAACCAGCAATAACTTCTACTATTGTTGGTAGCCAATCAGTTGCATGAATTAGTCAGCTTTGGTAGTTTAGAGCCCCACACAAATATACCATAGGCTCCACCTTCAAACACAGTAGACTTGTTCCCTCTCGGTGGCCAGCTACCCTCCCAAGTCTGTCTCTATATCAGTAGTAATTGTGTCATCTAGTAAGTTCCTCTCTTTCAGTCTCATTGTAATGTTAGCTATTCCTTCATCAGCAGCTCGTAGCATCCCACAATATGTTTGGCATTTATCACAACAAATATTCAATGTAGTATATACATCTGAGGAGCTCCAGTGGAGCATGTATTGATTGGTATGCAGCATAAATAAAGAATGATCTTATCACACTATCACAGTAACTTGTTCAACTGCTTCAGTGAACAACATGGTACTGTATGTACCATTTTTATCAGTGTGGTATTGGTTCTGAAGTCAATTCCTTTGTAATAGTTTTGGATCATCAACACTGTCATTCAGCATACCAAAAGCAGCAATGCTGCAAATAAAAGGTGTCAAATCCCCTGTAGGTTGGAGTATACTTCCACTTCTGCATAGTTATCATGTTCTCATTTTCCTACGCAATGTATAGAATAATCATCTTCCTTCAACTTATGTGCAATTGTGGTTTGCTTTAACAGCAATGCAAAAGGATGACCATTTGCAATCACTGCTGACACAATAGTAATTTGAGTTGTATCAGGTGCTAAAAAATGGGGCTAGTTGTGGCCAAAAAGCTAGTTATAAATTACTTTTGGCTAGTTGTAAATGGTAGTTCTAAAAGTCAGACTGCTAAATAGCAAGCTGCACCACAGAAAAGAATAAAGTCAAAAATTACATACATGTGCTGTGCATGTTTACAGGGATTTGACTAAAAGAACTTCAAGATCCAGTCTTGAGATTGCCATTTTCAACCCCACTTGTGGTCCATTAAAATTGCAACTTATAGTTATGGTTATTTTCACAGTCCACTATTAGCCTTATGCAGTGGTAGTACCGTAGCCAGTAAGGTCCACGGTTATTGCTAATTGAAACTTTCCTATTGCAATATAAAATAATTGCCTTCGAGAATTGGCTTGTATGTCACTGTAAGTTTGTTTCCTATAGTTCCAGGTCTCAGTCACTTATCTCAAATTGCTTCCAGGTTCAATCTTGCCATGTTTCAACTAGGTAAATATGCTCCCACACTCCCTTCAATCATTTCCTTCACTGACATTTGCTACACAACAATCGTGACAATATAGCTACGTAGTTAGAACACAAAATAATTAATTCAAACACAAAGAAAATTTTGTTTATATGTACTACTACCCCCCTCCCCCCGGTCCAGGTTTGGGCTAGTTGTAAAAAATAGTTCTTTTAGCCACTGAGTTGTATAGTTATGATGTACGAAGGACAGCCTCAGTAAGAAAATTTTGCATTTGCAGCACCATGCTTGATTTCCTAGAAAATTGTGTAAATGAAAAACATTTGGATAATTCTCTGTATTGCATACGATGACTGGTATATCAGTCTTGTATGAAATTTCACCTCCCGGCCATGTGCTCCACTTTATGTCCATCACTGTATTAAACATTAAACCAAAATTTTATATGATCAAGAAGCATTGTAGGTATAATTGTAGTGTGAAGGGCTATACCAGCCCTCACGTATAGCTACTTTTGCTTTCCAGGTGAAACATTGCTATGTCAACAACGTAAGTTGGTTTAAATGATCACAATGAAATACATGTACATGCACATCAGAAAGAGAGAGGAACCATCATTATTAAATGATGCAGAAGTGTACAAAACAAAAATAAATAAATAAAGGCAGGTAAATCCTCAGACACATGCGACCAAACAGGACCATAAAAGGATCTCTTCATTTAAATCTGAAGTCTTAGCCCACTATGTGTTTCTAGCTATTCAGTAAACCTAAGAAAAGTAATTATATTACTGTCAAAGTTTTGAGTCATTCAGGCTAGTGTTTTATAGTGATCACGTGGGAGTTGATGTTTTAACTAAGGACTGGTCAATGTAGGACCATGCAGTTATTTATTTAGTCATGGAAATTTTCAAGTTTGAGTTCACCTAATATTACCAGCTTTCCAGTCAGTGTGCCAGTGTTTAGCGATAAGGAAGTTCCACTATAAGAGTTACTAGACTAATCATTAAAGAGGACCACACTTGAATTTAGTTGGGAAAGTTAAAGTTGGCTATGACCAGTGGTCATTGCTACATACTGAAGCTACTTTGGTTACTGGTAACAGAAATTAGTCAGAACGTTTTAGTGCGGTAGAGTTAAGGGTGTAGTGTGAGTGCTGTAATCCCTGACTGTTCTATTAGAGTATTTCGATCTTTTGCATAGTTTAAAAAAAATCTGTGTCCTTGGTTTCTACTGGGTCATGTGCACTTAAGCGCCTGTAATATCAATGATAGTCCTCAGGGTTCCAGGTTTTCCATGCGAGCGGGTGATTATGATTATGATTGTGATAATTGGAAGGCAGCAAAATGCTGATTACATCCAATGAAAAAAAAAGATATAAAAATGGTTGGGGGATATTTACAGGCAACTAGCTAGTGTGTGTGCATTTCCAGAAACTAAGGATTGACTTGATGTGTTGTTTAAAGCGGTTTGTTAAAAATCCGCATCCTTAGGAACATTTAGCTGTGTATTTCAAGAATTGCAGGGGGGGGGGGGTTGAATTACTAAATACAGTTATTCAATAAAATTTACAAAAAAAGTACACAAACAAGTGCAAGAAAAAAATAGGAATTTTCCATATGAGTAGGGACTGCAGCAATAAAAAGCACTGAAACAAGCCACTGAGACAAAACACAACTGAATGATTGCATTTTAATCCCTACTTTAGCCTGCTATGATGTATGGTTAAAGTAGGGAGTAAAATGCAATCATTCAGTTGTGTTTTGTCTCAGCGGCTTGTTTCAGTGCTTTTTATTGCTGCAGTCCCTACTCATATGGAAAATTCCTAATTTTTTCTTGCACTTGTATAATAATATGTGACCAAATTTGACAAAACCAGCTGGTTTCTGCACACATCCAGTTCTATGACTTTGAAAGGTCATAGCTATAACTCAATGTAAGAATACACCATCAGCTTCAAATTTTGACCTGTTATTTTGGACAAATTGTGGGAAAATTATAGCATGTTGGCTGGGCACATTATAGTTGGTCAAAGTCAAAGAATTGGATGTGTGTGGAAGTCTGGTTTTTGGTCACATACTATCACTGGACAGATGGCAATTTGCAATGCACCTATATAGGGGGCAATTGATACCCCAAATAAATCACACACATATACATATATATATATATATATATATTATTCAGTAAACATTGCCATGTGTCACTGGTCATGTGCAATTTTGTATACGGCTTCAAATAAATGGGATTTTACTTCCTTATATGGAAACTAATCAGCGGTTGATTTGGATTGTGATGGCACCTAGCAGGCACTGTAAATTTCATGCTCCTTTGCCATCTTTGGCTGTTCATAAGCTCCTGACATTTCTTATACAATAGCAAAGTTAGTAGCCTTGATGTAGCGCAAAAAAGTAAAAATGAAAACTCAAGCAGCAAAAATCTTCATGTGGACCAGACTAAATCATCTACAAATGCTTTACAAATATGACCTCGAGTGATTGGGACCATGCAAGCTCCATATAACGCCATTGGACTTGAGCAGGCAAGATTTACTTGCAAAGAATGGTGATCAAAGAACATTATCATATGCAGCAAAGCAGTAATGTAGTCTCTTTATGAATAAGACAAGTTTTTTGCTTCATAGGATATCACTGTAGCAGATAACTAAAAGCTTCCTATACAGTTCTGTTGATCAGCAGCAGTATTCTAATAATGCTGCACTGATAAGCTGCAGGTTCGAGGCTGCCCAGGTCCAGTCATGGATTTTTTCTTCTTTCTCTAACTTTTCAAACATACTTAGTGCAGGTAACATAAACATCTTAGGCCTTTATAAGGCCCTCTGGTATACAGGCTCTGCCTTTACCAGGTACTTTAATCATAATAAAACTATGTCCATTTGGTTCCACTTGGGGTACTTAGAGATAATAAGTCACTTTCTAGGGTTCCTATGGATACAAATACATGAAAATAGTAAGAAGAAAATGTCCTGACCGCCTGGCAGACTCCTGTAAGCATTCGAGCATTAATCGGATGGCTGCAGGTTCGAGGTCCAGTCATGGATTTTTTCTTCTTTCTCTAACTTTTCAAACATACTTAGTGCAGGTAATATAAACATCTTAGGCCTTTATAAGGCTTTCTGGTATACAGGCTCTGCCTTTACCTGGTACTTTAATCACAATCATAATAAAAGGAAAGCATTATGAGAAAAGTACCAAATGATAGCTAATGAGTGTTCATTTAAGCCACTAGAATTTCTCCTCAGAAAAAAAAGAAGCATGGAAAGAATAAGGAGTGCGGCAAGTCAGAATTGAGATCTGGTACAATGATGGTAACCGGTGCAGACAATGATTGTCATCATTTAACATTGCAACAGGGATGTAGGTTGCTGAATTTTGATGACAGAAGTGAAATTTCATGAAAACATGTTAAGATGTGTTATAGCTACTAAGCTAAAAAAATTAATTAGTGTAAAGGCCTAGGCTGCTCCCCATGGAAATTTTGAAAAATAACATTCTGAGATTGATTTTGGCTAAAATTGGCTGAGTTCAACACTGGAAGTATGAATGGTAAGAGTAGCTATATACTGAACTACAAAACAGAATTAGTTAGTATAGTTTCCTCAATAATTTTGAGATTGAATTTGGTAGCGATTTTGAATAAAATTTGCAAATGTAAAATTTGTCAATGTTTATGAAAATTCAATGCAGGAAGTATGAATACTAATAAAGTCCATAACGAAAATTTTCGAAAAAATTGATCTTTTGAGAATGATTCTGGTGGTAATTATGATTGCCATTCATGAGAAAGATGAATATTCTTTGCACCATCTACACCTAAAGAGATGGTAACTCTTTACAAGTGCTGCAACCCAATTTATGATTTACGCAAATAAGCCAAAGGTAGGAAGGTATTTTATCCAGCCACATTTTCCGGTTCCAAAAACTAGGTAAATGTCAGTGTTAAAATGTCACTGCTAGTTGGTACTTGCTCTGTATATACACTAGCTAGACTCACTACAATCTTCTTCTTCACTGCTTTGCTGCTTTTCAACTGATCACCAATTACTTCCTTGGTAGACACATGCAGTAGAAGGGGTAGATGATATATAAATTAGATTAAATACTTGCAGAATAAACCACCGTGTGTTCTAATTAATGCACACCCCACGAAAGGAAGCTTTGAGGATTGCGGGATTAAGAGATCAACCAGCTGGAGAATCACTTTACAACAAGTAAGAATGTATTACTATTATGCAGTAACTAGTGTTTCATGGATGTTCTTTACTGAGGGATGCTAGCTACACTGCTAACATGGATCAGTAGCTATAGCTACTAATTCAGCCTGGTTACAAAATATTATCAAGGTGCACTTCGTATACCTCCATATACCCTCAATTCGACCACTGATTTTGACATGAGAACAATATCGATGTTGCTTGAAAGTGTGCACACTCAGTGAAAGGATGATATTCATTCTAAAGCCTAGTTCACTTAGCCACCAAGCGGTAGCTCTAAGATGCACAAGTGAATGCTCTTAATCTATAGTAGTTATGTATTTATGTAAGAATCATTATCTGCATATTCTTGAAGTGCTGGGGTCTTAGAATGGTGACATTCTTAATTGTAGTACTGATTTCTATTTGTTTGCGATCTCTAGCTGTTTCAAGTTTTAATTAAATTTTTATTACAGCTAGCATTTGACTACTCTCTAGAGTTAATGATTGAGTGTTCACAAATACTAGGTACTAGTGATCGTGATATATTTAATATCAATGTTTTAAAGTAACAGCATTGGTACACAAAGTGTTGATATTAGTGTTCCTGACAAGTGACCCGTATCAAATTGCGACGCCAATCCCCTTTATGGCATCATTTCATTTAAAAATAAATTACTGTGAGGCTTTGAGCTGGGTCATGTGATCTCATTGAGTACTCAAGTAGAATTTTGACTATTCAAGTCAATTATATGCTAAATGACAATTTGCGTAAAATTTTCCCTTTAGTAAGCACATACTATGCTATTGCATGCATTGGGTTTTACGTCACTTACTCTGCGTAAAATCTTTCCATTAAGTACACAAAGGAGACATTGGCGTAAAATCTTCCCTTTATAAACAAAGAAAACATCCACGTAAAATCTTCCCTTTATTAACAAAGGCAAGTTACCCCCATAATATGCCAAAGTGTGCAGAACCCTTTGTGTTGCATCAAAAGTACT
Source organism: Dysidea avara (assembly GCF_963678975.1). Taxonomy (NCBI): domain Eukaryota; kingdom Metazoa; phylum Porifera; class Demospongiae; order Dictyoceratida; family Dysideidae; genus Dysidea; species Dysidea avara. Next base: position 9,778,775 of record NC_089276.1, read on the forward strand.
TGAATGAATAATATACAACAAAGTTATAGCCTCCATTTCCTATGCCATCTCTATCTGTCAATTCGGATTTATGAAAGGCTGTTCAACTTTACAACAGCTTCTTATATTTTTAAACAGTATTCATAAACACTGTAAAATTCAAACAGATGTAATATACTTAGACTTTGCAAAAGCATTTGACAGAGTTCCCCACAATGAATTACTTTTAAAACTCTGGAAAATCGGTATCACTGGCAACCTTTGGTCGTGGTTTAGATCTTACCTCAACAACAGACAGCAATGCGTTCGCCTTAATGGTTCATATTCCACCTTCTTACCAGTCCTATCAGGTGTGCCTCAAGGGAGTATTCTAGAACCACTTTTATTTCTTATCTACATCAATGACTTATTTTTATCTGTCCGTTCCTCTAATGCTCTCTCCTTTGCAGATGACACAAAATGCTATAAACAAATTCTTGAACATCTAGACTCCATACAACTTCAACAAGACCTTGATTCAATGGCAAACTGGTCTAGAGATTGGAGCCAATTTTTTAACACCAGCAAGTTTATACATCTATCATTTAATACAAAATTCCCCACATCCTATTTCATAGACGACACTATAATCAAAACTAGTAGTACTCACCATGACCTCGGTGTCATTTTATCAACTGATTTATCTTGGAAAAATCATTATAACCATATATCAGCTAAAGCCTATAGAACCCTTGGACTACTGAGACATACCTTCAGCCACTCAGTTGACATTCCAACCAAGAAAACTTTGTATTTAGCAGGGGCGTAGCCAGGATTTTTTGAAGGGGGGTTCCAGCACCAGCATTGAGTTACTAGAAGCAGGGGTCTGGGGGCACAGCCCCCAGCCGCTGAGAGACTTTCAATATTTTAATAAATCAAAACTCAGCAAATTGCTATATTTTATGCAAAAGTACATTAATTATGATGCATTAAGTGCCCCTGAGATGAATGTAGTACTAGATAAAGTCACCTAGTGGAAACAGACAGCATGACACATATAGTAATCTGTAAGTGATGGTTATATCTCACTGTGGTATAGGAGCCATGAATCCACTGATACAAACGACAATCAAAACAATGTAACTATACAAATATGCATAGCATGAATTCATTTTGCATAACACAAGTGATAGCTCTATATCTTTAAACACTGCACACCAAAGCTATAGCAGTATAAGGTCATGCTAAGTTTTGTATTTATAATGTTGGAATGTCTCAAAAACTTCATATGGACATGGATATTTACATACATGTTCTATTAGAGTATATACCTGACTGCTCTATTAGAGTATATACCTGACTGCTCTATTAGAGTATATACCTGACTGCTCTATTAGAGTATATCGATCTTTTTAACAAGTTTTGAAGAGGGCTCATGTTACTTCTGTAAATCCTTCCCTGAGAGATGAATGTAAGTTTTATCAATTGTTGTGCTGTGCCATTATACTATATTGCTCACTCATTTTGTCCTGCCACACTAAATAGTGTCACGGTTAGGATCCTGCTTGCAGAAGTCTAAATTTTACAGGGGGGGTTCTTGAACCCCCCGGAACCCCCCCTTCCTACGCCCCTGTTTAGCATTAGTTCGATCACAATTACATTACTGTTCTCCTTTATGGCACCCCTACCTTATTTGCGACATCTCTACTTTAGAAAGAATCCAACGCCGGGCAACCAAATTTATTCTAAATGACTATGTAACCGATTACAAAACACGTCTTATCAAACTTAACATGCTACCACTGATGTACACCTATGATCTTTATGACATTCTCTTCTTTGTAAAATCAATCCAGCATCCATCTAATCATTTCAATATCAGTAACTATGTCAACTTTTGCCACAATCCTACCAGATCCTCCACCAGCAACAAGCTTCAACACAATTTTACATCATCCAACAAACAAAGTAACTTCTACTTTAACAGATTACCAAGAACCTACAACAGTCTACCAGTATTTGACTTGAATCAACCTTTTTCCACCATTAAATCACGATCTTCTGGCAGCATTTTACAAACAATTTTGACTCTGACAATCCTCACAGTCTGCACTTTGTTTGCCCTTGTAGTACCTGCTCCAAGTCTCCTCGCCCACCAAACTTCAGCAGTAATTAATAATTTTTTTTTCTTGCTCTCTCTTAAAATAAGTACTTATGTAAGTAAGTTTATTATTAAATACACATGTAAGTTTTAAAATTATAGGATAGTTCAACTATATATCAAATGTAAATGTATGTAATAACTTTAGCCAGCTAACTTAATTTTTATACATTCAATTGTAAATGTAAGTTGTACATATACTTTATCTGGCTGTGGGCACCAGTTGCCCACAGACCTTTAATGCAGGCCTTGCCTGAATTAAAAAGCAGTTAAAAATAATAAATAAAATAATACTGCTGGTCGGCCCCAGAGAGATCTGACAGACCACTTCTCTCTGGCGGTGTGTGAGGGAAAGCTCAGTCCCTTTGTCTGATTGAACTGTGATAAAATGTATGCGTGCATTTTAATAATAATAATAGTTTAAGCTAAAAATGAAATAAAAAATTCAAGCTATAGTCTTGAATAGCCAGACCCTATTCATTTTTTTTTAAATTTCGGCTCCGCACGGCGCCTGCTAAAAATATCCAATCGATAGGCGCAGTGCAGAGACTGGCTACGCGAGACTAGCTTCCAACAGCGACTAACAGAATGACTAGTAACAGCACCAGAAGAAGCACAAGACGTGAATTCTAGCAGCGGCGGCGTCGACGTCGTCGGCCCCACCTCCATAAGCGGTCGCAAAGTACCTGGCTTGGGCGGCCGCAAATGCGAAAAATCGAATCGCTATATACCATTGTCCATTAATGTCCATTAGTGCCATTAGCCATCCCATTAAGTTAGCTATTTGTACAATAAAATCTTGAAGTTGCAACAGCTGTTATAGTCTTGAGAATTGAGAAATTTGTCACGTTTTATGCCCAACTTGTAGCTATAGCTACAAGTTGAGCTACAAGTTAGCCTGTTGAGAAACGTGAAATTTGAGAAATTTGTCACGTTTTGTGCTCAACTTGTAGTTGAGCTACAAGTTGAGCTACAAGTTAGCCTGTTGAGAAATGTGAAATTTGAGAAATTTGTCACGTTTTGTGCTCAACTTGTAGTTCAACTACAAGTTGAGCACAAAACGTGACAAATTTCTCAAATTTCACATTTCTCAACAGGCTAACAGCCTGTTAGCTACTACGTATATATATATGTATCATAATGACATATGGTTAGGTAATCCTAAGGCTGCAGCACAAGTTGCTGTCAGACCTTCAGTACTGGTCACTGTAAAGTGTAACAATAATAATAATGATAATATGCATAGCTAATGCATGGTCTTCTTGACATTTTGATTGTCCACACTCCTCGGCCTTTCATCATCTATATCTGTGACATGGCCAACACTTCACTATTCCTTTTGCCAAAATCTTCTCACAGGTCCCTAGGGCCAGGGATAGCATTTAATCATAACTGATACATATCCTACTCTCTATATCAAATTCAAATTCTCTACCCGATCCCATATGAATTTCGCTGCATGTGGTGTCATAGTGTCATAATTCAGTAAATCTTCACTCCACTAAAGCCCATGCATATAATAAATATCCTAAATTAATGTTAACAAGTTTCGCACACTTTAATTTTTATACTCATGTATTATAAGCCAATTAGCTAACATTCTGTTTTTCACCCAAATTTTAATAATTACAAAACAATGGATGCAGGGCAAGATGAAACTTTGGAGGACTGAGTGTCAAAACAGAAGCCAGAATAGTGTTTAATAAAATACTGTAGCCCATATATAGAATTTCTGATAGAGTTTATTGTAGCTATAGATTGTGGTGTACAGAATGTACATGAGTATAATTATGGTATGACTCCTGCAGTCGCTTAGTATGATGATCATACTTCAAAGTGTGATGTATACTTCTGAAATATGATGATCACACTAAGTGACTACAGGAGTCATACCATCAGTATGAACTTCACACTTCTGAGGTATGACTCCTGCAGTCTCTTAGTATGTAGTGTGTTCTACGATACAGTGCATTTTGTGTATCACGTATCAACATCAATAAACTGTTCGATATGATACTATATATTATCACGATTATTATAATGAAGTGGTTATGAATGGCATATTAGCTAATAGTTGTAATAATATATCAGCCTGTACCGACTACATTCACTGTGTATACAAATTTCTTTATTCGGTGAATGCTGATAAACTACAGTATTGTACTGATGTGACAAATAGCTAGTGTGTTCTGGTATGATTCTTAGTATGGAAAACAGAGGTGCTGTTAAAAAGTACATCTCTACCTGGATACCTGCATGCCTCTATTACACCACCCAGACAATTAGCTACCACAAACATTTTAATGCATGCTCCCACAAAGGCTTGTCCGGATTACTCCGTATTTTGATGAGTTGTCAATTGTTATTGTTATTAAAGCTTTACAGAGACCAGCACTGAAGGTCTGACAGCAACATGTGCTGCAGCCTTTGGATTACCTATCAAGATGGCTACATGCAGCAGATTGTTTACTGCTTAGTGGTACAGTTCGTTAATATACTTAAAGTGTAACAAATACTGTCTTTAGAAGACCCAGGCAAGAACATTTTAGCCATATTTAACAGCAGCACTTATACGTGCGCATTTGTATGGCTTCTCGTGAAGTTGCATTTTATAGCACAGGCAAATAGAGAAGCTTTCTGTTAGAGCATGTAGGTCACTGATACAGTGATAGAACAATCACTGACTGTTCTACTAGAAAACTTCGATATATCGATATTTTATAAGAACAGTATCGTATCGTGATACTTTTTTGCTGTATCGATGCATTGACCGTATCGATATGTATTGCAGACCCCTATTAGTATGATCATACTCAGTCTGAAGTATGATGATTACACTAAGTGACCGCAGGAGTCATACCATCAGTATGAACTTCACACTTCTGAATTTACAGTGTACAGGAGGACTTGAAAGTATAAAAAAGTATGTTTGCATTCACTTGGACTTCCTATAACTGGATAGAAATCAAAGGCTTTGTCAACCAGTGGGTAAACAGTTCTTATTTAACCACAATGCGCTAACTGTCCATTGGAAAAGCATGATCTGGCTTCTCTGGGTTTACCATTCAATGGTGGAATGCATTACCATCATCTGTAACTGACTGTATTAATTCTCCATTTTATGAGTACGTGGATGTCCTTAAGTGGCACTGTAACTCACTCCTTTGATAACATTAATATGATTGTAACTATATGCATGTTTTTTTTTTGTGTGTGTGTGTGTGTTGTAATTTGTTTACCTTGGTTGTCTTTATATCAGTTATACCTTGCTTTGTTTAGTTTTGTATGTATTATCTATGTATTGTAATGTGTCCCTCTGGGCAAGGAAGAACAGCTGTAGCCAATTGCTCAGAGGTTAAATATATAAATCAATCAATCAATCAATCACCATAAATATATTCACAGCACTATGTGGTCAAAGATGATGTCCAATATAGCGATGTACAGCAGAATTTTGTAGTACAGTTTAGCTTCATAACTCTTTTGTCTTGTTAAATAACAAGGCGAGTTTGGTGCCCATTTGTGCAGATTTTCATGGGCTTCCTAACTGTGTAAATTTGAAATTCATAGCTTACTGTGTAGGCGAGTTATTGACAATTAAAGAAGACCCAAGTGAACAGGAATGTATTATAGTACAATAGTCCATGACCTTGCATGTATGTTGTCATAGATACACTTAAGTAATTTTGATGTGATGCTATGGTATAGGCCAATGTATAGTTCTTGCAGGCAAACATCTGAGGGTAGTATAGTGTTTCTTTGATTTGATCTCCCACATAAGTACAGCCTGTTGCAAACTACTCCCTGTAGAGGGTTCAGCTACAAACAAACCACCCTATAGAGAGACAAATCACCCTGTAGAGAGACCAGCTAGAAAAAAAATCATCCTGTAGAGAGTTCAGCTACAGTCTGTAGAGAGTTCAGCTACAAACAGATCACCCTGTAGAGAGATCGGCTACAAACAAAACACCTTGTAGAGAGTTCAGCCACAAACAAATCACCCTGTAGAGAATTCAATTACAAACAAATCACCCACTGTAGAGAGATCAGCTGAAACAAATCACCTTGTAGAGAGTTTAGATACAAACAAATCATCCTGTAGAGAGTTCAATTACAAACAAATCACCCACCCTGTAGAGACTTCAGTTACAAAGAAATCACCCTGTAGAGAGTTCAACTACAAACAGATAACCCTCAGCTAGAAACAAGTCACCTTCTAGAGAGAATCCTGTACAGAGTTCAGCTACAAGCAAATCACCCCTTAGAGAGTTCAGCTATATTTCAATTCACTTAGTAGAGAGATCAGCTGCGAACAAGTTATCCAGTAGGGAATAATTGGCATGTAACCGGTTTTTTAACTCGGAAAAGAAACCACCTTCGAGCCAAAGCAAACACTCTAATCCTTACGCGTGTAGTGGCGATGTTGAACAGGCAGCAGCATATCCCAAGGTGTATCCCAACATTATTTATTTATTTATTTACGTGCTTGCTACAATTATGCTACATGTTTATTCCAATATGTTGGGGTGCTGTGGTGTACGTGCATGCTTTGATGGAAGCCTTACCCATGAGAGATGGCCACGATAAAGAAGGACCAAAGATAAAACAGTAAGACAGTGGCGCACACATCGTAGGTATTTAATATTGTGAAAGGTTTTTCTCCACAACATTTGAAGCATTTCCGCCAAAGAAGCAAGGTTGTAGCTGTAGCCAGTTTTCCACTACGCTTGACTGAACGCATCAGTGAGGCAGGCAGTGAGGCAGGCAGTGAGGCAGGCAGTGAGGCAGGCAGTGAGGCAGGCAGTGAGGCAGGCAGTGAGGCAGTAGAAAATTTGCTAAAATAATTTTTTTTTATTTCGTAGCACCTCGTCGGAAACGTTTCGGGTCGTTCTGAAGACATATTTGGGCTTGTTTATACCTGACTAATACTGTGAAATGGCCGTGATGGATTTTTGAAGATGATTTTGGGTATATTTTCTTCGTGACCATGCCCACACCTTCATCGTCCCTACTATACAGTACTATTGTACTGTATGATTATTTATTTATTAGCACAAGTGCTGAATGTCTGTAAGACACCTGGTCCTACAGCCTATCCAAAGATGTAATAAAGTACAATTGAAAAGTTGGAGAAAGGAGAAAAATTTCATGGACAACATTGATCTTGCAGCCATACTATTTTTACTTGAATGCTCTGTCATGTGGTCAGGAGTCAGGATGTTTTCAAGAAATTAATGAGCACTCTGACAGTTGAAAACTTCAACTGTTAATGCGGGACAGACATTTGTTTTTACTTACAATTTAGTGACAACTCTGCAGTCTCTGCCTCTTTTATTTGCTGATTGTTCATTTAATAGAACTAGAGATAAACTGTTACAGCAGTATGTGTAAGTTGTTTAAGGTTTAGTAATAAGATACATACATGTGATAGGTCCTGGGTAGCTACCTCTTAAATTTGAGTAAAGTGTATATGCTGAATTACTAAAAGGCCAAGGCTATATAGGCCAAACAATCATGAATAAAGAAAAGAAAATGGACTAAAAAATTCCAGACTGAAAATCACCACTAGTACAAGATATTGACCACTCAGTAGCTATTAACAATCATACTCCCACCCTACATTACTAAGAATACAATTCAAGAAGGATGCAAGGAACCGTGCCCAGAGAAGAAAAACCTATCTTGCCTCAAACTTATGCACCAGGTCATTAAAATCAATCAATTTGAAAAGAGCTGAGTCTTATATAATGGTGGTATTGCTCCTGATGTATTCAGGTTCTCTTCTCCTTGCTACTTTGTTGGTCAACCAGTTTTAAGTGTTATGTTCTCTGAAATTTAGTCGTATCTGGGACATTTTTGTGCTAAACATGAAACTATACTTGGGAACTCTGAACAAAAAGGACAAAAGAGTCAATACAGTCAGTGGAAACTGCAAACTACAGTAGAGTACTCAATTGCATTGTACATAGCTCAATACTCTCTTTAATAGAACAGTCACTTTGTTGAATTGTTGTGAAATACTCTAATAGAGTATTCACTGATTAAAATATTCCAAGGTAATTGTAAGAAATGTTGCTAACCTAGGAGCATAATGCAAGCAAAATGGGAACACTGAAGAGCATAATAAGTGTAACTTTTGGGAAATTCCTGAAGCATTTCAGGCAAAACTTTGACTCAGGCCTACTGAATCCTTACAAGAAAATTGTAGTTAGCAACAGAAACTAAACTAACATCAGTGTTTATTCTAGGAATTCTCCTTTGGGGGGATCATGAAGTTGGGGGTGCCTCCGAGTTCACAACAATGTGAAATATAGTTGCCAAACTGGCTAGTCATTTAAGGTGATGTTTGTAATAGCTATCTAGGACAACCATGTGCACCTCATGTCCACAATTATTCTAATAGTAGTGCACTGTGTGTGTTCAATCTGTTGAATATATACACAATTTGTGTGAAATCACTGAAATAATTGTATTGAACATCATTTTACGATACCACATAGCACTAACTAAATCAAAAAAATCTGCATGGGTGGATGAAATAGAAATTGAATTTTAGGAATTTCAGTTCATGCAATAAGTTTTGTGTGCCATTTTAAAAACAAGCTAAAGTGTAAGTATTATGTAGTAGTCACTCACAGTTTAGGGGGTGAGTCTGAGATTGTAGGAGTGGGGGGGGGGGGGGGGGGGGGAAGTTCACCCCCTAACAGCCCTAGAATAAACACTGACTAACATTAGGTATTTACACAGCATACCACATTTAGAATTTATGCTATCGACTGGATAACTTTAAGTGTTTTTTTGCAGGAAACACACGTGGGGGAAAATCTCTATAATGCACAGTACCATACACTGCACAACAATTTATAAAGTGACTAAATGTACTGTATCTTACTTGGACTTACAGATGGCCGGCAAGTATTGTGCTGTTTAGTCGATCTATATAACATTGGACAGGTCTGCCCTGCTCTGGTTACTGCACTTACAGGTCTCCAGCCTCACTGTTAGTGTCTGCAGACTTTATATATACTGATAAAGGAGGATACTACACAAAGAGACAGCCTTGTGAAGCTGATGTACCTGTATGCCCCTGCAACTGTTTCCCTAATCAAACAGCCCCTAGACCATGACCAAATTTGGTATGTTAGTTATGCCTTTGTGTGTGACAATGTTCAGTGTGAGCTGGCTTTGTGCTGGGGAACAATCTTTTGTATATTATTGTGAACATGTTTAAACCAGCTGGTTAGCTTCAAAGAGAGAAGCCAATAGCTTGATGAAGATCATGTTACAAGTAGTTAAAATATCATTATCCATTAGTATCCATTAATGGCATTAGCCATCCATTAAATAAGTTCATTTGTACAATCCAATCTTCCATTTAGTGGCTTACAACAGGTGTTAGTCTTTGTGTAGACAATGAGTGCTCAACTTTATTGTAAACAGCCACACATGCAAACCTGTTACTATCATATGCATGGTTTACTTGACATTTTGATGGCTGTTAGCCTCGGCCTTTCATTATCTATATCTGTCAACACAGCCAGTGCTTCACTATTCCTTTTGCCAAAACTGACACATATGTAAATTCTTTCATACCCTCTATGTGGAATTCTCTTCTCAACTCCATATGAATTTCACATGCAATATTGTAGTGTCATAATCAGTAAATCTGGCTTTCTCTACCCACTCCACTAAAACCCATGCATATAAATATCCTAAAATAGTATAAAATGCTAACAGATTTCATACACAGCTATTGATTTTTTTATACTCATGTATTATAAGCCAATCAACATTCGGATTTTGCCCCAATGACAAAACAATGCAAGATGAAATTTTGGATAACTGAGTATCAAAACAGAAGCCAGAATAGTGTTCCATAAGAGATACTGTAGCCTATATATATTATAGAATTTCTGAAAGAGTTTGTTGTATAGCTATGTGGCAGAACACGAGATACAGAATGTAGTACATAAGTACAAGAGGACTTGAAACTAGTATATACAATAGTCCACACTGAATTTGTATGACCTTGCATGTTGTCATAGATACACTTGGTGTGATATAATGGTAGGCCAATTTAGTTCTTGCAGGCAAACATCTGAGTGTAAATATTGTTTCTTCGATTTGATCTCTCATCACTGTTGGTAGAAGCTACTTAATCTTAAATGTAGGTGTCTGTATTTTGTTTTGCTTTAATTTGTTGCTGTAACTGCATGTACCGTAATTATGATTGTTTTGTGTTTTGGAATGCACCCTCATAAAAAGGCTATAACTTTTGGTACCACCATTGACAAATTAGATAAACTAATGAATATAGACAGCTAAATTAATCCAACAAAGTATAATAACTAATAAAATAAAGCTAAGGGAGTCAACAAATCAAGTTACTACATTAGTCCAACCAAGGTGTCCACACACCATCAAAATTAGCAGGATTGGATTTAAGATCAAGAGGAGGATACAACTGCTCAACATGTGCTGAATTATAATACTCAATCCTCAATTTCATCACCAGCACTATGTGAGGATATTGGTCAGCAACATTATTTCTTTCATTAGGATCTTCTTCAATATTGAACAGCCATGTAAAGGAAGGAGTATATGGAGGAGGCTCTACTGTGCCATCCAAGTGAATCCATCCGTCACGACAATTATCACCTACCCACCCTTGCGATAAGGTGCAGTTAGGTAGACCTGTTATAAGTTTCCATGGTCCAATTCGTATAGCAGCCTGTCCCATAAAATCTTTACGAGGTGGGTCTAAGTTTATCAACAGTTCTTTACGTGGTGTTTCATCATCATCAGTAATAGTATTCCACACATTGTACCCATCTAATGCCCACTTGTCTTTATCCAGTTCCAAACCAGCAATGCCTTCTACTATTGTTGGTAGCCAGTCAGTTACATGAATTAGGTGTTTATTATCATAGTTCAGTTTTGGTAGCTTAGAGCCCCACACAAATGCAGTACCACGGACTCCACCTTCAAACACAGTAGCCTTGTTCCCTCTCAATGGCCAGTTACTACTTCCCTCTATGGTCTGTCCTCCATTATCGGTTGTGAATATAATAATGGTGTCATCTAGTAAGTTCCTCTCTTTTAGTCTCATTGTAATGTTAGCTATTCCTTCATCAGCAGCTTTTAGCATCCCACAAAATATACGACGGTTGTCATAAGGTATATCCTGGCATTGATCAATATACTCCGCAGGAGCTTCCAATGGAGAATGCACTGCCTGATATGCAGCATAAATGAAGAACGGTCCTTTATCACTATCATGGTTCATGATAAGTTCTTCAACTTGTTCAGTAAACAAATAGGTGCTGTAGGTACCATTTTTATCGGTGACTGGTGTGGTGTTATTTCTGAAATCTATTCCATTAAATAAATTAGGCGGTTCTTCATCCTCCAAACCAATAATTCCAACACTGTGTGTATAATAGTCTTCACCAGCGTCGTAGAATCCATAAAAGGTATCAAATCCCCTGTAAGTTGGAGTGGCTTCCCACACGTGCATACCAAGGTCCCATTTACCTACGTAATGCGTAGCATAACCGCCTTTCTTCAACTCGTCTCCAATCGTGGTTTGGTTTAACGGCAATGAGAAAGGATGACCATTCGTGATCACCATTCTAGCTAATCCCATGTGATACGGATATCGACCAGCCATTAAGGCGGCTCTCGTAGGAGAGCACACTCGTTGCACGTAGTATTGTTGTAGACGAATTCCTTCATTGGCAAATTGATCGATAGTTGGTGTTTTGATATCGGATCCTTGGTAGCTGGTATCGTTCCATCCTAGGTCGTCTATTACAATCATCAGTATGTTAGGCTTCGTGGCTGCAAAGGACTGGCTCCATTGTGTCAAGAAAGCGAAACAGAAAATAACAGCGACACCGTTCAGCATTTTCTCTCGTGCAAATAGCAAACGTTACAATAATACCAGCTTTTAAAAGCAGTGAGGGTCGGGCGCCCCCAGAATCAGTTATTTTGACCACACAAAAACAATGATTATGAACATGTTCTATACCATATGCGTATTTTGTACCGTACGCGTATGTAATGTACCATACGCGTATGTAATGTACCATACGCGTATGGTACATACCATACGCGTACGGTACGATTTTCCGTACCATACGCGTACGGTATGGACATACGCGTATGGTACGTACCATATGCGTATTATGCAGTGTCTTCTAGCCTTGCCATCACCTAGCTACAATGGGCTGTCTTTACAAGCATTTCTAGCTGAGTAAACTTAGAACACAGCATAATAATCTGCTTACTACTGAGCTGTAACTATGTAGATTTATTCATCAGCACACACATGCATTTTATCCTTGCCATGCCCATGCATTTCCCACTATTGTCCTACACTGATGTACCTAAATCTTATGTACATGATCTCACTTTGTCTGCAGAACTTAACATGAATGGTACTGTGCATGTATGCTACTTTATAGCTATCGGAAACATGCAGATGGTCTCATACTCAATTATAAATGTGGATAACTGCATGACAATTTACAACACAATTAGGTAAATAAGCGAGGAGAGCAATTACAACGTGCATGGTAGCTAGTAGGTTCTAACTGAATTATACATATACTGCTTGTGCAAAGCTAATAACTTGAAAAATGAACTTCATAAGTGTAATCAGTTGTGCAACATGCCATGCATGGCTCCTCACTGTATTTGCATTTTGATATACTATGTACACTCTTCTTTTGAGGATCCAATTTCTTGTTTACGTACTTTTCTTGATTATACATACTGTAAATAGTACCACCACTCACATTCATCACACTGGACCTATACAGCAAAAATTAATGTGGATGTTAAAGAGTACATTCAGATAAGAGTATAGCTAAACACATTGTCTTCCCATCCACAAGCATGACAGTAAGTAGTGAGTAGCTATACAACACACTTATAACAATTAAACAATGCTAGATAATATACATTCATTACTGAATTATTCATTAGAACTCATAAACTCATCATAAAATCTCTGCTATGTTATGTTTTCCTACTTCATCTCATTAGGCAGTGTGCATGCTTCATTCAATAGCAAAGATTCAGCAAACTACAGTTTTAAAAAAAAATATTGCACAATTAATTACTATGCACATCAGTCTTAGAGTATAGCATGTCTAATATTGCTATAAGTTACAGCCATGTAGGTTTACATTAATTTGCAAACTGAAACATTACTTTCTCAACAGTTATATCTCTTTCCTACCTCCCTCAATGTTATTGTATCAGCATTCTCCAGGTCTTCCTCTGTTTGAGCAATCATTACAATGTACTTCTTGAGCTCATCTGATTGTAATTGTCTGCTCAATACTCCTTTAGTGCCACCAGGCATAAATATCCATTTTTAAGTAACAAATTAAAGGTAAATAATAGATTATATGTAGCAACAATAAAATAAAATATTTAATGAAATAATACACACATATATATATGCATGCCCTGAAAAAATTGGTTTGATTTGCCAATATGGATGTAAATTATTTATTATGGTTGCTATGTTTTAACCAATCAGAATGCAGTATTTTAATGTGTATTTATATGGATAATTATATCAAAATCTTATGTTTATATTTAGCTACAATGCTACCTCTACTGCAGGCTTAGTGTTTATATCACCATGCATTCCTGTTATATTCATTGAAAAATTGTGAATACCAATTAAACAATGGACCACGAATCCAATAGGAAGCAACATATGTGTAGCAATTGCAGCCACAATGTACTGTGTGGAAGAAGAAACAAAAAATAAAATTTACCATATGTTGTCAGTGCGTGCAGTTGCTATGCAACAGCTAGATAATTTGTGACCGGATTTGCAAAAATGTACCTTTCCACACACAAAATTTAACCCATGAACTTCGGGGTTTCATAAGTTTTTGAACATATACCTTATAATTATCCATGAGTGTACAGTAGCTACTATAGTATCTAGCAGCATTTTGATACTAAGAGCAAGTTTATCAGTGTAAGGAGTCAAGTGTTACACCATTTTGTTTGCTGGTATGTAAAATGTGTGGAAAAGGTACCTTTTTCACAAATCTGGTCATTTTAACTCAACTATTCTAAAGAACGTACAGTATGCCAGCTTGTGTATTTTCAAATCAATAGCATTTCCACTATGGAGAAATGAAGTCATTTGTTATAAAAATGTGAGATGAAAATCCATGACAAATAAGGCAGTAGACAGCTGGATGAGCCAATAAATCAATATGTACAAAAGTCAGAAGACATCAAGAAAATAATCTACATGCAGGTGCTTACATAAACCATCATAATTGTATGGGTGATGGCACTATTGTATTTAGTGGAACTGTCAGATACTTTGATGAAATGAAATGTTAAACAGACAACGAGATACATTGTTATAGATTATGCACCAATGACTATGTATAAATCAAGACATATTATATTTAATCCCCTTCCTTTGATTTATACTTTTCAGACTTATACTGTATGCAGCTAGGTGTTATCATGCTTTTCGTAAAGCTTCCAACCCAGACGATTGACCTTTATTAATTTTGACTATGTATAGAATTCCATCAGATCCTACCAGATCAGCAGGACTTAACACAATTCAAGACTGGATCTGCCAACAGTGTGATGAATTCATGATTGTTTTTATCATAAATAAAGATGTCAGTTTCATCACTTATATGTAGTCATGCAAGATGTCATGCCATCAATATTCTTTTATTTTAAGGAATGCTTTATTTTAAATAGGTTTATTATTATTATTATTGGTAATACTGTACAGACCTCTATACTAGAGTCTAGTGCACAGGTCACAACATACATACAAGTACAAATTAAATAATTGCTAGTTTTTGTTTGAACTGATCAATAATTGGAGTCAATCACATTTTGGGGTAGATCATTCCAGATTTTAATTGCTGAAGGGAAAAAGGAGTACATATATTATAAGAATCAATCCGTGTCATTGGTTGCATAAGTCTCATATTATGACCTCTGGTACTATGTACATTGGATATGGGCGTCAGAAATGGATTGCTAGCTGGGATATCAACAAGGTGGTTAATTTGCATCATGCAGTAAAGCAAATTATATCTTAATCGCAGTAAAGCTAAATACATCTCAGCTCTAGAGAATAGAATAGCTAAATGTGATTGCTCTATTAGAATATCTCGATCTTCACTGAACAGAAACCGCTAAGCGAGACTAGCGCCTCCCCCTCCCTCTTCCCGAAAAGAAATGAAAGCAGAGTTCCATCCGGCGTAGTCAATAGGTACGGCAGTGCAAAAACCTTCTGCTTGATGTTATACGCATACCAGGTAGTCCAGGTTAGCTATACTCAGATGGTACGATTTTCCGTACCATACGCGTATGGTTGTACCGTACGCGTATACGCATATGGTATGTACCATACGCGTATGGTACAAAATACGCATATGGTATAGAACAAACATAACCATAATCATCATCACTGTTTTGTGTGGTCAAAATGGGTATTGGTAAAACCGGGAGGGGAGCGGAAGCGGGAGATTTCTTGGTAAAACCGGGACCGGGAGATACTGCAAGCAACAGTTTTTTTTTGTTTTTTTTTCCCGGGCTAGATGTAATGCCCTTTCCTACCACCCCCAGCACAAGAGGCAAACGTGTTGGACAAGAACTGAAAAGCGGGACATCTAAAAGTCCCTAGGGCCATTTGTTAGGCCCATTTCCGGGGAAGCATCTGGTGATCTAAACGAGATGGAGCGGCTTCCACGGATGCACATCGTCGCTGACCTCAACAGGGAGAAAGACAGGGTACAGCGAATCCACGCCAAAGTACTACTGTACGATAAAGCACTACGTTTGGAAAGGAGCTCAGCAAGCCGGCGATAAAATGTGATGGCTTCCTTCCCCATGCCCCCAGTTGTGGCAAACACCAATGGAGTAAAAGATGCAAACTCCACCTCACGGACACGGTCACCATACTCCCTCTTCTTCTGCATCTCATGACGCCTATACACAGATGGTATCGAAACATTGCGGTAGCTTTGTGCGCCGGTTTGGGTGAAAAACCCTTACATCGAAAAAGGCACTTTGCCGCCGCCCCCAAAATCCGCGTGCATGAATGTCAGCCCCGGCATCATCTTGGCAGTTAGCTGATCGAGGGGTAAGTTCTTCGCCACTCAGGGATTGAAGTGGTGGCTTAGTACAAACATTTGAAAGTAATTCAGCAGTTGTATCACGCAGGTCATTGTGGCGAACAAAGGTCAAACCACCATGTCGACAGATCATTGCATGATCAGCAGTGAAAGGCGAGCCACACACACAGTGGCTAGGAGTATTCAGTAAAGTCCATCCATAACGCAGGTGAAGAGCATCCCAGAACTCCTGCTTTGTCAGATGGTAACCCTGGTCTTGCAGTGGTAAAGCCAGAAGCCAAGAAGAGGCTCCAGGTTCACTATTCAGATCAATAGCTCTTTGAAGCTGTGAAGAGAGACCATTTCTGATCTCAAGAGCCCGTTTCTTAGAAGCCTCACGCCGGTGTTGGTGAACCCAAGCAACTGTTATTTTTGCACTAAAGATGGTTTGTTGATGCAGAAGAGGACTCATGCAAGTAGTCTCTCCTCCTTCCAAACATGAGAACAAACTAGCTGTAGGCTCGGGAATTGCAATAGCTACTTTTTACAAAAGATCGAGATACTCTAATAGAGCATTCAGCACTTTAACAGAACAGTCTCATATTCTGTCTCTTAACTGCAATAACAAAGTGAACAGTCTTAGAGCTTTCAAATTAAAAAAAAAAAATCATGCTCCCAGAATGTCACCAATATCATTGTCTTACTCTTGTATAGTTGTATGCTTCACTCCATGTATGACTTTCATTGCTATAAGTTCACCCAGACTCTTTGACCTGCTCCACTTCCACTGATTTTATTGTACCAAGTTATTATTGCTCTGGTTGCGTAGACAGTTGCTAGATCCAGAGTGCGTGCACTTTCACAGTTAGCTATTGTCAGTTTATAAATTCAATAGATATAGCTATCATAGTTGGGAGTTTGTACAGCAAGAAATTTTGTTTGTCAGTTAGCAATAAAAGTTTCTTAAATTATCAGACTAATTTGATTTATAAATTATGCTCTGACAATTGGCAACTACCATTCTTCCTTGTTAGAGCAGCATATAATACAGACAAAACAATGAACATCTACAAGTACAAAACTTAACACATGTCTGCAAAACAAATATACATGGACACAAATACAACAATTATCTTAAGGCAAATTATTGAACAAATACATGAAAACAAATAAACAGCAAGCATGCAGAGATTGGTCTGAAGTTGCCAGGATTGTCCAAAGCACCACTCACCTTTATGAACTGGAGTATATATGTGAACACTTCTTGCCTGTGAAGGAATAATTCCACTCTGCAATGAATGATTGAATGTTAACAGTATAAGGTAACCAATGGAGCAGCCTATATCTCTTTCAGGAACCTAGCAGACAGGGAATCTGGGCCTGTGGACTTCCTAGGATCCAGAAAGTTCAGATGAGACAGGACCAGATTCAGAAATCTCAGCAAAAGTGAATGGATTAGTGTCACATTATATTAAGTAGCAGGTATTGCAAAGTTGTCAGCAGATTGATGTGATGAAGTGACTGCTATATGGAAAATGTTTAAGAGAGTCTGAAGTAAATGAATTATTCAATGCTGCTTTTATGGTATTAATTCTTCCAATTATGATTAACACATGACTACAATTAAGAAGCATTTTGTAGACAATTCTTGCTCTGCGACACTGATGGTTGAAAATGATCTGTCTTGGCTTGGTGTAGCTATACCATGACTTTGAGGACAACTTTCCATGCATTCCCATCCCATCTAATAATAGAAAAAAGATTTCTGATAGTTACATCATGCCATTGTGCTTGGTCCTTTTCGATAAAAAACAACAACAAAAACATGTATTATTGTCTATATATATATATGTATGTATATACTATATTGGCCATATCTCTGGAATGCTTCAAGGTATCGGTGTAAGATCATCTGGCTAGAACACAGCAATATTTTGACACTGTGCTACTTGCTGGTGCAATAAGCTACCATTCGAAGTGCCCCACAAGCATGGAGAATTTGTCACTTTAATGAAGACCCACTGTATGACTATATAATAATAATTAATTTGTGTATCATTTAAATGTATTGCTCATGTCTTGTATGTTTTTCAGTTTTGTACTTGTGTATTTGTATGTGTCTCAGTATACTCTGACGCGGAAGAACGGCTATGCCAAATGTCATGAGTTCAAACAAAAAAAAATCAATCAAAATATCAAGTTAATATTTAGCACAAGATATAGATAAATTAATATCCATTTCCTTATATTCCAGCTACAAAAGAGAAAAATTGACCAATTGAAAAAGGATGTGTATGTAAAAAATGAGTATAGTGAATACTGTGGCAAACAGTAAACTTCACTACAAATCCTTAGTCGGATGCTCATGCACCATAATTTGCCATGGTAGCTATTCACTGCTCATTTTTACTGTCAAAGTTGGTTCACATTTATGATGTCAATTCATTAGGATGGATTTCATAAAGAATAAGATGTTGCCAGGCAAATGAATTAAATACAGTATAGCTACCATCATTATTAAGTCAGTGGAACAAGCCATAGCATGAGAAGGACAACAGTGACAATACTAATGGATTGGACTTATAGAATAGTGCTCACACCAGCATGCATCCTTTCATGGGACAGAACTCAAAATGAGAATTTTCCCCAAGAAAAAGTTTGATTTAGTAGAATAATTAAGTAGCAAAACAAATGAGGTGGAGCAGGTCAAAGAGCCTGGGCAAACTTATAGCAATGAAAGTCACATATGCTAGATCAAGTAATCATTTAAAGTCTCTATATATAGTTCTTGTTAGGTTAGGTAATCCTAAGGCTGCAGTACATGTTGCTGTCAGACCTTCAGAGCTGGTCACTGTAAAGTGCTAATAATAGTAATAATATGGAGTTTGAAGCATGCAACTACAAAAGGCAGACAGTGATGGGTGACTTTCTGGGAGCATATAATTCCCACCCAGTATGATTGACCTTTTTTTTAATTTGAAAGCCCTAAGACTATACTTTTTTACTTATTACAAATAAATTAACAAGCTACTGCCCGTTAAGAGACAGAATATGAGACTGTTCTATTAGAGTGGCCGACTGCTCTATTAGAGTATCTCGATCTTTTGTAAAAAAAGTTTTTCAATTCCCTAACCAGGGGCGGATCCAGGGGGGGGCTTTGGGGGCTGAAGCCCCCCCCCCCCCCCCCCCCCCCCTTCATATTTAGGCTTTACTTGATCAATATGCTGAGTATTGTAATGAAATTTTGTCTTAGCATAATTATATGATCACTAATAATACAAATACTCATAAAACCACCTTATAAACATCTTTCCAAAGTATTATTAGTGGATTTTTGCTAAAGTTTATGCAACACCCGGATCAGCATTGGAGGTGTACAAGATCGAGATACTCTAATAGAGCAGTCAGCTAACTACTCTAATAGAACATTCACTAGAAATATGTAGTTGGTTCTGTTATGGAATTTTTCCATATCTGCCTGCACCTATACATACAATGAAGTGCATTGGTCTGTTTAAAGGGCTTCATTCTGCTTGTGTAGTTAATATGTATGGAAATACTTAATTCAGGTACACAATTTCCATTGAAAATGTTCTCAGATTCAATCTTGTATTGTTCAAATTTCAAAATTTTCCACTTTCAACATAACATGCACCTATTCAGTGTTGTGCAATTGTGAGAAGGGTGCATCATGTACTTGGTTGTCTGTACCTACCCAAACTTTTCCATTAGGCCAATGAAACTTGATTAGTAGTTTCGCGTCATCGCCAGCATACTGTTTATATACCCGCATGGAATTTCATTATTGGTAATTTTGATCGAAATACTCTAATAGAGCAGTCACTTTTACTTTAATAGAGCAATCAGCTCTAATGGGAAAATCACTTGTTTAGATAGCTGAATATTCTTATATGGATTAGTAACGTACTTTAGCAATTTAATGCAATGTAGATCTCCCTGTTTTTTTTGGCAGAAATCTTCATGTTTGGGGTGGGTGTTGTGCTTTTAGAAAATAATGAATAATGAATAATAACCGCCCGCCCGCATCAATTTTTCAAAAATCTGAGCGAGAAACTGGTAATCAAGTTTCATTGGCCTTAGCAAAATGCTTCAGAGAGGCCTATATAATCTAAAGGCAGTATATAAAATATCTACAGGTATGAATTTTATGTGGAAATGTCTCCAAATTGCAGTAGCTATTTTAGCATCTATTTTTCAAAATTTTCCTGGGGGAGCATGCCCCCAGACCCCCCTAGTTCCAGCATGCTTCGCATGCTGGGAAGTGTGCTTCACACACCTCTACCCAAGAGATTAGTACCTTGAGTTAGCCCCCCCCTTTTATAAATCCTAGATCCTCCCCTGCTAACCTAGCTATAGCTAGTTCGTATAATATCTCATGTTTGGAAGGAAGGGAGACTATACTTGCATGAGTGATGAATCCTCTTCTGCATCAACAAACCATCTTTAATGCAAAAATAACAGTTGCTTGCAGTATCTCCCGGTCCCGGTTTTACCAAGAAATCTCCCGCTCCCGCTCCCCTCCCGGTTTTACCAATACCCGTCAAAATAACTAGTACCTTACCAACCAACAATTGATGTATATAATTGAATGGGTGTACAGGCTTCTAAGCCTCAACCCAAATCACATCATAATCATAATCATAATCATATAAATATAAATATTCCTTCCTCCCAAGAACTGTACCAGAATGGAATAGATTAGATGATGAGATTATTGAGACTGACTGTGTTGAAGAATTTAAGCAAAAATTATCCCCTTCTATGTATATAGACTAGTTAAGTAATTTATCGTAATTGTATATATTTTTATAGTTTATTATTGTAATTGTACATATGTATATAATTAAGTAACTTGTCATAATTGTACATACTTATATAGTTAAGTAACTAATTGAAATTGTACACATGTAATTGCACATCAGCATTATACCCCTGGAGGGTCCTGCTAATTAACAATAAATAAATAAATGATCATGATTATACCATTGTTTTGTGTGGTCAAAATAACTAACTCTGGCGGCACTCATGGCGGGCGCCGCAACACTATTTCCCAGGGGGAGATGTGCTTCCCTTGCCAACCACCCCCAGCACAACAAGGCATGTGCTGGACAACTAAATGCAAAAAGGCCATGGAAGAAGACAGGCCAAACACCTAAATGGCTAAATAAGTCAGGTGGGCCTCCACTGATCCGGCCATTGGTGGTGGAGCCCTAGACGGAGACACCAATGGAGAGCAGAGGCGTAGGAAGATATTTCAGGCAGGGGTGCTGAGGTGGAAGGCAGACTCATTGGCAGGGGGTCTAGCCCCCAGACGCTGATGGCATTTTCACAATTGTATGGCTCAAATCATTGGAAATTACATATTTATGGACAAAACAATGATCACATACTCTGCGCCGCAGGTATAAGCAACATCCTACTAGACATCTCGAAGAGAAGATCAAATTATCTCAAGAGTCACTCCAAGAGGAAATTGCTAACAGTAAAACTAACTATGAGACATACCTCATCAGAGAGTATGCATCCCACCGCAACAACAATATTTTCAAGTATATCAGGAACCTCACCCAATCCAAGAACTTTCCTTCTGTTTTACAGTTTGACAACGAAATCGCCGAATCTGACACTGATTCTGCTAACATGTTCAATCGCTACTTTCATTCAGTTTTCTCAGACTCATCTGATCTATCCAATGTTGATAACCGTTTAGAGCCTACTGATCACATTGATTTTATTTCAATCACAATAGAAGAAGTATATGACGCCCTTGTATCTTTGGACCCTACCAAAGCACCAGGCATTGACCTTATTTCTCCAAAAATTCTTCAGACATGTGCTCCAATTTTGTGCCAGCCGTTGCACCATCTTTTTTCTATGTCTCTCCAATATGCATACATCCCCTTGAGTTGGAAGATCCATAAGATTGTACCTATCTTCAAGGCTGGTGATAAAACTTCGGTTAAGAACTACAGACCCATCTCATTGCTTTCCAGCACATCAAAGGTACTTGAGCGATTAGTGTATAATAAAATAGTAAATCACCTGGTAACTCAAATTTATCCCTGCCAGTTTGGCTTTATAAAAGGAGCTTCCACCCTACAACAGCTTTTAATATTCTTTGACTTCTTGACCAACAGCCCAACGCAAATTGATACTATATACCTGGATATACGTAAAGCCTTTGACACTGTTTCACATGGAATCCTACTAAATCACCTCTGGTCTTTTGGCATTACTGGTACCCTGTGGTCGTGGTTTAAATGCTACCTCACTGACCGAGTACAGCAGGTATCTATCAACAATACCTTATCTGACAGTGTACTACCAGTTATATCTGGCGTCCCCCAGGGAAGTATTTTAGGTCCCCTGTTATTTCTAGTTTATATGAACAATATCTCTTCCAGTATAGAAGTTAGTCAAGTATTGAAGTTTGCTGATGACATGAAATGTTTTATGACCATCTCGTGTGATGAGGACCGCATCAAGCTCCAGCAAGATGTTGACTCTATTATTCACCAAACAGTCCTTTCCAATCTAACTATCAACTTTACCAAGTGTGTACATGTTCTCTTCAAATCAACGTCCAATACCAGATACCTTATTTCCAACACAGAAATCAATTGTCAGGAGACTCAAAAAGATCTGGGAGTGATTGTCTCCAGTGACCTGAAGTGGTCAAATCACTACAATTCTATAATATCTAAAGCATATAAATCGTTGGCTCTGATACGGCGTACTTTTTGTTCCAATCACTACCCATCAGTCAAGCTACATCTGTATATTACTCTAGTTCGTCCTCATCTTACCTATTGCTCTCAGTTATGGCGACCGTACCTAATCAAGGACATCTTATGTTTTGAGCGTATTCAACGTCGAGCAACCAAACACATCTTGAATAATTATAATATCAGCTACAAATCCAGGTTATTAGAACTCCATCTTCTACCATTCATGTATATCCTCGAGATTCAGGATGTTTTGTTTGCGATCAAGTCACTTAAGTCACCCACAAGAAACTTTGACATTAATAGATACATTACATTTACTCAGGGTCACACCAGATCCTCTACACATAATAAACTCAAACATCGTCTCCATATTACTAACTTAAATAGAAACTCTTATTTCCACCGTCTTCCTCGTTTGTGGAATGCTCTTCCTGTAATCAATACCAATTTATCAATTGCAACCATCAAGGCTAAACTAAAGAAATTTATGTGGAATCATTTTGTAACTCATTTTGACGATGACAATCACTGTACCTACCATTATCTATGTCCGTGCAGCAAATGTCACAATCTCTCGCCACCATCAAACTTTCAAACACTATAACTAAGTTATAATTAGTTAAAGTAATTATAATGTATGTATAACTTGTGTTTTTAGGCTGCAAGCACCAGTTGCTTGCAGACCCTTGGCATACTTGCCATAAAGTAATAATAAATAAATAAATAAACATGTACATAGTACAGTAGCTACCAAAATTACAATATAGATTAACATTGTATTACAATGTACTGCTATAAATGTCGCAATGTGTATATATTAGTGTGTATACTTTAGAATGGAAGAATGGCCTTGGCTGAATTATATAAAAATTGTCATTTATAGTAACATATCAGTTATATTTATTTCCTAGTGTTAAATGCTTTAACAATTAAATCATCAATTCTGTTCTGAAGCAACAAGTTGCATAGTTGTTCAGTAAATGCACTCCCAGACTACTTAACACTTTGTACGCTAGAGATTGACATCTCTGTTGTTGTAACTGTAAGTACAGCTACCATCAATAAACAGGGAGGAGGGGTATACCCGGCACACGTACTTGGGTACTGACACACAAGTACATATCCTCGTACATATCTACCTTCTTATTCAATATTATCCACATTATTACTGCTACTAGCGGTGTTTGCTGTTCATCACCTTCGCCTTGGTCACTTCCGTAAACTTTATAACTGGAATCTTATACTCCAATCCTATTCATCTCTGCACGTGGGAGACACGTGACATCGTGTTGGATTGTGAATCCGTCGTTTTCTATACTCCTTCTGAATCACAAATAATCGCACTAGTGTTAAATAGCTAGCCAATGGCGAGCTGCAACATCGGAATCATCAAGGTAATTGTCACCGTCACAGAATCCCTTTACACTGATCACGCTTTCTGTTTAATTACTTTGCGGCGTGCGCAGGCAAATTTGTGGGGGTGCTCCAGCACCCGTGCTTCCTACGCCACTGGAGAGGAACGTGCTCCACCGCCCCTGTCCACGAATACATCGAATCGCAGCAGCGAAAAGCTCAAATGCGTAGGAATGATTTTCAGAGTGGGGGGCTGTCATGCGACAATTGGTCCCCCCAAAATCAGTCCCCCCGGACTAGTTAAAGCCGCGCTATATGGTCCCCCCGGACCACTTGAGACACTTCAACTTGTCCCCCCCGGACAACCTAGAGCGCCACGGTTGGTCCCCCTCTGCTACAAGTGGTCCCCCACGCTGAATATGATCCAGGCGCGGCAAGCAACACGGCCGGATCAGTTTCTTCGTACAGCTTGTTTTTAAACTATAAAGCTACAGTGCCAGTGATCGGGTATGAGGCTACAGGCTGTGCCTTGTATGCTCGGCTAGGCCTGTGCTTCGTGGATTCTCAGCCATGATGCCGGTGATCAGTCTATGTTGTCAATTCACTACTAATGTATTCACTGACATGCGTCATGCCAGGCTATATAGCTAGCCATAAAAGCGATGCAGCTAGCATAATTAATGTATGCCATGAAATAGCTAACTAGTTAGCAAAGTTTGCCAATATACATCAACAATTGTTACAGTCATTAGCTAATGTGTAAAGTCTTTACGTTGTTTGACACAATCAATACAGTTAAATTCATAAGAGGGTGCTGAAGGGTCATCCACAGTTACTCCTGAGCAGATTACATGCACCCACGCATTACAGTTACCACACTGGATCTACATACACAATAAATATACATAAAGTTCTCACATGAATAATATATGTGTATAGCATACCCAGCGATCAGTATAATCTTCATGCTGAAAACTTTCTTCAGATCGTCCACACATGATGCAGCGCTCAGTCATGTCAACTGAATTTGAAACACACGTATATATGCACACTTTAACGCAGAGCAAATTACTTGAATTGGTGAGGAGTGCTGTGCCTATATCTATTCTGGCTTTCTTCATATTCATTTGCAAAATGGCGTCTTCGTCGATACGGTTAAAATTTAACAATTGTTCAGCAATCTGTGTATAATACACAAACTTTATAGCCTTAGCTACAAAAGCGAGATGTTATACCTTTAAACTCAAAACACCACAGTTGAAGCTGTCTCCTGGCTTTTGCACACCTTTCTTGAGCTGAATGAGCTCAAAATTGTCCAATGAGACGTTGTCTTGACCAACGCAGTTATATCTCATAGCAAAGAACCTTCTATGGAGCATACAAAACTAGGTGTAAAAGTGCATTGCATCAATTTAGTTCACAGTGATGCACTGTATAATTATGTTAACAGTCAATGTTACAGTATTGAACATACTTCAAACCTGTGTATGCTCCACGTATGGCTCGTGATGGTCCAAGAGGATCAATGTAGTAAAACTTTTTTTCTTCCATGTTGATTGCCTACAGAGCAGCACAACAAGTGTATTGGTATCACCCTATGCAAATTGCTTACAATCAATATCCAGTGGTTTTCTCCACGATTGTACATTCCAACAATAAACACTTTGGTGTTTAGCGTCTCCTATAGTATGAATAAACTAACTCCTCCACGTAGCATTTGTGATCTTACCTTGCTTAAAAGGTGCGATGATTTCCCAGATTTTGAGCGATTAACCCAGGCAGTGATGGTTTGTGACAAGACAGCAAATCTGTCATTCCTCAATTCAACTAGCATGCGTAAATATCCATTCACTATCTATAACATTAATTTTAGTGCATCAAATTTAGAGGTATATAATACAATGCACTGACCTCATCATTTAACCAGTTATTTCCTTTCAAGTTGTGAAAGCTACCTTGATGTATAGCCAAATGTCCAAACCTAGCTTTAATTACATAGCACGGCTTTCTTTTCCAGATAGCTTTTAGCTGATCCTGTATGTATATATATGAGTCATATGTACCACAGCACAAAAACATACATAGGCTGTAAGTGGTATGATGCTTCCATTGTTGGCTCCGGCTGTATTAATCATTCCTGTTACTGCTGTAGACATTGTAGCTGTTACGTTAGGTGTGGCTGTTATCTTGGATTCCACTGTCTCTGTTGTTGTCGCAATCATAGGTGCTACCACTGATGGTTCCGCTATTGTAGGAGGCTTTGTTACGGTGTTTTTCTGAAACTCCTCACATCTCTGTGTGATGGTAAGCACACAATAATTACAATAGCTGTCAAGGAATTATCACAACAAAATACAACCTTTATAAGCTTGCGACGTCGTCTCAATGGCTTAACTGAATTCGTATCAGGACTATCAGAGAAATTCAGCTTTCTCTTGGTAACAATGTGCTTTGGTGGTGAGAATATCATATCAACAACCCTCTTTCCTATTGGAACTGTTGTGATGTTTTTCCAGCTATCACAATTTACCTTTATCAGATGTAGGCTTTATTTTAAATTCATTGTGTTCCAGTTTTTGGCTGTAAATAGGTGATAGCGCAGGTGTACTAAAACTGCCAAACTCTGGGAAGTAGCCTCCTACTTGTTTGGGGGAACTGTAAACCAATGGGCAATTCTGAAAATAGACATTAGTAAGATATGTGAAGAACGAATTGGAGGAACCTCTAACCACATTAATAGCAACTGATACATTGTGCCCTTGCTCCTTATTCATTCGTACTAGATCTTTACAGTGAGTGATATCTTCCTCATCCCATCGTGATATCAAACTGGGATAGCTGGGTTCCTATTACATGTACTCATATAGAATTCCACGTGGGTGTATATAGTATGCTACAGTAGCTATGTAACCAGCAAATCAGTGAGCTTATTAAAACTACTCAAAGTATGTATGCTGGCTGCACTACAACCATAGTTACCATGCTTGGCAATAAGCCTATACATTACTTACTTTGTCACTCATGATGCTGCTAGGATCATAAGAAATGGACGTTCTTGAAGAAGAGTCACTCTGATCATGAGATGTACGAGCATGTAGGAGCACTGATATGTTGCCATCATCCATTTGGTCCAAAATTTTGGTCTTAGTATCTTCATCACACTGAGATGTCAAGATGGGATCCTATAACATGTACATGATATAAATATTACAGTATAGTATCAAATAATCTTACTTTATCACTTTTGGTGGCTCTAGGTTCATGTGAGATAATGGACACTGTTGGGTTGTGAGATTTTGAAGTATGTGTACAAGTATTGTGAGTAACAACTGATGTGTTGTCCTCCTCTATTTGGTCAGTCTAGATATTGTCATCATACTGGAATATCGAGTTGCATGGTTCCTATGTATTGCAAGATAATATTACATCAATTAACATGTAGTTATAAGTTCTTACTTTGTCGCTCACACTGGCACTAGGATCATGTGAAATGGATCCTTTTCCACTTCTGACAGATGTGTTGCCACTATTATCACTTTCGTCATGAGATGTTGAGATACAACCAGTTGCCTATACAATTATAACTTACATAAACACACACCTGTGTGCCACACATACATGCACGTACCTTCTTGGGTGGATAGAACAATTTCAAATGTGTACCATGGACTTTTAAAGTCTGTTTAATGTCATTGGTGTTTATAGTACGTTCACGTTGAGCTGAATCCTCAAAAACATTTAATAACTCATGGATGCAATTACACATGATCTTGAAATTTGGCTCATTTGTAGTACTGCTTGATCCGCTAAAAATATTTTGAAATCTTTTTGTTCAAATGTTTGACATAATATTTACGGCCAATCAAAATTTTCACAATACATTTCCTATGGAGAAGCCATATAAGTACAGTGTCCATTACAGCCCTTTCCCGAATTTGTAGTGAAGCCAAACCGTACATGTCTGTTGTTGACACCTTTGCTGTTCCCAATAATCATCTGGTTGGCTGAAATGTTAACTCTGTTGAGAAAAAATCCACTTTTAATTTTTAGCTGTTTTTCAGGATTCAGCTCAACGTGAACATACTATAGGATCTGAAAAATTCCTTTACCAACAGACTTCACAACTTTATAAGGACCCTGCCACTTATAATCCATTTTTCCAACAGCCCGCTTTTTCCTCTTCATATCTTTTCTAAGAACCAATGCTCCAACTTTGAATGTAGCTGGGTTATGGTGCTTCCTGTCATACACTTGTTTGTGACGCTTTTGAGCGGTGAGTATGTTCTCCTTCACAATTTGTGCTACTTTTGTTTGATGAATGAAATGTTGTTCTATAACTTCATCATTATGATCCAAGTGCTGTACGATATCTTCTTCTTTGGGAGATTGAATTTCAACAGGTAACAGAGCTTGTCGTCCAAACATCACAGCAAAAGGGCAATATTTTGATGACTCGTGTTTAGAAGTATTGTAAGCAAAAACACAGGTGTCTAAATAATCTTCCCAGAGTTCCTTTTTCTCATTAACAAACTTTACCAGCATATTCTGGATGGTCTGGTTAAAACGCTCAACCAAGCCGTTTGCCTACAACAGACACATAATACAGTTGTATCTACTTAAAGTGCATAAGGTAAATATGCATATTATAGCACTATGCATTTCTTTACCATGCAACTATTAATGTTGATTAGTTACAACATAGCATATAATATAGGATAGTAGAGTAGTAGTTACCTGAGGATGGTAAGGGGTAGTCAAACGGTGGTCAATTTTCATCATCTTCATCAATTTCTTGTCAAGGCGATTGTTAAATTCACTTCCTTGATCAGAAGTAATTACTCTTGGTAATCCAAACTGCATGAATAACTGTAAAGTATGTAATATGCAAGTAAATAACATGGTACACTTTGAATTGCATGGTTCTGGTGGCTGCTTGGGTTATAATGACTACTTCATTCTGTTAGTATTTAATTACATTTTTGCAGCACACTATAATACATTGCTTTGTCTTGGGTGTGTGTGTGTGTGTGTGTGTGCATGTGTGTGTTCATGTATATGTGTGAACTTTTCCGAATGTATTAGTAGATTTTATTTTGCATTGTTTTATTGTTAC
Source organism: Dysidea avara (assembly GCF_963678975.1). Classification (NCBI taxonomy): domain Eukaryota; kingdom Metazoa; phylum Porifera; class Demospongiae; order Dictyoceratida; family Dysideidae; genus Dysidea; species Dysidea avara. The sequence continues at coordinate 9,808,235 of NC_089276.1, forward strand.
TGCATGGAAACAGAATTAGATGCAACATACAAAAGTATTCTTTAAGTCAATTTGGACACCTGTGGATGTTATTAACTGCATGCACAGTTTCACATTAATGACAAACATTCAAAGTACATGTATTACTTCTGCACGGTTATTCTGTATTCCGTAATCTCCCAAATATTGTGCAGTTGTTTTACATACTCCTACATACAATAAGCAATCAAGTTGAAATTTTCAGCACCTAGCTGCTTCTCTACCATCTCTATCTAGCTACTTTTCTACCATCCAGTAACCAAGTCAAAATATTTTGGTGATCATAGCATAGGATTGTGATAGGCTTAATTATAAAGGATCCTTTATGATGAAGCTATGACAAAATTAATAAGTTTCAGCAGCCGCGTGAAAGGATAGGAATACTAAAGCTAATCTATTGACATCCAAGTAAGCAAGATTCACATCTTGCTAAGATAAGTGATTTAGCCAAAGGTTTTCATACAGCTATACAAAATGTTTCAATTAGACGTAGAAAATGAATACTGGAATTGGTATGCTGGGAGAATACGGGTTAAACGGCCCACATAACTGGCTATACAACTCTTTTCCGAGGCCTTCGTTAAAACCCGGAACGGACCGGACCGGACCGGACCGGAATTTTATTGATGAGCGCGTATCCAACTAAAATAAATTTCGGTGCGCTTGCAAGGGATACAGGACGTGGACTCTGTTCTTCATTTGCACTCAGGGCACGATTGTCTACTGATATCCAGAGTGGCTGATGGTGATTTCGAAGCAAATATAGTCGTATACTGGTATTTATACAAGTTTGCGAAGCGGAAACGTAGCGTGTTACAAGGACTGGATACTCTCACCGTAGCTAACAATGGTGGCGAGATACAAGCTAGCTACTGTAAGACTGATCACAAATAATATACCTGGTCTGATCTACATACCGTACGCAAGGAAATTTATACGTGAGAGAATTTGACGAATCGGGTTTGATTTTCTTAAGTCTAAATTTCCTTGCGTATGGTATGCATACAGATCAGTCCAGTTAGCTATATTATCTATGACCAGTCTTGGCTAGCTTGTATGTCGCCGCCATTGTTAGCTACGGTGAGAGTATCCAGTCCTTGTAATACGCTATGTTTCCGCTTCGCAAACTTGTATATATACCAGTATACGACTATATTTGCTTCGAAATCACCATCAGCCACTCTGGATATCAGTAGACAATCGTGCCCTGAGTGCAAATGAAGAACAGAGTCCACGTCCTGTATCCCTTGCAAGCGCACCGATATTAATTTTAGTTGGATACGCGCTCATCAACAATAAAATTCTGGTCCGGTCCGGTCCGTTCCGGGTTTTAACGAAGGCCCTTTTCCGACCCATATTATATAGCTGCTTTAACAAACATATACTGTAGTTCTGTATTAGTCTACACGTCCAAGTGTTTGCAAACTTTAAGTAAATATGTGCATTATACACACAACATATATATATATACCTTAAACAAAGCACTAAACACGGTTGAGGATTCCTTATTGCTGCAAGCAAATGCCTGCACAAACTTGCTAAAGTAGTCTGCTACTGTCAGAATATAGCAATTTCCTTGAGTGGACTTGTGCTTTAGTGGTCCGACAAAGTCTATTCCAATGTGGTACCAAGTTGCTACAACTGGAATAGGGTTAAGTTCTGGTACCCCTGTGTCCATTTTCTTTGTCATCCGTTGGCACACATCACATTCCTTCACCTTAGATGTATAGAAAAATGTGATGATGCAAGTTTATTACTGATGAAATATTTTGCATCTTGTGCAAAGGCATTATGTATACGTGCATGGTAAACCATTGTTCTTTACAACCTGAAAGCATATAAAATTAATAGAGTTTTGCAGTACAGTTCTATAGCAACTCCAACATGTTGATTGATATAATTGGGTCATTTTTCATTTATGCAGCTATTTAGAAAACAGAATACTGCAGTTGCAAGTGGTATAGAAGCATGCAAGCAGGGTAAATTTTCAACATAATCATAATTATTATATATGTCTACAACATTATCATAAAGTAAAACTGACAAGACTAAAAAGATGTAACAGGGGCATCATACTGTAATAAGCAACCAAATTACATAGCTGTTTGGTATACGTATTGTGAAAGCTGAGTATTAGTCTGCTATTCTAAATTGCAAGGCATCAACTGCATGATATACTTCCGCATATATGTATACCCCCAAGGTATAGCTGTATAGGTATGTACTTACAAATGCTTTTACATCCTTTCCTACTCCTTGCCACATGTAGCGTTCTGTAATCCTTGCCTGTGTCTTCTTTGTCCCCATGTGACCTGATGTAGGGTGTACATGACAACCTCGCAATATCCGCTCTTTCTCTTTCGGGTCTAGTATGTATCTGACCTATACAAACCATACACTTGTATTACCAGTCACATACACTGCATTATAGTATGCTGAGTCAGCAGCTATATATGGCCCTACAGCTCTATACAACTTAGAATTAGAGAGTCAATAGGGTCTTGAACTAAAAGAGAAATTATCACACCAAGCAATTTGTCCATGTAGACAACAGCAGGCCATGCAAACTAGGTGGCTACCAAGTACCGGAACCATAACATCCTGAACGAAAAGAACTTCTTATTTCAGTGGAAACTGAATCAGTTCTGTTTCATTTACCAGAGGTTGCACTATATGTATGTTTTGCATTGATTTTGCAAAAGTTCAGAAATACTCTATAGCAGCCAGCCACTCCAACAGAACAGTGACAATTTTGTTTATTCAGCTGTGCATAGCAATTCACTAAAATGGTCCAAAACTTTATTTCAGTTGACCCACCCTGTTTAAGTGAAAAGTTTGGAAGCCATATAGTCACTGCTGCAAAAGTTTATTCCTGACTCATAGGTTTGCTTTCTGTACTCAGGGTTACTGTGATTAAACAAATAATAAATATGGCAGGGAGACAGAAACATAACTATATGTTTAAGTTTTCATAGTACAATTATCTGGAAGCTAGCCAGATGTAATAAATAACAGAAAGGAACCATGGGACACGTGGTAGACTGTAAATACAATGGCTTATACGTTGGCAGCTGCATTCGCAGTTTCTAAGTGTGACTGCTCTATTAGAGCAACTGACTGTTCTATTAGAGTAAGTGGCTGAACCACTTTCTACAATTATAGAAAGTAAGCCCGACTCGGGGAGTCTATGCCACGGCCTCCTAATGCTGGCTTCTCCACCTCCGTCCTATGCATACATGATGCATTATAATAGTAAATATTTACCTTGGTCTTGTCCTGTTTGGTGTACAGAAGCGCTCCATCTTCTAAAGTGTACCTCATTGCCTTTCTTCTAATACACCTCTTCTCGTTCTTTGTACACTCTTGTCTGTACCTCTGCTCTTGAAGATACAGTAAAACATCCTCGTGCAGTTGTCTCTCAATCTCTCCACGACTATCTTCCGACTCCGTACATTGGCTGCTGCTACTGTGACCAGCAGGGTTAGCGGAGCCATCCGCCATCATCCTTAAACTGAGCTGTTACAAATACTGCTCTAAGCGTCCTTAAAGTGCGAGTTAAAGTGACGAGCCCTCAGCCGAATCAGTACAGCTATAAACTTGAATCAAGTAAAGTCATGCCAACAGTCGAGGCCAACAGTCGCTGTTCAGCAACTGACACGTGTTTAGACTGTAGATCAACCGTATCAATATAAAATATGGCTGAGTCGACAGCTGCCAGTCACCTTTGAACTCCTTTCGACACGATCATCAAAGGCAGCGGTGTGCCGGAAAGCTACTGATAACATCCACATAACTGAGTTTTCCGGTAACGAACAAGTAACCCATATCTAACCGGCCTCTATACAGCTGTTTCATTGGGGGGACCAATTGAAGCAGGGCGGACCACTTGACGCAACTTCACATGGTCCGGCCGGACAGCCTGAAGTGCGCTAGTTGGTCCGGCCGGACCACTTGGGGCGGGGGACCATCTGTAGCGTGACAGGGCCAAACATAGCCATAACCAGTCAACCATAAACTGCATGATTAACATCCATACAGACACACAAGTCCTAGTCTCGCGTGGCCAGACCCTTTCCGCGCAGCCGCTTATCGATTGGAAATTGTAGCGCGGCGCTTATAATTTCCAATCGATAAGCGGCTGCGCGGAAAGGGTCTGGCCACGCGAGACTACACAGGTCCGACTCCTCTGTACCCAGTTCATACGTATACGTGCATTTATATAAAAGTGTTGTGGGGTGTGTTCACTAGCTAATAGCCTACACCCATACTGCATGGCTATCAGCGTTGAAACCGTCCTGCTGACCCGAATTAATTAAAGCCGAGGCGTGCGATAAGAACTATGTTTCGGATAGTCTCGAGCGAGCGAGTGAGACTACGTTTTGAGCGTTCGAGTAAATATTGCAACTTCAGCCTAACTGTAGGTTGAAGACCACAAAAAAAAAAAAGGTCATCACCTACTGACAATAGCTACCCCTCACCATAGATATCCTCAGTTTCGTGCTACATACTGTATTTACAAATAAATGGGCGTAGCTGAGCGTGTGTTGGTAACGCGATAAGTGGGCGTGGCTCACGAAAGAGCTACGCGATAGCGTTTATAAGTTCCACCTCGTCAAACGAACAATTTCGTTTCTCACGTGATCCAATCCCGGTCAGACCCGGATAATTAGTAAACCGGGTCGGACCCGGATGACCCAGGAGAAAATGTGATCCGGTTGACCCGACCCGGTTTCAACGCTGATAGCTATCTCTTCACTCCCTACACCCGCCGCTATGCTCCTCTACACCTGCTGCATGTGCTCGATTCATGTATATATCACATGAGAAATCATGGTCACGTGAAGGTCTTTTCTTTCCGCGAGCTTTATGTACTTCACACTACAAAGATTACAGCAGTAATAGTTGTTTTTCGCGAAGTGCAACATCTTTACCTTTAAGGAACTACAACTGGGATGTCTGCTCTAGCAGGTGTTCCCAAACTATATGACACTCAGGTGTTCCCAAACTATATGTTCACTGTTTAAACTTCTCACTGCACGGGCCATGATCCAGGAAATATTTGAACAACAGATACCGTACGCAAAGAAATTTTGACGTCAAAAAAAATTGACGAATTCAGACTTCAGCAGATTTGACGAATAAAATGTTGACGAAAATGAAGAAATTGTAGGCAAAACCTGTATTTTTAAGGGCGCTTATAAACATTTGACGAATTAAACTGATTCGTCAATTTCGTCAAACTTTTTTGACGTCAAAATTTCCTTGCGTACGGTAGCACGTGCAAACATAACAAAAATAAAATTACAGGCGCTTTTGTGGTACAGTGTAATGAATGGCTTGACAGTTACGGTGGACTGGTGATGCCAGCGGCGGAGGAAGTAGTTGATATGAGGGGGGGCTGGGCTGATCCAGACTTATTTCTATAGTTTGGTAAGGTGAGACCAAAAAAAAAAAAGGTCACAACCAACTGACAAGAGCTTTCCACTTCACCAGCTACCATTTCTAGCTGATAAACTACATAAAAATCCTTACATAGCTCGCTACACACTGACTACTTTATTAGAGTGACTGCTCTATTAGAGTTTCTCGATCTTTATCACGGTTTTCAGCCCCACTCCAAGAAAGATAATTTCTGTGTGATATCATTCTCAGCAGACCGAGGGGGGGCTTTAGCCCCCTAGCCCCCCCCCCCCCCCCCCCCCTTTCCGCCGCCTATGGGTGATGCCACACCTCAGAGTGCTTTTGCGTGGTGGTTGTATGGCTTCTCATACGGAGGTATGTATTTCTGTGTGTATATATAACTTTGGCTGATTGGCTACTATTTTGGGACAAGACAAAACGTACATGCTCCTCTGAGAAGGAAGCTCCACAGGCACAAAGAGCAGGTGTTCGAAGAGGGGGCCACCCATACTGCAAAGCCAAAGCATCCTGAAACAACGCCATGTGCAACACTAAGTATACGTGGTCATTGTGGGAGTTAGATCTTTTGCGTAATGTGGTTGGACAAAAGTAGAGGTTTTTATTTATTTATTTATTTATTTATTAGCAAAACCCATAGAGGTAACACGTTTACCATTTTTATGAACATCGAGAGCATTTTAAAAGTAGCACCTCGATTTGCCCAAAATTTTGCCCAAAATGCTTTCAGGAATTTCCCAAACTTTGTGCTCTTCAGTGTTCCAATATGCTTAGCACATTTCTTACAATTATATTGAAACATTTTAATCAGTTAATGTTCTATTAGAGTATTTCATTACAAAGTGACTGTTCTATTAAAGAGTATTTGATCTAAGGAGCTTATGTACAATGTATTTGAGTGCTCTATTGCAGTTTCTACTGACTGCTAAAAGCCTATAATACGGTGTATCAATCCATTTTCATGAAATTACTCTCCCTAGTTTGAAATATCCACCTATTATGCTGCTGCATGGCATGGCACTCCAGCCTATTATACTTTTTAGTATGCCGATGCAGGCCTATACCCAAATATCTATATTGCATTTATGTTTCTCTGGCAGTAGCAGTCTATAGCTACTGCACCTGGTACATGTACAAATCAATACAATGCAAACCCACTTCAATGGGTTTTGACTATCCTCTCTCAAAAGGATTTCTCCAAAATGTCCAGGACACACGCTAACAGAGCATGCAGTCACCTATTATACAGCTGGAACACCATCTGAGGACCATGTCCAGGTATATTCATTTCAATAAGACTGTGGATTTCATTGATTACAACACTTAAATGTTTATATTAATTTGGATGATCATTATATTAGAGTAATTGACTGCTTTATTACAGTATTTCAGTCTGGCTAATGTCCTGGACATTTTGGAGAAAAATTATGTAGACATTTTTTAAGAGAGAGGATAGTCAAACCCCCAATTAGGTGAATTTGGATTGCATGTATGTGTACCAGCTAGGCTGCTACTGTCAGAGAAGCACAAAAGCATAATGTAATGTAGCTATTTGGACAAAAATCAAGGTGTGGTCATAGTACATGTATCTATTAACTATTGAACAGTAGCTGATGCTCTCAATGTTCATAAAATAGCTTTGCATTTGATATAGATAACTATTTGATGTGCATGAGCTTCACATGTGGCCGAATTTAAGATTGCACTACAGAGGTGATTTTGGAGTTTTGTAATTCATGAGGACTAATTAAGCCAAATACGTATCTGCATATAATATTTGGAGAGTAGATTATTAGGGCAGACAGCCAAGGCTGATTAGGCCCTGTACACATTACAAACAATCAATTATGGCTTCTGTAAAGTTAAATTGTCCATTTCAATCACTAGAGCATGATTCACTTGGATGGCACAGTAGAGCTTCCCCCTAAAAACTGAAGTGTACATTTCACACAATAAGTGTGCCCTGTGACACCAAAGCGCATGTGTGCTGCTTTGGAGTCACAGGACATGCACACTTTTGTGTACAAAGCACATGTAATTCCACTTCATTTTTCCAGTGCTCCTTCGTTTACACGGCTGTTCAATATAGATGATGATCCTAATGAAAGGAACAATGTTGCTGACCAACATCCTGAAATAGTGAAGCAGTAATTGAAAGGGATGATTGAGTATTAAGATCTTAAGTCCAATTCTGTCAATTTTGATGGTGAATAGACACCTTAGCTGGTTGCCACACTAATATTATAGATAAACTGAGAATTGAGATTTGCTCCATACTAATCACAATATTATAATAATTTCTTGGCTACTTGTACACATAATATTAATAATGGCATACTTATTTCAACAAATCCAGTTGTACGGGTTTCTAGTACCACTGTACTTGTATTATGCATAAATGAGCACAAATGCATAAACTCTATTTTGATTCTATCTGAGAAAACAATGTCCAACTTTCCTTATCCTACATACACTATTATACACAAGGACTAGCTTTTCCCCAGACAATTTGCTGTACATGTTACAACTGACAAAAGTATTGTATTTCGCTTGTGTTATATACACATACACGTAAGTACATGTATATGATGTGCGCATGTGTGCTCCTTTAAAAAGAAGTAACCACACATCACATGCTTGTAATTGTAAGCATGGGTATTATAAATATGAGTATGTGCAGCTAAATACTATTGTTTGTATGCATACAGTATATGAATACAAAACTTACATGCATGATCTTTGCGTCTTCTGTTGAGCAACCTCAACAATCATATGTACACTTGTACAATCACACTGCAATCAAGCATGTGCTTGATCAACAACCACAAAGATTGTCACCATTAACTAAAGTATAGCCTCCTTAAAATGACAAAACTCTCACACAATAAGAAAACATGTATATGTGAACGGTTAGCACCTGCCTATTAAGGCTAAGAAATCTTGGCCCAAAAGTGGCTAAGTTAGACAGATTACATTGTATTACATTTACTTTTGGTTAGTGTAGACAGGTAAACATATTGTACACTCATAACGTTTAGTAAAACTTTTGTAATTTTCAACTCTAAAATAATAATATTCAGTTTTTATTTGAACCGTTCACATATAGTTGAGGTTTTCTTCTGTATGGGTAGCCACAAGTTCAGCTGTTGTAATGTCATAAACAGAATTCTGAATTTGTCCTTCAGTATGAAGACGTTAGCTAAGTTTCTAAACTATAAAAGTAATGCAAATGTAAAAAAGACACTCTATAATAAAGTTGTCTTGTATAGTGTATTTACCACAATAAAGCAGTCAAAAGACGACAGTATTGACAGCCATCAACTATTTCTGTCTATGTACCTCATCAGGTCTATGGAATGTATGTATAAAGTTGTCATACGTTAATTATCTGCCCTTGATTATCATCCTGTAAAACTAAAGGCAAAGTAATGTTATTTAAGCCAGCACCTGACATTGCAAATTAGTTGAAGGAGGTCTATACTGCAACACAGTGAACGGTTGGCCCTTTTATTGATATTTGGTCAGATCTCTTAATTTCATATATATGTATGGTGGCAGCAGACACCATGGTAGAGCAGTAACTTGCGTATACTTTGGTGAGTATGCTACATACACAGCTGACTTTGGGGTTTGTTTTTATCACATCTATGATTATCACTGAAGACAGACTTATAAATGTATTGTACTGTTTAGTTCAACGTTTGGCAATATTATTCCAGTATATAGACTCCTGTGCAACAATTTATACTATAATGAGAAACAAACACTTACAGTGATCATGTTAATGACAATACTACTAGGAAGTCATGTCATTATATAAGCTTAATGTGTGAGGTGTTAAATTTATCAAGTTGCTAGGTTGAGAATGTCTTGTAGAAAGTGGCAAATGACACATAATAGTGCTCTACTCTCTCCTTCAACTGCTTCACAATGTCACGTTCAAGTTTTGCAGTAACATTTTGGTGATAATTAAGGGCAGATAAAGCAACATAAATATACATTTTAAGGGCATAGGCAGGGGGGGTTCGGATGGTTCGGACGAAACCCCCCATTCAAAGGCAGATTTTTTTTTTTAATTTAAAAATCACACCAAATCTTACAGCTCTAGAGCTCTCCGGTAGCTACTTGCCCACTGGCGCTCCTCTGTACTACTTTTGAGGGTCATATCACATTAATGCTGAACCATATCTATTGCATCACGTGATCAATTGCGCACGTGATGCATGGTTGAAATGGCGCGAGTGAAATGGCGAAGGACTGTTCAATAGTCGGTTGAGGCATATTACGAGGCAGCAGCTGCTAAACTTGAATGGTCGTGTTATACATGTGTCAGGTTAGCACAAACTGTGAATTGTTAATGTACGTTTACTTGATGAATGGTTTGTTTATTGTTACATGTTGTGGGCACGTGATGTCTCTAACATATTGGAGTACAAGCCAAGTCTGAAGTTATTGACCATCAACAGGAGGACCGGCCGAGAAAAATGTATAGCTGGAAGAAGTATTGCCAACTAAGGGACTCGAGTGTGGAGGGCTTCCGTGTGCTAGGAAATTGAAGTTGGCTGTCAGTATGTTGTCTGGAAGTGAAGATTAGTTGCTTTTACAATAGGTTTATAGTTTCTATAAGCTGCATAAACAGCAGTGTGTAGGTTTTAGCTAGTTAGATGCACAAACAGCAACTTTTAATGTTACTGCCTAAGGGCACATTTTGTGTATGTATCACTTTCTTCCAAACATGGTCTAGGGGAAGCACCCAGGCCTTCCCCTTAAGACATTCCACTTTCATTCTGAACCCCCTCCAAAAAAATCCTGGCTACGCCCCTGCCTTTACAATGAATAGCAGCTTTATGCATTTCATGGCAGCTTATACATACAAGTGGCAAATATGTCTAAACGCATCTATATAGTATTTGTGACCTGATCTTGGAAAACCTACCTTTTTGGCACATCAGTCAATTTTCTGTTTTATAGCTTAAATTAGGTGCTCGTCTACCTTGTGTTAAAATTTCAGCTCAATATCTTTAAGCATTCCTGAGATATGGCCAATTTTCTGTCCTGTACATTACAAACTAACTTTTATGGTGATGTATTGAGTTGTGAGTTATTAATGGTGACAAATCACTTTGTTTTCCAATAATTCCATTCTTACCATCTAAAATACTTTAAGACATTACTGATAGATTAATGAAGTATTCTTGGTACTTTTCTGCAATTAAATTCCATGTATCATTGTCTAAGACTAAGTTTTAGCCTGTCCAGCAGCTGAACAAATCACCCAGATTGTAAGTTAATTGTTATCCCACGCACATGAAATTACTACATGGTCTGATATAATCACCCATATCTCCTAGAAAAAAGAAGCTATGGGTGTGAAACTTCACAGCAAAAAGCTTTAATAGTTGCTTTATCCAAATGTGCAAAAAAATGAATTTTTAAAAGTGTTGAAATTTTCATTTGAGTTTTCCCAAAAAGTTTGCTTGTGCCCAAAAGGTAGGTTTTCCAAGATCCGGTCACATTTAGCATTTCAGTTTTAATTTCAAATAAGGAATCTTATCAACGTTATATGTGTGAAATCCTCATGGAGTTCTAAATATTTTGGAGTTCGCTAATTTATCTTAGTCTCATCATTGTAAAGTTGTTTCTGCCAAGGCCAGGAGATCACTTAACCTGTGTCAGTTTATGGGAGCTATATACCACAGCTGTAAAACCTGTACTTACAACTTTTTAGTTAGACCACTGCTGTAGTACACTTGTCAAGTGTGGAGTTCACATACTGCTTGTGGCATATCTGGCTTAGAATCCATGTCGTTAGGCAGGCATGTGAAAAAGGCTGGTGGGATCTTAGTTCCAGGAAATGGAATAAACCATCTGATGACTGTTTAAACTCAGTGCTGACCTAGTCTCACTGATCATTATAACTACCTGTCTGTGTCAACACTGTATGCAGGGGGCATACACAGGAATTTTGAAAAGGGGTTTCCACACACAACTAAGTGACTGTTATATTAGAGTATTTACATTGCCTGACAGTTGTATTAGAGTACCTTGCAACGCTGTTGGTCAGAAGAGTTGCTATCATATGAGAAACCATTACTTATCAACTAAGGCAAAGGTTTAAAATGTATCCGACTTCATGCAAGATTCTAGAAATCTGAAGTTTCAGTATAGTGTATGTAAAATCCAAAGGGGTTCTGGAAACCCTGGGTATGCCCCTGGTATGATATCTCTAACTACACTTAATTTTTTATGATTACTACGTATTACTACAATACTTCCTGCACCAGAGCTCATAAACCGTCTATTGTACCTTTACAGTCTTCTATCAACAGTTACCATTATTCCTTTTTGTGAATGCTGTGTTTTGTGAACTGATACACTCACTATCAAAACTGTAAATTCTTTCCATCATGCCATTTATCATCTTTTTGTACTTAGCTTTTGATCTGAGCCTCTGCATGTGTGTTCTTTTGCATTGTACGTTGTGTTATTATCCTTTGCCCTGGTAATAAATGTTTATGTTATTTTTGTATTGTTTATGTTGCCCTTTTACAGGCTATGCCACCCTGTCATTTTGACAAACTAGATAAATAATAATAACAACCTGACGAGGTACATAGACAGAAACAGTTAATGACTGTTGTATTAGAGTGGTGTAACCAAAATAGGTAGCTTATTTATTTAGTTAGTTTACATGCAGGATTTATGATGGAGTGCTGAAGTTGGGTTTTAGACCATCACCAGGACTAAAGGTTGCAAAAACAAAACAGCTATTAATACAATCCATACAAAAACAACCAATGCAAGCTGTAAAAAGATGTGGTCTTCAAAAGCCTGGGTGAAAAGAGTTGTGAAATCTAAGGTAGTATTCAAGAAATGGCTGCAATGATGTTAATATTAATAATGCACAAAGCCATTATTAAGATTTATTAGCATTATTGCAGCCATTTCTTGGCTGCCACCTTTGATTTCACAACTTTTTCACCAAGGCTTTTGAAGGTCACATCCTTTTCTACAGCTTGGCTGTTTTGCATGGACTTCACTTCTTTTTGTGTTTTATATACCCATAACCATGCAGTCATAAACTGGCTTTGGGACTTGTTTACAGAAACAGTGAAGATAAGTCACATTATCGACTTCATTTGATGATTTGTTTAAATATAGTGCACATTTTGTTTGAGGACTTCTAATAGAGCACACATAGAATGTTTTATATAGAGCAATCTAGATTTTCCATTGGTAGATCTATGAAATTATAAACTTTTACTATTAAGTTTTCTGAACATTTATAAGGTATAAATTTAGTGAGCTGATCAGCTGACGGCAGTGGTTCAGTGGTGAAGAGGGAAATAGGAGTGGAGATCCCTGGTTTGAACCCTGGACACGTTTCATGACTCCCATGGAGAAAAATTTTTGGTATATTTTGTGTTTTCGATAACTGTTATGTTAGAGTATTTAGACCCTGCAATTTTACACCAGGTTGGTTTTCTCCTTGTTACTTGATGTGATTTATTTGAAACTACAAAATGTTGAGCTATGATGGTTAACCTATGCACAGACCAATTCTCAAGTTAATATGCAAATCAGGACATTAAGATTTCCCTATTTTTATGCAATTTTCAGGCATTATTAATATTGATAATTAAAACTACTTGACAAGGATTACATAATCAAAATGTCCATGTGTGATGATAAAGGTGAAATATTGAACTTCAGTAAACATAAGTTTCTGAGTATAATTATTCTACTCAATAATTCAACTGAATTGTATATTCTATAGAGTGCACGCTTATGGGAATTGTGCTGATAACATATTATAGATCAATTGATGACTTAAACAAGCAACCACACAATCCTATATAATAATAATAATAGGTACAAGTCTGATTCTTTCCTCGATAAGTTTACTCTATAATATTATGTTGATACACCACAGCAAGAACCAACTCTCTGACAGAATAAAGATGATGGTTGCATAAAATAAAGTAATAATTATATTCCTGGAGTAGCAATATGTACATAGTATAAAACATGTAGATAATGACAAAATTTATGCAAATATTCTGAGTGATTGAAAAGGTAATGAATATGGTGAATAAAATCTGAATGTCATTCAGGCATACAGCTAAGTATTGGGTAAGTATATTAATGCCTTAATCACCCCAATTATAAACATTATAACTCTTCACTCCTGACACTGACCTAATTAATGCTATCATGTAGCCATTAGCTATCTATACCATTCTATCCTTAACACAATTTGAACTATAATCAAAGCCAGGTAAGGTTGAATACAATACATACATGCAGTCACAGCATGCATTATTGCAAATTCTACAATTTGATGTTTCAAGTTTTTGACAAGACATCCAGGGATATCAATATTTTTGTAAGATTTGAATTAAATGCAGGAAAATGCAATTAGTAAAATTCCCTTATAGCAACCAACATGTCAGAAGATGGAGTAAATTAAGGTACCTTCATGGTAACATGCTGTATTGGTTTCCCAAGTACATGCCTTGGTGCGCTATAGCATAGAGCACAATAGCACAATAATATTATACATAGAGTACAAAAGGTGGTTATGTATACAGACTGAAGCTCCCATGCAAATTGGATTCTCAACTTACGATTACAACAGTCAGATACTCTAATAAAACAGTCGGGAATAACTGAGTGCAAACTCCTCCGACAGATAATTGTCTAATAATGCTTGATACTTTCCCATTTTAACCAGGGGGTGACAGAAGTAAAACTGCAAACACGTTTGTTGTATTGATGCAGTCATAATACAGCCATTAGCACACTGACTGCGAACAAAATATGACTAATGTGGTATGATATTCAAATACACATAATTATAATGATAATATCCAGTGCACTCACAAACAATACACATAAGTTATCGTAACACTACTTCAACCATGGTGTCCACACACCACCATGGAAATCAGGATCTGACCGAATATCAACAATAGGAGCCAACTGCTTGACATGTGTTCCATTGTAGTACTCTATTCTCTCCTTCAACTGCTTAACAATGTCAGGGTAGGCTTCAGCAACATTATTCCTTTCATTTGGATCGGCCGTCACATTAAACAGCCAAGTAAGGGATGGAGTAGGAGGAGGAAGCTCTATTGACCCATCCAAGCCAATCCAACCATCAGGACAAGCATCTCCTTTTTGTATGGGTGCCATGCTACAATTAGGCATGCCAGTTATAAGCTTCCATTCACCAACCCTAATAGCTGCTTGCCCAATATATTCCCAGACTTTATTCAGGGGATCTAAACCTATGAGTATTTCTTTACGAGGTGTCTTACTATTAGTAGTAATTGTTGGCCACACGTTGTATCCATCTAAAGCCCACTTGTCTTTATCCAGTTCCAAACCAGCAATACCTTCTACTATTGTTGGTAGCCAATCAGTTGCATGAATTAGGTGGTTATTAACATAGTTAAGTTTCGGTAGTTTAGAACCCCACACAAAACCAACACCTCGAACTCCACCTTCAAACACAGTTCCTTTGTTTCCCCTCAATGGCAAATTATTACCACCTTGCCTAGTCTGCCCTCCATTATCAGTTGTGAATATAATTATAGTATCCTCCAGTAAGTTATTTTGTTGTAGTTGTTTAGTAATGTTTGCAATTCCCTCATCAGCAGCTCGTAGCATACCACAAAATATGCGTCTTCTTTCATAAGGAATATCTTGACACTGATCAATATACTTCTGAGGAGCTTCCAATGGAGCATGCACTGCCTGATATGCAGCATAAATAAAGAATGGTCCTTTATCACTATCATGATTTGCAATGATATCTTCAACCACATCAGTGAATATGTTAGTACTGTAAACGCCATCTTTGTCTTTCACAGGTGTGGTATTGTTCCTGAAATCCAGTCCTTTAAAAATCTCTGAATCACCAACTGCCGCAGATGGATCATACACTGTGTTATTGTAGAGGGGTACTACTGAAGCTTTGTGAGTGAAATAATCTTCCACAGCATCATAATATCCATAGAAAGTGTCAAATCCCCTGTAGGTTGGGGTGTACTCCCACTTGTGCATACCAAGGTCCCATTTGCCTACACAGTGCGTAGAATAACCGCCTCTCTTCAACTCGTTAGCTATCGTGGTTTGGTTTAAAGGGAGAGCAAAAGCTCTACCATTTGTGATTACGGTATGGGCCAATCCCATGTGATATGCATAGCGACCGGCCATAATCGCAGCTCTTGTTGGTGAGCATATCCTTTCGACGTAGTACTGCTCCAGGCGGATTCCTTCGCCAGCTAATTTATCGATGGTCGGCGTTGGTATGTCGGAACCCTTGTAGCCGACGTCATTCCATCCCAAATCGTCCATTACTATCATAAGAATGTTGGGCTTTTTCATAGACGCATCTACACTCTCAGTTTCAGAGCTGCAAGTAAGCAGCAGCAGCCAGCTAAGCAAGAAAACGACCTCCATTTGTTCTTGTGCTGTTGTGTAACGAGTTTGTCAGACCACTACACAGGCGCGTGTGCGTGGGCAGGGTTAGTCTGCATGACCTCAGCCTCATGACCTGGGTTCGGCGCGTTGATGAGCCCGTTCACGTTTTCACAAATCGCGAAATTTACGGTGCGCAAAAAGTTGGTGTGATTTAATGCACGTGTACTAGCTATACATGCATGATTTTTTTTTGGTTTGGACATTGCATAGTGTCATCTGCAGTTGGTACTTTCAGCCACATAAGGTTGAATAAAGAATTTTATATATAGAATTAACATAATAAATAGATAAATTCTAGTGAATCCATGGTGTCCATATGCCGTGATGAAGTGCCGGATCAGAACGTAAATCAAGTTTAGGTGACAATTGTTTCACAGGTGTTGCACTGTGTTCCTCTAGCATCTGTGTCAACTGTCCCACAATGTCAGGATGATCCTCAGCTAAATTGTGCCTCTCAGTTGGATCAATTATAACATTAAAGAGCCAAATGAGGGATGGATTCGGTGGAGGAGGCTCTATGGTTCCATTTGTGTGAACCCAACCACTTGGACAATTAAGTTCATATGTGTTACGTTTTGATTCCATACTACAGTTAGGCTGGCCCCTGATTAACTTATAATCTCCAACTCGTATAGCTGCCTGTCCTATAAATTTTTTCATTGGAGGGTCTAAGTTTATTAACACTTCCTTGCAAGGAGTTTTACTATTAGTAGTAATGGTTGGCCACACATTGTACCCATCTAATGTCCACTTGTCTTTATCCAGTTCCAAACCAGCAATGCCTTCTACTATTGTTGGTAGCCAATCAGTTACATGAATTAGTTGGTGATTATCATAGCTCTGGTTTAATAACTTAGAACCCCACACAAATGCAGTACCACGGACTCCACCTTCAAATACAGTAGCCTTGTTCCCCCTCAACGGCCAGTTTCTACTTCCCTGGTGAGTTTGTCCACCATTATCAGTTGTAAAAAGAATTATGGTGTTATCTAGTAAGTTTGTCTCTTGCAAACGTCGAGTGATATTCGCTATTCCCTCATCAGCAGCTTTTAGCATCCCACAAAATGTATGTCGGTTATCATAAGGAATATCTTGACATTGATCAATGTACTTCTGAGGAGCTTCCAATGGAGCATGTACTGACTGATATGCAGCATAAATAAAGAATGGTCCTTTATTACTATCATGACTTGTAATAATATCTTCAATTGCTTCTGTGAACAATGTGGTACTGTACTGTCCCTTTTTATCCATCACTGGGGTGGTATTATTTCTGAAGTCAATTCCATTGAAGAACAATGGAGAGTCCAAGTCAAACGTGGCATTGATGATGGGAGCCACACCTGTTATGTGAGTGAAGTAATCTTCCACAGCATCATAGTACCCATAGAAGGTATCAAATCCCCTGTAGGTTGGGGTGTACTCCCACTTGTGCATACCAAGGTCCCATTTGCCTACACAGTGCGTAGAATAACCACCTTTCTTCAACTCGTCTGCAATCGTGGTTTGGTTTAATGGCATACCAAACGGAAATCCGTTCGAGATGACAGTGTGAGCCAGGCCCATGTAGTAAGGATAACGGCCCACCATTAACGCCGCCCTTGAAGGTGAACACAAAGATTGTACGTAGTACTGCTGTAGGCGAATTCCTTCGTTGGCTAGTTTATCGATAGTGGGAGTGCTAATATCGGATCCCTTGTAGCTAGTATCGCTCCATCCCAGGTCGTCTATTACAATCATCAGTATGTTAGGCTTCGTGGCTGCATCGCAACTAACGACGAGAGACGTAACGAGTAACACAAAAACCCGAGAAGACGCCGTGACCTTCATGGTTAATTAACATGGCGGCACCCGTCGTAGCCGCTTTTAGTACGCGGGGACATTAAATTTTGTAACCCGGGAGCAGAAATAAACTAGGCTTAGGTCTCCATTTTTGATGATGTACCTGTAAAAAACAAAAAAAATTATGTATATACACCGTGTTTAAGCGTAGGTGACAGTTTTGGCTACAGATGCAGTGGCAGATCTAGAAATTTTCAGAGGGGGTTTCAGATTCCACTGAACTTCAGCCTAGCTGTACTCGAAGACCAAAAAAAAAAAAAGGTCACAATCTGCTGTACAACGTTATAATTGTGATTTCCAAAGCTAAGCTATGAAGATTTTCACCTATCACTGACACGACGACTCGTCAATAAATTTGGGGCACGTGCTATTTTCAGAGGGGGTTGCAGCTGAAACCATTGCAACCCCCCTGTATCCGCCACTGAGATAAACCTATAGACTGGAACATTACATGTGCACACACAAATAGTTAATACCATTGCTACATGTTGGCATTGAACACAACACAAAATACACATGAACCACAAATATTGCTAGAAAAAAAGGAAAAAATGAAAACAATTCATTTTACGGTTACTATTTTCAAATCTTCAGCCCTAGTGCTCTTCACTTGTAACAACTGAGGATTCTGTTTCGGTTGAAGGCCCATCTATGGTCTCTATAGTACTAGCTGTCTTGAAGTCCTTTAACACTCTCAACAACTCCTCCCATTTGGTGAAGCACTGTTGGAAAAAAGAGAAACAAAAACAACTGCATTTAAAATAGCTATGTACACTTTCTTGTTCTTAATTCCATATTGTGTTTATTAGCTACTATTTATTAGCTACTACTATACTTTGGGAATGGTCACAGCTAGTTAATGTCCTACCATGGTTGGCACTAGATAGATAGCTACCTGGTTGGGTCAACCAGGTCTGCACAACCATGGTCAGGTATACACTTTTCAAAATATCAGGGGCTGTATGCAGTGACAATAGAAACCAACCTCTTCAAATTAACATGAAAGGCAGTAGTGGGCATGGCTCCAACTACACAACTTGTACATACTGTATTAATGAGAGAATTTTACATACTGTAGATGATATGAATGGCTTCCTGATTTGTGCCTTCAAAACGTGCGACAGTCAAAGCACTGAATGATTGAAATATTCTAATTGAACAGTCAATCTTCTAATAGAGCAGCCGCATGTATTGATTCAAACCTGCTTTCAGGAGATTTGTGAGGAATAAGAGCAATCTTGTTGCCTGATAACTATATATAGTACAGAAACTGGTTTTCAGCTTCTTTTACGGATGATACACTATGACTATTATTGAACTCATTAAGTTTAAAAGGAATACAAAGCATTGTGGTGTCAAATAATAGGCAGACATGTGCATTGTGGTGTCAAATAATAGGCAGACATGTGTATGTACATATTTCTGTGCTACAACAATTTACCTTTTGGTGAAAATTGATGTGATTGTCAGCGGTCGCTGTCATTAGCTGACAGAAGTCAGCATCTTTCTGTTTGTGCCAGTGTTCTATGTCCATCCTTAGATCAGCATTGCATTTCTCCAGATCATCCAGTGCTTTCTCTGATTGTATAGTCACCTAACATGTAAGTTTGCCACATGCATGTGACATGTATACATACACACGTGCATGCACGCACACACATGCACTAAACACACATGCTTAAAGGTTAGAGACCAAGTTCAGTGGATTTTTAAAATGTGAGGCAGACCTGATGGTTTTACAACACTGAGATACAGGTGTATGCAGTGCATGGCCTCTAGTATCACATTTCGGGGAATATATAACACTTTTGGACTCATAAACGAAACCTCTTAGCTGATAATTCAATTTCATGCTAGAGTTGTGCGATTATCTAGATACATCCAATTATCAAGACTTATCGAGACAAAGATAATAGGTTTATTATAGACAATAGTAAACTACTTGTATACTGTACCAAAGAACATCTGACAGTGTAGTACCTCTAACTCTAGGTCACACTGCTAAAACGACTTCTGTATAATCCTCAAATTGTAATTTGCTCACTTTACTGGTTACATTACTGGCAGTTAACTAAAATATGTATTTGCTTTGATTATCTGGATATGTTAGAAAACCAAGATAAGTTCAAAAGGAAATATCAAAAATTCAAGATATGTCTAAATTTGTTATTGCAAACCTCTAATTCAGACATATAGCTGCACAAAAGTCCAGTTTGGTGGCTTTGGTAATACCTCAATATGGCTAAATATAGGTATATTACAGAGCCGTAGCTTCACCACTTACAGTTTCTACATCTTTTTCCAGCTTGGGTAATCTTGATACCTTAGCAGCTGCTTTCGCCTGCAAAAAAGCATTTCCACACTAAACACATAAACTGATACTATCTTGTAGTGCTGCAATAACTTCCTCAAGTGGTTTCAAATATTTTAAAAGCAAGCACATGACAAAGTACAATATCACATTATGGTATTCAATACAAACTGACCTCATCCCGTGCCTTACACTTCTTTGCTTTCTCCTCCAACAGTGTATCACTGTTTAACTGCATCCTATCCCTGTTCTTCAGTGCACTCTGTGTATGAACAGTAGTACACCATTACACATGCTCTCATACAGTAAAATTTGTGTAATCAGGTAACTGCATAATGAGGTTACCCGGCACAATAGTCCCCAAATGTATCATTTGTATACAAAGTGACTTATCTAATGCAGCCTCGCCAGGTCAGGAAATTTTGGCCCAAAATTAACAATCAGAATAGAAACTGTAGGTTCTTCAAAAGTATGTATTACTTATTACTACAATGTTACAGTTACATCTGGAAATACCCAGTAATATTGTATGTTGTTAAATAAAAATCAATCAAGTTGTCTTGTTTGAGTAGTTCTGTTCGCTAGATTAACAACTGGACTAATTTTTGACTAATAAAAGTTAATTTTCGGCTATTGTTTACCTAATTCAGTAATGCGCTAGTTAAATAACATGTTAGTGCTCGTTAGGAGTGACCGGCAATGTGTTGCTACAGCAATGTATTACTTTTGTAAAGTAAGTATCCATTACATTATTACTAACTCAAGAAATGTATGCAGTAATATATAGAGGTTATCCGTTTACATTATTGTAAGTTAGTAACAGTTACTAGACATCATATTTTTGAAGCAAAAATCAATGGAACCCATGCAAGAAAATAAAAATAATAGTTATACAGGCACAATGTGGAGTCTATGAAATTTATAAACCCGAAGGCCCGGGCTGTAGCGCCCTCGCTTCGCTCATGCACTACTAAGGGCCTGAGGGTTTATAAATTTCATAGACTCCACATTGTGCCCGTATATCTGCTTTAGACTCTATTTCACATTACACTCAGATTACTTACCTGGTCCACGGCTGTTTCTGCTGTAGGCTGGGCAAAAGCGGCTGGTTTTCTTGCAACAATACTAGCGTCATGGCAACTATGCGTCCTCACGTGACAAAATAATCATGCTCGTTAAATCACTGCACGTGAACAACACATAGCGATTGGACAAACCTAGATTTTGAGCATACGTTATATTGTACCTGAAGACGTGGAGTATATTAGAAAACAAGGTGGAGTATATGAGATTTATTACCCACCCAAAACAGAGTCCAACTTTTTGTAATTGTGTACAATTGAGGAAAGACTGGGGGAAATCGCAACTCCGAGTGAGTTACTTATATTAATAACCAATTGAAGAGCAGGAATAAAGGAGATTGGGTTAACTCTGTGGTACATATGAAGCAGCTGGAGTTTCATAACCCTGTTTCTTCCAGCTGCGAAGCAATATTACTAAGCAACGAAAACATAACAAATGCACCACAGCTTTCTTATTTTCACCGGCATTCTTCAGCCTGTAACTCACTCTTGCTTCACGCATCCACAAAGATAACCTGTAACTATATGGAAAATATTTAGTGTGACGTGTCAAACGGACAACCTCTATAATTATTACTTCATTACTATCAAGATTTCATAACATATATACTGAGGAGAGTATCCTACTCTCACATACCCTTGTAGAAGGGCGTATTGTGAAGTTATGACGTAACAACAAGATGTTGTGGTTTGTGACATACGAGCAGCCATAAAAGTGCAAGAATTGTTAGCACTATTTTACACTCACGGTGCTTAGGATAGCCGTACTCGCGAATGGCCTAGCAAGAAACGCCTACGAAGTGGACTTAACCCATGAAGGGACAATCGTAGTTTGGTGAGAAACGCTTAGAGCTGGAGTTAATTTGGTTGCTAACAACGATGTTAGGCACACGTTAAATTTATTTATTTTTTGAAAGTGAGATTTTAATTTTATTCCGGCCCTAATGGCACTCCCATCCTCCCCAATCTCTAGCTAGAAGTTAAACCTAATTTATAAAAAAAAACATGTTAAATCGATACCTTATCCTCCACTTGTTAAATTGATACCATGTTCAACTAATGACATCATTAATTATACAAAGAAACTCAGAAGTTCTACGTCATAACTTCACGATACGCCCTTCTACAGGGGTATATGAGAGTAGGATACTCTCCTCAGTATGTATATATATTATGAACTCTTGCTACTATTAATATTACATTGACAATGTGCTACATTAACAATACGTCATGTCCAGAACTGGAAACTGTATATAACCAGTAGGGCTGAAATGGATAGCAATTTTATTATCCAGATATCCTGAACAAACTCTTTCTGGATATCCTATGGATAGTGACATCATCATGCACTTGCTGTTTTAAAAATTGTATATATTATGGATATTTCAGTAATTGTCTGTTTACATAAAATGGTAATATGAAAATATGTACATGGCAATGGGTCTTTGCTCACCAGTTTTTTTTTTTGTTTTGTGTGTGTGTGTGTATGTGTGTGTGTGTGTGTGTGTGTGTGTTCAATCGTTGTTCTACAAGGAAAGTGTAGTAAGGACCCAAGATAACTCCAGCCCACTCTTGAAAGCAGTTACACAAACAAGTTCCTTCAGGGATCTACTTGGCAGTGCCAGAACTCTAACATTAACCATTTTTCTATCATGTTTTCAGTTGTGTTTAGTGGCCAAATATAGCAAATCTGTTACACTATGCAATTATTAATCATGGGGTAATAGACCCTTATATACTCTTGTATATGTATACAAACTATGGGTTCAGCGCTTCTATAATTCATATTGACTCATCTGTACGACTAATACTAGAGGGTTTGTACTGTCAGAGAAATATGACTCCAACTCTAACTGACCTGCACTGTGGCACAGTATAGCTGATATTCCTTGACCTTCAACTGAAATGTCAGCATATTATCCATGTTCTGTAATGTATGTGTGTGAAATATCCTTCATGGTTAACCGGTAATGTCTTACCAATTGTGTGATTGCCTTACAACACTCGTTGTTACAGGTAGCTAGTTGGCTGAGCGGGTCAGCCAAGATCATTTCTGAATTGGCCCACGAGTTGACAACAGGATAGAAGTCTCTGTTGGCTGTTACAAGTGCTACAGAGCAAAAATGTTGAGAATTATCCTGTGCAAGCATACACATAAACACACAATACATTATATGCACACAAAGCATAAGAAGTAATCTGCTTCCCATATAACAGTGGAGATCTAAAGTGGAACACTACTAGGAGACACTGCACTATGAGCAAATTCTAATCAGCGAAATGCAAAGCATGAGCCTTCTAGGAGAGATCTGGGGGGCTTTAGCATACATGTTTAGCAACTAACGGTTAACTGAAACTTGTAGCTGACTGCTCTATTAGAGTTATTGCATTGACTGTTCTATTAGAGTAATTCAATCTTGGAAAAAATGAAAAATTAGTCCTTTTATGATATTTCTGACTGAAATTACTAATTCCAGTTAACTGTTTTGTATCTTAATCTTTGTAAAATTCAATTGAAAGTGATCTGGCCAAAATTAGGTAGCTGACATTGGACCAGCCTGAGCAGTTCCTATGCCCTTTTAAACATGCATACGTATGTACATCCATCATACATACGTATGTCATGCATACGTATGTACATCCATCATACATACGTATGTATATCCATGCATACATACCGTACATACATACATACATACATACATACATGCAGTCATGCACTTACCATTTCGCTCTTCTTGTAGCTTGTTACCAGCTCTCTCTACAGCAGCCAGTTTCTCAGACAGATTACTGGCATATTTCATATGCTTTGCAAAATCCTGATCAGGGTTACGTAACCATAGTGACGCTGTGGCCTTCTGCATGCTATCTGATAAGCCACTCCAAAAACTGCTGTTTATACTGCCAACTTGTTCACGGGCAAATTGCTAACAATAATGCAAGATCATGTGTTATTGACCAGCTGTGTACTAGTGTGTGTGCGTATGTATGTGTGTGTGAGCATGCACGCGTGTGTAGTGTCAGGAGCTTATTAGCACCTAAAGCATGAAGACATGATACCAATTATTGGCCAATTAAGTTAAACCTCAAGTCCATATAGGGTAGTCATCTTATATTCACTGCTGCTCAGTGGTTTGTTGCATCATCACCTTCAAGCTGTTTATAATAAAAGAAGCCATGATAAGTTTAGTTATTTGTAAACTGAAAAGGTCAGTAACCATTTTGTAAGCTTTCTCTTTCTCTCTCTCTCTCTGCTGTAAGGGATTACAGAACTACATTGAATTTACCATTCTTTTAACACCACAACAGGATTAACACTCTATGATTGTTTATTAACTGCTAGTACGTACTTGTTAACATAACTAGGAACAGCATAGGCAATTACTGCTCTCTATATGTAAGGACATGTGACTGTAAAGACATTCCACGATAATTGTTAAAATACAACTATATCCTGAGTGTTGTGCTCCTTTGCACCTTGCAGTACTTATGACCTCCTAGTAGTGTGTATGTGTTATGTGTGTATGTGTGAAAGAGTGCAAGTCTAGATCAATTTTCCACTCACTTCAGATGAAGCTGTAAGGAAGATCTTAAGGTATTTGTCAAATGTCAATATCGGATGCTCCACAAGTCGTGTCAGGAAAGTTACCAATGCCAGTTTCCTATTATTAATGAACTCTGGGGACAAGTGATTTAGTAGCTTGCTTAACTGCTTGCCAGGTAGTGGCTAAATTGAAGGGGAAAAAATGAAAAGAAGCACACAATTCCTTATTCATAATGTAAATAGCATAAAAAGTGGACACTCCAGTATTTAAGGATTATTGATGGTGCCAAATTTCACTAACACAATGGAACCCTTTTAAAACGGACCACCTGAAATAAGAGCTTAAGCAAGGAATATTAACTAAAAGTAATGTCATTAAATGTTAGTACAGGTACATGCATAATATTTAGGATCAACAATGGCACACACATACGTACAGTACATACTAAATTTTCAAATCAATGAATTATGTGGAAAGCTCGAGTTACATGTGTTTGCTTCACATATACATACAGTATGATACTATAAATTCTTGTGGTCCTAAACACATGCTACTTTAATTTACCGGTACAATCAGAGATGGGTGGGTCTTTATCATCTGCCTTCGTAGCCAATCAAAATCATTGTAACGTCTCCACACCTCGTAGGACTCTTGTTCAAATGAACTCAATCTTGTGGTCTGGTTGAAACACAGTATATAAAAAAAAGAATCAAAATACGTACCTTAGTGCCATGAGGGGCACATTATTAAATTGTACTAACAATTAACACTCTACACTATATTACATTATAAGATCATTAACTACCTAATACATCATTTTAATTTGCACATAAGCAACATACATAGAAACTCAGTAAAAGGGGGTATGGCAGTCGTTTCGCTCGAGAATCTTCACCTGTCAATTCCAGGAATGAAGACACATGAACAAATGGCTGTCATGCCCCTTTTTAGCAGATTTTTAAATCACATGCATTCTTGTGCATTCGAGCACTTGCGACATTACATACACTCATAACACACACACACACAAACACATGCATGCAAGCGCACCTTTACACAGACTTTATAGCTGATAAACAATTCAGTTCCATCAAGCATATGCTTCTGGTGGTCCTCAATGGACACTTCAAGGTCTCCCTTAATCTTCACTACTGGTATGTTCCTCATGGCACCAGTACGCCCTGGTGGTGGCAAGCTGAGCTCAAGATCTGCTCTCTCATAGTGATCCAACAAACTCTGCTGTAGGTCCTCAGCTGAAAAGAATAAACATGCACACACATCAGCAATCATAAGCATGCAGTGTACATTGGGAATACCATAGGTAAAAGAAATTAGCAACAGTACTAGTGATGTCATTCCCATAGGAATGACATCACTAGTACTGTAGTTATGAACGGCAATCCTCGCTACGGGTCTGAACTTTGAATGGCCATATCTCATTAACTTTACTTCGGTTCTTCATGAATTTACCTTGACAGTTTCTTCTCCACTATTACATTGGGTGAGTGTTATCAAATCACAGCAGTACAGAGCCAGTTTGTCTTGAACTTCATTAATATGGTTGCCCAGGTGTGGCACCAAAAATTCTTGTGGTACTATTACTAAGGGCCCTGACAATTAGGCACTAGAATTTTTTCAACATTAACGAAGTCCAAATGGTGGAAGATTTGTATGAAAGATATATTATGTGAACTGAGGCTGATTCTGAACTCATAACCAAAACAAGTCAAACTCATAACAAGGATTGTCCGTAGTGACATCACTGTTGCCGATCCCTTTTACTATGGGAATACACCACATGATCATGTATACTTGCATGTAGGCTGCAGCACATGTTGCTGCAGACCTTCAGTGCTGGTCACTGTAAAGCATTAATACAATACAATAATACAATACAATGTGGACATACATAGAGTTGGGAATTAAATCAATATTTCAATATTTGATATTGTGACAACTGAAATACTACAAATACTGATAGTGATGGCAGTGGTATAATATATTACAATCAAACTATTCCAATGTATTTTATTACTTGACAACACCATGGTGTTTCAGTGAAACTATTAATGTTCCTTGATGTCCATTAGATGTACACAATTACACAATGTCAAGAGCAAATACTATTCATTAACCTCAATTGAATCATTTATACAATGTCGATTCTTAGAAATCTCAATACCGCCCAGCATTACATGAATATATTGTTTATCTGTTTAGTTTAGGTATTACTATACATACAACACAGGACATTAACCCTTAGGAGCATATTTGAGTAGGGAATTAATGGTGAATTTCCTAGAGAACTAGTAGCCAGCAGCTTAAAGCTAAACGTGACTGACCCGAACACCAGTAATGTTCCATAATTTACACATACCTAAAACTTCTCTGAACCCCTTTGAAGAAGGCTGCATGTCATCGGAAAACGGACTGAGGTGTTCAAAAGAATTTGAATCAATGTCATCATCACCATTATCTTCATCACGATGTTTTGTAAAAACATCTTCATCTGTTTTAGGCAGATCCCTAATTTTGTCGTCATCATCAGCAGTGGTGATGGTAGGAGATTCATCTGTTGATAACAACGGATCAACAACCTTGTCTTCTTCACTATCTTCTGGCTTATTTAACAATGGGTCAACATTGCCATCTTCTGATTGTGGTTTTAACTCCTGGACTTCAGTAGTATTGGTAGCAGTAACAGTATTGGATGTGTCTTGTGGTTCAGTTGACATAGTACCTGGAATGGCTTCGCTTGAAGTGACATCACCTGTTTCTGTTGTCTCTGTAGTGTTACTTTCTTCATCCATTACTGTTGAGTAACAATTGATAGTTGACGAAGAATGATAAAAAATGCTAATATACACATGTCTTTTAGCTGATGGCCATCACTACTAGTTAGGGGTAAGACTAGTACCCTGCAAGCCTGTCAGAGGCTATACCAGGTTGGTATAAACCATGGATCTGATAATTTATATACTTCACACAATGTTTATACATATATACCTAAGCAAGCCATGGTGTCTGCCTTACATAGCCAGACCATTTTTTCTCCATCATGGTGCCTCACACAATGCCTATATCAAATAAATATTACGGCTGCTCAGCAACGATATGGACTGCTTAGCATTGCACACTCATGCTGCACGCTGAGCAAACTAGTCTATTACATCATTTAGCTACCGTATTTTACCATGTTATTAATGCTAATACCTGCAAGTCACAGTGTACAGTCAAAGCTGCCAGACCACTTTTTTCATCACAGCACCTCACACAATCCCTATTTCAATTGCTGACAGTTAGAAATTACAAGTACCTAAGTACCTGTACTACTGAGCACTGTGTCTCCTTCTTCACACCTCTCGTCACACAGAAGTATTATTAAATCTTCTCCTATATGCACCACATGAAGCCTGCTCGTATAACCTGGCTGCTGAATATGTATGTTTCCACAATTTTTTTGAGCTTGGTATATATACCAAATGGCAGAAAATTTGATGGGAGGAAATGTCAAACTTCATTAATTACTTGTTGAAGATAATCAAGAAATCATAGATCTAAACACTCACTTGGCACTTATCAACAATTGATGAGTTAAAAAGAAAATAAATTCATCAAGTTGTAAACCTATGATTTTTTGATTTTCTTCAACAAGTACTTTGTCAAAGCTGACAAAGTGTGACCTTTCCTTCATTATTGTACCATATTTTACTGGTTAATAGCTGCAGCTCACATAATAGTCTGGAGAGTAGCTGCAAAGCAACCTTGAATTGTTATCATAAGAGCCACTAAGAGTTGTGGCTTGTATCTGAACGCACTAATGCAAGCATTGGTAAGCACACATTTTAAAGAAAAACTAACTGTTTTAAACCCGGAAATAGTGTTTGTAAGAGGAGCAGGGTAGATAACAGTATTAACAGATGGTTAAACAAGGTCATGCAGTCATCCATACACACACCATGGGCTACTGCCACACAAGCTCATAGCAGCCATATTCACATAGTAACCACATGGTTTTTTCAGTATATAAAATTCTAAGACAAGTCCAAAGTTTATACCAACTCAGCTGAACCATGCCTCATAGGTAAGCTCACCTGTCATATCAGACAGGCAAAGTTGAGATTTGCTCCAATATAAGCAAGGTTTTTTTATACTCCACAGTAGCAGCATCAAACCTGAGACTATTTTTGGAAGCCTCTCCTCTCCATTTGGACAAAAAGAAACATAAAACAAAAATTAACCAATCACTGATTTCATAAATCATAACCCAAACGAGCTCATGGCCTGACAAACGAGCAAACTTGCTGACATGGAGGTCAAAGAGTCATTTTAGTAACAGTTAACGCGCAAATATTAAACACGTCGTTGCTCTGATATTCAACGACATACAGCAACTACCTGGGATCAGTTATACGAAGTAACACAGTGGCTGGGTCGGATATCTTTCTTCAGCTGACGAAATCCGTACCGCTTCAAAAAATAAAGATAAAGCTAAGCATAACCGAGAAATTACGGAGTTGGCAACGAAAAGTGGCACCAGAGGCACGGACAATCTACTCACTGTATTGTACGAAAGGAGATATAACTTTAAAGCAAGGAAAGTACCACTAAACCAGTGCTATTAGTTTTCCAATAGACCGTGAATTGACACTAGTTGGTGTGCATCATTTGGAATAATCTCAATTCATAACGAGACGGAATGGTGGTATGGCAGAGGCGAACTATAGTGAACAAGATACGCGTCCCGAGGTAGTAGTATCAGCTTATGAACAGTACAGTAATAAGGCGGCAATATCCGAGCATCATGCCGCCGTAATGAACCACCCTATGTTTATACCTGGAGGCTTGCCTGAACAAGAAGAAGATTTTCTACAATATGGTGCAGGTGATGGGGCCTTCCAAATGTTCCACCGTTATGACTCCAATGACATTGTTTATGAAGTACCCAGACTTAAAGCAAAAATTATTGGTGGACGCTATTTAAAAGGTGAAGTTTTAGGAGAAGGATCTTACTCAAAGGTGAAAGAAATGCTGGACTGTCAAACGTTATGTCGGAGAGCTGTAAAAATTATGAAACAAAGAAAGTTACGACGAATCCCTAATGGAGAGCAAAATGTGAAAAGGTGAATCATTGATATACTAACCCCTAGCAATCTATGGGTGAATATAGTCAGTGTGTAGCTTATGAATTTTCAATTCATGGGTTTCATTCACCAGCCATTTTTCTTCCATAGAGAAATTGCAATACTAAGAAAGTTACGTCACAAGAACGTTATAAGACTCGTGGATGTTCTAGAAGATGTTGAAAAGCAAAAACTGTATCCTTGTTATTAGATGGTGAGCTAATTAAATACCAACACCAGCATCTTGGAAATGGGCTCTTTCTAGAAGCCATGGTGATCATTATTATTCAGTCTCTTAGCAACATGTAGATGCACCTTGTTTTCTGTAAAAAAAAAGTACATTCATTTGGTAACCATGGCATTACCTCCTAATATCATTCACTAAAGCCACGGTAGAAATCAATAGTAGAGCTGGGCGGTATGAGATTTGTCAAAGCTGGTACAGCACTATAGAAAATATCTTAGTACAAATACATACCACGGTATGGATTATATATTTGAAATAAAGTAATATTAAGTGAAACTTTCTTATGGATGAAACATGTTTAAAAGACTTTAGTGCAATTAGAAGGTTATCTTTTACATTGGTAAAGTATCTTCACATTGGTAACAGCAGGAAATAGCAGGATGATGCTATGAATCAGTTGCCATCTAACTCTAGACAGTATGGTGGTATTTTCTAAATTCATCCGGTATCATTAAAATACCTTCTATGATACGTACTGGTATATCATCCAGCTCTAATCAATAGGAGGTTGGACACCACTAAAACATTACACAAAAATTTATTTTATTGAGGAGAGTAATAATTATGTCAATCTCAGTATATCATTGTTTCATTATAGAGTGACAAATCTGGTGAAGTTGCATGTATAGTGTACTAGTGAAACATTTGAGTTACTGGAATCCCTTGTGCTGTAGTTCTTTAAAACATGGGGGTGAAACAGAAGCAGAATTTTAAGCTCTGTATTAGTTTGGCAAGTAATTTTCCTATGATTAAACATGTACTGTACTGGTGTGATAAAATAGTTAGAGCAAAAATTCTTAGTGAGAAGTGAAGTGTAGGTTAACATATGTCATTACTGTTATATTGCTTGTACATTATTGGAGCTGTTCAGACTTAACAATTCACTACAGCTATGTTGTACTGGAGTATTGTATTGGTGGTCTACAGGAGATGCTGGACAAAGCACCTAACAATAAGTTCCCTGCATTTCAAGCTCACAGGTATGTATGCATATATGGTACAAACTCATGCATGCTCTCCTCACTCTCACTCTCTCTCTCTCTCTCTCTCTCTCTCTCTCTCTCTCTCTCTCTCTCTCTCTCTCTCTCTCTCTCTCTCTCTCTCTCTCTCTCTCTCTCTCTCTCTCTCTCTCTCTCTCTCTCTCTCTCTCTCTCTCTCTCTCTCTCTCTCTCTCTCTCTCTCTCTCTCTCTCTCTCTCTCTCTCTCTCTCTCTCTCTCTCTCTCTCTCTCTCTCTCTCACGCACGCACGCACGCACGCACACACACACACACACACACACACACACACACACACACACACACACACACACACACACACACACACACACACACACACACACACACACACACACACACACACACACACAAAGGCCCTGTATAAGAGTAATGGTTTCTTGTAGGTATTTTGTCCAACTGATAAATGGTTTGGAGTACCTACACTGCAGAGGTATTGTTCATAAGGACATTAAGCCTGGGAACCTTCTGTTGACCACTGATGAGACTGTGAAGATATGTGACTTTGGAGTAGCAGAAGTGAGTATGTTGTATAGTGAAATAATTATATGGCACTGTGGTACCGCATATATAAGAGGTTTGGTTTTTCTTGCCCAAAATATCGAGCCTCCATGAAAGCTTGGCAATATTGGTTAAACCAAAGCAATGCCTTCAGAGCAATTTTTTCATATAACTGAGTTTTCTACTAATTGACTGCCTGACTGACTTCTACCTGACCGATCCCTTCAGCTCAACAATAGTTAACACTATGGGCTTGTAATCCCATTTCTGTCTCCATGCACTACTGCATAGGTGTTGATTTGTGGTTATATGTCATGGCTTAGATGCACTTCTCAGAGTACTGTTCTTTGCTTGTAATGCTGTATAACAGGTGGAAACAGGTGGAACATAGCTGAAAACAATCATTTCACTTTCAGAGCGCTCATACAATTAATTTCTATATAATGTGGCAGGCACCATTTTTTCCCCTTTATTGTGGTATATTACAAAAAGTAAACAGTGTATGTGTGTGCACAAGGGTGTGTGCCTTACACCACATAAAACACACACAGCACACACATAATGGTAACAGTTAAATGACATTTTATCTGGTTTAGGAATTGGATAATTTTAATCATTCTGACGAATGTCAGAACTGCCAGGGCTCACCGGCATTCCAACCACCAGAAATTGCAGCTGGTACTGAAAGTTGGTCTGGTTTCAAGGCTGACATTTGGGCCAGTGGAGTCACACTGTGAGTCTATGTTTGTTAACATCAGAAATTGTGTTTTTTGAAACTTTAAAAAGCCACTTACACTAACATATTGTTTAATAATTGCATGTTGAGTTTGCATCTAGATGTGAAAGGTTGTAGTTACTGTTCAATAGCACACCGTTGCCAGTGTACCATGTGACACACTATAATATAAGTGTATTTATATGTGTCTTTGCTGTTTACATCCAGATGTATATATAGACATGTGTGTGTGAGCTAGCATTGTATTTCTTTGTATTTAAGATTTCAGTTCACTGTTGGTAGACTGCCTTTTGAGGGGGAAAATATTTATAAGCTATTTGGAGTTATTTCCACTGGAGAATTCGACATGCCAAGGGATCTACCATACTCGTTACAGGATCTTCTAAAAGGTACAAATGACTCATGACGTTTACCTTTAAAATACATGTTAGTTAACGTGTGTAAAATTTTACTACTTTGCTTCACTTAATAAATGAGTAGTGCGTATCATACAGTACTGTAGTAGGGACCACAAAGGAGGCTGGCATGGCCCATGAAATACGTCACCAAAAAACTAGCCTCACTTTTACCTGATGACGATGAGGCAGTATTGCTTAGGTAAAACTAACCCAAACAGATCGACCCACAACATTTTAAATAAGTTGCTACGGAATTTTTACAAAAAATTATTAAACAGAATTTTCTACTGCCTGACTGATTGCCTGCCTGTCCTCCTTTGTGTCCCATTCATCTTTGCTGACAGTGAAAGGTGTCGATTTGGTGGTATCACGTGATGGCTTCCCTTCGCAACAGAAATCATCATCCGTATTTTTTTTCATAGTGGCTACTTGGATTGCAGAGGTGCTTTTTGAACAGTTCTAGATTTGTAATGCTGTACGTGTAATGGGTTGAACATAGCTAGCTGACAACGAAGCGTACGTAATGGATACTTCACTTTTCAGACAATAATTGGTAGCTGGGGTGCGCAGCACCATTTCTTGCGGTATGCATGGGTTCACCAGTCATAATAATTTTATTTTACAAAAAAAAGTTAACAAACAAGTACACAAAAAAATTGCAATATTCAACTACCATCCCTTATGAAAATTTGCACACATGCACACGCAAACACACACGTATATTTGCATGCAAATGCATGTAATCAAATGCCTGTGTGTGCATGTTAGTATTTGGCCCGATTACACACATGCATTTCCAAAGCTGTTGCATGTAAACGCTTGCATGTGTGCTATTGCATGCGTGCAACTTGTGAGCAGTTTAGCAGTTGAGCGACTGCATGCATGCAGCTTGCAAACGTTGGCTATTTATTTCATATTTGTATTTCTTTTAAATTTGTAATTCACATCTACAAAAAATGCGTGCAATACAATACAAAACTACAAGTCAGTTACAAGCCACAAACTGTCTGTTTGACCTCACTGCACACAATTTTTTCACAAAGATGATCTTTAGTTGAGCTTTGTCCAAAAGCAATGTAGAAATTGATACAGGTTCAAATACTCTCGATCCCACTTCTTGTCTGCTTTCAATTGTACATTTCTGTAGTCTTTAAATCAAAGGTTAAAAGTTACACTCCCTCATTTTGTTACAGAAAGCAAAGAAGCCATAATGAACAGTAGTAGTAGTATTTTATTCATGTTTAGAAATGTTTCTCCACCTGTGACGCACAACTTTCAGGGAGACTCAAGACGCCAACCTCAGCAACTCAAGGCGCCAACCTCAGCTGTACTTGTAATGTCATGTACTGCTACAACTAGTTTTCTTGTAGAACATCACATCCCACTAACAAAGACTACTTGTTTTCTTTGTACAGGTTGTCAATAGTAGCAAACAGTTTGGGCGCAAATTTTAAACATTTGTTTGTT
Source organism: Dysidea avara (assembly GCF_963678975.1). Lineage (NCBI taxonomy): Eukaryota > Metazoa > Porifera > Demospongiae > Dictyoceratida > Dysideidae > Dysidea > Dysidea avara. The sequence continues at coordinate 9,842,425 of NC_089276.1, forward strand.
CTCATCTGATTGGCTATTTCGTACTGTATACTGCATGTAAGCAGAAAGAGAACAGACTGCATGTGTGTAATTTGTGAGCAAACTAACCCCCTATTACAGCTAAACTTATGAAAGCAAACTGCAAGCATGCAGTATGCAAGCAAAAAGAGCACAATGCATTGCTATTGTATGAGAACAAAATGCACGCGTGCAATATACAAGTAAAATGATAGCATGAATAATGCTATTGTAAGAAAGCAAATTGCATATGTGCAATATGATAGCAAAAGAACTCACTAGGTTATTGCTACTGAACTGTATGCATGCAGAGAATATGCAAAGTTGTGCTATTGTTTTGCAACCATCTTAAGAGCACTGCACGCGTGTAGTTGCAAACCGCATACAAGTTACACACAAAATTTTCATAAGCAGGGCTCAACCCAGAATATAAACCTAGAGGGGGCGAAGTAAGTCGCTTTGGATTCTAGAGGGGTCTGGGGGCATGCTCCCCCAAGGAAATTTTTGAAAATTTAGGTGTAAATATACTCAATTTTGGTGAAATTTTACTGTGATGCCATTGAATATTGACCATTGGATTATACAACTTTGGGATCAATTAAACCTTTCCATTTCTCAAGGCTTTAGGTATAAACCTAGGGGGGGCAATAGCTAACCCAGAGGGGGCCTGTGCCCCCCCCCCCCGGCCCCCCCCTAGATTAACCCCTGATAAGGGATAGCACATTGATAAAAAGTACTGAAACAAGCTGGAGTAGTGCATGATATTAAATCACAGTAAAACAATAAGAAGTGCTATATCCCTACTGTGCTCTTCTTTTTTATCAATGTGCTATGGCCCCTACTCTAGTTGAAAATTCCTGTGTACTTGTACATGTATCATCCTACAAGAGCATGTATCTTTTGTATGCAGGCTTGTTGAGCAAAGACTCTCAAAAAAGAATATCCATTGCAGAGATACGACAACATCCGTAAGTGTGTATGTTTAGTGTGTGTGCGTGTGCACATGTATATGCGTCCATACATGAATTTGTTCACACAAGCACACCTATTATTTTTTAGGTGGGTGCTTCAGAAGCAGCCAAAACCTATCGCATCAGAACTAGTACGGTTTCCATCATACCCCACCAGTGAAGACAGATGCAGAGGGACTACTGTTCTCCCTTACCTAGAAGCCTATTATAATTACAACGAAGATGAGTTTGCCAACTCCACCCAAGCGGCACCCGTAGCACAAGGCAGGAGTCAGCTCAGTCAAACACTTCCAGCAGGCATCACTAACTTGCACTCAGACTCGGACAGTAGAATATCGCAGTATAAATCAAGAATACCTTCCCAGGAGAATGGTGAGCAGTAGATGCATCTGCACAGATTCGATTGTGCAATGAACCTCATTATTAGGGCCATCTATGTAACTGTAAAAACTGGCCTCAGTTATGGGGTGACCTTATTACATGTAGTTATTACTGAAGTTAAGTCTTTAGCTGTGTTAGAGGTGGCCATTAAGCGATGTTACAGTGCACGCAGAGGAGGTCGGAAGTGCTTCAAGCGCTACTTACAAATATTTCGTTTATTGCATATTTAGGCTAAAATTTCACACGAGCCTCAATAGTTGATTGCAATACAAAAACTAACAAATGGTGGGGCTTAATGGGGCTCATCAGATATTTAGATTGTGCTTCATTAAGGTAATGTAGTTTGTTTTGTAAAAGCCCCTGCAAAAATTATATAACTATTTGAAGCGTATCTTTTTTAGCACTGAACATGTATGTATATTCTTGTGAGCAAAACAATGTCACACTCTGTTACGTTGTCCACACATTTTATTTCATACCATAATTAATTTCTAAAGGTACTTAATCGCTTCCGACCTCCATTGCAGTGTATGGATCACAATTACTCTAATAGAGCAGTCGGTTACTAGAAATCACAATATAGCCACACATGTTAGCTGTAGTTCCCTAGTCTTTATAAAACAGCACACCCATTAATAGCTATATCATATTTGTTTATCTCATCTCTCCTCACAGTCTTATTTCCTCACTCAAGATCATCGGAGACTTTAGAAGAGCATGAAACTAAAATCCACCACAAAAAGAAGCGCAGTTTAGTCCGGATGATGAGCGAATCACAGTGCCACCAACAGTAAACAGAGCAACCATCTCTATTGTGTGTGTCATGTAATATACACAATTTATAATATTACGTACATGTGTTAATGTATGTCAACAAAGATATTCACAATGACATTGTATACTGTTTAATAAATGTAATTGTGTGCAGAAATTCATTTTTAATAAAAGTTTGAACACCTGAATTATTAAGAATATTTGCTTTGTAGCGTTGTGATGGTGGAAAGGTGTAAGGGACCAAGAATTGCCTGAGACAAGAACCAGACATGTTGAGACCACAAAGCAATGACGGGGTGTGCAACTGTTTTTCACACCTCCAATCCTTGCTTTTAGTTGTAAATTTAGATCAGTAAAATGTACTGCAGATACTATTTTGGATCTTTCATTTACACCAAATAGAGAATTTTTTCCATGAAAATACAATATATATATGCAACCTGTACAATTTGTTTTGCTGTATCTTTCCCAGATGATATAACAGTGATATATGTACATAAGAGGCTGTTAATCAGTGTCTAATTCTTGCGATAGGTGTTCTACTAGAAGAGGAATGGCAACATCATGTCTGCTGCCACGACTGTTTGCTGCGATGAATGACTCGATGGATACCACGTCAAGGCCCATCCGATACACTATGTTGTAGTTTCTGACCAATCGGATTGCTGTCCTTGTGTCAACACAACCTACATGTAATACAGTTTTTAGAACAGTATGCTTTCTCTAAAATATACATGGCCTATATACTGCCTTCGAAGCACCATGGTATAAATTATTAATACATTGAAGCAGATAGGTCATGCCTCACTAAACACATGAAATACGGAATAATTAACTTTAGAAGGAGTTGCTTGGATAACTAAATAACTGTACTGATTTGTGTACAACAGTCAAGAATATAAAAACAATCAAGCAACAGATATTATATACTCTATTAAAGCATTCACATTGAACAAGGTTTGGGTTTGTAGATTATGGTGGTAAACAAATATAATTTCTTATTTTAAGTGTGATACTTTATATTTGAAGGCAATGGACATGTACAAAATGTGTAGTGTAGCAGACATACGTGTGTGTACATGCGTGTGTGTGTCAAACTATGTATTTATGGGCTAACCAGTCCTGTGAGGATCACAGGTGTACAAAGCATTACACAGTCTTTGTAAAGGTCCATCCACAACATCATGTTGTTGTGATATTCTCTTGTACAACTGTTCAGCTTGTTTCCGTAGGCTATTATTGTGCTCCATTGTGGATGCCATGCTATAGGGAGTTCCTCTGTCCATGGAATAATCATCATCATGGGCCACTGACAGTTGCTGTGTGTTGTTTACATGATGCATCGGTGGTCCCGGTAGTGACTTTTTAATTAGTTCCACCAACTCTGTCCACCTATATATAGGCATGTGATTAGCACATGTCACCCATGATAAATCTGGAATAAAAAGGACAACCACCCGAAGCACCAAAATGATGGGTTCAAATTTGTTTGTACATATAATTGTAAATCTTCAATTTGCAAGAATTGTATGTTCCAATTGTACATACCTTATCATCCCTTGTTCCTCACAATGTTGGAATGTTTCATCCATCAGTTCATCTCTTAATGGTATACATTGTTCATGAAACACACGAGCTACCTATGATGAGTTTTTACAAGTGCAAGAAATATGATGAAAAATAAAATCCAGGAACATTTGTGTAAGCAAACGTTCACTTTTTTAATGTACAAATTTTGCTTTGCTATTCATATTTATATTACCTATCCTCACAGCACAAATGTTTCCAGATTCACAATATTAAAAATGCTATGGGTGCATACAAGTGTACTATGTATGGTACGCACACAAAATTACACAGCACAAAACATACACAACACATACCACGGTGGATGGTAACAACCCTTGGTGATGTTTGTCAGCCATGGCCAACCTTGACTCTAGTCTTTGCACATCACCATGGTTACCCCATCTTTTTCCACTAAAGCAGTCCTGTAAGTCATCCAATAATGAGTCATCATCATCGTCAATAATGTCATGTGTGGCTGCCATGGAAACTCGGTCAGGACAAGAAACTATCATACGAGATAAGACACAATCATTGTCACTAGACAAATTATTGTTTTTTTCAGTTGTTTGCCTTTCTCTATGATGAGATAATAATTTCTGATTTCTATTTCTTTCCTCCATCTCAAGGATGGTAATGCTATTTCGAGGGTGAGTAACTTGTCGCTGGGTATTTACGCTATCACGATGATTGCTGCTACTACTGTTGACAGATATCTTGGACACAAAATCTTTATATGACACTCGGTTACCATCGGTGATATCTAAGTTACTGTGGTCACAAAATTCTCTTAGTGTCTCTTTATTGATGGAGATTCCATTAATGTATAAGAGATTAGCTAATTCTTGCAACGAGATTGTCCCGCTCCTGAATGCATCAAGCCGTCTACATGAACATTCAATATCTTCTAAAGTGTGTGGCCGTTTTCTTTGTACGGTCAACAGCTGTCTGTTAAACATGACCAATGAGTCAGAAACGGTGGGTTCACTATCACGGGACAATGGCTCAAGCTCAGACGGCTTGCTATTCCTTTTGGGTGTTAGTAACTTTGGTGGAGCTGAATGAAAGGTACTCTTACTATGAGGCTTACCAGCAGCTGGTTGAATTGGGGGCAGTTTGTGTTTATCTCTTGGAGAGTCATAATTGCTATCATGGTATCCAGTCTTGACTGTTGTCTGCTGCTTAGAACTGTCAGTCTGTTCTTCTTTCAGTGTTTTCTTCGTTCCTTCTAAGGGATACTTTGAAATTTGGACTATCCTTCCATTGATTAGTCTGACATCGAAATCATCTTGTAGGTCATTGCCAAAGGGGGCTGTCCGTCTGCGCATGTCTTTTGTTTACTGGCGTTACCCAGGAGCGCTTTATTTAGAGCAGCAAAATTAAATGCCACGCGGAATGTGACATACTAGATGTGTTGATTTAACTCATGTATTGTGGCGAATTTGATGAAGATGCTAAAGATTATAAACCGTTCGTGTGGGAATTACCTCCTCGTATTCTAGTCAACCCAGAGGTTGTAGTATTGAACAATGACCGCAGCGTCATCTTCCACCCATCGACAAGTTTCGGCTGTGTCGCTGTAAGAGGATCAACTGCTCTCCGTAATAACATGGTACATTGTTTTGAAGTAGAATTCTACCCGCCTTACTTTGGGGAATCTAGAAGTGTTGGGGTGGGTACTGGGCGGGCAACCTTGCACTATAAAAGAAGAAAAGACCACACGGTGTATTCTAATACATATGATTCGCTTGTGGGATTGGATGAGCACAGCTGGGGTTTGAATTATGATGGTAACTTAATTCACAAGAAAATTAAAACTTGTTTGTATGATAAAATGTCAGCTGATGCAACAGCAAAGTCAGAACCACTTCAAATACAAGTCACCTTTGATGGATATTCTGGAGTCCTATTGTTTCATGTAAATGGTGAGAGTTTAGGTGTAGCATTCGAGCACATTGATCAACCAGTGTATCCAATGGTGAGTTCTTCAGGTAGAAACACGCACGTGAACTTTCTGTGGAAGAAATCTTGTGTTGGAAATCTACAAACTATGTGTAGAGGTGTGATTAGAAGAAACATCAGAAAGGACGTTAATTTTAATGGCCTTCCTTTACCACTGCATGTAATTGCTTTCCTAAGATTTCAATAATACTTAAACGATTTATATTTTTTACAATATTTGTATATAATTACCAATCAGGAGAATGCATTCAATAAATATAGTACATTTCATGTGTATTAAAAAATCATTGTGAGATGAAAACACTATTAAAAATATAGTGTACAATTTGTATGGCATTATCGTAGGGGAAATGCAGGGGATAATGGTGGTGTTAGTGGTGTTGAAGGTATACATATGGGAGTCTGTTGTCCTGAAGATGGTGGTGTTGTACTCTGACTGCTGCTTCGACTTCTCGTCCGCAACGACGCCACAACTCCACTATCGACGGACTCCATACACGTGGGACAATATATGGAGCGGAGTAGCCAGTCATCTATGCACTCGACATGATAGAAATGCATACAGGGTAGAAGTCTTATTGGTTCTCCAATAGCAAAATCCATCATACAGATTGGACACCTGTAAAATAACAACATACAAGCCTAATTCATGTCCACTAACATGCTAATGTGTAACACACATCAATAGTTGTACACTTATGGTGGTCATGCATGATAACTGTGCAGTGGACTGTAGTTGGGATTACACCCGACTATATTCAGTACATCCTGCATGTACACTACCATTTCAGTATGAGAATGAACACAATGATTGTTCTGGATAGCTCCTGCTATTTGTGCATACCAATGAGGTCAAATAGAATTGGTTGAATGAAGGAGTTCATAATACAAAGTGTAGGATTTTACTACAATGTTAGTGTTATTGTACTATTTATGCATACAACAGAAGTCTATTTTTATCTCACATAGAAATGTAACTTCTCAATGGTATGGCATTTACTCTCTACCCAACTCCTAATAAGGCTCTGTACAACATAGCTTGTAAACCTTTTCAGTATAATCCATTATATGGCAAAAGAAATGTACACCACACAATACTCAACACAGATTTTATTGACAATTTGGTCTCAGATTGATTTAACACATTACCAACATCAAAAATATCATGTCAGCAGTGCTGACTGTACAGGCTGTTTAATTCTAAACTCTGAAAGGATATTCCAATTTAATCTCCTACCTATTGACAAAACAGTATTAAATTAAAAGCATTACATCATGTCATAGTTATAATATCCCTCCTAAGTTCACTATTACATCACAGTGTAGACAAAATATTACATATCCTGTTACTAGGTATTGCTATCCAAACATTTAATTGTAATGTGGAACATACGTAGGTTGTGGTTAGCTACTAAATATACAATGTGGAACTCACAGAATCTAAGCATGCTCTAAGCTAAACACGGATCCAATTAGTACAAGCTATTCATACACGACATGTGATCCTACACACAAGCCATATTTACTGGAATCATATGACAGGTATATACATGCAGCAAATGGAAATGAAACTTCTAGTGAAATCTTATATCATGTTTTGACGGTATTGCAATAGATAAAGCATATACTATATATGTGTTGGGTTCTATTTCAAAGATAAGACAAAACGACTATTTTCAAAATCATAAGCAGTTAACTGTCCACTAAAAGAACTGTAACAATGGTTGTATTCATCAAGTTGATGTGTATGAGACAAAGAGTGTTAAAACTAGTATGCTTCTTTGCATATCCTCACAAGTGCAGAAAAAGGTCTTTAGTGTCCTAAACACTATCATAACATCTTGGCCTTAGTAATAATGACTCAAAGAGACTTACAAATACATGACACATTAGTGTATACAAAGTGAAATGAAATCAAGTACAGTGGTATTGACACAATACCTGCAGTGTTTAGTATGTGGACACACTGAAAGCCTTCCCATGTGTGTTATGCTCACATACGTGTAGTGCACAGCTGCACGCATGCACATGCACAGTATGTGTATGGATATAATACATGTGTGTGTTTAGTGTCTTTTGTATGCAGTTGCATGTGTACACTTGATCTGAAATTCAATGCAGTCACAATAACACCAAGACACACATGCTTCATGCATCCATACACTTCCTGAAACTAAACATACCCATGTAGTTGCAAAACAACTACAGGCACTTTAAGAATGAAAGCCATATTTTAGGTGGATGGTTTTGGGAAAGTTTAGCTAGATACCAATTGGGAATTATTTGAGAACACACTAATGAAATTCCAAATTACTGTCACAAAGATGATATAATCTATGCACAGAGTAACTCACTCTCCCCCTTTTCCAGTGGGTGATTTTGTTGGCGTGTATCTTGCAATAGGTAACGACTGTAGTAGGGAAAGTCTCTGAAGTAAGTGTAAGCGAGCTTCCTCCGACTGAAACACCGGCAGATGAATCTACAGTGGATAGGAAAAAGTAAACGTACAACACAAGGGATATAAAACACTACATGCTGGTCTTGAAGGCTCATAGCATGACAATAGCAAAACAACACATGGCATGCTATGTTTACAATTAACCACTCATTCATTCATAAACCACATCTGATACTATGGGTTGTACAGTGGTGTACCATTTAACACCACTGATATATTTACACAACCTTGACCACACTCGTTTAATATGGCGAATAGACACATACACATACGACGCATCAACACTTCATTGTGCTACAAACTGTCAACAAGCTTACTCACTTCGTATGGTGGCGGTGGCCCACGCCGTGATACCCCGTCTCGTTCGGCATACCCTGGTAACAGTGGTTCATCATCCACGCTAGGCCGCCCAACACAATTACAATGATTTCCCATATTTACTCTTGATTTAATGAGTAGTTCTATTAGCCTTTAAGCCTACAAGAATAAGAAGAGTGTACTTCGTAGCTACTTCTCTGGTGCAGCCATACGTGAGCATGTAAACAAATATCACACCTACCTTACTTTGCTTGTTCGCCTTCTCCTTTACAAGTACAATAGCTGCTTAAGGTTGTAGTGGAATTTCCGGTATCATACACACAGCTGAGTTAAATTCTACTTTAAGTTCTTGTCGCCAGAGCTCTCGTTCTGCTGTCACCACATGACGCTAACTGTTATAACTGCCGCGAGACACCCACATCGCGTGATTGTGGGAACGCGTGACAGGTTGTTTACTTCCTGTTATGATGTCACAATCGTGTCTTGACGTCATCTAACAAGTAGGCTCGCGCTAATCTGGCCGGTTGATTAGCATCACGTGAAATATACGCGCAAAATGTGTGGTGGTGCGCTGTAGTTCGAACATGTTTGAAAGTTGACCAGAACATGCCGGGAATATCAGAGCCAGTTATTTCAGCTGAGGCTCTGGAAGAAGCAGCTAAAGAAGTTGAAAAGTTGCTAGCTGCCGACTCACAGTATGCGGAACTGAGTGGGAAACTTCGAGTAACATCTCATAGTGAGTGATTGTATGTGTAGTACCACAATCGATTGTGGCGTATATGTTCAATTATAATTAATTTAATACACATGCAAAATGTACAGTCGAATAGGAAATCTTGATAAGGACACTTGTCCATGAATTGGTTTATTCCCTGAGATCAAGATACCTCTTTAATAGGGACACCTTAGTTTGTCTGAATAATTCTGCTGTCAATAATTTTGTGTTTATACTAAAAGCTAAAAATACAATATGTGTTATTTTAATGATTCTGTTGTCAGGCATGCCAACTGGCAGTGGCAAGAGTGACTATGATTACCCAGCATTAACAGCTAGTATTCCATCACTGGAGAACTTGCCATTCTACTCTCCGGCACAGAGAACACCATTACCACCAGACCTGATTGAACAGTTTGATCGTATCCATTTATGCTTTGATCCTGTGTGTGTGCATGCATGACTATGTAGTGTACGCCTATGGATGCATATGTACATGTGTAGGTTTAATACAACCTTAACTCATGTATCAGAGATGCAATGTAATTGTTCAATGGGCTTATTCCCTGAGATCAGCAGAGTTTGGATGTCCATTGATACTAACATATATTTGTGGAGTTATATTGATGGGTAAGATGACTTGTATGTCTATATACTGGACATACTACATGTCATCTGTATTTTTTTAAATCTACAAACTAATGTAATAATTTATTGTATTTCAGGGGTGATTTAGCATATTTTGATGGACTTAGTGAAGTAATACTTACAGCAGGGCTTGTTGTGCCCAAGCCAGGAATATTTCAGGAGCACATACGATTCTTATTGGTGCTCACTACGCCAGTAGATATTGTAATTCTTGGAGTTAGCTTTGCAAGTATGCGTGTCTGTGTTATGTAAGATTATATTAATATGAGTATTTCTTATTCACCCTTTTAGCTGTTGGATCAGACTGTTTTGGTGAAATGCACCTACAACCTGAGCCATTATTTGCTATACCATCAGACAATGTCAACCTACTCAACATAGCTGGATCGCGCCATGGAAGAATCTTTGCAGCTGGGAAAGATGGTTGTCTTTATGAAATAGTTTATCAAGCGGAGGATGGATGGTTCAGCCGGAAATGTCGCAAGATCAACCACTCAACCTCAAGATTGTCATTTCTGGTGCCATCATTTTTGTCTTTCTCTGAAGAAGGTATTTAAATGTGTGGTTTTGTCAGGCCTCTTGTACCTGATTGATAATCTGGTTTTGCTTTCTAGCAAAGGGATAAATTCTGCTGGGACTATTTTCACTTTGCGTTGTTTGTTAGTTAGTAGCTACAGTAGTTTCACTAGTGATACTTACATCCTTTTATGCAAGACAAAATTTTCCCAACTCTGTACATGTGCACATAATCGATTACATAGTTTGTTCATTGTTTGGCACTGAAAATTTTATAACAGTTGTATTTTGCTTACTGTATTCTCAAGCAGTTATTCTTTTATGAAAGGAAAAGGAAAGTACAATTGTGTAGCTATAAGATATTGGACTGATGCACATTTTGTTTTCTACTGACAGATCCATTGGTACAGATTACAATTGATGAGTCCAGAAACATCCTTTACTCAAGGTCGGAAAAGGGAGTGATACAGGTACATATACTGTAAATACATATGTACATACATTGTGACCATATGCCATACACTGTACACACATGCCATACACTTCAACTTCTGCTAGTCTGGAGACCATCATTTCTTGAGATCATCATCCCCACCCCAACCCCCTCCATGGAAGGTACACACTCACCCAGCCAAGGGATGCTGAATAACCCTTTTACAAGCCATTGAATTAAGGCTAGGAGAGAGAATTCACCTAGCCAGGGGATGCTATTTTACAAATTATGCCATGAAAGAAGATCCCCAGGAGGGTGGATAGGCCATAGACAATTGCAGGAACCGAAGTCAGAGACTCATGCAAAGTATGGTGTACCCCTTGTATGCATAATGTAAAGCCCTCCTGTTGGCATGCAAGACCAGCACAAAGGAGTCCCCTGACCCTGCCTGGCGTCCACCATATGGCAGAGCCAGGGGTGCTACTATTAGCCACATCACCTACAAGTGATGTGTTACCGTGTCTGCCATGTGGAGGCTGGCAGTGTGGACACACACACACACACATACACACACACACACACACACACACACACACACACACACACACACACACACTTATATGCATGCGTACATACAGACAGACAGTCACATGTTACATGCACCTTCCAACACATTACTGTATTATCATTTTAAGAGCCCACCTAAGAGCTGTTGGTGTAGCTGTGCTTGACATGCACGATCAGGTGACCTAATATACAAGAACATGTTTAGGAGGTTAGGCTAGTATATGTCATGCCATGTGCATGCTATGCTTGTCAACAGTTGAAAATATGATTAAAATGTGAAGTGGACAACCTCTAGTTAACTGCTATCTAATGCTCAGCTTGTGGTGTTAAAGTAATAATAGTTGTCACCTATTGTGAGCCCTGTTGCTAAATGTGAAGGTTTTGTAGTGTTAATGATGTACTTTTAACACAGAATGTGTTAGCTTTGAAAAGCAAAGCCAATACCTAATGCATTTGTCAGAACTATAACAAGAATAATCACATGCGAGGGTCCCACGTGTGAACCAGTAATAAAATAGGTACATTTCTGTAAGCTATCATTAAGATTTAAGTTGTCCAACCACAATGAATGCTGAAATTTATTGGGGAAAATATAATTAAATTTCTCTGATAAAACATTTAACATCTCAAAATCTGCTTGTGAAGATACTGTACATGTAGTAATGTCTCTTCGTTCCCATCAGTGTTGCTAGGACTGTATTAAAGTATGTGGTTCAATTTTGTAGGTGTTTGATTTGGGTTATAATGGTCATGGAATGAGTCGGGTGGCACAGATGAGCACAGATGGGTACATGATTCAGAGGGCGTGTCAAGTGGTCGGTACTCCTGACAAGAAACTATTCACTCCCATCGTACACATTGCACCCATTACTAACACTGAGTCATACACACTTCATCTGGTAGCTATTACACAAGCAGGTACGTGTGTGTGTGTAACATGTATTGCCATGAGTGCATGTGTGTAGTGTATGTGCATGTGTATTGTGTCACATGTAATAAAAAGTTATAAATATGTAGCATGTATATTCCTTACAACATTACTGTATCACACGTGTTGTGTGCATGTCACCCTACATGTAACATGCATGGAAAATACACATGACTTGTGCATGCTGTGCCCATGGAGTGTTACAAAGATCTGTATCAATTTTTAAATTCAAACTATGCTATGTATAACCATAATACAAAAATTGGTAGGTTTTTCCAGTCCGTTTTCCTACATTGTGTACATTGATTGACACATACGTTTGGTACTGCAGAAAGAAATTGCTGACTTAAGAGATTTAAAATATTTCTGTGTCTTTTGCTATGGATAATTGTAAATGTGGTGAAACTAATACTTGTAGTGCTGTTGTGACTCTGTTATCAAACCATGCGTGGCCCTCAAACCACCATCGTTTTTAGTGCATATGTAATTGTAACAGGACAACAGACTGGAAAAACCTGGTATTGTGTATTTCACTTCCTCCAGTCCATGCACGCAACACTGACTAACCCACTGGCAGTAATCACATTTTAAAATATTTTATGGAGTGTCTAGATATATGTGCTGTACTGATTCTCATTTTGGTGTCTTAGTAAGGCATAGGCCATGTTGTGTGTACAAATGCAATACAACAAAGGTCTTGTGTTGTTTTATCAAGTGGCTTCCTCACTGCTACAAATTTTATCATGATACTTGTGATGTGTGTATTTGTGTATTACACTCAATTTTGTTGGTGTAGGCGCAAGGTTATATTTCACCACAACTCCTGATGGGCAGAGAGGGAGGCCAGTGTTGATGGCGATGGTACATGTTCGTCTCCCTCCTGGATACTCTCCATCTTCTGCAATATTTAAACCTGGAAACACTATACATTTAGCTCATTATAGGAGAGGTGTGTAGTGTAGTGTGGAGCAAATACCAACTCTCCATGTCTGACGTGATTGGTTTTTCTTTTTGTGTGTGTGTGTTTGTGTGCGTGCGTGCGTGCGTGTGTGTTTATTCAGGTTCTATACTTTGATCTCCCAGGTACCTTGTTGTTAGCCTCATCACAGACCGACAACAGAGATGTTTTATTGTCAGTTGATCCTGACATTTTCCCCTTTCAGTATTCACTTACAGAAGCACAGGTGTGTCTACCATATATATCTCTTGGTATACTGTGTGTATTGTGCAGTGTTCATACATACGTATTTAGTTTGTGCCTAAATGTGACTATGGGCCTGGCGTGTGTGTAAATGCTTATGCATATTGCACACATATTCCTTACTGTGTACACAATCTCTTCAGGTGTCATTTCCAATTGACGGACGATCGTGGGCCATCACAGAAGTGCCCAACATGTCAGAACCTGTTAGCTCATCACGTCCCCTGCCCCCTACCATAGTAACACAACATGCACAACCGCAAAGAAGATTTGTCCTACTCACCGCACAGGTAATTAATACTTGCACTGTACTGCTACATACAGGAGAACTTGTTATTGTGGACACTAGAAACTTGTGTAATCCAAGCATGTATATAATATTGATAGTGAAAGTTAATCCTTGGTAACAATACAAGTCATAAGGTGCCCCTCAGTATATTATGATACTTTATTAAGAGTTTGCTTTCATATAACTGATATGAAATGTCAGGACACTTTTCATCATTCCCCAGTTCTTTATGTTAATGATACATGTACCACCAGTACATGCAGGTGGTAAAATCAATAAGTGCACACTAATTCAGTAAGCTATGTGAAAAGATATTGTTGATGGTTTATTACAGGGCACATACATACTGGACAAGCTTCATCCAGTGGACCAGTTGAGAGTAGTACTGGTCCAGTGTAGGGGTGCCACTGGGGAAGCTGTAGATGGATTCTGTCGTCTCTTTAAGGTACACAACAATTTAGTGTATGCTATTCTGCTCAGAAATTTCTTTTCAGTATGTATGCATGTTCCACTGGGTATCATACACATATGTATGTATATGATTTATCACAATTGCTTTGGTGATGGAGTGCTGGACACTTTTAAATGCTACCACTGCTACTAGTATGGCAGAATGCTGAATCATTATTTGTGTTGTCATTGACTATAATTCTTGGGTGATGAAAGCTTTAATTTATGCATCATTAACTCTGCATGATCATGCTACCAACCAAACTATGTTTATCCTTCTTTAATGTACTGCTAAACCAGCATCATCATCCTATAGAATTTGCTATTGCTACATATTGCTATGTGACAAGTTTCCTGATGCTTTCTTCAGAGTATTTACTTGCACCTCAAAAAAAATCTTGAATGCAACAGTAGTGTCCTAGTTTCAAGATTTCAGGAGTATGATTTGTGTGTATTTATGTGGATCATAGACATGTGCCATAACTTAGATGTGTCCATTTTTCTTTACTGTAGCCAGAACAAGTGTGTGCAATGTGTCTGGTGTTGGCCACCAAACCAGACCAGCAGGTTAGCAAGTATCTCCTCAAAAACTGTTCTATTACTTCTTTCATTGGATAGGTGGCAATGTGGGCTACTGAGGTGTTCTTTCAGTGTGGAGGAGAGCCACATTTTATGTTCCCAACCACTTCAACTTTTCAGTCACAGGCTGCTCAGCAGCCTTCACCACAGCTAGCCACTTATGGCACTCCTGGCTCCACATATGGCACCCCAGGCTCCAGCTATGCTTCTCCCAGTGTCCTGGGTAGAGCAATAATGGGCCCTGAGTTGGTAATGTCTGGTAGACACCAGGGGTTTTGTCTTAATCTGGCAAGATTAATAAGGTATGATTCTTTATCACTCTATATCTGCTATTATATACTTTATTTAGTCCCTTTTGGAATGTTGCTGTGGTTATAGAAACAACTATTCCTGGCCAGAAAGATGCTCAGGTACATGTATTGTGGCTTTGTTAAGGTTTAAATAGCTCAATTGAGCACGTTGTAGTCAGGTGCGGGGGTATAGCTCAGTGGCAGAGCATTCGACTGCAGATCGAGAGGTCCCCGGTTCAAATCCGGGTGCCCCCTCACTTTTTTTTTCTTTTTCGCAACCTTTTTTGTGACACGTTTTTTTGTATATGTAATGTACGTTTTTCAGTTTGTATTTAATGCTTTCTTTCATTAGTTTTGTAGTACATTCGCACAAGAGCAACTATCAATCTTTTCCGAGCAATTGAATTCACTTAGAAGCTTCATTGAACATAACCCACAGTTGATGGCCACCTCACCCAATACCTCAATAGTTCAGACCAGTTCCCCAAATGTTCACCAACGCCTGCTGAACTTTATGAGGCCAGAGGGAATGTCAACAGCCAGCCCTCTACAAATCCAACAAAGCCTACAAATTAAATACAGAAGTGAGTGAACATTTATCTATTCAAATAAGTATGCTTAAAAATCCTTGGTTGTTTTAAGCTTGCACATGTATGATGTATGTTGCCACTTTGGGAATAAAATTGCTTGACAAATATTATATAGCTTGAGGTTATAATGAACACTTTGGGAGTATCCTATCATAGTTGGTACCAAGAATTTTACTGTTATGTAGAGGACTAGAGGTTTTATTCATTTAGAGGTAAAATGCTATAGAGCCACACCATCTTTGTTCTTGTTTAGGTTTTTGTTATAGAGGCTCAGAGTGTAAGAATCTCTAATAACAGTGACAAGGACACACGAGGCAGAACAATTCTTATCACGTGATTCCAAACACACCTAATTACATTCCTTACATTACAAAAGAAACAATCAATAATATTACACACTTCCCCCCTTAAAATGTTAGTCCCACTTACAGAGTATGTCCTACAAAAGAAACATAAAAACAAGTCAGTATCCATAATAGTCTACTGGACGAATTACACGGCCACTGCGAGTTGTCTGTTCCACTACATGATTATTGTCTAGAGTTGGTGGATCATTCTGCTCCTCTGCGGTGCTTGATTCAGTATGTGTGAATAGGGGAGGTTCCCAAGTGAGAGTTTCAGTAATTGAAGTGTCCTTCATTAGCAGTGGACGGATCCGGTTCATGTGAATTACTTGTTCTCTAGATCCCATCTTCACCTTTACACTGGTTGCATCGATTTGTTTTAGTACAGTCCATGGCCCAGTCCACCGTGCATCCAGTTTCCCTCGAGTTGGATTACTTACAAGTACTTTTTGTCCCTCAGCTAGTCTTATTTCCTCTCCACTGTGATATGATTTCTGTTGTTGTGCTGCAGACTCAATTATGTTGGCTTATACAAGTTCTCTTAGTTCAAGGAGTTTCTTTTGTAGTCGATCACTGTACTTACTAGGATCTAGTGCCTCTGGAATGTTTAGGCTGGGGATAGCAAGAGAGGGGGGATTGTACCCAAAAAGGACTTCATGTGGTGACAGGCCTGTGACACGATGTCTGGTAGTGCGATAGATATATACTAGCAATTGGAGATGATCTTCCCAATCTTCGTCATTCTGTGTATAGCCACGCAAGAGACTTAGCAGTGTTCTGTTCATTCGTTCCACCAGGCCATCTCCCATTGGGTGATATGGGGTGGTACGAGATTTTACAACCTTAAATGCTTTGCAGAGTTCTAAGAGGATGTGGCTCTCAAAATTACGTCCCTGGTCTGAGTGCAGCTTTTCAGGTGGGCCCACCACTGTAAAGATTTGGTCTTTTAGGATTCGCACAATTCAATCTGCCTTCTGATCAGGCATGGGCATAACAAAAGGCCACTTAGAAAAGTAGTCCTGTGCCACCAAAATGTATTCATTGCCATTTCGTGACATTGGCACCTTGAGCACATCTACAGCGACTAGCTCCCATGGTCTAGAAGCAATTACAGGTTGTAATGGGACTGGAGTGTGGGGCAGAGCCTTGGCCGTTTGGCAGGTAAAGCAGTGGCTGCAATACTGGTTCACCTCTCTAGCCATACCCACCCAGTATGCAGTCTGTGATAGCCTGTCAAGTGTCCTCTCTGAACCCTGATGCCCTGCCCTGTCATGAGCTTCCTCTAGGAAGAATTGGTGGAGGGATTGGGGGGCAACAATGAGCATCTTGTCCTCAACCATGGTTGGGGATTTCACTACGCGATACAGGACCTGATTAGAGAGTTTGAGCTGGGACCATAGCTGTTTATAGCGTCGAAGGGGGAACTTTTGCCAATGGTTTGAAGTCGGCACTGTCCCTGGGTTATCTCTTAAATGTGCACAAACCATTGACAAAATAGGATCCTGGTTCTGGGCTGTGGCAATTTGTTGTAGTGTGATTGGTGTCTCTGAAGCCACAAGTGATACAGGTAGTCTGGACAAGGTGTCAGCACACTGGTTATCTTTACCTGGACGATAAGTGATTTTGAAGTCATATGCCCGCAATTCAAGAGACCACCGCTCTAGGCGTTGCGAACGGGCATGGCTCTGTTTGTGGGATTGTAACCACTCAAGTGGTTTGTGGTCAGTTTCTAAAGTAAACGATGTGCCTAGAAGGTAGTGACGAAACTTGCGTGTGGCCCACACAATAGCCAGGCACTCCTTCTCTGAAGTGGTGTATTTCTTCTCAGCTGAGGTCAGTGCTCTGCTAGCAAATTCAATGACTGTTTGTCGAGAAGTGGAGAGCACTGCACCCAATCCCACATCTGAAGCATCAGTTGTTAAGATGAAGTGGTCAGTTCTTTTAGGGTAGTCCAGGATTGGAGGTGACATCAGACTCTATCGGAGGGTGTCAAAAGCTGTTTGGTGACATGCTGTCCAAGTGAAGGAAGTCTTATTGCTGGTTAGCTCATTGAGTGGGGATGAAATGTTGGCAAACCCTGGAACAAAATTCCGGTAGAAATTAGCAAGCCCTAGAAAGGACCTGAGTTCCTTGGGAGATTTAGGTGTTGGCCATTCTGCAATCACTTTGGTCTTGTCTGTAGATGGGGAGTGGGGAGACTCCTTGGGATGAGTACTGAAAGCCTAGATGAGTGATGGAACTCTGACCCAGAAGGCATTTGGATCCCTTCAGTGTGAAGCCTGCAGACTGTAACTTCTCTAGCACTTGTCTCAAGTCGGTTATGTGAGATTCCATGTCATCTGAAAATATGATGATGTCATCTACATAATTGTCAACACAATTATGGCACTCATTGAATAGTCCATCAAGACCACGCTGACAGGTCTGAGTGGCACCAGTTAGTCCATAAGGCATTACCACAAACTCCCACAAACCATATCCTGGCCCTGGACTGAAGGCTGTCTTCTCTATGGATGCCTGGTGCATGGGGAACTGCCAATAAGTACTTTTCAGGTCCAGTTTTGAGAATACCTGTTTGCCTGCAAGACGTTGGTGGGATCTGTCTGCCCTAGGGACTGGATAAGAGTCCTTCTTAGTGATACGGTTGAGTTGCACAAAGTCTACGCAAATGCGTATCTCCCCATTTGGCTTTGGTACGTAGACAGCTGGTGCACACCAGGGACTACTGCTTGGTCTAATGACTCCCTCTTGCACCATGTCTCTTAAGTTGATGTTCGACTTGGTCAACAAGGTGGAAGGGGATAGGTCGGGGTGGAACTTTTACTGGTCGTGCATCACCTGTGTCAATGATGTGCTTAGTGATGTTGGTCTGTCCTAGCTGTTGCGAGAATAACACCTTGTACTCATCTATGACTTCCTGCAAAGCTGGGTGAGCATTCCCTGGCAGGTCAGACTGGCAGTGACTTGTGCTACTCTTTGATGGTATGGCCTGTGGCAGATCTTCATCTAAGAGTAGGGGATTACAGTTCTCAGTCTTATGAGTATCTAGAGGTAACTTAAGGGTTGGACACCCTGACCGGTGTACTGTCCCTGCTTGGATATCTAGGACGAAGCCATGCTGAGACATGAAGTCACACCCCAGAATGACAGGTATGGACAGCTGTTCAACCACTACAAAACTGTGGTCAGCTGACAACTCCCCTAGTGTCACTCTCATCAGTGATGTACCCAGTGGTGTGAAGGATCTGCCATCTGCATTAACAAGTTGTATGGACTGCCCAGCTGACATGTGTGGTACATTTATGTGCAGCTTACTAACTTCTGAACAGGAAGCACCTGAGTCAAGGAGCATTTGTGTTGCCTCATTATTTATTCTACCAGTTATACATGTAACTCTTACTAGATTGTGTGTCTGTATGATTGCTGGAATGTGTTGTGTTGTGCGAGCACTCACTTGCGTCTGGGAGCACTCCCTGCTCGCTGAGTTGGGATGCTCCCCCCTGTCGTTTCCCTGGTCCCAGCAGTTGCGTGCTAGATGTCCTCGCTTTCCACAATTAAAGCAGATTGGCACTGTGGGTGGTCGCCGCATTCTACAGTTTCTTGCAAGATGGCCTTGCTTCCCACAATTATGGCATTGAGTGACATCCCTGCGTTGGGTACCGAGGGCCATTAGCTGTGCAGAGAGATTCTCTAGTGTTGCTTCCATTCGGTCTAGTCTGGTAGTTGCCACTGTGTCCTGGACCTGGTTGACTAGCTTGGCGGCATCTGCCCGGTTATAAATGAGACAAACTTCCCTGGCCTTTGAGATGGTATCCGCAAAGCTAACTTTTGGTAAGAGTTTTAGCTGAAACGCAACTTTCTCCGGAAGAGAGTTAATCAAATGAAACCTTAGCTCTGTATCTCTCACGTTTGCCGGAAGTCCCGGTGATGCCCTGTCTAACAATCTCTCCGGCTCACGAGCTAGTTCATCGATGCTTTCTGCTCCATCTTGAAACTTCCTCACGGATAATCGCTCGCGAGCAGCCAGTCTGTCTTCCTCGGTGTCTGGACTCAGACGGCGAAGGAGCGCCGCCTTCAGGTGTTCGTATGAGTCCGTGTCAGCTTCACCCAGAGAGTCGAAAACCGCCCAGGCACGGCCTCTAAGCAACGTAGGAAGACGTAACAACTTCTTCGCTTCATCCCATCCATTCGCTGCCGCACACACTTCAAATCTCTTGAACCATGATCGAGAGTCTTCATCATGTAGGGGTTCGGGTAGGGCAAGTCCTACTCCTGTCGCCATAACTGTCCCGGGTTTCGGAACCAATGTAAGAATCTCTAATAACAGTGACAAGGACACACGAGGCAGAACAATTCTTATCACGTGATTCCAAACACACCTAATTACATTCCTTACATTACAAAAGAAACAATAATATTACACAGAGTTTGAACACAAATTTGCCAAGGTTTCATTTCTCGTAACCTTGTTTTCAAACTTCTAAGCCTGTTTAGGTAAAAATGTGAACACCAACTGGCCTGCCTAATGATAGCACCTGCTTAGTAAACTAGTACAAACATATTGTAGACAGGTTTTTTTTGTCTGAAATGGCAGAAATGTCTCTGTTTTGGTGAATATGTACAAAGTATTATCTCAATCTTGTCACTAGCTGTCTGTAACTTAACTGTCATACATTGCTAGAATCATACACCAGGTATTCCATGCTTCCTTGTTCTAGATGAAGCATTTAGTAGAGAGAGTCGGTCACTACATCAAGTGTGTCAGCTAGTCATCAAGATCTGTGACTCACTAGCGTTATGGAAATTGTTGTGTGAAAACCAGATACACCTCATGGTCGCCAGTATGACAAAGGTTTGCTATTATTGTATGTGTTACTTTGTGGAATATTTTATTCTCCAGACAGATAGCATTTCTAACATAAATATGCCTTTAAGGCATCGTTGATATAATTAATATTAATTGATGTCTGGTCTCACCCAGTGTTCTTAATCAATTTTCTCAATCATACAAGTGTACAGTAAAATCCTTTCACTTTAAATAGACACTTTTTGACTACATTACAAGTGCACTGCTAGCGAAGCAGATTCCTATATGAACAGTTGTGTGTGTGCGTGCGTGCGTGTGTGTGTGGAGCCCTTAACAGAGAGTGTGAAGAAATATTTCACTATATAATAATAAGAATTGGTTAAGTCTTCTGTTTGTATCTTAAAGCTGTATATGAAACTCTAGTTAATGTGGTGTCAATTTCTTTATAGACTGAAAAGGACCAGTTGAAAGCCACCACATTTAAGTTGCTTATCACCAATGGCAAGCAGATTGCCAACAGCATGATTACAGCAATGTTAAATCGTTTTGCTGGAGACTCTGTTATGACAGACAATGTAGTTAAGAGGTTGAGAGAATTAGCACCAACCATCTATAGCGAGGATGATGCAATCGCTTCAAAGGCCAACGAGCTGGTGATGGTGGCAAGAACTGTTCAAGCACATTATGACCAAGTGGGAATGCTAAGGGAATCATTACAGGTATTGCACTATAACTATGCCATATACCCTGTACATTATGGATGTTTCATGCAATGAAGTCTATGGAATTGGGAAAGATGTGTGTATGTGTGTGTCTTCTGTGTAGAATAAGAGAATAAAACTATTTCTATTAAATTAGGAGACTAGACTATTGTTTACTGATATTGTATGCTCACATTTCAGTATAGGGTTGTATCTCTGGTACTTTATCTTTCATGGTCTTTACATACATACATGTACATCAATGAATATTAAATTCACACGTAGCAGTATACTTTGTTATTTTACACACATGTGTGTTTGTGTTAGCTTAACTGTAAGGTAGCCCATCAGCTGGACTTGACATCAGTGTGTACCGGATACCAGTCAGGTGTGTGTGTGTGTGTGTGTGTGTGTGTGTGTGTGTGTGTGTGTGTGTGTGTGTGTGTGTGTGTGTGTGTGTGTGTGTGTGTGTGTGTGTGTGTGTGTGTGTGTGTGTGTTTCTGTTGTAGTGTATAGTGTGTGTATGTGTGTGTGTATATAAACTTCTCTTAAACTGTTTAGTGCAATTTTATGATGGTGTGGTGGAAGTGTGTCTGTGTTCAGCCAATCAGAAAGACCCACAAGGACTAGCATTACGTCACTACAAATCTGGCCAACCGGGAGATGATGTTCAAGGAAGAAATGCCTTCACTGAAAGGTAGCTATACAGTATATAGGCTAGCTATATCTTTATAGCTTGTCTCCGACTTGATGAGGCTTCCATCCTCCCACTGCATTCATGTTTTAAGGCTTCTGATTCGTATGCATGTATATGTGTTTTATCAAGAATACACATGGTTTGCTATAATACCAGATTTTGTATACATGGCTAGAAAATCCAGAAACTTAAATAGTGAATGCCATAAGGTATATGCCACTTAGAGACCAAAAAAGAATAAGGACACTAATGGTTTGTCCCAAGGTGTCCATATTACAGTGGAAGCTGTCTTAGCGACCACCTGTATAGAAAGGCCACCTTTCTAAAAAGGCCAACCTAGACTTATGCACTAGTCCCATTGATATTAAGGCCAAGAATTTTTGGCCTGAAGGTGACCACCTTAGGCAGGTGTAATTATGTAATGATGCATCTTCTCGACAGGGTTACCTGTTATACTGCCATCACTGCAATGTTACAACAGTTATTGGATGCCAATCATACACATGTACCGCCCACACACTCACCAGTTAAACCGGGACCTCCCTCTTCACCACCAGCCAACCAAAATCAACCACCTACACCCAAACAGCAGGTAAAATTTAACAATAGCAAAATAGTGTACGTATCTAGCGCTTACAATGTGTTTACAACAAAGTTTGGATATATGCAGTTTTCTTAAAGGTATTTGTATAGAACATACACGTAGTACTAATGCTCTAACCATTTTCACTTGTTTCACTGTCAGATTGTATAACTAAGGGCCTTCTAAAAGAGTGCTAGTAGTTGTAGCCACCATTTAAATTTCCAGTTGGGAAATTTGGTCAGTAATTCACCCATTAAATGCAACCACTAGCTACATGTTTGATAGTTTGTTATTTTCCTTGGCCTGTATTGTATGTGTATCAGTTTAGGGAGTGTTCCCAAGGTGTTTAGTTGCATGTTTTAACTGTACAGAATATTCCTAATTGTGACCACCTGCCACCTGTTGTCCACTCTTTGTTTTTAACTCTTGTGTACTGCTGCTACTGTAGTTGGAGGAGACATTGATGTTGTCGCTACAATCTGATGATGAACTGTTCCATATTCATCTGTACACTTGGATGATGGGAGCTAACATGTCTGACCGACTAGTTGAAGTGAGTGTGTATAATGTATGTAGCTTGTGTGCATATGTGCGTGTGTCTGTGTAGTACCAACAAATATACACTTCTCTGTTTCAGGTACAATCACCATTTGTGGAGGACTACTTAAAGCAACTAGCTGCAACTAAGGTGAGACAGCAACACGCAATGTGTCATCTGTCTGTCTGTCTGTCTGTCTATACACTTGTGTGTAACAGCATTGAAATCAATGCTGTTCTCACAATACCTCTTGTTCAATTGCATAATTATTAGAATTACTCTAATTGAACAACCAATTACTATTAGCGTTCTCATAATTAGGGCTCAAACGAATACCGTATGGAGGGAAATTTTGGCACCGTTAAAATTTGGCAAATTACCATGAATTCGCCAAATTTTCCCCATCCAAATATTTTGCTGGTGAAGAAAATAGCAAACCAAGCCTCGAATTAATCAATTTTCTACTCAACCATGGGCTACTGGGCCAGGAATCACGCCAGAGCCAAGCCTGCCTCGACTACCTCACTAGGTAGCTAGCTACTGTACACATGGTATCCTCAAATCTCACCTCGAAATGGGCATGACAAGTAGCGAGTCCTACCATATTAAGTACGATATTCACTATTCCAGAGGGTGTAGATCTACTGTCTATATAGTATTACCTTTTAGTTGATAGCTGACTCCAGGCGCCGACAAGGCGTGGCACTCCCAGTTCTCACTTCAGGCATATAGCAATTAGTAATCTAATTAATTAAATAGGGCGTGCGCTTTGCTAACAATTTGCCAAATTTTATTTCACCAACAGTTATATTTTGTTTGATTCACCAAATTTTTCCTCCTCCAAAGTTTCCCTCCGTACAGTAGTAGTTTTCTGTATTTATTCACTCAACTATTATTCGAATACTTGAATAACCGGTATAAGGTTTCATTGTTATGAATCAGGACTATGAATACAATCCAGTAATTAAGGCAGCCACTACCAAGAAGCCTATAAATAACCACAAACGGGTTTGTGGCTTCGTATGGATAACTTACTGAGAAGAAAAGGATACATAGTGCCCTTTCTGAAAAGATTACCGCAGCCATAGCAATATTGTGATGGAAAATGTTTATAACCATAGATAATATACGTCACATGGATTGTAAACGCCCGTTAAATTATTTTCCTATCCTAGTTACGGTGCGCCAATACATTCGGAAATTTGTTGAAATGTACTGACTGGTCGCTTGTTTGAAGGACATGGACATTCCTTTACATTGTTTATCGTGTTGCGTTGTGTACTGAACGAGAACACAGCGTGTCTGTGGACATTGGGAGAAATATTGTTTGCGACAGGTGACATGGCAGATACGCACCAGCTAATAATTCAGCAGCAGTGCTATCATCCAACTTCTCGTCACCGCATTTACACAACCAAAGAAATGTGTGATATATTGAAATAAATTTTATGCTGCAGTACTGCTAAGCTTGAGCTAAGCAATTGCACAAAGTAGTACCTGTTTTCTGAAGTTTTATCAAAACAGTGGAAATATACAGCAAAGCAGTGAATATCTAGCTAGCCTACTACACTCTACCTGCTACAAGTGGTGTAAATAGCAGCAACTGCACTTTCTGTTTCTTCAGGAAATTTGCACAACCGTCTTGAAACACCATATTTTACCTTTGAACCTGAATTTTCTCACGCTGTTGTTGTCCAGTCTCCAATTAGTGTAGGTGGTAACTAACCCAGCTGTAAACGACAAACACTGATTTAATCTTCCACCTGTCGAGGCCATAACGTTTATGCGCACCAAAATGAGGGTGGCCCATGACGTTTCCAATCCATGTGACGGTATATTATCTATGTTTTAACCTCGTACATCAAAAGTCGTGCAGCGTGCTGGCCTGAAGGTCGAACCACGACGGGGCGATACACCCGATCCAGTTACCCGATCACATGAACCTTTGCATCACGTGAGACGCATGGAGCATAGAAAATATGCTATTAGTTCGGGTAAGCTGGTGGCGGGCAGCATGGTATGACCGTGATCCAGCCTTTTTCCAGTAAGCAATACTGGGGCGAGCTGAATCTGAGATACCACCCAAAGTACCCCCAACGGTTTCTCGTCCAGGCCTACTCTACTTTTATATTAATTTTGGTTTACTCTTTCATGTTGTTGTTTTTTTTAAATCAATTTGATTTAATTTTTTATTTAATTTTTTTTATTATTATTATTAGTGCTATACTGAGTATAATTTTTTTTTGTGATATTTGGCCTACCTGCCGGAGACCTACGGGTACACTCATTGTGATCAAGTAAAGGTATAAACAGCTATGTATAAAATAATGGCTAGACATGCAGCTATACAAAGTTATGGATACAATTTAGCATACCTACCTAAATCTACTCACAACCACAAGATCTACGGCTCCTGTTACAAATAGGTAGTAGTGTCAAGTTAAGTGGAGGAGTGTGCCTCCGTTATTGGGTCTCGCTGATCCTTGGGAGTCCTGCCAGAGAACTTGTCAGAGGAGCCAGGGGTGTCCTCATGTATATTTGGTAGGCTGAGCACCTTCCAAGCAGTTTTATCGTGGCGTCCCCTATTCCCTGACTTGCTGCAGTGGTAGCTGCCCCCACTCTAAAGCTATGACCCGAGTAGTTGTATGGATTCACCCCAATCCTCTGGAGGGCCCGGCGGAACTCTGCAGTGAAGTTACTCTGAGTGAGAGGAGCTCCATTGGCGTACCGGAATAGGGGGCCTGCGTCGTTGCCCCGTCTTACTAGCCATGACAGTAGTGCTGCCACTGGACACAGAGGCCTTCCAGTCTTGCCTAAACAGACCAGTGTCCCTTGTCTCAGCTGGTCGGTCTTTGATTTCTTCAGGAGGACTTGAATGCAAGATGGTCTGCCAGGTTGTCCACTGAAACATCGGAGAAAGTCATGTTGCTGGTGGTGTCGAAGCTGTCCCTGGACCGGATGCAAATTTCTCCTGACCTGAAAAATCCAAAATAGCACAGCGTCATGGCTCCCCAGAGCATTATCCTGTCGTCTGTTGGGGGCTCTGCTTCCCATGATGACTTGATCGCGCGCAGTATTTCCGGTGTAACAGGTTGCCGCCTAGGGGCGGAGTCTGGCTGCTGGGCTGCCTGAGTTGCCTTTATTCCCCTTAATACCTGAGAAAGACGTGACATCTCCGTGAATTTGGGGTCCCTTCCTCCGGAACTAATCTGAAGTTGTCGTACGGCCGATAGGTATACCTTAATAGTGCCAGCCGTCAGGCTTTTATTGGCTAATACTGCTGCGTATTGACACAGTGTTTGTTCTTGAAGTGGCAAAGGATCTACTGACATATTGCTACAATATTCTAAGTAGTGTTTCTGTCCGGTGGAGTAAGTCTTTTTGAGAGGAGGCTGCTAGACCGGCAGAAAAATATTGTTCCACAGAGTGCTCCACTGAGGTGATGTCCACCTGGCTTGAATGAAGGCCAGGCATCTCATCAGGTGCATAGCTTCACCGTTGTGGCTTGTCCCGCTGTTAATAATGTTCACAGTTACCATATTGATTGAGCGTAGGAGAATCGTGCATCCCTTCCGTTTAGCCCCCCATACTGCTACTGCCATAACTATTGGAGTGAGTTCATTGACGGTGATGTGGGAGTGGCTAAGACTACCTCCCCAAGGTAATTGAAACCATTCACTGTCTGAGAGTGCGCCACATCTCCAATTTCCTGACGCATCGGCGGTGATCACTCCCTTTGGAAGTTGACTCTTCAAAGCTGACAGCATGGAGACGCCATTCCACGACTAAGCAAATTGATGCCACCACTCTATATCTGAGCAGGCTTCTACATTTAGGCGGACTCCGTCATCTCCTTCCCGCCGTACATAGGTGAGGTCAATTAGTCGTCTTAAAAATGAACTGCCTGAACGCACTGCCTTACATGCATGGTTTAGCAAACCTACAATAGATTGTAAATCCTTCTTGATACAGTTCTTCTTGCCATTCCAGGTGTCGAGTAGCTCCTGCAGAGCCCGTAATTTGTCAGCCGGCAGCCGTATCACTCCAGCTACTGTGTCCAATTCCATCCCTAAGAAGGCGATCCTGGAGGCGGGACCTGCTGTTTTGGAACGTTCGATGGGTAGACCTGCCTTGTCACACGTGCTGTCCATAATGGATAATGGCCATGTTCCTCTGGCACTCCTCTGAGCCTGCTGGGCCCAGTGTAATAAAGTCATCCAGGTAGTGACCGACCCATGAAACCCCTTCCCGGAGCATAATCCATTGCAGGGCGTCCGCCACTGCTGAGAAATTTATAGGGGTGGAGCGTAGGCCGAAACGTAATGCCTTGTCGACGTAGATATTCCCTCCCCACTGCATGCCCAGGAGGCGGCTGTCCTCTGGAGCTACGGGAATGTTACGGTAGGCCTGTCAAATGTCCATTTTTCCCAGGAGTGCTCTGGGGCCCAGTTTTACTATTTGCTCTACCACATCCAGCACTGAAAGGTATTGCAGACTGCACCAAGTCTTGGGAATCCCGTCGTTTACACTGTGATTTTCCAGCGCGGACAAGTCCAGAATAAGCCGCCAGCGGTTGGGCCTCCCTTTCTTGGGGATCACGCCGAAGGGACTGATGTGTATTTTCAACAGGTTTGCCTCATTCAAGGGTCCGCAGCATGCTATGCGACCCTCCTGTAGTTCCCCCTTGAGGTAGGTAGATACTACATCTTTGTGGGACCCCGCCGACAACATATTTTTACGAGAGCTTCTTAGGGGAGCCGCTTCTTCCCTTGGGTAACCAATCCTGAAACCCTCTGTGAATCCTTGAACTATCCAATGAGAAAATCTCTTGTCATTGTGGCTGGCGAGGTGAGCTTGCCAGAAGGGCACCTTGGCTGGTGTGACGATGGGTCCCGTCCAACTTTTCAAGATGGACGTGTCGATGTCTTTCTTCTCCTTGCAGCGGTCAGGGCGAGAAGTTGTTCCATGTAGGGGTAGCCTGGAAGGAGACCATGGAGATATAAGAGGCGCTATACAAGCTCTTCATATAGAACCCCATATATTATCTACAGTGTACTTATCATTGGCTAGTAGACTGCACGCGCCGGGTGCAATTTGAATGGGCCCCCGCCAGGTGGGCTAACGCGCCTGTGGCCTTATATTGAGCGTTACATACAAATGCAGATCATAACACAACATATGAGGGTTCAGTCCATTCGTTGTCCAACTAGCTACTGCTTCTTCTTCGAGGGGCAGGCTGATGCTGGGTGATCCCCATTACATCTTCTGCATTTGTGCAGGTACCTGCACTGTGCCCCGAACTTGCATACCCCATTGTTCCTGTTGAAGTTTCTGCAGTAGGGGTCTTCCTCCTTTGGTGGGCCACTTGCTGGTCTGGGCCTCTTAGGGGAAGGGCCCAGGGGGCACTCATGGTCGAAGGACAGGCATGATTCACACCAGCCTCCAGCTGAGCAATCCATGCCCAAGAAGCTCCTGGAGAAGATGCTAGAATCGACCTTGGCCCATGACTCCTGAGGCCTTCCCGCCATCTCCTGGCGGAAATTCTGGTCATAAACAACCCAGGAAGGCCACTTGAACCTCTTGGCATGACAAGCAGTCCTGAACATGTATGCAGCAAGATCAGCTGCTTTACTGGGGTAGTGGGATACCAGTACTGTGGTGTACAGCATGAAGCATTGAGCCCATGTACAAAAATTTGCAATTGGCCTTCGGCGTGGACCTTGTTGGCTCTGGGAGAGCGCCATCTCATCCTCGATGGTGAATTGCCTTCCTGGCTTGCAGATTCCTCGAGCTGGGGGCAGGTCATTAAAGTCTACATAGTCGCCTGCCAGTATCTTGTCCACCAGACGTTGGGGGAGCCAAGGGAGCTCGGGTCCGACGTACACCATTGAGCTTGAGCTGCTTTTGTGAAGACCATTGTTCTCATACTGTAGACCCATCGTATGGGAGACGATGGGTGTCGAGCTGGATTGAACCAGAGCAGTTCCCTGTTGGCAACTTCCTCCTACCCCCTGGGAGCCAGGGGGCATTGTTGACCCCAGGTAGGGGGCTGAGGGCCGCTGATCCTGGTGGCCACACCCAGGTTCGCCAACTGATTGTGGGGTGGCATCTGGCCCAGTCCTCCACCTGTAGTAGATGGTAAAAGGTGGGCATTAGTACAAGATTCGGTGTGTTTTTTTTTATTTACTTTTTATTTGTTGTATTTATTTTTTATTCATTTTTTTTGTTTATTTTTTATGCACACCCATGTGCCCACCCTTGTAACAGGAGGGGGGAGGCTGTTGATAAGGGCATATGGGCCGTTGCATTGGGAGTTATGGCTTCATTTTGCCCATGTGCAATAACAGCACTTAAACTCCGCATTTTATCTCATTTGGCTGCTCTAGAGACTCTTGTTAACTTTCAATCGGCTTATTTATATTAGATTGATTTATTTTGGCCGTCTATTTGGTTTGCTTTATTTTCATTTTTTTTCCCCATGTTATTGCATCTGTCTGATGTTTGAGTAACAGGATGCCTTACCATAGTTATGATAGGCACAGTCATTGGTTGCTCAACTGAAAGCCCATAGTTTGGTACCAGTGACTGGTTGATAGATGGGATGGAGAGTTCCATTGCAAGCTTAGCTATGTTTTTTTGCTTTGGCATTTAGTGGCGTTAAGGGGTGGTGACTCCTCAGTGGTGGTGAGTTGCCTCATGCCAGTGGGGTCAAGCCAGGCTATGTCCCCATTACTGTCCTGCATGGAGTAGTGAATAGCTAGCAGAAATGGTAGTCCAGGTGGTCTGAGCCTTCAATATAGCTGCCTTGATTTTGTCAATGGAGGTGCTATATAAGCAGGAATTACTGAGAGCATGCACTTACCTTTTAGGGCTAATTGGGTTGGGTTTAAAGTGGCCTGATAGATTAAGCTATACAATAGTTAAATTTCCTGTAACAAGGTATATAATAGTAGATTCATAACTGATTTCGTCAGGCAACCTAGTGGTTACGGGCGGGTACTTAAGCCAAGTTAAAGGGGTTTCTCCTAAAGCCTGGACTAGCCACGGATATTACCAAGGCCAAAGTTAGTTGGCCCCCGTGTGTTTTCGTCAAGGTCCGCAGCGCTGAACCTGGCTGGGGGCTGACTTATGCCGGTCGCTCAGGCTTTTTCAGCTCCCTCCTTGCTCCCGCGTAGCTATACTATAATGAAAGGCAATGTGGGGAGGATTATTTGCGGAGGGAAGGGGTAGGGGGTGAGCTGCATTACGAACCCCGGGCTTCTAGCGCAGTACAAAAATACACTAAAGTCACTTCTCCACGATAGGAGAAGGAAAGAGGGCTAGGAGGGGTAATCACAGCTGCACTTCCCCCATGCAATGGAGCAAACGCTTTGCTGCTAACAAGAGTAGTATCAGACACAAACCTGTAGTGTGGTTGGAGGTGGCGGTGGATCCTGGTAGGAGGCACTGGTAGATGCTTCGGTAGACAACTCAGATCTTCCTGGGGCCCTCAGCTGATCAGCTACTCCGGTGATGATTCGCTGCAGTGCTTCGTCGTTTAGTCTTAGTACCATCGTCTGAGGGGCCGTCGTGATGACGGGCAGAGATGCTGTAGTTGTCAACAGGTCGGCTGAAGAAGTCTGTCCTACAGCTGTTGTTGTCACGGAGGTCGCGATGCTGCTGGGAACGTTGCTGTCCAGATGAGACATGGTGTAGCAAGCTGCAATCCAAACGATCACAGGTGTTGCACGATGACGGGTTGAGAAGACAAGTTGAAGAGCAAACCACGTGGAAACTTGACTTGGATGCGTGCCAGGATAACTGAAGCACGTGATCACCGGCTTCCGGTGATAACGTATACGTATCTGGGACTGGACTCCTCGGATAACATCATTTAACAAGTTAAACTACATATAAAAAGTAGAAGTATCAAGACACACGGTAGTGTGTCGTGCAGCCCAAGAAGCCGGCGCGTAACACCCGTGAGTATATTGACAGGAAGAAAGAAAACGCAATTTTCGCACCTCCGTAGCTCTGTGCTTCCTTGATGAAAAAAGACGATTTTTGCTGTGGACATTCCCCCCAACTGCAGCACTCCACATTCCAAATTTGAGCGAAATCGCTTCGCGCGTTCCCGAGATATGCGACTTCAAAAATTGGCTCAGTTTCTTCGTTTTTTTTTTCTTCTTCTTCTTATTTTTCTTTTTCTTGTCGCACACTTACAAAAAATTGCTATAAAACTCGAACGCCATATCCGATTGCCTTGAAATTTGGCACACAGAAGGGGGATATAAAGGCGCATCTCGGTACCAACTTTGGCTGGAATACGATAAACAGGCAAAGAGTTATGAGCGATTATTCACGAAAATTAACACCAATATGTTGTCACGCCTACAGGGTAAACCGCGAATGGGAAAAAGCTGAAAATCAGTGGGTGAATAGGTTAACTATTGAATCTCAAACCTTTTGTGGTTTGAAAGAAATCGAGCTAAAAAACAGGAAGATACAACGAAAAAACCAGCAGTGTGTAACAGTTACGCAATCGAGATTAGCTAATAAAAATAACGACTGCTTGCCACGCCTACCAGATAAACCGCTTCGGGTAATGCTTTGAAAATCGTTGTACAGATGGAGTAATCATCTTAGAAAGGCTCATCAATGGTGTAGAAGAATCAGACTTAAAGCCACGGAGTTATAACACGAAATCCAACTTGGTGCAGCAAGTGCGAGATCGAGATACTCTAATAGAGCAGTCATCCTAATAGAGCAGTCACCCTGAAGAGAATTCAAGAGATCAGCTAGAAACAAGAAACCTGTATAGAGATCAGCTACACACAAGTCACCCTGTAGAGAGATCAGCTAGAAGAAGTTACCTTGTAGGGAGTTCATGCAACTATGGAAATGGATAGTTCAGCTAGAAAAAATCACCTTGTATAGAGTTCAGCTACAAAGAAACCACCATGTAGAGAGTTCAGCTACAAACAAATCGTCCTGTGGAGAGATTAATAGAAGAAGTTACCTTGCAGAGAGTTCAGCTACAAAGAAACCATCATGTAGAGAGTTCAGCTACAAACAAAATCTCCCTGTAGAGATATTAGCTAGAAGAAGTTACCTTGTAGAGAGTTCAGCTACAAAGAAACCATCATGTAGAGAGTTCAGCTACAAACAAATCTCCCTGTAGAGAGATCAGCTAGAAGAAGTTACCTTGTAGAGAGTTCAGCTTCAAACAAATCACAGTGTAGAAAGATCAGCTAGAAGAGGTCACCTTGTAGAGAGTTCAGTTACAAAGAAACCACCATGTAGAGAGCTCAGCTACAAACTAGTGACTTTGTAGAGACATCAGCTAGAAGAAGTTACCTTGTAGAGAATTCAGCTACAAACAAATCACCCTGTAGAGAGATCAGCTAGAAGAAATTACTTTGGTGAGAGTTCAGCTCCAAAGAAACCACCACGTAGAGAGTTCAGCTGCAAAGAAATCACCCTGTATAAAATTCTGCCACAAGCAAATTGCCCTGTAGAAAGATCAGTTAGAAGAAGTTACCTTGTAGATAGTTCAGCTACAAACAGATCTCCCTGTAGAGAGATCAGCTAGAAGAAATTACCTTGTAGAGAGTTCAGCTACAAAGAAACCACCATGTATAGAGAGTTCAGCTGCAAAGAAATCACTCTGTAGAAAATGCAGCCACAAACAAATTGCCCTGTAGAAAGATCAGTTAGAAGAAGTTACCTTTTAGAGAGTTCAGCTACAAAGAAACCACCCTGTAGAGAGATCAGCTAGAAGAAGTTACCTTGTAGATCGTTCAGCTACAAACAAATCACCCTGTAGAGAGATCAGCTAGTCTAAGAAGAAGTTATCTTGTAGAGAGTTCAACTACAAAGAAACCACCCTGTAGAGAGATCAGCTAGAAGAAGTTACCTTGTAGATCGTTCAGCTACAAACAAATCACCCTGTAGAGAGATCAGCTAGAAGAAATTACCTTGTAGAGAGTTCAGCTAAAAAGAAACCATCACGTAGAGAGTTCAGCTGCAAAGAAATCACCACTGCCCAAATTTCAAGGCAATAGCTCTTTCCAATCTGAAGTTATCAATTGTCAAAGTTGGCAAATTGGATGTGTGGAAGGCCCCTTTTCGCAAATCCGGTCACATATGTATTATATGTGACTGGATTTACGAAAAAGGGTCTTCCACACACATCCAATTCTATGAACTTGAATGACCATACCTTTGTGCTCAAAGAAGATACTAACCTGAAATTTTGTTCATGCATTAACCTATGTAGTTACTCATCACTGTCCAAATTTCAAGGCAATGCTATTTTCCTATCTGACATTATGAACTGCCAAAATTCGTAAATTGGATGTGTGTGGAAGACCCCTTTTCGCAAATCCGGTCACATATATATAATTTGTACATTTACTGATAAAATATTTAAAGTACATCTACTTCATCTTTTCTTCTTCCTGTGGTAAAGAAAAAAAACATAGGTTAAAATAGTCCCAAAGCTGGCCATAGGCCGGCTTTGGGGTATACAAATACAAAAAGAAATGAAATCTAATCCAAAACAGCCAAGCTGTAAAAAAAGTGTGCGGCCCTCAGAAAGGCTATGGTGAAAAAAGATGTGAAATCCAAGGTGGCGGCCAAGAAATGGCTGTGATGGTAGGTTAATGGTAAAAATTTTAATAACGACAATTCAGGTGAATTTTTGTGCCGCTTCACAAAATTTACCTGAATTGTCATTATTAAAATTTTTACCATTAACCTACCATCACAGCCATTTCTTGGCCGCCACCTTGGATTTCACATCTTTTTTCACCATAGCCTTTCTGAGGGCCGCACACTTTTTTTACAGCTTGGCTGTTTTGGATTAGATATATATATACCTGGAGTAAGCAAGCCACAAATCCATACAAAGTCTTGCACTTATGGCGATTTGCCACAGCATTGGTACATCTTCACCAATTAGTGGCTGCCTAATGCTATTTCTAGCCTTTGCCTTATCACCACCATCCTTTCCTTTCATTAGCATCGTGTCAAGTCCACTGTGTTAATTGCTGACAGCTAATCACATGCCTTTGTATAACAATCACATGCAAATAATTGAGGGTATTTTTATTATTCGAATACAAGAATATTAATCCGAATAATCGGCTATTCGTTTGAGCTCTAGTGCCCTACTAATAATCAGGTACACTGAAAGATTATTTGGTAGCTTGATATTTAGTTATACACAGCACATAGTGTGATAATTTTTGGTAGACGATGATGAATTCATTGCACACCTAAACTTTAAAGTCTCCATTTGCTGTAAAGTTCCCATCAACCTGTTATATGTTACTAACTAGTGTTTGACATGTTGTGTTGGTCTTTGTCATAATAACATTGTGTTTAGGATAACTTTGTGGAGATCCTCAACTTGTTGTGGAGGTACTATGAGAAGAATAGAGAATATCAAGCAGCTGCTCAAGTGTTGGACCGACTGGCTGAGAAGCCTGGGTAAGCTGTGGCTGTAGTGTCCTAATAGTCGGTAATACATACTTTGAAATCCTTCATAAAAGCACTGTGAATTGTGAACACCTTGATAAACAAGGCATTTGTGAGTGGTCCTGTGAAATCAGGACACCTTTATAATCAGGACCTTTGTCCTTGGTCCTATGTGTTTTGATGTACACACATTTTTGCTCTTAAAATAAGGACACGTCACTAACTAAAAAGGGCACCACAGCATGGTCCCAAGTAATGAAATTTGTGGTATGGTTGCATGCACTTGTGCTTGTGGGGAAATCTTCTATAATATGGGCAACAATTTTGGTTCCAACAGGTACAAGCTCCTTACATTTTTTGCCTCTGAAAGAGTAAATCCTCTATATGACAGAGCAATTACAAATAAATAAACTAAATTAAATTAAATATATTACAATAATAGCAATTTACCATTTCTAAAGGGGTAAAGCTCAACATAATAGGACACTCACCTGCTACTAATTGAGCAATCACTTTTCTTTTGCATAACTGAGGGTCTCCTGTAGTATCAGGGGCGTATTCATGATTTTACAAAATTTGCGAGATTCATATGTTATGGTATAAACTATTTTCAACACATGCTTGGTTCCTAAAAATGTCATTATTATAGCTGGTCAGGTAATGTAGTGATCCTAATTCTCCAATCGAAATGAAAAACTGAAGATTTAGCTGCTTTAAATTTAAGTTACTGTAGTCTTACAGTACATTTGTATTAAAAATTGTAACAATACTGTATATTATTTTCCGTTATGAATGTTTTAGTAGAGTAGTTTGACTGCACTATTAGAATATATCTGGCTGCTCTATTAGAGTATCTCGATCTTAAAGGATGGCATTCCTTTGTTTAGAGGAATCAGTGTAAGTTCCTATTACCCTGCCTTCTTCCCATTTATTCTGCATATTTGTGCTGCTAAACTAAAATAGTCTGGTGTTCCAGCTGCAAGCTAGGGCTGGGACGAAGTTTCAAATGTTTCGGTGGTTCGAAGGTTAAGTAAACTTCAAATTTTAAAAGTATCCTTTGAAGTTTCGTAATGTACTCATAGTCTACGAAAGAATTACAAATAAATGTCATTGTCTTTATTGCAGCTGCTTATTGATCTTGCACGATCGATATTCGTCTCTTTCACGAGTGCCACACCCACTTTTAAACCATCGCAGTTTAGCTTGCTACCATAGTTATAGCCTTGAAACACCTTATAAAGTGATAGATATTGCAGGAAAACATCCGTTTAGCCATTTTGCCTATGCATGATTGTAGTATAGCAGACACGCCCATTTGCAATCAATCGATCGCATAATTCAGTACTGCTGCTATACACTTTCCAAATGTTTGCAAAACTTATTAAATAGGTTTAGAAAGATAAAACTTAAGATGGATGTTAGTAAGTACAAGAAAATCTATAACTTGAAAGCTAACACCGAAGTTTCGAATGTTTGAACATTTTACAAATGAATATTCGAAGGTAAATTTCAATATTCGCCCCAGCCCTAGTTAAAATTTCAGAGGGGAATTTTTGAAATCCCCCTAACTATGCCCTTGAGTATGCAAGTGATGTGTGATAATACGTTTGCAACTATATCGATTATTCACGATAATTGCATCATGATACGATAGTTATCCGATAATAAATCCAAATGATAAGATGCACAATGTAGCACTAATTTTACTTATTTTCTATTAATACGGGTAAAGGCACATCCTGTATACCCAAATGCATATATGTTGCAGCAAAGTTCAATCTCAGAAAACAATTAGAATACATAAATGAATAATGTTTTAATTGTTCGAGTAATTGTAAGAATGTATAATATTGGTGCTCACAATAATCACAAGCTATTATCATACCACGATAATGAACCACTGCGATACGATTATCACACTATCGATATTATTGCACATCTCTACATGTCTGACCTGTATACTTGTGCACTGTAGTCAATTCTGTGATGATGAATATGACTATCGTGAAGGTTGACTAACAAAGAGTAACCAGCAATTTTAATTTCAATACTCAGAGTTATTTTGTATGAAGAACTGTAATTATAGTGACATTATTAAGTGGTTATTATACAGTATTGCCTCAGTAGCTCAGTGGTTAGAGCACTGGTCTTGTAAACCAGGGGTCAGGAGTTCAAATCTCCTTTGAGGCTTTCCTTTTCTTCTTATTTTTTGCATCACATTTTTATTACGTACCATATAGCCTGATATATATATTTGCTGATTTCAAGGTTTTGGGGGGTTGAAAGTGAAAATTTAGACCTCCATATATACTACATTCAGGCAAATCCAAGATTTGAATAATTTACGAAATGACTTGATTGAAAGCAACACTATCTCTGTTCAAATCCAAGTTGCAAACAACACTGTTGTCTTGATGTGTTATTCTTTTGGGCTTGTCCCCAGACACTGTTGAAAATATTGCCCCTCAAAACAGTTAGCTATATGGTAAATCCCTCAAGATGTTTTGTCGTCAGTTCTGTCAGTATTTATATGCTGTATTTGGTTGTCCTTGAACACTTTTTATCTCTAAAGTTTGTGTATTGGATATTACCATTGTTGTACTATTGTATCTATTGATTTTTTTCAGTTCTGAGCTCAGTTTGGATCAGCGAATTGAGTGTTTGTCTCGGGCAGTCATGTGTGCCAAGTGCTGTAACCTAGCAACCACTGCCAGCAGTGAAGGCGAGTTTCTTCATCAACTTGAAGAGCGTTTGGAAGTAGGCTGACTCGTGTTAAATCATGATTTATCTTATTACTGCACACCACCAGGTTGCTAGGCTACAACTACAACTCCTTCATGCTGTTGCAGCCCTACCAAGATCACACCAGACCACAAATGCCCTTGATATGCTCAATGCTGAACTATTGGACCTCTCTAAGGTAGGTGTTATAAACATATTAATATTTTGTCCCGAAATGGATGTTTTTTGGATGACTGGTTATGCTGAAACATTGCGATCTATTTCATGTGAGATTATGATATACAACCTATACCAAGCATACAAGGGCATGAGGTATTTTCAGTGACGTTCAGAACAAGAACACTTTTGTAAAAATTTCCTTTCTGGGTGTTCAATTCATGAAAGTACAGTTTGAAACTGTGATGGGTAGGTAGGCTGGCACACACACGCAGGCAGGCGCACACACACACACGCACCCACACACACACACACTTTTTTCTTGAACCAACTTTGAAACCCAAGGGCTGGCTTTGGAGATGTACCTGGTTTAAAAATTTAATGTTGTGGTTTTCCTTGTGTAGAAACCTTTGATACAGTGAAACATGCTAGTAAGGGAGTTACTGCATTAGACAAAGCACAGTAGGCAACTTGGTAGCCTAGTTTTTGGCTATTCCAACTTCAGAAAATGTGGTTTTGAAAGCACATGTTACAACAAGCCCTTGTAGCTCAGTGGTAAGAGCACTGGTCTAGTAAACCAGGGGTCAAGAGTTCAATTCTCTTCTGGGGCTGTTTTTTTTTTTTTCTTTCTTCTTTTTCTTCTTGGGGAATATTTCCTATACAGTAGAACCTCAGTTATCCGGACCCCACTTATTTGGATTCTCCGTTAACCAAACTACGGAAATGACTGCTCTATTAGAGTAGTGACTGTTCTATTAGGATAATTGATAATACTGAAATTTTTAAAAATGTTTTCTATGCTATTTTAAGGTTATTTATACACAGTTTCAGAGATATGGACTTTTCAGACTTATGGACCACCCCTTGGATTCCCAAGGGGTTTGGATAACAGGTTCCACTGTACTATGGCAGTAGTCAGACAATTGTTGTCATAATTTTTTTTGAGAATGTACAAAAAGCAATTTTCATATTTTGCAGGCATTTGATTGTCACCACGACACAATCCAAGTGATACACGTAATCTCAAACATTCAAATTTATAGTTAACCGTGTCTCAAAAAGATTGTCCCTTGTAATGTATGTGATAGGTGATAAAATAACGTGACTATTGGACACTCTTATATACAGAGCTCTATGCAGTTACCGTATAGTGGGTTTTAATGGTGAGGAATTAATTTTAGTGTTTGGGGTCATTCGCTAAAATTTAATTCGCAATAATTTTGGCACTGTAATAACGTCATCACGTGATTTAGTCTAAGGTCATAGCTTCATCACTAAGCACTCTGGAAAGATACATTTGCCCAGCTAAAGCCAGGGATAAAGCTGTGAATGGTTAATGCAAGTCGAAGCAAGAAGTACAGATAAGGAAAGGTGCGCCTGACCTGAACCTAATGGTTCAAACTAAAATTGATTGCGATGTAGTCTGCAGGCCTGCTAGCAAAGTCCAGTTCTTTTCTCCCAGCCCATGCATAACTAGAACTATGTGTAATGATGGATACAACTGGGGATGTGAAAGACAACTGACAAGGCAATGCAATGGTTGCGTGTACTACGCCATAGATCACAAATTGCTCTGCTAGTCGAAACAAAACTGGTTTGTGCTTGTTCCACATTGGATTTTTGTGGATATCTTAATTAAAAGCGAGATTTTAGTGTTGCCATTCAATCACTAAGTTTTCTGCCACGATTTTTTAATTTCGTGGGAAATTTCAGATGCTACAATAACCCACTATATGGTATATGCATATGCCTTGTTTAACAATAAACGCAAACCATGTGTAATGTACCCCCAACAATTTTTAACACCTTTAACGTTCCATTTGCAGTTGATAGTTACTAATAATTATTTAGACACCTGTGTGCAGTAAGCACTCTAATAAAACAGTCACTACAATACTGGCATCCTGTTTATTTTGAATATCTAGCCACTCATCTATACTGAAGTGTTCTCTGTACAATAGCTATGCGAAGTTCTTCTAGAAGGCAAATTTTTAGGGCTTGAAATTTATAGTCTACAGTTATGCAGTTTTGTTTATATGCGCATCTTTTAATATTTTGGGTGAATTTATTCTGCTATAGCTACATTATATACAGCATATCATATGAGTGAACTCTCCACAAGTAACATATTGTATACTGCTACTACTATCACAGATGTATGGAGACTTTGCTGAACCATTTGATCTGTATGAGTGTCAACTAGCAATCATCCACTGTGGTAATCATGACGACACTGCCCTGATTGAATCACTATGGCAGAATATTATAGACAAAGGTATGAGCTTTATATGAGTGTGTAGTGTGTCACATATACGATACGTTTGCATTCAATTGTGTGCCTGTGAAAATTTTAGCACCATTTCATTGGCAGTGTTTTTAAAATTAGATTCCTTTTCAACACTTGTACGTACCTCTTCTATACCTAAATGCCTGTGTGCCAATTCTATTAGTGAACCTTTTCAGATAAATGAAGTGTTGTTCTTCCTATAGAGAATTTAACCTCGAACTGCATGTTGGGCTCGGGTTGTATAGCTGTATTATCCACTGTGTTATATGTGAGCTGTGGCTAGCAAAAATATTACCATTCAGCTGTAGTACTAAGACTCTGGAATGTACTTAGGTGATATTTTTGATGGTTTGTGGTGACCACAAGCCATACCCTAAAAGCCCTATCTTGGATACTTGTGTGATTAGCAGCTTTGACTAATGATGTATGTGCACCCTCATAGTATAGCTTAGTGTATTATGCACTGATGTAACTTGTAGAGACCTACAATCGGGTATCAGTTAACTATCACCTATTGGTAAAATAGGGTAGATATTAAGCTTTAAAAGATGGGAATTGGTGATTCTAATTAGTATCCTTAACTGTATACCAACAGCATACTCTGTGCGATTCATTGTACAATGGAGCACATTTAGGATGTGTCCCTTAAATGTTTCTTGTTCATTTCTTACACAGAGGTCAATGGTACTACAGTGGACACAGATGGTATTCCACGACTGTTGAAGACGAAGATGATTGCCCTTGGACAAGCTCACTATCCATCTGAGAAATATTTCCCATTACCACTGATCATTAAATTACTGGAGCAATACAGTTGTGAGAAGTGTTGGAATGTCAAGTTTGTCTACATAACGATGAGAGAGATTGGAGTATCTTATGTTGATCTACTCCCACTATATGACCAAATGTTTAAGGCTAGAGTAAGGCAGACATATTGTGTGTGGAATTTAACATAGAGGTAGAGCATATATAGGGCTCACAGCCATTTTATGTGGAAACAGTTTAGCTTAGAATCACAAAATACAGGGGGACTGTTGCAAAGAGCCATGTTTACTTGTATGCATACAGTTTTATTAAGTGTATTGTACTCTATAATAGTGGCGTCATTGGACTTAACTATGTGTCCAGTGGAGTGTCTTTTTTTATTGCTGCCATTTTCAAAAGGTCCTAAATATTGCTAGACCATCTCTTTATGTCAAGTAGCCCCTAAACAGGGCTAAGGTATACTTCATGATCTCCTTGATAAGGCTCTAAGTAGGCAGTTCTGTAAAGTTTTCTTATGTATTTATATATGTGGCTGTGCCTTCGAAAACAGTGTGTGAAATCTCTACCAATTCAAACCTTCATTGCTAATATATTAGTTTGCAATTATGCTATCGTCAAGCAATATTACACCCTCATTGAGCTTTTAATTGGCTTTGTAATACAAGTTACAGAATGCAAATATTCTACCCTGGTACTGAGATATGACCTGTTTTGTGATGGGATATGGTTTGTGCCCACATGCTCATTTTGAAAGCTTGATCACTTATGTAATGTCATTTTCCTTATAGGATCCAATCTGGCAATCGTATCACAGACCGTTACACATTCTAGACGTGATCCGATGCATGTTTGCAGAGTATGCCTCAGCACCTCACTCCATGGTGGCATATGAAAGGTCAGAATTGTTAGATAATGTCATGTACACATAGTGATAAGCATGCCATGAATGTGTTAACTAGTTTATACTTACATAGTATTTTTAAAAGTAATACCAAGAGTTCATAATATATATACTAAGGAGAGTATCCTACTCTCATATACCCCTGTAGAAAGGCGTATCGTGAAGTTATGGCGTAACGACAAGATGTTGTGGTTTGTGACGTACATGAAGCCGTAAAAGTGCAAGAATCGTTAGCACCGTTTCACACTTGCGATGCTCAGGATAGCCATATTTACGAATGGCCTAGTAAGAAACGCCTACGAAGCGGTCTTAACCCATGAAGCAACGATTGTAGTTGGGTGAGAAACGCTTAGAGCTGGAGTTAATTTGGTTGCTAGCGACGTTGGTAGGCACGCGTTCAATCGATACCATGTTCAACTAATGACATCATTAATTATACAAAGAAAAACGGGCGAACTCAGAAGTGTTACGTCATAACTTCACGATACGCCTTTCTACAGGGGTATATGAGAGTAGGATACTCTCCTCAGTATATATATATTATAAACTCTTGGTATTACATAACTGCATAGCTTCTAAATTGGTTGGTATATACTGCTTGTAAAGCTCATATGTGGAAACGCATAACCTGCATCACTTGACATAATGGTACAGTGTATATTGTGTTTTTCAGTGCTAGGCTTCACTGTGTGGTATACAACTACAGTTGAACCTCTCTAATCCGACACCTGCATAATCCAGAATCCTCTCTAATCTGACCAAAATGTTGTTTACCAACACTTTTGTAAAGAAAACAACCTCTGTAATCTGACACCTCTGTACTCCGTAATCCAACACAAAATTTGATTCCCTAGACTTGGAAATACATTGTTTTCAACCTTTGTAATCCAACAGAGAATAATAGTGGCATTAAAAACAATCACAGAATATAATTTTTAAGCAACCAAAGTATTTAATTGGTTGACAGTGACAGAAAAAACAGCTGTAATACTTGCAAATTCTAAAATTAATTCATGTTGAAAACCTTGTGTGATCCGTTTTACCTGTAATTTATTGCATAATTGTAGATATTATACAATGTCGGATTACGGAGGTGACTTGATAATCCAACAACCTCCCTAAAATCCAGAACAAATATTGAGTAACTGCTGTGTGACTGCTCTATTAGAGTATCTTGATCTTTGCAGTACTGGAACAGTCACAGAGTTAAAAATTTGAACCTCAAATTGACATGTAAAAATAATTTAGCTCAAATTGACATGTAAAATTTTGCGTACAATTTTTTTACAACAGAAAACAAAATATTATGTTATACATGTAAAATGTTTACTAGTGATATATTGATATTAATTTTTGTGTTAACATAAATTGTATGATGTCATTAGGCAATCATTCACTAGCAGTGTAATGTCCTGTATTAATACCTACCTCGTGGAGTTGGCTACCATGGCACCGGGGACACCAGGACTTAATGAAATACAATCAGCTTTCCGTAGACTTCAGCCTCAGTTGCAAAATATATAATAGAAACTAATAACTGCTTTTTTCCTTTATGTATATGTGACTACAATACCGTTTGCTTTTTGATGTAATATTGTAATTAATTTATTCATGATAAGAACAGTAACCATTTGTAGTGTGTGTGCGTGTCAATTCTCCAACTAAAAATGGAATACTTAAATAGTTTTGATTGATTCTTTAGTCCTGCATTTACACCCATCTTACTCAGTGACCGTTCTGTTAAATTGATCTTGAGTAGGTCGAGGGTTTTTTCCCATGTACATGTAATACACTCTTGTTCTCTCTTTATCCGATTCTGAGGGATCATTGTAAGTTTCCTAGACCTGTTAGACATAATACATTTTACTATTCTTTTGATCTTTATTGTGTTATCTAATTGTGTTCTTGCTATACAAGTTCCGTTTTCTATCTGAGAAGCATTATTTCCTGCTACCAATGCATGATTGTTAAATTGCCGTGGCAGTATGCAGCTGTGGAAAACGTTGGATAGTCGAGTCTGTCTCTACCAAATGATAAGGTTACTATTGTAGTGCCTTTTGTGGATTTATTTCCTTTGTACAACCAACTATAGTATGGACGTGTTGAGCTGGATCTTCAAAACGTTTCATAACTCACTGATGCAATTACACAACAATCTTGAAATTTGGCTCATTTGTAGTACTGCTTGACCTACGTGCTAAAAATATTTCAAAATCTTTTCGTTCAAATGTCTGACACGATATTTACAGCCGATCAATATTCTCACTGTACATATCCTATGGGGAAGGTGTCCA
This sequence comes from Dysidea avara, assembly GCF_963678975.1. Classification (NCBI taxonomy): domain Eukaryota; kingdom Metazoa; phylum Porifera; class Demospongiae; order Dictyoceratida; family Dysideidae; genus Dysidea; species Dysidea avara. The sequence continues at coordinate 9,886,333 of NC_089276.1, forward strand.
TTCCAACCTTTCCCAGAACTTGTAATGGAGCCAAACCGTATGTGTCTGTTGTTGACACCTTTGCTGTCACCACTGATAATCTGGTTGGCTGAAATATTATCTCTCTTGAGAAAAACTCCACTTTTTATTTTTAGCTGTTTTTCCGGATCCAGTTCAACTTGTACATACTATAGATATGTACATCAGAGTAAGACATACACAGTACATGTTACTAACTTTATAAACTCAGCCAGTTTATATGGAGAGTCAAGGATAATGTAAGGGGAAACCATGTGGTTTATCCATACAACCTATTTGATACAAAAAAATGTGGGCCTATATATGTCCATGATTATGGTTGAAAATGAAAGTAATATGGAGCTTTTATCACAACAAATATAAACTGTTTTTGATGTTAGTTACCACATCAAGCAGGTCCCAATTTCCTATGATCACTTTATTATAGTGACCATGTCAAGTAAAGCTTAATGCAACATTATAATTATAACAATGTAAGTGTTTCTTCCATAGGATCCAATCTGGTAATCATATCACACAGACCATTACACATTCTAGAAATGTGATCCAATGCATACTTGATGAGTATGCCTCATCACCTCATTCCATGGTTGTATATGAAAGGTCAGAGTTGTTAGATGATATCACATGTTCTAGCATGATACAATGAATGTGAAAGTGTGAACATTTTCCCCAAATCTTTACAAACAACAACTACCACTCCAGGAGCTAAATAAGCATTAATTCAAATAAATCAGCTTCTTTTATGTACTGAATTTCACCCCCCACGCATTCTTGAACATTGTTTTGCTCAAAAATATTGTCTTGATAATTTTAGCTACATTATGTGATGGCTACTTTATTCTCATATGTGTGATTTTGTCAGGCAATCGTTCACTGGCACTGGCATGCAGTGTAGTGTCCTATCAATATAATGTTGTACCTGCAATCTCATGGAGTTGGCTAACATGACATTGGAATGATTGGGTACTCCTGGGTTTACTGAACTATGTACATGCATACTTCAGTCTCATGCAATTGCTACAAATCTGTGTACATTTGTATATGTGACTAAATGTAACACTATGTGCCTTGGGGCTGGTAATATATAAGGATTCAGAGCATCAGGAACAGGATAAGTTGCATGGACTGTCTGTGCAAAAAGGTGTCTTCCACACATATCCAATTCTATGAACTTGGAAGACCATTCAAGAAACATAGTTAACATATATTATACACCTGAAGTGTTCTACATCCATTAATGTATTTTGTTACTCACTGTTGACTAAATTACTTGGTATTGTCAAGGTTAGTAAACTGGATGTGTGTAGAAGACCCAATTTGCAAGCCTGGTCACATATATACATACACACTTTCCCAACTACTGTACCATAATGGAAAGTTAACATTGGATTTCAGACATATGAGGTAATCAATGTGACAATGTTAATGAATAAAATCATTGCCTAGTTTTCATGGCTTAGCTGTAGAAGCCATATATGCATATTATATCGAAGTTTTATTTTCAACATGCAAAGTAATTAAAATATTTGTGTTATGTTGCAGTATCAGGTATATCCAGATCTGTTTCAATTAACATTGTCAATGTGGAACCTAACTGACCATCTGTGGACATTAGAACTTGGACCATCCACAATTATAGCCTGCATGGGTATGTCCCAGTGAATGATTGTCAGTTTTTTCTACCATTGTATACACATCTTGAAATACCAAAGTATAATTATCATGCTTATTGCAGAATTTCAAATTAAGAATTCTATTCACATATTAATAGGATTGTAATCCTTGGCTATACATTCCACAGGCTGAAACATTTTGAAGAGCAGCTAGACCTATAGAAATTGTTTATGGTCACAAGACAGAGAGGCAACTAAAGCAATTTGCCAGGCCCCTATAACACTGCCTACTTCCACTACTGAAGTATGGCTGGCCCCATAACACATACTTCATGATTTCATTCTATATGGATTAGTTGTAGGAAGCATTACTATAACGAGGTTTCATTTTCAATGTACGAAGTGTTTGGTATGCTATGTTGTGGTGTCAGGAGTTCATTAGCAGATAAGTGTTAGTGCATGTGCATTCTCATGCTGCTGACCACACTCCAGAATTGTTAAATGCTTGCAACCATGTAACGGAACTGTGTTAGTGTGGAGTACTGTGAACCATTTATTTTCAGTGTATAAAAATCATCTCGATAGTGTATAATTATATCTGTTATCTATGGATATCCCAGTAAGGTTATCTGTGGACCTGTAGAGTAGTATATAGACTACACCATTGCTTGCGATTAGCACACATGCACGTATAACCAGCCTTGCGGTGCTTATGAGCTCCTAGCATGAATTGACAAGCCAAACAAAGGCAACTACGTCACAATGTTTGTCTTTCCACAGTGGAATGGATTAAAACAGGACAGTTGAGTCCTGTAGACCTTCGGCTTTTATGCTATGAAGTTTCAATAATTAAAAAATTAACAAATAAAATTCAAATTTCTTATAGTCAATTTTAATAAAAGGAATATCTACTGCTGTTTACATACATCACTAACGTTCAAGACGGTGGTGGAACAAACTGATAATCAGTTACAAAACCATACACTGGGGCATACTGTGTCTCCCCCATGGTGTAATTGTCATCTCCAATATTCACTGGTGGATGAGCAGCAGAGTAATTGTAAACTGGTGGAGGATAAGGATTACCAGTAGGTGGAGGGCCATTTGGAGGAGGATAAGCATTCCCTGCTGGAGGAGGATATGGGTTGCTTGGCAGTGGATAATTGGCTTGTGGTGGTGGATTTGTCACAGGCTGTCCTCTTCTATATGGCACATTTCCAATTGTAATTGGAATAGTAACATGGAGATCAGTACTACGAGGTATTGCAATGGTCACCTGCAAAATATATGACAACTTTAAAATACGACAACTACCAATGCAGGGAACTGTGGCTGGGATGGGTAATAATTCATTACTCCAGTTTGATGTGCTGCCTGCCTCGATTCCAGGACCTGAATAACATTAGTACTAGTATGGGAATGTCCTCGGGCATAATACACCACAATCTGCTTCAGCATGCATGGCTTGTACTACTGTTATTCTTCTGTTGCTATGATTCTCAGCTTCTGTACTGATAGCAATTGACTCTCCAGGACAATATCCACCTCTGTCTGTAATGACAGACAGTGAGATGGGACTAGAAGCACAACAAAGACAACACAGTGTCTTCTCGTTGGAACTTGAGAGTCGAACTGCCAGTTGCAGTGTGATGATGTCAACAATTTCATTGATGGTTATAGCTTTCTTTGTAGTGTGGTTAAATTTCCATGATCGTGATATGGTAGCAGTCAATGTGTATCGAATAAAGCCAGTTTGGCTCTCATAAGATGTTGGTAACACCACGGTTAGATGGAAGTTGGTATTTGAATGGAAACGTGTACCTGCCAGCTGCTAATTCTTGAGAATGCTTTCCATCACCCCACAACTGTATCATCAAGCTGTTCAAGCCTCGGATTGTTTCAGAATCAGAATAGTGTATAGTCTCAGTACGTCGTTCTCCTCCCTCTGTATCATGGGTGCGTTGTTCCGTCCAGTGAACATAGGCTTGTCCAGACAATACGATCGAAATTCCTTGCATTTTCTTCAGCTCAGATAGTTCGAGGGTGATACTGATTTCCTTCAATGTTTGATCCCGGGAAATACACCGGATTGTTACCTACTAGATTGATAAAAAATACCTTCGGCCTTCCCATATTTCACACCTCAATCAAGCTAGCTTGACACCTTTCAGAACTTTCCAAAGTGTCAAACTAGCTATTTTATAAATGCTTTAAATTTCCGTAAATTCCAGAGAACCCGGACACTAACTAAAGGAGCGGGCGCCGCCAGACTAAGATGTAACCAACATGTAAAGGCTCGAGGAGCGTACGCAGTCGGGTAAAGGATAAATAGATTGACTGTTTTATTAAAGTGATTAATATTTCCTGAGTGCCTTATTGAGAGTATCTCTAACTTTTTCACTGAGAGTACAGCAAATACACTAAACCGGATAGCTAGCTGTGTAAGAAACCATCACATTTATTTATTTATTTATTTATTTATTTGTACTGACTGCTGGTATGTTCAGGAAAAAAAAACAACAACAAAAAAACAGTTCTAACTTAACATACAGTAAACCAATTGTTCGACTAATTACAAGCTAGTACTAGTGTGGTAATATGATTGTAAAAGTGATGTGAACGAATCTGGATCAGACGTTTCAATGATGTTAACAGGCAACACATCATTGAGATAAGGCCATACCAAATTAATAATTAAAAAAAAATAATCGTATGTTTCACGGAGTGTTTGCCCTCTAGTAGTGACCCAGCAGGTCGAAAAATATAAACCGTTTCAGGCTTCAGCTGCAAATGACTGTTTTGTTAGACTAATGACTGCTCTATTAGAGTATCTCGATTTTGACAGGTGCAAAAGCTAAAATCCTTCCGAAATAAAGTCAGGGGTGGATCCAGGAGCTGGCAAGGGGAGGGGCACACACAGGCTAAGTTGTAGGTGGTTGGGGAGAGCAGATTTCTTGTTAGTTGTTGCATTTTTGAAGCAGCAATGATCACCTCTTAGTTGTGTCTTACTGTTGTTTTGGCCATTTTGGTTTTTGCAGATGGTTGTGAGGTCTTAAAAGGCTATTAACATCTTGAAAAGTAGAAACACGATAAATGTTTTAGAGGCGCTTACTACATACGAAGGTGCTGATTGATTGATTGATTGATTCGCTTGGTTTTAGGTGAATTTGTAATAATAAATACTAGTGAATTGTGTATATTTTCATGATTTATAAATTGATCTTGGCCTGAGTATTTTAATCAAAAGAAGTAGCTAGCTATGGCTACTCCACAAGGTGGGGTTGGGGGGGGTGGGGCATTTGCCCCAAATGCCCCATCCTGGATCCGCCATTGAAAGTGATGGAGCTCCCTCCCATTTGCTATCGATACAACTTCACCTTCTCACAGTGGTTCTTTAGATACAAAGCATCCCATTGGTGGAACAGTGTACCTGCTTCCCTCCACAATACCATTGCCAGACACCATTTTAAAGGTTTTTCGAATGATTATTTTGTGTATGTACATGTATGTCCTGTTTGCACTTGTAACTTTAGTGTTTGTTTTTGTAGTTGTATTGTACGTGTGTATTGTATATTGTACGTGTGTATTGTAGTGTCTCCTGCAAGGAAGAACGGCTTTAGCCAATTGCGTGCTACACAATATTAAAGAGTCTACAGCCATATTAGCGCTGTTTTTAAGAGATCATGTGATTTATATTTATTTTGGAGTTTGCCAAAACACTGCTGCATCCGTGAAGCTAAGATTAATTTGTCATGGCCTAAAGTTATAATGTTTCCTGTATCATAATGGATATCTGATTTTGGACACTTAATGTTATAATTTCTTAATGCTCCAAGTCAGTATTGTGTAGCTACACTGTAAATACAGTGACACCCTAAAGTGCAATGCAGGGGATGCCACAATGGCACTCTAGCGCTACCACAATGCTCGTGTGTTCTTATAACACCCTTATAATAGAGTGGGATGTGCTGATGTTAACAAGTTCATTGATGGTAGCACAGTATCTCTCTGTGTGGTGTGGTTAAGTTAATGGATAGACTAATAATGAACATCTTCCAGTTTTACAAAAAAATAATCACACTTTGGATCTGTGTCTATTACACTTCATGAGCTTTAATTTCCCATTTGACAGAAGTGTTGAATCTTCACAGGATTCTTATTATAGCAAGTTATAGCCAGGTTGACCAAACTGTTCTGGCTGTATACATGCAGAGGAGTTGACAAGAGTTGTAACTTGTCAATTGAAGGTCATGCACAATGGCAGGAATGCCCAGCTCTTTTAGCCAATACTTTTATCCATAGGCACATGTGCATGTTACATATTGCTTTTCAACAGCATTTTACATTATCATAACAGATCTACGTATAGGCTTGTATATGACTTTGTTGTCTTTAACTCACATTATAGTCTCATGCTTCCTTTTTTACATCTGTGACAGATTTTTAACACCAAATTGGCTACACAAAGATATTAATAGTAATTAAGTTTCTACATTATGTTCTAGACTAGCTGCTAGGGAAATACATGTACCATGGGAAGCAGGCTGTGGTCTACTTGGATTCTGGGAACTCCTTTAAAATTATTTGCACTGTAAAGCCATGAAGGGTAGCAGCAGAGATAGCAAAATTATAATGTCAGCGTTTGGCGGCACATGTAAAAGTACAGTAAGAAAGCAAGAACAAAGTTATAGCTACCAATAAGCTTATAGTTACATTGATTTCTCTATGATGGTTATAAGGATGATACTACAGTGTTGCTCTATGATTAACTTAAGTATATAATTGTAGTTCTACACTATAGTATCACCAGTCAACAATATTATAGTTTTAGTTCCAGTGTTAGTTACTGAAGACTGAGCTGGGTAGTCATTGGTTGCAGTTCTTATTCCTGTCCAAGAACACTTCCAGTGCAAGATTATTATTTATCAAACAATTTATTTTGCCTCTTGTAACCTCTCCCCTAGAAGAAAGTATCACTTTCCACAGAAGCTTAGGAGAAGTTGTTTTGATTTAGATCTAGCACAAATTTCAAAGGAAATTTAGAACCAGATACCCTGGCCAGGTCTTCAAGTTGCAGTAGCACAAAATATTCAGTTCAACTTGTGAGATTTTTTTACAAATAAACAAAAGCTAAACTGGCAGAAGCTGTTACACACTTTTAGGTACTGTATCACATGCTTCAAGGAATGGTGCTATAAATAGCAGTGACATCCATCATGTAAAAGGACACGTACAGCAGGATCACGTGAAACATTTTAGTTTTAAATTGAAAGTTCAAAGGATTTTAGTTTTTTAACTATGGGAAATTTGTAAGAATTTTAGATTGTAGTTTAGTTTTTTTTAAAACAAACTTGATCATAAATTTAGTTCTAAGAACTATATAATATCTACCGTAACACTCTAACAAAACAGTCAAAAGTACTCCAGTAGAACAGAAAGAGCATGTTGACATTTGAAATAGGTTTAATCCCCATCTGTGTCCCCAATTCCTTGGTGCATACATACTATATATTGGATGCTGAAGTGCAGCTATTTACAGTTGGTAACCATAGCTAGAACAGGCTAAACATGCATGGTGCATTCTTTGTCATGTGAGCTATGCATTACAACTGTATCTACGTAGTGTATAAACACCCAACCTCATTACTATTTTGAGTATTGATGCATAGATGAGAAACTAATAACTTTTGTGGGTTTAGTTTTACTTTATCAATTGGAATTTCAGGTTTAACATCTGGATGATATAGCTACAAGATGTCTTCATCTCATATGCAAGCACTGTAAGTATAATTAACAATGAAGATATGCTTGCACTGCAAAAAAGCCAAAATTAAGTGTGCACGAGGCTTTATGCAATGTTTAAGAGGGCAGGAAGTTATCAAAAGTTATTATCATCAGTGATTAATAAACTTTTATTATATGAGGCTGTAAAACTCACATAATACATTACATATAGTGGCACTTCTGTTTATAGGAGTGAGAATCTTCTAAGCATGTACTGTGGATTGATTACAAAACTTTCCATCTTACCCTGGTATTCTGTGACTCTCTAAAATTCTTGCGGTGCCTTCATGGCTTCATCTTTACTGCATGATATTCTGAAACTGATTTTTAGAGCCTCTTCTTGAAAAAAGGCCCGCGATTTCAGTGAAAAGGTCCACAACTTTAGTATGGTCCAAATTTCAGTAGTGAAATGTCAAACTTAAAATTTTGTGTTATTTTTAGTGACTAAAATGTCACCGAATTCATTCTTTTTAGCATCCATTTTCAGTAATTTGATCCAAACTTATGCCTTGTGCTGCCTCAGCATCAAAAGCATTTGTGGTCACAGACTTTTCTCTGACCATAAAAGTGCCACAGTGGTACGTACTTCTTTAATCTAAAGTGTCAAAGTGGTATATGAATATTTGAAGTCTGTCAGCAGTATGCATGCATCTGTGATCTACTATATACGTATGTATTAAAATAGGAAACTCTGGCCATACCCCTGCATGACCCTATATATATTTTCTCTGTGTAACAATCATTGGGTGGAGCACTAAATAATAATTTCCCAATGAAATAGGGTCAGGACTATAATGACTTCTTCACCAATGGAAACAGAAACCTTAAATGGACAGAAAAAATGTAAGAATGGTAAAGATTTATCTATAATTTCACCTAGACATTACCTGTTTACGTAGACCACCTCTTCACAATGACCATATTGTAACTAGAAATCTGTAGATCACATGTACATATCCCATGCACCACATGTCAGATTATTGTATGTAGCAAGATCGGCTTGTATTCTGCTTACGTCTAAATCTATGATGTTATGCAACAGATTACTAACAGTTCTGTACTTTAAATAGAATAGTCAGTGACACCTTTCATGATGCCTGTGAACTGTTCGAAGAGAACTTTCTTTTGTGAATTCTACCATAGGTTTCAAGTCACTCAGATGCCTATATATGTAGATGTCTTTAAATGTGATTTAGGTGCACAGAAATACAGCTCAATTATGTTACGGCCCCCACACAAATGCAGGGTTATAATAGTAAATAAATCAAGTCACTACATGCATGTATAGCGAACTTAATGAGTGTTTAGCTCTTCGAAAACCATGTTGACATGTTGACGCAGCTAGCTACACATGTTCATAGCAGGTATAAACACATAGTAAACTGAGATGATGACAATATAGAGGACTTGTACATGACATGCTACAACTAGCTAACCATTAGGGAGTAACCGTGTCACTGCTTAATAATAATATTGCTACAGTGAAACTCATTTTATCAGGTCACTGAATAACAAAGTCGCCTGTCTAATCACAATAATCCTCAAATGTGTCATCTGTGTATATACAAAGTGACCTATACCTAATTAATGCAACCATGTGCTTAAAATTGTCTGACCCAATACAGCCACTGCTTAATAAAGTGAATAAAGTTTGGTCCAAAGGTGACAGATTCTACTGTGTATATATACTCCAGACCGTCTACCAATGTTTTAGTTGACAACTAAATGCCAATAAGGCCAGTGCAGTTATTCACAATAGGAATACACCACACCACACTCCTGGTATTAGTGAAACTCTTATCCTATTAGTATTTCTGTGTCTGTGAGTATAACAACCCTAGCTTTACAGTTAAACTTGAGTCTACAGAAAACAGATGGCATCCCCTCAAGGCCAGTTGCATGATAATCAAAGCTCCAATGTTGTCCTTAATCCTCGCCTTAATCATGGAACCATACCAATGACCGGAGAAAAGAATTAGTTAAGGTGAAATGATCTTCTCTGTCATTCACAGACTCATACTAAACACTAAAATGTGTGCAACATAAATATTTTGTGGATACGCTCAGATTCCAGTTATGAAGGGAATCTCGAAATTACAAAATGCACTTCAACGCGCTATACATTAGCATGAATTGTGATTAATGATTATTTATATACAATTAGAAGTAAAGTCCACCATTACAATATGAACTGTGTACCTTACATAGCTAGAAAGCAAAGAAAATGTACAAGTGACACGCCCAAAAATGTAACTTCGATTCTGAATAGTAGTAAGGCTTGAGTGTTTACTCATACAGTTAGTAGACCTATAGCTAGAGCAGATTCTTTTGTTAGTCTTTGTTCTCAGGGTCATTCTCCTTTGCTACTGCTTCTTGATAACTCGGTACCAGAGCAAACTGAGTTGGATAGCTGTACCTGATGGGTTCTTCGCTTATCAACTGAACCATTGCCAATGACAATGGGTAAAGTGACACTGAGATTAACGGACACAAGAGTTACCTTCAAAATGTAACTTAATTTCAAAATACGGCAGCTACTGATGGTAGGAACTGTGGGTGGGATGGGCAACAACTGATCACTCCAATTTCCAATGTCACCTGCATCAGTTTCTGTACCCTCAATTTTCTTTATGACAGTAGTGTCAGCACGAGAATGTCCTCAGGCATAGTAAACTACTTTCTGCTTCAAAGTAGCTTTTACAGCTGTTGCCCTTATGTTGCTATAATTCTCAACTTCTGTACTGATAGCAATAGACTCTCCTGGACAATATCCACCTCTGTCTGTAGTGACTGACAGTGAGATGAGACCAGAAACACAACAAAGACAACACACTGTCATCTCCTCAGCAGTTGACATCGGAGCTGTCAGCTTGGGAGTGTTTATATCCACTACTTCATTTACGTTGACAGTAACCTTCGTGGTATGTTTATATTTGTACTGTCGTGTTATTGTAGCAGTAAGTTCATACCTAATGTAACCTGTGTGGCTTTCATAAGATGTGGGTAACACCCGGCATTATGTACGTTAGCAGGAAGTTGGTATTTGAATGGAAAACTAAATCCGCCATCTGTTAGTTCCCGTGTATCTTTACCATTACCCCACAGTTGTATTGACACCGGGCTCAAAATAGTTTCAGAGTCAGAGTAGTGCACAGTCTCGGTATGCTGCCCTGTATTTCGTGACTCTGTCCAGTGAACGTAGGCCTGTCCAAACAGTACGATGGAAATTCCTGTGATTTTCTTTGGCTCGGATAGTATCACAATAACATTTCCTTCAATATTTGATCCCGCAAAATACACTGGATTGTCACCAGTTAAGGTGATAGCAATTTTTTTCAACTTTCCCATTTTCGGTAACATCAACACACTGCTCAGCAACTGTACTGAGGTAGCAAAATATTGTGACAATATTTATAGTACATGAGTCATGGGTATAGCTATTGAATGGCTATGTATATTAGTAGGCGCATGCGCGAAAATTCTAGGAGTATGGAAATGGGAAACACCAACGGAAAAAATGCCTGATATAAAGGTCATAATACAGGTTGGATTAAAGTGCAATGTTTCTTTGTAGCACTGTTGGATTCTTCCATTAAAGCGATCGAAACACTCTAATAGAGCAATCAGGAATGTACTATTGACTATTCCACCAGGGACCCGCATTATTGAAAGCTAGCATACGTAGATTAGATGTAATCTAATCCAAAACAGCCAAGCTGTAAAAAAAGCATGCGGCCCTCAAAAAGGCTATGGTGAAAAAAGATGTGAAATCCAAGGTGGCGGCCAAGAAATGGCTGTGATGGTAGGTTAATGGTAAAAATTTTAATAACAACAATTCAGGTGAATTTGGTGCCGCTTGGTCTTGGCACAAAATTCACCTGAATTGTCGTTATTAAAATTTTTACCATTAACCTACCATCACAGCCATTTCTTGGCCACCACCTTGGATTTCACATCTTTTTTCACCATAGCCTTTTTGAGGGTTGCACACTTTTTTTACAGCTTGGCTGTTTTGGATTAGATTTCACGTCTTTTTGTATTTGTATACCCCAAAGCCGTCCTATGGCTGGCTTTGGGGCTTTTTTAACCTATCTTTTTTTCTTTACCACAGGAGGAAGAAAAGATGAAGCAGATGTTAATTTTTATTTATTATTACTGAGCAGGCAGCACTCAGTGCTGATTAGCTCAGGAAAAATCTAGCAATTACAAACATAGTTACAGTGATTACATGCATACAGAAGTTAGGACTAATAAATTTGCTGGATTTCATTAGTAAATTGGTCAATGTTATCATGATCAATTAATCTGGGTGGTAAAGCGTTCCAATCACGAATTGATCTGAAATAAAAACTATGCTGCAATACGTTGGTGGATGAAGTATAGGAAGAATGTAATGTCTAGGATGATATTGTCTAGTGGCTCTTTCCATTTCTAAATAGTAGGATGGGATAGATAAAGGGTACTCATTGTGGATGATTTTAAATAGTGTTTGTAACCTACATATCTTACAACGTACTTGGAGACTTGGCCAAGAAAGCTGTTGTAACATATTTGTGATTGAACTGTATCTACTAAAATCATTTAAAACTCATCTTGCAGCTCTACGCCGCACTTTCTCTAACTGTTGGATATCAGTTTGATAGTATGGGTCCCATACAACCGCGGCATACTCCATTGCAGGACGAATCATGGTGAAGTAAGCTGATGCTTTTACTTCTGGCGAGCAACTACTAAGGTTTCTTTTGAGAAGGTTTAAAGTTTTGGTGCCTTTAGCAGCTGTGTTTTTTATGTGAGATGACCAAGACAGTTTATTATCTAATAAAATTCCAAGGTAGGAATATTCACTAGATGTTGTTAAATTGTAATCATTCAGTTTATAATTGAATAGAACAGGTGATGAAGATCTGGTGAAGCGCATAATAGTACATTTTGTTACATTAAAACGTAGTTGCTACTTTATTTCCCAGGCAGATAGTTGGTCGAGATCATTTTGTAGTTGGATAGCATCTTCTTCAGTAGTTATAGTTCTGTAAAGTATGCAATCATCAGTGAATAGTCGTAATGGTGAACTTATGCTCTCTGTGATGTCATTAATGTATATGAGAAACATCAAGGGACCAAGGACAGTTCCTTGAGGTACTCCAGACTGAATGGACACCGATTCAGATGAGGCACCATCTAATACTACTTGTTGAGATCTTTGGGTAAGCCAGGTACTGATCCAGTGACAAATGTTATTGGTAATGCCATAATGTCTGAGTTTTACGAGAAGTCTCTGGTGTGGGACACTGTCAAATGCTTTCGCAAAATCGAGAAGAATAACATCTGTTTGTTGGTGATGATCCATGGAATATGATAAATCTTCTAACAGGAAAATAAGTTGAGTGACACAGGAGTCCTGAGACCTGAATCCATGTTGGTTTTCAGTGAGTACATTGAAGGAGTTCAGATGTTGTATAATAGAATGATAAATAATGTGCTCCATGGTTTTGCAGCATATAGATGTTAAGGATATTGGACGATAGTTGGAAGCATGAGTTCGGTTTCCTTTTTTGAAAACAGGGCATGCATTAGCCTTTAACCAGTCAGATGGTAGCACACCTGCATGGATTGCATAAAAATGACTTGTAATATAGGTGATAATTCATTGGAACAGTGTTTTAATATAAATGGAGAGATATTGTCTGGGCCACTAGCCTTGTTGGTATCTAGTATAGATAGTTGATGTTGTATTCCAGTAACCGAAAAAGTTATGTTAGGCATTCCAGGTAGTAAGTTATTACTTTGGTTCAAAACGGGAACATTAGACAGATTTTGCTTGGTGAAGACTGACTCAAAGTGCTTGTTTAATACATTGGCCTTTTCTTTTGAATCAGAGATAGGTAGTCCATTTGTAACCAATGTGGAAATGTTATGATTATCTTTTCGTTTGGCTCTAATATATTTCCAAAATTGTCTGCGGTTTCCACTAAATGAGCCATCAAATAATTTGCTAAAATAATTATTATGTGCTGTTTTCAACATACTGTTTATAGAGTTTTTCATCTTTCGATAAGCATCTCAGTCTTCACTTGAATTTCTCTTTCTCGCTCTGTTATATAATCTTTTACGCTTTCTCATATTCCTCTTAATTTATTTATTTATCCAAGGCAAGCTGGTACGGGAACGCATAGTTTTGTGTGGGACATTTTTAGAGACAGTTACTGTAATTGCATTCTTGAGGTCACACCAATTTTGTTGAACAGATCTAGAGTAAGGATCACTTTCTAAAAATGATGTTTGAAAGCTGAACAAATCACCTTTGATGCTTTCAAGGTTGGTTTTATGAGATATTAGAGTAAGTAGAGAAGACAAGGTCAAGTATACTTTCCCGTCTAGTGGGGGATGTAACAAATTGTTCTAAACCAACATCATTGACTACGTCCAGAAGCTGTAAAAAAAGTGTGCAGATAAAAGCGTGCGGCCTGCCTTCCTTTTATCTTCATGAAGCGGTTTACCCTGTAGGCATGATCTTGTTTTACCCGAATAATTGGTCATAAATCCTGAACTGTTCATCGGATTAGCTAGCACCAAATTTGAAAATAGGATCGCCTTTGGACTCCCTTTCTCTGTGCCAAATTTCAAGGCAATCGGAGGACGCGCTTGCGTTTTATAGCAATTATTGCAAGGGGTATCACTCTTTTCACCCTATTTCATAACCCTACAGAACTTAGACAAAAAATGGTGAACCAAAAAGGCGGAAAAAAATTTGCAGTCTTGAAGGGGGGTTGAACCCAGGATCCCAGTGTGATGGTCCAGTGTGCTACCAATTATGCTACTACTGCTAGCTCCCTTAGTTCCTTTCTTTTGTATCTTATAAATGTGACTAACGAAATAAGCTGTATATAGTAAGAAGAACCTAACCCTAAAGGTGAAGAAGAAACCAAAGCTGAACTCTAACCCTAACCCTAACGCTAACACTACTAGACGCTTCCCCTAAAGTCTACTACTCGTGGTAACTACAGGACGCTTCCCCTAAAGTCTACTACTCGCGGCAACAATGGACGCATCCCCTAAAGTCGACTACTCGCGGCAACTACTAGATGCGTGCCCTAAAGTCGAAGAGAGAGAGCAACAACTACAGTAGGAAGTCTGCATGCTTTTGAGCTTAATATTACGTAAGGGTTATGAAAGGTGGTGAAAAAAGTAAAACCCTTATTGCAAGTGTGCGAAAAGACGAAGAAAAAAAAAACCAAGAAAAAAAACCGAAACGTTGGCTGCTCGTATCTCGGAAATGGCTAGAGCGATTTCCTTCAAATTTGGAATGTGGACTCCCCTAGCTGACGGGCAACTCTGCAGAAAATTTGGTTCCAATCGGATGAGGTATCACCGAGATACAAAGGTGTGAAAATAACGTTTTCTTTCTTCCTCGGTGTGGCGCGCCGGCTTCTTGGGCCGCACGACACATTTCCGTGTGTCTTGATATATAGACTAGCTAAATCATAAATACTGAAAGCTAGCTACTCCCTTGAAAGATAGCTACCATAAAAAAAAAAAAACATTTTAAAAAGATTCAAGTAACTGAGGTTCACAAAGTATTCTATAAAAGTATAATAAAATATGTGGGTGAATTTATCTGATTTCACCTATAAAGTATTACAAATATGCTATACAAAATTCTAACTATCTTAACTACCAAACTAAGTACTTTAACTACAAAACTAGCTACCTTAACTACAAAACAACCTGTGGGTGAATTTATTGCTATCCCATTGTCCATTATCTTCAGCAAATCATTTAATAGTGGAACCTTACCACATGACTGGAAAAATGCCTAAGTGACACCTAGGGACCCGCCGATTATGCTCACAATTTTACCTATTATGCTATGCTGCACTGCTCAAAAATTCACCTATTATGCTTAAATTAATGCTCAATATTTACCTATTATGCTCGATTATGCTCAATGTTCATGCCGCCTTAGTTCATATGCTTTGCTATTAGTTTAACAATGTATAGAAAGAAAAAAATGAGTGGCTGGAACACAAATAATAAATTCTTACTGCATGTAAGAGAAAAGATCGATATACTCTAATAGAACAGTCAGTTTGATGATTGTTCTATTAGAGTTACTGATTGCTCTATTAGAGTATATCGATCTTATTTTGCAATTGTCATTTTTCCAGCAAGAATTTATACTACATGTATCGTACAAATATTTAACCTATTATGCTGGTATTATGCTCAATGCTTTTAGGTACCTATTATGCTCAAAATTATGCCAGCATAATCGGCGGGTTCCTAGTGACACCCATTTACAAGAAAGGTGCTTGAAACAATGTTAGTAACTACCGTCCAGTCAGTCTTACGTCCACTTTTGGTAAGTTAATGGAGACTATAGTTAAAGATCATCTAATAAGTCATTTAATATCAAACAATTTGCTCTCAGCTTACCAATTTGGATTTGTACCTGGCAGATCGTGTACTACTCAATTACTTCATGTACTTGATTATTTCACTAAACACTTACACAAAGGTTACTCTGTTGATGTGATATATCTAGATTTTCTAAAAGCCTTTGACACAGTTCCCCACCAACGCTTGATTCAAAAATTGTCTTCTTTTGGAATACATGGTAAGATGCTACAGTGGATAAAAGATTTTCTTAAGGACAGAACACAAGAAGTAGTGCTTAATGGAAAGAAATCTAATTCCATTCCTGTTACAAGTGGAGTCCCACAGGGTTCAGTGTTGGGTCCCATCTTATTCACGACATTAATTTTGTCAATGACTTACCTTCGGTTGTATCAAGTCCCGTGTATATGTTTGCTGATGACATTAAGATTTTCCGTGTTGTACGAACTAGTGAGGATTATTCATTACTACAACATGATTTGGACTTACTGTATGAATGGTCAATTCGTTGGCAACTTAAGTTCAATATCTTGAAGTGCAAGCATATGCACCTTGGACCGATGCATCACTATGGGCCATATTATTTGGATGGAACAATTATTGACAATATTGATTCTTACAAAGAATTGGGCATTATCTTGGACCACCAACTTAAGTTCCACCTGCATACCACAGAGGTTGCTGCAAAAGCTAATCGATTACTAGGATTAATTAAGAAATAATTATTTTGATTATTTAGATTCTGATATGTTGACTAAATTATTTACAGCTTTCGTACGTCCAACACTTAATATGGTAACGCAGTATGGGGGCCTTTCTTTGTACTTGATCAAAG
This sequence comes from Dysidea avara, assembly GCF_963678975.1. Taxonomy (NCBI): domain Eukaryota; kingdom Metazoa; phylum Porifera; class Demospongiae; order Dictyoceratida; family Dysideidae; genus Dysidea; species Dysidea avara. The sequence continues at coordinate 9,902,980 of NC_089276.1, forward strand.
GAAAGTGGAGAAAGTCCAATGTAGGGCTACACGTTTATTGCCATCATTAAGAGATAAACCGTAAGAAGAGAGACTAGCAGCACTACAGCTACCATCCCTGGCTGACAGGCGTCATAGAGGTGATATGATACTACTTTACAAGATTATCAATAACTATTTCAATTCAGATTTTTCCACTCTATATATATACCTACTCCGATACCACAATTACATGGGGACATCAGTTTAAGCTTTTCAAATGTCACTCAAGATTAAGCTGTCGATCAAAATAGTTTTTTAATAGGTTAATTAATGATTGGAACACTTTGCCTGCAGTTGTAGTTAACGTAAATTCTGTAAATAATTTAAAATCCTTATTAGATAATCACTTATTTGATTCGAGATTTACTTTGGTATAATGGTTAATTGTACTATTGTGTGCAGATCCGGCTGTGCCTTTACCGGTACTTTAATCATAATCGTAATCAAAAAGTGCCTATAGTAGTTACAGTATGTATGCGTTGGGGTGGATCTTCAAAAACATTTAATAACTCATGGATGCAACTACACATGATCTTGAAATTTGGCTCATTTGTAGTACTGCTTGACCCACTAAAAATATTTCAAAATCATTTAGTTGAAATGCCTGACACACTATTTACAGTCAATCAAAATTTGCACCATATAATTTCCTATATGAAGCCATAAAATTACAGTGTCTGTTATAGCCCTTTCAGGAGCTTGTAATGGAGTCAAACCATCCATGCCTGTTGTTGACAATTTTACTGTCACCACTAATCATCTGGTTAGCTCAAATGTTAATAGTCTGGCAGACAGCAGGGTGAAGTTTGCAAAATGGTCTACAGTTTATTTTTGGATTGTCCTGTATACCTAAAACAATATTCCACCTGCTGGACAAGTGTCAGCCTTGGGCATTTTGCCATAGCAACCAAAGTTTAATTAGCTGCATAGCAACCATACAAATTTCACAAAATAGCTTCTGTGGGTTTCAGTTTTACTCAAAACTGTTTGATAACCTGACCATATCTGAGGTCAGAAAAAAAACTGAATAATTAAATAGTCCCATAAACCCCTGAAGGAATCATTATGCATACCGTAGTTATGTATGTCTCAATTACGGTCATAGGCCCTGCTGGCACAAACTACACCTTGTCACACAACAGGATGTATCTCAGTACTGGAGTAAAATATTTGCATCCTGCTACTTGTATTATAAAGCCAATCAATTGCTTAGTACATGCTTAAATTTTCAAAGCTATAGCACATTGGTACATAAAGTTATGGGCGATTAAATTTCGAAAAATAGGCAAATTCTATGTGCCCACATTCCCTTTATTCACAGGCCCAGGATTTGTTCTCTTGACTTTCTTTAGTCTGCTTATTAAAAAAAATGCTTGTTTCAGCTTAGCTATACTATAATGGTTACCATTACTTTTAGACTTGAGAGAACAAACACAGTTTTCTGGTAGGAAATTTAATTCTGGCCTTTTCCTGTTGAATGCATGATAAAATCAAGTGTCTCGGTGATAATGATTTGCCTCTTTTTGGTTTTGCTGGAGTGGAAAAGCTCAGTTAATGCACCCTTTCTCCAGCTAAAGTACATGAAGTGCAAACAATTTATCAGGTGCAGTATTACAAAATGTTCCATAACATTGGTGCTAATGAGTTTTATTCATAAAAAAAGTTAATGTCCATGTATGTAGATCATTAAATGTAAGCTCAATAACTAGCACTTGCTATATACTTGCAGAGTATGTTGCAAAGCACTCACTATACAGTAAATAGCATATGTGTGTTTTTCATCTATGCTTATTAACTGCCTGGTGTTTAGATTCTTCACACCTGTTACACTATCATCTAGCTCACTTATATAGCTTGTTTTCAAGAAATAATGGAAGTTATGCCTTCTTTGGGGTATCATATGTGGTATCCATGCAGTACAGTAGCTGCCTCATGTACCCCCTATATACCCTGAAATGTGGACACCGTGATAACCAGAATATTATTTTGTCTAAGGTCCCATTTGTATAAAACACACATACAATTAAGCCTCTGAGATCAAGCCAAACATAAGTTTCAAAGTGGTGAGTCCCATCACCTTGGTAGTTACCAATCAAATTAAGTGTCCTGATTATCAAGGCATCCTGATTTTCCATGTTAGTTTCCTTTGGGATCATTACCAAGTGTCCAGATTATGCATGCAGGATTGCATCATGTGTCCTCCTCATTTACAATAACCACATCAAAGATTTCACTGAAAAATTTCATCACACTTGTCAGCATTTTGTTCACAATTGAACAATGAAATAACACCATATCCTTCAGTTGATAAGAATTGTTGAGTGGATTCAAATGTGGCACAATGTAATGTCATTGACTCTAAAGTGTGCAGTCAAATGTTATTTTCTGTTTTTTGATCAATTGGTAATGATCAAGAGAGTACTTAACCTAATGCTTGTCAGGTCAAATTGATCATATGATTTGTACGGCAACAATGATGGTAACTTTCACAAAGAAATTATTTTCAATGTAGCTAAGAAGGATGGATACAAATATATAATATCATTAGCTAGCCTTACATAGGCGGTGGACCATTTTTTGGGACACCGTTTGCAAGAAAAGATCAAAATACTCTAATAGAACAGTCAGGATCTAGATACTCTAATAGAGCAGCCACAGTATTTAGAGAAGCAGTGTAGCAAATTACTTAGCTACGTATGTGTAGTTATAAATAAGGAGATATAATTGGAGAGCAGCTATTGTCAACAGGCTGTGACCTTTTTTTTTGGGCTTCAACTTACAGCTGGCCTGGCCCCCTCACTCTTTGGTCTGCTCCACCACCCCTGTAGCCTTATGTTTTTAATATTATTGCATGGCTCACTCCACCACACACACACAAATTACTAGCTCCCTTGTGTATTCTTGATATCACATACACATTTTTTAAAGGTATATATCTGCAGATTAATGCTAGAAAGTCTTTTAATAATAAGTATTTGCCCTAAATCATCAAACATGAATATTATTATTATACCATACTCAACACAATGTCTGTATCAAGTGGAAAATGCTCTAATAGAACAGTCAAAGTTCTAATAGAGGAAATCAAGTACTTCTTGTTTCACGAGACTGCTTTCAATGAAGTATACATTATGTTTTATACTTGTATAGTTAATACAATATCATCCAAGCAACCTGAATTTTTCACTTTCTGTGGATTCGAGTTTGGCAGTATAGCTAGGTTTAATTTGTGATAGTATAGTGGTGTATTCCCCCATATTAGCAAAATCATGTACTTTTTTCATAAAACATGAAATTTCCACATAAATACACCATACATTCAGTGGTACAAATTAAAGATACTGCATATGGTAGACAGCTAAAAGTTTATGTCTAGTACTATTATTTTTCTATTTCAGTCTGATAATTCATAGCTAGTCCCAAATCATTTATAACTCCATCACATTTGTACAAATCATGATCAATAATTAATCACATAGTCTATACCATTTAACATACGTAACAGCTGTATGAACTGTATAACTTTCATAGTAAGCAAGTAAAGAAAACAGTACATTTGGTAATAGCTATACTACTTAAGCATTTACACAAAACTTACATGCATATTACACTTATGGTAGAGAGGCACAGTGTGAAAGCTGTGTTATTCATATCAATTGCACTACTGAAAATAATCATTTTTTTGACATATATATATAGCGCCATCACAGAATTGACTTTTGGTGACCTTTAAAGCCATTTTGTACTGAAAATTCAGTGATTTTGCCCTTATCTCCTTAAGAAATTATTTTGCAATAGTTTCAAATTAATGGTCTGGTTGAATGAAAGAAACAACTTGGTTTTTAGTCAATAGGTGATTTTATTCCCAAGTTATGATCATCTTTCAATGAATTTATCACCTATTAACTTCAAATAGCAGCAAGATCTTTAATTTATAGAACTTTGTGTGGGCGAGATCAAAGAAAAGGTTTACTTTAAATGTCATAAAGTACACTTTAGGGCAAACAGTGCTTTATTGACCACAAAGAGTGCAATAAAGCATAGTTGCCCACGTGCCTTAGTGCAGGCTAATAGCCCCTGGCGCTCACGCCAGTATGGCTAATCACCCAAGCCGGTGAAGGCTGATAGCCTCGCCGCGCTTATCTACCACTGGATTGCTTATATAGACAGGCAGTGTTGCTGTTACATTTGTTAATGTAAATGGACAAGTCCTGAAAACATCACGGAAATACTTCACCATGTGTCACAATAGAATCGATTGTGGGTTGTGACCGAAACACGTGATGAACGTCTACTATGCCAAACTATGGTGAACTACGTGTGAGTTACTTTGTTAAACTAGTTTGTGTGCATTCAGGCTGCTAATAATTCGTGCAACATGTGTTAATTACGAGTCCTAGTGCCACACTATTGGGTGAAGCTATATGACTAGAAAGTTCCATAAACCATTTAAAGCATGTGCTTATTGCTATATGAAAAATATAGCACTTGGCGCTTGGCCTCATGCTTTATTATTTTTTTGGCTGTACCTAGAGCCACAGCAGTCATGTGAATAAAAAAAACTTTGACAAAAAACCTAAGAAAATGAAAAAAATCAACTGATCTATAAGTATGCATACACTAGAGTCTAGTGTTTTTTAGTGCTTCTGTTTTTGTAAGCACTTTAGTGTATTCATAATTATTGTCTAGCCATTCATTCTATTATTCTCCTACAAGTATGAAACAACGAGCTGGTGAGCTGGTGAATTTCCCTCAGAACATTGCCAATGATAATATAGGGGTAAGGCAACATTGAAATCAATGGCTTGTCGTAATACAACTGTTTTATGTACTGTCAACAAAACACAATTATTATGACAACTTTAAATGTAGCAGCTATTATTAATATGGTAGGAGCTGTAATAACCAAAAGTTAGTTGGCTTACTTGATCACATGCACTTATCCCATTGTGTGGCTGGCTTTCCAAGTCATTAGTGAGCAAAGTGAGATGGCACATATCAGAACCCCAAAAGGCACATGCCACACATAAGTCTGTTATTATGGCATAAAATGGCAGTTGAATGATGCGTAGTTTAGCCTCCATAGCCAGAAAATCAGTTTTTATTATAGAAGTTCAATATTGGTGTTTCTGTGAAAATTTAATGCCAGATTTGAGTTTATAACATTGAGACTCTTCACTCAGTAGTGCTGTTGCAGAGAATGTTTCTATGATGGTTTTTTACTGAAGCATAAGGCAGGAGCCTTATATTATGGAGGGATCTCACCTATACAGTACTACATGTCTATATTGTACTGTATGCTAACATAAACAACGCATGCACATACATGTAAATATATAACCCTATGCAGAAATGCTCTTACACATGCACGATATATAATACATAGTCAATGAATACTCATGATTGTGACTGTTATATTCTTACATACATATATCACTGATATAATTGCATGACTGGCTATTCTCTTAGTCTTCACTCCCCTTCACTTTAGCAACTGCTTCAGAATAAGATGGTGGTGGAGCAAACTGATAATCAGTTACAAAACCATACACTGGGGCATACTGTGTCTCCCCCATGGTGTAATTGTCATCTCCAATAATCACTGGTGGGTGAGCAGCGGAATAGCTGTAAGCCGGTGGAGGATAAGCATTTGTTGTGGCTGGAGGGTAATGATTCCCAGCTGCAGAGGGAGGGAAGAAATTTCCAGTAGGAGGAGGGTAGGTATTGCCTGCTGGTGGGGGATTACGCACTGGTTGATAATGATTTTGAGATGGTAGATTATTTGTAACAGTTCCTCTTCCTCTAAATGGTACATTTCCAATTGTTATTGGGATGGTAACATGGAGATTAGTTAAACCATATCCCCTCATGCGAGTTATTGATAGAGTTATATTTAACTCGTAAGATACTTGTAACATACCACAGCTACTAATGCTAGGAACTGTGGCTGGGATGGGTAGCAATTCATTACTCCAATTTGAAGTCCCTCCTACCTCAATGCCTGGACCCTCGATTCTCTGAATCACCCGATACTTAATACAGGATCTCCCGCATCGTGAGGAGAGAGTTATCTTCCGCTTCAAACTAGCTCGTACAGCTGTCACTCTTCTGTTGCTATGATTCTCAGCTTCTACACTGATAGCAATTGACTCTCCAGGACAATATCCACCTCTGTCTGTTGTGACTGACAGTGAGATGGGACCAGAAGTACACCAAAGACAGTGTAGTGTCTTATCTTTGGAACATAACAATGGGGTTGTCAGCTGGGGTTGGTTGATGTCAACACTTTCATTGACAGTAATAGCTCTCTTTGTGATGTGGTTATGTTTCTGTGGTGATATAACAGCAGCTAATACATATCAAATGTAGCCACATTGACTTTCAAAAGAAGTTGGTAACACCAAGTTAGAAGGAAGCTGAAACTGAAATGGAAACTCGTACCTGCCAGCAGCTAATTTTTCAGACTTTTTCCCATCACCCCACAACTGTCTAGTAAAGCGGAATATAGCATCAGAGTTGGAGTAGGGGGTCCACTGACTATTCCCATACCCTCTAGCGGAATAAATATTTCTCTCTACCCAGTGAATGTGGACTTGTCCAGACAGTACAATTGAGATTCCTTGCATTTTCATCGACTCGGATAGTTCCAGGATAACACTTCCTTCTACGATGGATCCCGCAAAATACACTGGATTACGACCAACCAGAGTGATAACGAATACCTTCACTTTTCCCATTTTGATGCAGTGATGCTTCTCTCGACGCTACTCTCTCGTAGCAAGAATGTTCGTTTTATATCAGTGTAGGCGGCATTATTAAATATTATACATAGACTAGATAATTTTACGTGGGGAATAACTTATACGTTACGTAATAGCAATGACGTAACTCCTTAATTTCCCAAAATTGTAGATTATGGCTTCTTAATAAAGTCATTATTATGCCTCTACGAATATATTAATGTGTTACCTGGAAGCCCAAATACGCATTACTATACTCATAACAATATAAGCCATAATCTGCAACTAGATATACGTGTAACGTTTACACAGCATCGACGTCATTGCGTTTACACAAAATGGCGGCCGATATAGTATGGGCACCTTCGTAGGGGTGGGGTAAAACCGGGACGGGGACGGGGAAAATAAGGATAAAACCGGGACAGGGACGGGGATGGCCAACAGGAGTAAAACCGGGACGGGGACAACCAAGGGTATAGGGACCACAGACGGAAGGTAGCTATCATCTAGCTAGTCTACTGTGTACTTAGCTACTACAGGTATGATTAAACATGCATTTAAGCCTATAGAGGCTCGTGACCAGAGCTTCATGAATTAGCTAGCTAGCTATGTGCTGTTAGAGTATCGTGCATAGCGATCATAAGCGATTTTCTCTGAACAGATTGGATATAGCTATGTAGCTATAGCTAACCAAAAAAAAAACCAAGTAGCTTTGAGGTAACCTTTAAGCATATAAGGTTTGAGAGATTTTGACGTCCTTAGCTAGTGCATGGCTTAACTAAGGAAAAATCAAGTAGCTTTCTCGGGTAACCTTTGAACTACCGTATAAGGTTAGAGAGATTTTTACATCCTCAGCTACGTAGCTACATAAACCCAGACCTCACAGTAAGAGACTCTTGAGCGATTTTTCAAATGGATTGTGAAATGGAAGACTAGTCAAATTTCGCGCTCAGATTGTAAACTACCTTCTAGTTGTAGATTACTTGGAGAATGCTGTATAAGGAGTACATCAACACTTTTGGATGCTAATCCTCCCATCCAACCTAAAGGAGGGACAGTGTTTCTTTATGACCTAGGAGCGCAGTGGAAAGTCAAGAAGAAGCTAAGGCAAGTGGAATTATTCAGCTAAAAGTGCATGCTGAAAATTAATTTACTCACATGTGCCCGTATACTATATAGTGATACTATAGGTAGCTATGCAATTCAATTGGCATAATTATGTGTTCAAATGCATTTCATATGTATACATCAACACTACTGTACGTTATTATGTTTGAGCACTACATGTGTACAAAAGAAACAACTTTTTTTGGTTTTTCTCTGTTATAATTAGCTATAGGCCCAACTTTGTATGGATATATTATTATTATGCACAAGACTTTAGCAGCTAATTATCAAAAATTCAAAATGTTTGTCCTTATTTTCTATTAATAGTTGTAAATACACTAGTTTTTTTCATTTATATCTTCAGCATACAATGAGCCTGCCACAATGGAGCTGAACTATCATGCTGGAATTGCTATTAGTTCTTGCTTATCACACATAAGTTCAGTGCTTTATAATACTGATTATGCAGATGTTATTACAGTAGTACATGCTGCTCAGTAATTGCAGCTTGTATGGATGAACGCCTACAAAACTGAATTGGACAATGAAACTGCTACAAAAATTCCATACACGATTTCCTTTCTTTGAAAGAAGCCAGTGATAAAAATGTTTGATCTTTCTTCCTCCTCAGGTAGAGGATTTTTTCAGTCTGAGATGGATGATGAAGTTAAACTTCATTGCTTTTGCTTGACTCCTTGGATTGATGGATCACATTTCCCATCCCAGTCGATGTCATGGGTTATCGTGGAACTGAATTCCCCAGCAAGCCACCTTGAAAGGCACAATATACCATCACTGATCGAATTGATGCTACTGCCTGTACAGAAAACAGTGTAAGGGATCAGTTTTATGCATGCAAAGGTAAATCAAACGTTTTGTCATGCCTGTTTACCAATAACAGTCCATGAATAATTCTGATCAGCATAGAATCAACCAGGCTCAAAGAAATATAACTTGCCATTGTCACTTATCATTATGATCAGCGTTATTGACTTGGTGGTTGCACCATCAATACTGGAGGACATTGTGTCTCTATCATGATGTGGCATGGACGTCCCTACTATTATGGTGGTATGAAGCAAAACAGGAGTGATTTGTCAAATATTCCTGTAACATGGTCACAAAGTTGAAAACTTCAACTGATTCATATGCTAATTAAATTTTGTAGAGAATAACTCTATGTTTCACATCCACCCTATATAGCTACATCTATGATTTCTCTTAGCATTTGTTTTATTATACTATAGGTATACTGAGGTGCATTTGTAATTCATTGATTTTGGTGTCTTGTATAGCTAATCCAATATTTTCAGTGTTTATTATGTCATCATTGTCTTATCAAGTATAGAGCTAGTGGCAATCTTCTATTACTAAGTATAACTATACAATAGCTCTAGTGCATGTTGGAAGTATATCAGTCGCCCTGGCCACCCCAAACATTTAATTTAAGCACCATCATGAATATGATGAACAAATGAAATTAAGTATATAGATCTAACCTAGTAGCTATAAATGCAATGTGCACAAAATCATTAAGCAAAATCATATACATATGGCTGAGCTACTTGAAAATTCATGTGTATGGACCCTCGGTCAACATGCGACCACATGCATATCTGACCAACTTGGGTCAGCTGTGGTAGCGATTCCGGGATAATTTTAAAAATAATGGAAATAATTTTTATTTAGCATCGCCTTGTGCAGTAGTCCCTGATGATCTCATAAACACTTAGTTTTTAAAAATCCGTCATAGAATGGTGGAGTTATAAACAATTTTGTCCTTTAAAATAGGCAAAATTTTCTCCGTATCTTTCCATTGAAAAAGTCCCAAAAATGGTACAATTTGAACAATTGCTTATAACTGAGCTTTGCAATAACATTTTGAACTTCTGTTTTCTGTTATAAATACCTTAATACATGGCCCACAGTGTAACCTTACTTGTAAGACCCTCTGAATAAAGGTCACCTCCATAGAAAGCCACTAAATAGTTGCATGCATTTAGCATCTTGCGGATGGCAAAACAACATATACATGGTGAAGTGCAACCACTCTGTACCAGTCACCTCCACTTAAAAATACAATGTGCATGCAAAGCAAGGAGTTGTACTGTTGATTTATAGCTGCTTATATGATTATTTTGTCTATAATATACAGCTCCTTGACAGCTACCAAAATGGCGCATCAAAGAGATGAGCCGTTTGTGGTGCAAATTTGCTGACTTTTAGCATAGTAGCTAATATTGAAAACTAAATAGACAAAAATGCTCACCTTGGTGTAACTAACATGTGCTGGGTCGTTTCTTGCAAAATGAGCATAACATTGTGTTGGCTATATTGCAAAATAATCTTATAAGAAAATCCATCCCTCCTGGAGGAAGACTGAGTGTGGCCCCGACTAGACATTGGGTGACCTGCAGTTCGATTCCTGGGGTTGGAGGGATTTTTTTCCTTACTTTGGCCCCTTTTCTGTTACACCTTTCCAGCTACTGTATAAGTCATTAAGTCTAAGTCCTTGAAACTAGGTTAGGTAATCCTAAGGCTGCAGCACATGTTGTTGTAGACCTTCAGTGCTGGTCACTGTAAAGTGTTAATAATAATAATTATATAACCAAGTACTAAGAATAATACGAAACGCGGTTAAAATTACGTAATAAATAAATAAATAAATAAATAATTAAATAAATAAATAATTAATTAAATAATTAATAATTAATGTTTGAGAAAACTACGAGGCCTAGAGACATGAACTAACCGGGGATAGATTCGCCTGTGAATGAAGGCACAAACGTATAATCGTCGCTCCTGTTTGTGCTGATGACTTGACCATACGTGTAATTCTATATAACGCCCTGTACCACACCCTTGCTTAATTACTTACATATTGCGCGAAGAAGATTAGTGATGCCCGTGCAGGAGAGCCAGAAGCCACCTGTGTAAACAAGAAGATTACAGAAGCCACTTGTGTAAACAAGAAGATTACAAGTAAGTTTATATGTTTGTAACATCTCAAGTCTCCATGCCAGCTGCCAGTGGATTCACTGATTCATGTAAATAAACAATACAAGAAAACATTAAACTGACATATGCCACGCTCTTTACAATAAGCTTACAGTTACATATAAAATACAAGTAAACAATTTTGTCTTGTGCAGCTGGCATGGCGAACTTTCTTTGTGTTGGTGTCAGGCAATTCAATACGTGCTTAATCTTTTTTGCCTTCACCTGGCGTAGCTACTAGGCTCTAGTGGCTTGGCTGTCTTCCTTTATCTGGTTCATCTGGCTTGCATACGCCTACAGCATTGTGTAGCTATCTCCTGAAAGTTGTGTATGCATAACTATGGTGTGTCACCCATCACTGTGCCATTGCTACATCACTGATGAACCTTACTTAGCTCTAGTTGATGTTGATATGCATTGCTGTATATTGGCTAATAATTTTTATCTGCATGGTGATGTTGCCTATAATGTATTGCTGCATACAATACTGCAATAATGTATAGTTCTCTCCTGTATGTTTTGTATACATATACTTTGTACACATCACTGTGCCATTTATACCACACCAATGATGTACTGGCACTTAGCTACTGGTGGCCTTTAGTTACGATGCCACTATAGTGTTATATCTGTCACTACTGTGACATATTGAGTTGATTTGGGGATAATGCATTCACCACCTAATAGCCTCACCGGGGGGCTGTCACGTTGGTGTATGTACTTGGTTATATGTGACGCAGTCCTAGTAATAAAAATAATAATAATATAATTGGCATAAAACTCCACACAAACATATTTGTAGCAGGAAACTAACTGCACCATCGTATTCCTTGCCCCCAAAACCCTAGAAATGATCCAATTGTTTGATCAATCGCTCGTATGGCAGCGAAATGATTGTGCCAACTCTCCAATGGAAGATTCACGGAGAAAATTTTATGAAAAATCAGTTTACGGAATTCCGGAATCGCTAGCTGTGGGCATGGCAAGGAAAGCAAACACACTAAGTATAAAACTAAAAATTACAGAGAACAAACTTCATTGACTTCAAATCTGATCACGATACGTTTATATACTACAGCGGAATGCCGTGCCGACCTTGCTATCCAGCTTGAAGACTAAAGCCGCCATTTCGGCTCTTCCTTTAACATCGCCAGTTCTCTATATATGATGAGCAGCTATAGGGATATAACTTCTGGATACTTGCTGTCCCCGTCCCGGTTTTACTCCTGTTGGCCGTCCCGGTTTTACTCCTGTCGGCTGTCCCGGTTTTACCCTTATTTCCCTGTCCCCGTCCCGGTTTTACCCCGGCCCCTTTTGTACAGAAGGTTTATGATTATGATTGTATTATATTGGAAAGACAGCAATGTGCTGATACACATCCAATAATATAAATCGACTTATAAATGTTGGCCCAGGAGTTTGTCATAACTAGATGGTGGCAACTGATTCCATGGCTTTACTATAGTATATAGTTCTGTAAAAAAAAAGCATTCTTGATAATGTTGGGTGTGTGATGGTGGTAACATAAAATGTAGTTGGTGGAATTGTCTGGTGGTGGAGGTCTGTGGCAAAAAATATTGTGGCATTTGTATGGCTGGCTCTTGATGGTGAACATATCAAACAATCAAGCGACTTTAAAAAATTTTTTTTTCGTTCACAAGATACACGCGTCTACACTGGAAGCAGGTTTTCAAGGCTCTGTCATGGAGCGCAGTGGCGGATCTAGAGGGGTTTCTGGGGTTTCGACAGAAACCCCTTTTTAAATTTAGCTCAGTGGCACATAAACATTGTTGCACTGACAATTTGTCATAGCAAACAACTATATACCACTGTATTTCAGTGGTATGCATGCAGTTGCACTTAACTGACACCATTTATAGGTATTAAACCCTCAGCAACACTTCACTTTTCATCTCTCGCTGCATTAAAAACGATCGAGATACTCTAATAGAGCAGTCATGTAACTACTCTAATAGAGCAATCAAAGCTACAGATTGCAGTCACCATCTTCGCCCTATATAGTTAGCAATAGTGTTTGTTTAAAGCAATGGATTTATTGTAATTAGTAACTAAAAATATGGCCTAAGATTCGATCTCAGAACTTCTAAAGTCTCAACATTTTCCGGAGAAATGTCATCAGATGCCTTATTCACTATACCAACTTTCAGAAACCCCCTTTTAAAAATCCTAGATCCGCCACTGGAGCGTCAGATAACTTTTAAACCTTTCCCCGGTTCAAGCAGGAATGGCCAGCATGACATCTACTTTCACGTAGAACGTAACAGCTTAATACGGCCTTTTTCATGGTACAAAGTAGGGGGTTTAAACATTACACATAATACCATTGGCAATGAAAATATTGGCTCACCCCAACAATCCAGGCGCGAACTTTTTAACGAACCCCGGTGATACAAGGCTAGATCGCTCCTTGCTTGAACACTTCAGCTAGTTATACCGTTCGTGACGAACGTTTTACATGATACAAATAATTTTATAAAAATCACCATCTCAATCCAATAATCGCATACCCCGGCTGAGCACTGATTATTAGTGACGCGCGCTATATTGCGTGGGCGAGTTGCAATGGAGAAGCATTCCTTTTCGTGAATGTTTAATTCATCAACTTTTGAATGGTCAATAGCCCTTGTACATCATGCTAATAACACGTTAAACTATTTTAATCACATGATCCAACTTTGTACATGTAATCAAACAAATATTAATTTTTAAAAAAATGGTCATTATAAAACTAGCTGTTTGCAGATCTCCAGCATGTAAACCTGTGGAAAAAACGGTCACATTTTAATTGGTGAATTTTAAAAAATCTTTATATCACGCACACACTACACACACACACACACGCACGCACGCGCACTACACTACGCTACACTACATATTCACATAAAAATAAAACACTACAAGGTATGGTAAGGGTTGTTTACATTAGTTAATTTTGTGGTCCACCACATATAGCAACAAGGGAAATGTGTATCTGTGATCAAGAATTTAATTTAGATTCTAATATTATCATAATTAGATGGCCAGACTACCTTTGTCAACTAGAGATGAACTGACTTTTGGTAAAAAGCGGGGGGTACCCAATGCCTTGGGACTCTTGTACACTATGTGAGAAATCCAATCAGAAATACACAAATATTTTAGAAACCAAATCCTAAATCCAAAATCCAAAATCACATAATAAAAATAATGGAGAAAGTGAGTTTAACAAAGTAGACAATGATCGATCACGAATAGCTAGAACAAGATGTAGATCAACAACTGTACAGGTAGTTACTAGTTAGCAATCTCACTAAATGCTTATAAAATACATAAAGATTGGGACTCTCGTACACACCATTTCGGTGTTTTGCGTGGGCGTTGGCTACCCCTCGAAAAAACAAAAACAAAAATACTATACAGAAGATGAGCCCTGCACAGCTACGTGGGCTTCTTTGTACAAAGCATACACTCATCACCTTATTTGCACAGTGCCCAATCGTCATCGTGGACGCTTCCACCTCCCACCGTGCACTAAAGTAAACATTAATTTATTATTATTATAGCATAACACAGCAGCACAATATTACAGCATGATAAATAAACCAAAGTATTTATACAGAAAACTACGTCATAGACATTTAATCGTCTTGGAGCAAGGCCATTTTAACGAAAGCGCAAATTGTGCGTGGGCGGCCGACCACCCCTCCCCTCCGCACCCTCCCACCCACCCACCCCCTATATGATATACATGCTATACAGGTGAGCATATTAAAAGTTGCTAAAATTAACAGGTTTTGTAGAATCAGTTTTTTTAAAAAAAATTCTAATTGAACAAACAGTACATTTTCATACTATAGCTGAATGACAATAAAATACATTGAATTGTTCTGATATGAAAATTCTAGATAAGAGTGGCAATCTGCTGGCTTTCCGTCTTTCTTCAAGTGTAGACCAATTAAGATCTTTCAACATAGATGAAATACTACTATGGAAATCATAGTTGGAAAAACCCACCTTGCTGCTCGTCTCTGTATCATTTCAATTTTGTAAATTAAAGATTTCTGGTATGGGTCCCAAATTTGGGTGGAATATTTCAGACAAGTGATGCATAAGCTTTGGATTTAACCTTGTTGGTACATTTTCTTAGGTTTCTTTTGATGAAATTTAGCATTCTAGTGGCTCGGTTGATGATATTTGTTATGTGAGCGTTCCATGAGGGTATTGGGAGAGATGACGGTTCGCTATGTTAACGTTTGTATACTGCAGCAAGGGGCAGGGTGAAGCATACATACTTAATTACAAGACAAATGCGCGTGGTTTTGCGTCGATAGCAAACTTAAGTCTGTTTTCTTCTGGTGGGGCCATTTTTTTAACGGTAAGACAAAGACAGTTTACAGAAAAATACACATGACAACAAATGCTACAATTAGAATCTGCAAAACAAACTATATAATCACAACAAATAAAATACAACTAGCTACTCGAAAAGGAAAACAACAAAGAAAGAAAAACTACAGGGAAAGGGGAAAGTCATCGTCACTACCTTGCAGAGCCCATAGTAGGTATGCAAAATGTGTACATTTAGCCATAACTAACAATAAAACTTTCCTTAAATATAGCCAGCATCAGCTACTAAAACTGAACTAATAATTATGTGGAATTCATCTGATGTGGAATCTGATGTTCAAAGATAAACATAGCTACTGCTGCTGCTACTACTACACATGGTTGCTTGAGTTATGCTGGAGAATTGTGGATTGCCTTTTATTGACAATAATTTATACATATGGTTTATCTTAGCTGTTTGCGTTATAGTTTGTGATGAGTGTTGCCTGTTATGTCAGTGCTAATAAAGACAGAATACCCTGCAATTTTTCCATTCACAGTGGCTACTGCATGGAGTCTGAAAACTTGCATCTTCCTGCTGTAAGTACTCTATTATATTTAGAGTATATAAACATATGTTTTTTGTACACATAGTCCTCTCTACAAGAGTAAAATGTCACCTGCAGATAATGTCTCCGTCAGATAAAGTTATTGATATAGGACTAGGGACATGAATGATGATGTGGACAGATGTAGTTCATGTCACTTGTGAAGTGAAAGAAGCTAACTATATATTTGGCAACAGTTCATGTAAGTAACCATGGATAAAACCAGTGTAAATGTGTGGGATCTTGTGTTAATAGCCAAAGAGGGTATTGTAGGATTTTTGTGGCTGTATCTGTACAGTATCACCATTGTTCTGCTGTGTTTCAATTATAAGTATTGTCTAGAAATCATTTGATATTAACGTTCAAGGTCCATTGAGAAAGCTTATTGTAGACTACTATATAAACACGTATCAATAGTCAAAGGTACAATCAATTTAGCTTTTGGTCTGTAGTAGCAACATATTAAATATTATGCTTCTCTTGCTATAGGTCACAGAAGTGGAAACTGATTATGTGCAATGAAAAAGTGGCAGTCTCTTCTTCAGGTATGCATACAACAATTCTAATTGTTTGTATGTAATTGTTCTGATCTTTAGATAAATGGGCATGTCTGATTCAGCTGAACAAGTGCTACAGTAAGACAACAAGTATATCAAACAATTCATAATTTTAGCCATACCTTTATTTGATATTTTTTTTAGATTTGAGGTGGAAGAAAGACTTTGTGCTGATAACATGTGACAGTGAACATGGTATGTAGTAAGAACATACACATACTGTTTTGTAATTGCTTACCTTTTTATATAGCTATTTCAAGACTATTCCAATCACTTGGTAGTGGCATAGTTACTTCAATGGCAGCCACCTGAACAGCATTCAAAAGATCTAGATGGAGGAGAACCTTCAGATATGAGGATATCAGGATCAAGAGTGGCAGAAGCCAGTATCTTTGTCTTTTTGCACTAGAGATCACTGCCTGGATATTTGAAGATGATATGATGAATTAAGAACTCAACTATAGGACTGACATAGAACTCAGTTGTAACAGATGCTACTATTGCATTTTAGAGTGCTATTACGTATTACATTTCTAAAAGTGTCAATTCAACCAAACCTTGTAAATTCAACCCAAATAATCATGTTGTTTTAGCACCATCTATGCATTGGTTAATATAGCACCAGAAGGTGGTGTTATATTTGGTACCATCAAATTACACCTGGTTTTGGTGTTATTTCAACACATCACTTTTAACAGTGTAAGGTCACAGACAAAAGCACTATAAAACCAATGCCTATTCATATGGTGAAACATTTAGGCTCTATTTTTTTAACTGTGGTCAGACAGCTTTAGGCAGTAAGCTTATATTAAGGCAAACAGACTAAAATTTGGGTTTGGGCTGCGTCTGGCTTTAATACCACTAAGACTCTTCAGTTAAGATGCCTTTTCAATGCACAAAATATTTCTGTAATGGTTTTATGGGCAACATTTCGGGTGCGTGCATCATTTGGGAGGGGGATCCCTACTATACAACAGTACTATACTGTATGACAATGTAAAACCAAATGCACACTTTTAAACATTAGCTATATTATGTTCACGTGCAATCATGCAGTGAATATTCTGGATTGTTACTATATTATTACCATACAAATGGTACATAATGTATGTATATACATAAATAGAATTTTAGTTATCACCACCCTTCACTTTAGCAACTGCTTCGGAATAAGATGGCGGTGGAGCAAACTGATAATCAGTTACAAAACCATACACTGGTGGGTACGCAGCAGAATAATTGTAAGCTGATGAAGGATAAGGAGTACCAATAGGTGGAGGGTAGGGATTACCAGTTGCAGGAGGAGCATTGACATTTGGTGGAGGATATGGGCTACCTTCTGGTGGATAGGAAGTTTGTACTGGTGGATTTCCTACTGGAGGATAACTGTTTGTAGCAGGTTGTCCTCCTCTAAATGGCACATTTTCAATTGTGATTGGAATGGCAACATGGAGATCAAGGGAATACAGAAATGCAACTGTTAAGTGCAAAACATATGACAACTTTAAAATTCGGCAGCATATGCTAGGAACTGTGGCTGGGATGGGTAATAATTCATTACTCCAATTTGATATGCCACCTGCCTCAATTCCAGGACCCTGAATCCTTTCAATGACTTTAGTACTAGAATGAGAATGCCTTTGGGCATAATACACTACTACTTGCTTTAAAGTAGCTTGTACAGCTGTTACTCTAGTGTTGCTATGATTCTCAGCTTCTGTACTGATAGCAATTGACTCTCCAGAACAGTATCCACCTCTGTCTGTAGTGACTGACAGTGAGATGGGACCAGATGCACAGCAAAGACAACACACTGTCTTCTCATTGGATCTTGATAATGGAGTTACTAGCCGGCATGTGTTGATGTCGATAATTTCATTGACGGTAATAGCCTTCTTTGTTGTATGGTTGTGTTTCCATGACCGTGACATGGTAGCAGTTAGCGCATACCTAATGTAACCATTGTAACCCTCATAAGATGTTGGCAACACCACGTCAGAAGGAAACTGAAATTTAAAAGGAAATTCATACCTGCCAGCAACTAGGTTTTGAGATTGTTTTCCATCACCCCACAACTGTATCATTATGTTGTTGAAGATAGTCTCAGAATCACTGTAGTGCTCGGTATAAGAGCTTCGTCCTGAGTCAGTGCTATACTGTTCGGTCCAGTGAACATAAGCCTGACCAGACAGTACGATCGAGATTCCTTGAATTTTCTTCGGCTCAGATAGTTCCACGATAACATTTCCTTCAATGTTTGATCCCGCGAAATACACCGGATTGCTGCCAGCCAAGGTGATAACAAATATATTCAACTTTCCCATTTTCAGTAGCTCAACGTCTTTCTTGCCACTATTTTCACATGAAAGGAATGTATCCGCTGTACTGATTCTAAGGATTCTTTACGCAGATGACGCATTGTGAATCAATTAATTTACAGACAAGGGGTAGCTTACAAGCTGCAAGGGGCCATTCACGCTCAGAATCGCGTACGAAATTTGAAATTTCTCAGATTTTCGTAAAAATTTCAAGGTTTGAGCTTAAAATTTCAAACTTTGAAATTAATTTCTGAAATTTCAAAATTAATTTCTGAAATTTCAAATAAACTTAATACTACCTTTTTTGTGTTGCAATTATGTAAATCCAGGCAGTAAAAGATAACAGTGCATGCAGGTAAGTAACAAACAGCATTAGCTATATATAGTACAATACATTATTGTCTATATTGTTCACAGAACCAGTCAGCATCTTCGATTCTTTAACTTCATCATTTGGAGATATGCATTTGTCTTGGTGGAACCATTCTTGACATTGCTCACAAAACACCATTGTTCCTCCATCGTCTGGTTGTAAACAGACCGGACATATAAATAACTTCACCTGTGTTCTCATATTACTCATCAATCTTTTTTAACCACTGGAAACTCAGTCAAAATTCTATTTTCTAGGCATGATATTCAATATGCTGTACACCCTGGTCATCCCCTTGTACTTTTAGACCACCCAGAGTTAACTACTGCAGGACTAAAATTAATATTAAATTTTATACACTACTTGCATGCATACACAAAGGTATCACAGTACCATTAAATTAATGAAAATACCCTAGCTACAGTATAGTACCTTAGTTGGCACATGCAGTATACGTACGTATGTAGAGCCATAAATGAGGTTATATACTGCCTAATAATTATCGTAAATCATATAATAACCATAAAATTAAGCCTATTCTCATTATATAATTATAAAGACATGCTGCTTATGTCAGCACAGAGTGGTATGACTGTCAAAAGTTCATGCTCAGTGCTGGATGTAAAATAAAAAGAATTCTACATAGCTAGCTTCAGTTGTTTTTTTTTCAATTTCACATTTATAAATAGCCAACTATTTAAGCTAACAGCCCATGCACTTCCCTAGGTGAAAGCTACCACATACAGATACAAAATTCAGTACTGATAGCTAAATTTATATAGCTTGCATACCTCTTGAATGAATATTAGTTACTAAAACTGCAAACAAATCAGTTGCTCCTTGTGAGGTCCACTGAAATCTGCTATGCCTATAAAGACTGAAATCTGAGCTGTAAATTTCACTGAAGCAGTAAAAAATGAAGACACTATAGATTACAGAATTGTGATTTCTAAGATGGCTTATATGTACAACACTTAAATGATTTCTTTTATGTAATAGCTTGCATAGATATGGGTAATACAGGTGATGTTACGATAACGGGGCGCGCGTTAATGAAAAGTCCGTGCCAAAAATTTCTGATCTCACTCCAAATTTCAAATTTCGAAATTAATTTCTATGTGGTTGTACGAAATTTCATAGCGTGAGTGGCCCCTTGACAAGCTGGCACTCTCGTACACTGTCAGAGAAATCCAGTTATAAATCCATTAAATATTTAGAAATCCTGAAATCTATAATTGCCTTACATTTTTGTTTCCGTCCGTTCACGCATTAATTTCATGAACTTCGAGGGCAGCAACCAGCTAAAATCCTCGAAGATGAGGCTTTCAGACAATTACTAGGTAGCTACAATGACTATTTGGAGCAACTAGGTGTTGAATGTTTCGTAAATCAATCATTACAAAGCACGATTGTGCTCCTGTCAAGGCTTCTTTGGTCCCCTTTTGTCTACTGTCCCTGTTTCTTACACAAGTAGCAGTGTGAACACTACTGAACCATCTTGATAACTTTTTAAAAATATTGTATTATAAATACTTTGAAATACTTAAATATTGGGACTCTTGTACGCTATCGAGGGGTAAAGCAGATTGCATTTCCGTTTAAAATTTCGTGACGCATGCGCTTAGTTGCTGCACAGGGTAAGGTATATATTATCTATGGTTGCTGACGTTGAAGGCTAAGATTTCCACTCTGTAAAGGTAGTTCCGTGAAGGATTGTATTTATGCACCTATCAATGTTAAGCCCCCCCCCCCCCCCCCCCCCCTAGTATGGGGAGGGTGGGGATATAGTGGGGATTTGATCAAGTGGAAAGTCAAATTCCCCTACCTGGGGGAGAATTATCAGGTCAAATCCCCACATACTCCCATGCACCCTATGAGGTGGGGATAGGAAAGGGATTTAACAAAAAAAAATATTTGTGCTGCTTTTCATTGCATAGGTAACAGTCAACATAAGGATGTCACCAGAAGTATAACAGCAAACTTATCAAGTTTATTGTGTTTGTATGTATCAAGACACACGGTAGTGTGTCGTGCAGCCCAAGAAGCCGGCGCGCAACACCCGTGAGTATATTCACAGGAAGAAAGAAAACGCATTTTTCGCACCACCGTAGCTCTGTGTTACCTCGATGAAACAAGCCGATTTTTGCTGTGGACATTCTCTCTACCTACAGGACTCCACATTCCACATTTGAGCGAAATCGCTTAAAGCGTTCCCGAGATATGCGACTTCAAAAATCAAGACACACGTTAGTGTGTCGTGCGGCCAAGAAGCCGGCGCGCAACACCCGTGAGTATATTGACAGGAAGGAAGAAAACGCAATTTTCGCACCTCCGTAGCTCTGTGCTGCCTCGATGAAACAAGACGATTTTTGCTGTGGACACTCCCTCCAACTTCAGCACTCCACATTCCAAATTTGAGCGAAATCGCTTCAAGCGTTCCCGAGATATGCGACTTCAAAAATTGGCTTAGTTTCTTCGTTTTTTTTTTCTTCTTATTTTTCTTCCTCTTTTCGCACACTTACAAAAACTGCTATAAAACGCGAATGCCATATCCGATTGCCTTGACATTTGGCACACTGAAGCGGGGTATAAAGGCGCATCTCTGTACCAACTTTGGCTAGGATACGATAAACAGGAAAAGAGTTATGATCGATTATTCACGAAAAACAACACCAATATGTTGTCAAGCCTACAGGGTAAACCGCGTATGGGAAGAAGCTGAAAATCGGTGGGTGAATAGGTTAACTATTGAACCTCAAACCTTTTCTGGTTTGAAAGAAATCGAGCTAAAAACCAGGAAGGTACAACGAAAAAACCAACAGTGTGTAACAATTACGCAATCGAGATTAGCTAATAAAAAACGACTGCTTGCCACGCCTACCAGATAAACCGCTTGGGGTAATGCTATGAAAATCGCTGTATAGATGGAGTAATCATCTTAGAAAAGCTCTTCAATGGTGTAGAAGAATCAGACTTAAAGCCACGGAGTTATAACACGAAATCCAACTTGGTGCAGCAAGTGCGAGATCGAGATACTCTAATAGAGCAGTCATCCTAATAGAGCAGTCACCCTGAAGAGAATTCAAGAGATCAGCTAGAAACAGGTAACCTGTATAGAGATCAGCTACAAACAATTCACCCTGTAGAGTGATCAGCTACAAACAATTCACCCTGTAGAGAGATCAGCTAGAAGAAGTTACCTTGTAGGGAGTTCTTGCAACTATGGAAAGAGATAGTTCAGCTAGAAGAAATCACCTTGTAGAGTTCAGCTACAAAGAAACTACCATGTAGAGAGTTCAACTACAAACAAATCACCCTGTAGAGAGATCAATAGAAGAAGTTACCTTGTAGATAGTTCAGCTACAAAGAAACCATCATGTAGAGAAATCAGCTGCAAAAAAATCACCTGTGGAGAGTTCAATTACAAACAAATCTCCCTGTTGAGAGATCAGCTAGAAGAAATTATCTTGTAGAGAGTTCATCTACAAACAAATCACCCTGTAGAAAGATCAGCTAGAAGGAGTCACCTTGTAGAGAGTTCAGTTACAAAGAAACCATCATGTAGAGAGTTCAGCTGCAAACAAATCTCCCTGTAGAGAGATCAGCTAGAAGAAGTTACCTTGTAGAGAGTTCAGCTACAAACAAATCATCCTGTAGAAAGATCAGCTAGAAGAAGTTACCTTGTAGAGAGTTCAGTTACAAAGAAACCATCATGTAGAGAGTTCAGCTGCAAACAAATCACCTGTAGAAAGATCAGCTAGAAGAAGTCACCTTGTAGAGAGTTCAGCTACAAACAAATCATTCTGTAGAAAGATCAGCTAGAAGAAGTTACCTTGTAGAGAGTTCAGTTACAAAGAAACCACCACGTAGAGAGTTCAGCTACAAACTAGTGACCTTGTAGAGACATCAGTTACCTTGTAGAGAGTTCAGCTACAAAGAAACCATCATGTAGAGAGTTCAGCTGCAAACAAATCACCTGTAGTGAGTTCAGCTACAAACAAATTACCCTGTAGAAAGATCAGCTAGAAGAAGTCACCTTGTAGAGAGTTCAGCTACAAAGAACCATCATGTAGAGAGTTAGGCTGCAAAGAAATCACCTGTAGAGAGTTCAGCTACAAACAAATCTCCCTGTAGAGAGATCAGCTAGAAGAAGTTTCCTTGTAGAGAGTTCAGCTACAAACAAATCATCCTGTAGAAAGATCAGCTAGAAGAAGTTACCTTGTGGAGAGTTCAGCTACAAAGAAACGTTCAGCTGCAAACAAATCACCTGTAAAGAGCTAAGCTACAAACAAATCTCCCTGTAGAGAGATCAGCTAGAAGAAGTTTCCTTGTATAGAGTTCAGCTACAAACAAATCACCCTGTAGAAAGATCAGCTAGAAGAAGTTACCTTGTGGAGAGTTCAGCTACAAAGAAACCATCATGTAGAGAGTTCAGCTACAAACAAATCTCCCTGTAGAGAGATCAGCTAGAAGAAATTACCTTGTAGAGAGTTCAGTTACAAAGAAACCATCATGTAGAGAGTTCAGCTACAAACAAATCTCCCTGTAGAAAGATCAGATAGAAGAAGTCACCTTGTAGAGAGTTCAGCTACAAAGAAACCATTCTGTAAAGAGCTCAGCTGCAAACAAATCACCTGTACAGAATTCAGCTACAAACAAATCACCCTGTAGAGAGATCAGCTAGAAGAAATTATCTAGTAGATAGTTCAGCTACAAACAAATCACGTGCACCCTGTAGAAAAATCAGCTAGAAGAAATTACATTGTAGAGAGTTCAGCTACAAAGAAACCACCATAAGAAATCACCCTGTAGAAAATTCAGCCACAAACAAATTGCCGTGTAGAAAGATCAGTTAGAATAAGTTACCTTGTAGAGAGTTCAGCTACAAAGAAACCATTCTGTAAAGAGCTCAGCTGCAAACAAATCACCTGTACAGAATTCAGCTACAAATAAATCACCCTGTAGAGAGATCAGCTAGAAGAAGTTACCTTGTAGATCGTTCAGTTACAAATAATTCACTCTATAGAGAGAGCATCTAGAAGAAGTCACCTTGTAGAGTGTTCAGTTACAAAGAAACCACCATGGAGATTTCTGTAATCAATATATGTATTATATATATACAGTGTATAATTTCTGCATTTACTGATAAAATATTTAAAGTACATCTACAGTACTTCATCTTTTCTTCTTCCTGTAGTAAAGAAAAAAAAATTGGTTAAAAAAGTCCCAAAGCTGGCCATAGGCCGGCTTTGGGGTATACAAATACAAAAAGAAGTGAAATCTAATCCAAAACAGCCAAGCTGCAAAAAAAGTGTGCGGCCCTCAAAAAGGCTATGGTGAAAAAAGATGTGAAATCCAAGGTGGCGGCCAAGAAATGGCTGTGATGGTAGGTTAATGGTAAAAATTTTAATAATGACAATTCAGGTGAATTTTGTGCCAAAGCCTTTTTGAGGGCCGCACACTTTTTTTACAGCTTGGCTGTTTTGGATTAGATTTATAATAAACACTGATGGAAAACAATCAATTTTTAACACATCCATAGCGCAAGTATTCATTAGGTGCAACTGTTATCCCAGCACAGCCGTAGTGGAACCAAGCAGTACAGTTATCACAACCAATCCAGTTTTCAGTTAGATCTTCATATAACTCTCCACACACACTGCAAAACACAGCTTCTGGTGTTGAATTTTCCGTAACTCCACCACTTTCAGCAGCTTGTAATGTCTGTTTCTTGAGCCTTCTTGTAGCTGCAGCTTTAGCGGCTCCTCTTTTGCGATTCTTTTGTATTTGCTGCAAATGCTCAAACCAAAATGATACCTCATCAGGTGGTAGCAAACACTTCTTGGCTAATTCTGCAATAAACGAAGGGCTTGGTTCTCCATTCAGTCCCTGAAATGCCTCCTTCATAATGACTGAAGGGGGCTTTGACATAGCTGGAAGGTGATACTCCTTGCTGATATTCAAAAAGTGGCCATAGCATGTGTGAATGCATCAAATAAAAATCAGGAATTATTCACACCCAATATTTTTTCTCTTTATTTAATAATATCACTACACAAGGAATTAGCTAGATAGTATTAAGTTTTGATGCAATTTTAATGTAATAATTTATGGCATCATGTAAATTTTTGACTGTGTACATATTTTTATTGAAATTCTTTATCAAAATACAAATGGCAACAACGTTCATATGCTATGGTGCATAGACTTGAAATAAAGTTCAACAGGTTCACTACATCATTTACAGCAAGATGCCATTTAGTTTTTGTTGATAGGACCAACCATTCTAAAGATATGAATACGTGAAAACAATGTATGAAAGTTGAGGTAATGAAGGACAAATTAACTTCAAGAACTTCTCGGGATTTCTAAAACGTATTTTATTCCTGAAATTCACTTGATGCGTTCACATGTACCATCACATTCTTTACAATTTGTAGAGCCCCATGGTTGATCTGGATCTGGAATCGGAAGTGGAATAAATATGATGTCGGGCCCACCTGGAAACCACCACAAAGATTGTGAGTCACCAACACAGCAAAATGGGTGTGGGCAAGTTGGCTTGTAGCAGCATTTAAGCATGAAGCAGTACTGCACAGGCAAATTTGGAATGCCATGCTTCAATCAAACACTCCATACTCTTTCTATATACTCATATGTATCAGGGTTTTTCTTTTTAAGTTCTTCTTTCTGTACTTTGTTCCCTTTCAAGTAAATCAAAACATTCTTTCTCAGTTTCTGAGTATCTAAAGAGTCTGCACCAGGATATAGCTGAATCTTTGATGAGCCACAAGGTGCTCCATTAACTCTTTCAATGTATAGGTCAGTTGCAGATGTCATATTCTTGCTTAATCTGTCAGCATCCAGCTTACCAGTGTCAGGATTAAAACAAGAGCCATTCAAATTTGGTGGTATAAAACGATTTGCATGAGCAAGAGCTAAGCACCCATTTTGCAGCTCTACTCTGTTCATGTAGCTTGCTCCACTGTTACGGGCTGTAACTAATGTAACATGAGTTGGTCGCTCTAAATGCCGTTTACACCACCAAAACTGAACTTCAACATGGGAGGGCCCTTCATCAGCAGCTCCATCAACACGGACACATTCAATCTTCTTATTGGTGTTAGAAAGGACATTGATAAAAGCAGGTTGTAGCTCATTCACTTTCTCCGACATTTCTAAATCAACATAATGCTGAGCAAGATTTTTCTCATATATTCCAGCACTCCTGCACATAGTTCTCCAGTAGTTTTGGTAGCAGAGAAGTTATAACACGTCGTCTGTAAAATGGAAGGGTAACTGTTTACATAATCAGTATGAGTTGTTAGTAAGTCATGGCCTTTCACAACAGGACTGTGATGTAGGCGATGTGTACTTAATGTGCCTAGGCGAAAGCCAGAAGCATCATCTCTGTTTAAATTCATAATTTCTTTTCCATCTGTAAACTGCAGGTTTGTCAGGCCTCTGTAGAATGCAGCACTCCAATGGTGATCAGGATTGTATTTGATTTCAAAACCGTTACATGATCGTCTGCTGGTGACCTGTGCAACTCCTTTATAGCGACTGGCAGATAATCGACACTTGTTTCTTGCACAGCAAAGCTGTACAACTGTTCCATATGCAAAATTTCTCTGGTAAACTTCTTCCAGGTGTAACTTAATCCTTTCATAAGTTACCTTTTCCTTCACTTGTTTATTGCCATCAAAGGTTAGAACACCTGTATGACGCCATGCAGGCATCTGCTCCAATGCTGCGACTCTTAACAAAGTCCTCAATCCTCCAATGTCTGGATATTCCTTCACAATTCCACGAACTTGCTTGCTGTTTTTGTAATGTAAAAAAATTTTTTTCGGCAATCAGTTTTGCCTTTGTCCGCAAAGATTTTAGGGCTCAAACGAATATTCTATTATTCGAATATTCGAATACCATTTCTAGTATTCGAATATTCGTTTCAAAGGAAATATATAACATCAGTGGTAGAGTACATGAAAATTCTTGATCCTACATAAGCATATCTATGACGTAAGTGATCAAATCATGTTAATTCTAAATTGTATTAAAGAAACATCTTGTACAACCACAGGATTATTGATATCTCATCTATACCAATGCTGAAAAAGAATATTCGAATATTCGGTAGTTGTGAATAAAGAATATTCGAATAGTAAAAACCACAATTTGTTTGAGCCCTAAAAGATTTCCGTCTAATTGCAGCAACTCTTCTCTCAACTAAAGCTCTAGCTTTATCTGACTCATGATCAATTTGCAAATCTAAACAATCATCTGGATTGTCCTCATCTAATTCTGAAACAACATATCCATCTCTTACTGCAGCATCTCTCTCAATCATTGGTTGCACTTCATTCTCAACTGTACAATACGCTAAGTGGGATTGCTTGAACAGAGAATTCTGTTGGTCAGTTAGTCTAGAAGAAATAATTATCTGCATCACTGATTGTTGATTCTAGATTATTGTCATCTAGATACTGTTAAAAGGCTAACCAATAAATAGCACTCTTGAAATAGCACTCTTCAAGTATTTTGATTGTTTCATCTAAACTTAGCTGTTTCTTCTCTTGTAGTATGGCAATAGGATCAGGAATACAATCAGAATCTGATGAAGTGCACTCATCAGAGTCTAAGAGAGTGCTGCAAGACTGCAGAAGAGCCTTTTGCTGAGTTGCAGCGATTTCATCTATAGCAGCATATATGCACTTCCTTTCTTCAATCACACCATCTACCTTTTGTGACCGCTGATCCATCCTTTCTAGCCCATAATGCTTTCTTGCACCTTTAGCAGACAACCCAGATGATTGATACACTGCATACCTTATGCATTCTCGCTCTCGGTCACTGCAAGCCATACGTAAAATATCTTTCAGCTTCCCTTTACTCATAGAAGGCTTTGTATTAATTCCATCAGTTTTTTGGTATAAATTCTGCAATTGGATCAAAAACTGGCAGTAATCAATTTCTTTGACATGTTCCATCACAAATATTTTTGACACTCCACTACTTGGGTGAAGCAGTCGTAGAAAGACCACAGGCATCTTCCCTAGCAATCTTTTGGCACTATAGCTGTAACTGATGGAAAAGCTGTTTTAAACACCTGTGCCAATTCAATAAGGCCATTTGATATTATCAAATCCGCAGCCTCAACTAGACGTCTACATTGGTCACAATGTTGGTGATTTCTCTTGCAATAACATGGCAATGCTGTAATATACTCTTGCAATGACATACATGCAAAATTTGTAGTAGCAACAGAATCATTTAAATACGTTAGTCCATGTGTTGTAGTGTCAAACAGTTGCAGCAGTTCATTCAATGACCTCCTGTCGCTACTGACTTGTTGCTCTTCAACAGGAGGTCGTCGCAAAAATTCTGACAACTCTCTTCACTGTTACTTCCATCTTCATGTTTTTCATCTTCTTGTTCTGCATCTTCTTGTTCTGCATCTTCTTGTACTGCATTTTCTTGTTCTGCATCTTCTTTTCCTGCATATTCTTTTCCTGCATCAATAGTTTGCAGTTGCTCTCTAGAACTGTATTTGTCCTTTTCCATTCCTGACTCTCACACAAATAAATGACTCCAGCTGAAAGTGATGGGGAGCTGCATTTGGAATTGTTGTGTGATGATTGGGAAAGATCATGAGTGCTGGATGACAAGCAAGAAACATCAGTGGTATCAGACAATGTGTTAGAAGCATAATTTCTGGATTTGTTTTTCTGATACCACCTAGATTTCACTTCCTTTTTATTCAGTAGGTCAAGCTCTCGGGATAACAGTCTTTTCTTTTCTTTCAAAGATGTAAGCCATTCAGTAATTTCATCACATTGACGGTAGTCTCTAACTGTCTCAGCTTTGGATCGTCTTCTCTTTGAAAGATATTTCTTCATTAATGTCACGACTGAATATTTTCTTCTACTTCTTTCATTCTAGCTCTTCTGGCTTCCTTGTCAACTTTTTCCCTCTTCAACCCACTGCTACCAGCAACACTGTTTCCATCAACTTGCTTTGAGTGAGACTTTCCTTTCTTAAACTGATAGCTACCACTTGACAGCAACGAATCTCTGGCCCTCTGTAGCAGTTCACCACGATTAGCTAGGAGGATAGGATCATTTTCGGCAAGTTTTGCAGCTTCATCATTCAAACTGCGGTGATAATCTGTAAGGGGTTCCTTATGAAAAATCTTGGCTGCTTCTCTGATATTCTCAGGTATCGACTTCTGTGAACATACAAAGATAATAAAATGACTTGTTTTTGTTTTATAACTGAATGCTTGCATGCAAACCCATTATCCATAGATGCCATATTACACATAGTTTTCAAAATAATGTGGCACTAAAATGAGTTTAATTAAACATTGAACAAGTACCTTTTCTTTTCCTTTCACTATCTGAACTTGTCCTAATTCACCCATGCTTAATGTAGATTGCACCATTTTTGCAGCTGGGTATGTACTGATACTTGTAGCAGCAGAAGCAGTAGTAGCTATAGTGACTGGAGACGTAGTTGATTGCTGCTAAAAATTCAAGCATGTACACCTTAATAAATCTCAGTTTACGTGAAAGTAGCTACTTACAGGAGGATTGATTTTTATCACTTCCACATTCAAAATAGCTTGCGGCTCAACATCTTCACTTTCTAGCACATCTACAAACATGCCATCCCATTCAGCACACTTCTTCTGTAATACAAAATTGGACAGGATTAAACATAGCTAACCACAAAAACATGCTAGCTATGCAGCTATATCTGAATAGCTTTGACTAGTAAACTGTCTTCACTGGTGCTATCCAAAATGTCAGCAAACGTGTTTACAATGCTGGCCTTGACCTTTAGTAGATCTGACTTTCCACCTTCCGAAATAAACGTAACGGGCCGCCTGTTACATCCTAAGCAAACCAAAACAGCTTTTGCACTCATTTCCCGTGTTGTATAAAAACAGAAGCCACAGTGACAAAAGTACACGAGGTGCTGCAGTTTTATCACGGACCAATTCATGGACTGTATCTTCAAGTGATTGCTGCTCTCAGCTTAATCTCCCTACCCTTGAATCAAGACGTTAGTACCTTTCTATTTCTTTCCTCCATAATATTTATCTCCAACGTACATCCATCAAGTTTAATTGTCACTGTAAATTTAATTCAATTTCATCTACTAGAAGTCATCACTTGTCAATAAACCCACCACAGTCAACCATCAACTCTCGTCGTTATTCGTTCTTTGTTAACACTGTCTTTCTGTGGAATTCTGTACCATTAACCATCCTCAATGATCCAAATCCAAAATCCTTCCGGCATTCATTATACCATTATGTGTGTGTTAATTGATGTTTTTGTATTGTTGTGCAGTTTTGTAATTATTTGTTTGTTGTATATTTTTGTAATTGTAGTATTCTTTTTTGTGGCTGACACCTTGTACAGGCTTTGCCTTTTGTGTATGCCTTCCATTGTGGTAAATTTGATGATAATAATAATAATAATAATAATAATAATCACGTGTTCTCTTGCGCTTCACGTCTAAAAATTACTATAGAGTGCTTGTTCAAATTCCCCACCCCTGGGGGCAAAATTTAAGTTCAAATCCCCTCCTAACGCCCCACATAGCCTGTACTGGGGGTGGGGCTTGACATTGATAGGTGCATAAGCAAACTGCACATGGAAACCATTTCACATTACAATGACAAACCCACCAATGGGATGTGCTTTTTAGGGTTCTGACAAATGTGTACCCTCTGAGCCTTAATATCTTTAACCAGGCTGGTCATTGTCTTCTTCTAGTCTTGTTTCACAGCCGATTTTAAATTATAAGCACACATTTTAAATTATAAGCTTGCATCGAAGATGTGTGCTTATAATCTAAAAGGCCAAGGCTATTGACACCGAATAAGTGTCATTTAAAGCTATTAACACCAACTGGTAAAAACTTAGACAAAAGAAGAAATGATGGTGTTTATTGATACTGATGATTGGTGTCAGTAGCCATTAATTGCGTAGAAAGAAAAGTAGGGAAGTCACCTACACCTGCAGATATACTAGCTAGTGGACAATCCCTAATTCAGTCATTGATATAGACTGGTGTCCACTAGTATATCTGCAGGTGTAGGCAACCTCCCTTGTTTCCCTACTTTTTTTCTATGATCCCTAATTGAATTATCAATTCTGTGTTTCCATGGATTTCCTAGTTCTAAAGGTTCCATAGTTCCAGACGTTTCAAGGTTCCAGAGGTTCCATGGTTCCAGAAGTTTGTATCTACGTATGATCACTGAAATCCTGCCTATCTGTTGTTGGTAAATGTATATGCATGACAGTTTAGCAAATATTCTCTACCTGATGGTACATTCACTATATACAAATGGACACGCAGTGACTGTGAGTGAAGTAACATGCTGAATGCTGTAGAACTAGTAGTATGTGGAACTCTTTTAGCTGGAACTGATCTGCTGCTCTGACCCAAACTAATAAGAACAGAGGTTCATCTGATATGGTCAGAATAGTAGAGCAGCATAGTGCAATAGTTATGCAATTTTTGATACAGTTATGAAACTTTATATGTTGTACTCCTTGTGACATAATTTTTTGGATATAGAGCCATCGCATATTTGACCTTTGGTGACCTTTACAGCCATTTTTGTATTGAAAATTCATTGTTTTGTCTTTATCTCCATGAGGCATCATTTTGCACAGTTTCAAATTAAAGGTACTGCTAAAATGAACTACTTGGCTTTTAATTATTTGAAGTAAATAGGTGATTGCATTCCAAAGTTATGATATTAATCACTTAGTGATTTATTTTGCCATACATTAGTCCCAACAGTAAGAGTGCAATTAATCCCAAATCACATGGCCTTGTTTCTGTACTTGCACTGTAAAGTAGCCAACAGAATAACAGAAGCCTTTTATGTGCAACAAGAAAGTGACATAATGAATAGCCAATCAAATAAGCTGACAACAGAAGCCTTTCAAGTGCAGACATTTTGAGTAGCCTATCAGAATTACTGATGTGTGAAGCATTTTAAGTGCTATAACAAAATTAATGATGTAATACAAAGAAGGATGATGCAATCACCTGGTAGAAGTTAATGGCCACATAGAACTGGATAGATGTGTACTGCAAACCACGAAGGGTGGTCACTATGTGATTAGTAGGCAATCACAAACATTTTCGTGCAATTATGGAATAATTGTACTCGTAACAGCCAAAATTGCACTCGGCTTCACCTCGTGCAATTTTGACTGTTACTCGTACAATTATTCCCTAATTGCACTCAAATGTGTATGTAATTACCTATACTAACCATGAATTTCTATGAATTACTTGCCCATTAATTAGTAATTTACACCCCAAGGGCAAAAAATTTCAAAAATGATCATAACTTTGTAGTGGAATGAGATACTAACTTCAAACAAAAATCATAGATCAACACCTTTAATTTGATATCATGTTTTAACAGTGTAAAATAATGTCTCAAGGAGATAAAGACAAAAATGATTAATTTTCAGTGAAAAAATGGATCTAAAGGTCACCAAAGGTCAAATTTGTGATGGCTCTATATCAAAATATATGTAACGAAGAGCACAATTTGTGTGGAAAGTTTCATAATTGTATCACAAAATGCACGAAATGCCCATTTTTTGGTGCTATGCCACCCTACTAGAACTGTTCTTTTCTATGTGACTGACTCATTGTATTTGCAAATACTAAGGTGGTTTAATGGCAAATTTTGAAGAAATGTGGACACTCTGGAGTCTGGACAAAAGCACAACATTTTTCCTATATGCTACACATACCATAAATAGTTTACAATTTTTGATAG
Organism: Dysidea avara; assembly: GCF_963678975.1. NCBI lineage: Eukaryota > Metazoa > Porifera > Demospongiae > Dictyoceratida > Dysideidae > Dysidea > Dysidea avara. Next base: position 9,935,849 of record NC_089276.1, read on the forward strand.
AAACCATCTTACATAAGACTTCCTACATTAGCAATGAAAAGGTTGAGATACCCTAATAGAGCAGTCAAACAAATATTAAAAGTATTCTAAACCACTGAAATCGCTCTCATGGAATTTTAGAGAATGCAACTTCCTTATGAGGAGGGAGTGGAGCATGTATTAGATCCACTAGATAGGTAACTTAGGATGTTTGCACATGATGCTTTCGATTCCCTATGCACAACCACAGGGTGTGCTGTGTTACACACATTATGTAGCTTAACACAGGCTGACAATGCTTCATCTGTTACAGCTGATGCATTCCTAAAGGCTTATCAGAACAATAAGGCATGGCCACCAGGTTACTGCTTGGGCTCTTGCAATGTTACAGACAATTAATGCTTTTTCTGGAATAAGTTATTTTAGTATATACATGATGACAAGCTAAGGCAGAAGATAATTATGATAGTTTGAAAGCATTATTAGCTACATGGTTCTTTGCTTTTATCACCATAATTATGAATGGTGGATCCCAGCACACATCCAAGATATCGGGAGTTTGCCAACATCATTCCAAACACTGCATGGTTGCTATCAACATTAAGTGAAAAATTGCTATCATGGTGTGATCGAATCAGCATGCAGACCAACAGTTCCATATTTAAAAATTGTTCATGCTATATACAGCTAATTTCAAGCTTCTAATAGATCAAAGCAAATACCAGACTATTGGACCACTTGCGAGATTCTCTGATTAATAGTGTACCAATTCTCGAAAATATTTCTGTAAATGATGGGTAGTGTTTGACACATTATCACATCAGCGCCATTTTTCAAAACTTGGATTTGTTGTAATAGCAATATTTCATAGTTTTACAGAGTGTGATTATACTGTATGTCTAACTTGTTTTTTTTTTGTTTTTTTTTGAGAACAGTGAGAAATCTGCATGGAGTTGGTGTACAACTGTTGTAATGGTGCAGTTAACTAATTTGGTTTTATCTTACATGTACTCTTGTGATTCTCCATACTTCAGAACAGTGAGTTAGCTACATAATGTTTAAATAAAGCTGCCAGCATATATGAAAAATTCTTTGCCAGAAGGGTAGGACAATGGAGAAACTTACTCCACAAAGGATGCATAATACATTGAATGATCACCTATGACACATGTACTATAGCTGAGCCATGTCCACCATTCTTTAAACAATGACAATCACAAAGTTCATAATTATACTTCTAACTAGCTTTACTATGTATACACATGAACATCTGGCACCTCATCCATTCTAGTTCTTGTACCTACACTTTAATAATTTGGTACAAGCTTTGGCAGCCACATGCAGTTAAAATGTTCCAAGCAAGAATCCACACATATATGAAATGATAAACATGAAAGTAATTATGTTAATATATTGTCATACAGTTACTTCATTCAACCAGTCTGTTGTTGACTGGACAGTTTTAAGTGTCAAATTCCAGTGATTGCTAACCCTCCAAACCTTTTGAGCTGTCATGATGTCCTGTTTCACATCTACATGGTGAGTTGTCATGGGGTGGTAGACATAGTAGGATGACAATCTTGTGGTGTTACATTGATTTCGGCATACCACTTCCTGTGGTAAGGCAATCAATGTGATGCCTTTTTTCTGCGATTTTCCCTTGAGGTAATAGTTTTTGTCATAATCAAATGGTGTCCACGTTATGTTGGATTTAATCAAGATACTACTAAACCTTGTCTGATCACTGGAAGCTAATTCTACAGGAGTGCTACCTAGTTTTTGCCACATTCTTTCTACATATAACATCAGGAAAACATAAACTAAAGCATATAAACATGGTAAGTCCACACACACACACACACACACGCACGCACACATACACGCACACAAAAAGGCAAAGCAAAGCCTCTGGAAGTTGTACAAAACACAGTTATTTCTTTTCAGTGAACCAGCACTGAGATGAAAAAATCCACGACTGAACCTGGGCAGCTTCAATCCTGTAGGTATCGAATTTACACTTGAACACTTACTAGAGTCTGTCAGGTGGTCAGGATGTTTTCACCTTGTTAATTTTATGTATTTGTATTCATAGGAACCCTAGGAAGTGACTTCTTTAAGACACTTTTATTGCAATGATTCCTACTGATTTGTTTGTAAACTTTCTGTAACAAATCTTATTGCTAGTAGCATCACATCATGAATGGTGCCAGATATGTATCATCTATTGTATAAAAAATGTGCACCCCTGTGCTAATTACTAATAACTAATGTAACCACATCACTGAAGTCAGCCTACATGGTAGTAGCCCATGGGGATTTCAGAAATCAGAAGCTGTCTTTAATAGAGATTATAATTCTATATAAACAGTCTTTAAAGAGAGGCTAATTTGGCCAACAATTATAAATTCCTTGTTTCCTGTCCTAGTCAGGCAAAAAACATCATGTGGGTGGGTGGCTATTATTTATTATATTATTAAAATCTATCATTTAATATCAAGGATATTAAAGGGAGCCCATTAACTCCTAGTTGCTTTTTTTGTCTCTCAGATACAGGAGAGCTAGATTCAAGGTTAGAAAGATTTTACTGGGATTCAACAAGATTCAAACCTCTAGAAGGTTAGGTTTGAAGTGTTGCAGACCCGTCCTAAGTATCAGATTCCATCTATCCAATAATACACCCATGACATTAGTCTTCATCCCAATTACATGACCACACAGCTCCCTGCCAGTAGTAATATTTAGGTCATGTGACTATTAATAAATTTGCATGTGGCTTTAAAATTACCATGCGAGCAGGTGACAGGAAACAAGGAATCTACAATTGGTGGCCTTAGGGACTAACATGTCTTTGGTGTAGTTTGAACATACAATTATAATAATGATCCCAATCAAATTATCAAATATCATGGTTGTCTATAGTAACTTTTATGCACTTGTGGTGCTAAAATGTTATTAGTACATTGACGTGTAGAAATGAAATAATTATATGTGCATGTGAGTACTTCTAGTGTAATTTTATTTTAAAATGACTGTCTGGCAGTTTGGTATTTGGAGATGACGGAAATGTGTATCATTTTGAAGTCACATAACATGAACAAACCAACATGACCAGATGCTGGATACAATATGATGCATGCATGACATGTGTATTAGCATGTGTCTATTTCCTTATGTGTATATGGCTGACATACCAGTATTAGCATTGCCCCTAATTAGCAATAATCCAATGCAGAGACAGAAGCTCCAAGCTTTACGAGCAGCTGATGGCAGACAGTTTGGTGCATTTGCAGTTGATGAGATGATGTCACTGTCATGGAGGTGATCAAATATTGGTTGAATGTTATTAATCAAGATAGCATCAATGTCCATAATGAGCACATCATATCCCCAGTAGTTTAGTAACCTCAATATTGTCAACCTCGTGATGACTCTGGCACTAAATATCCCACTACCATCCATGTCCTTTATTGAGTAAATAATATCATTTATTGTCACCAACTGAGATAGTATTCCTTTCTGACTTAGTATATCACGAGATGACTTATCCGTACACACTACTAACAAGTTCTCCAGTAAAGGCATGGCATTTGACTTAGCATAGATTAACCAGTTGAGTAGGACAGAGAAGTAGTTCATGCTAACTGTCACATATGTAAGTTGTTTACCTATTTTCGCTGCTTCTAATTTTGCTTTCATCTCGGTAGCCCATGGTGAATTCAGTATGTCATGAGGTAGATGTGTTATGTTAGGATAAGGGAAAAGAACTTCTGATTCAGGTGTTATAGAACTAATGACTTGAAGTTGACTATTATGTGTTGCCACATCAACTGGATCAGGATCTGATTTGGGATTTAATTTTTTTTTACGTAAAGGTTCAGAATCATCAATGGTACTATATTCATCACTATTATAATACACTGTTTCTCTACGTATAACATAGTGCTGTAATAGCAGTAGTAACAACAAGGCAAAGACAAGTTTGAATGCATTTCTAGCAGCTGTCATAATTGCTCCAGTTGTTGTTGATATGTACTTTTACTATTAAAAGAAGCACAAAATATTACATGATGTAAGAATGATTTGCTGTTGTTTACATACAGTTCATCAGGAGCAGATCTACAGGGTTTCTGGGCTAGTCAAGTGTATTCAGGCATTTTTTTGCAATGCTGTAGTAAAAGGTTACCCTAATAGAACAGTCACAATCTGTATTTTTTAAAGTTTTCCCTCAAGCATGGCTGACCAGCAACGGTTGCTAAGCATTTTGTGACACGCATTTTGTATGCAACCTCTCTATAGGCATGGATTATTATATTCCCTACCCGGGATTGGAAACCGCAGGCATTCCTGTGTAAAAACCAGCATGAGGCAGATCTGTGTTGAAAAACTTGGTCAATTCAGCTTTGTCACACACACACCCTTTGTAAATTTGAATGGTGCTAGACATGCCATGAAAATAAATCTGCATCTATTATTCACTCCAACAATCAATTATTGAAAAGTGAAGTGGTCATTATGTTTTGATTTGTTTTCAGTCATGTTCCACCCATTCTACAGCATCACAAACAAAGAACAGTAAGCATGAGAAGCGTTATCAATCCAGCTGCACAGGAGTTTAGTGTGATATCTAGTCAAAACAGCCACAGGGAAGTTGTATCATACTATCATGATTCCACACCTTTTCTTTTTTTGTGCAAACAAATTAAACTCACAATCGATGTTTTCAAACCTCTGTATAAGTGATGAATGCAGGTTTGTCTTCCTTCACATATTAGGCGAGCAGACGTGGTACATATATTACTTACAAGTATAAAGAAAAATTTAGAATTTTAAGCTTGGGTTAATGTCCACTATATAGTATATCTGCAGGTGTAGGCAATTGTTTCCCTCCTTTTTCTATGATCCTTAAAATTTTTAATGTTTCCTTATACCGTGCTTGTTTGTTTACCTTTTTGTAACATTATCATGACTGGTGAACCTGTGCATACTGCATCAAAAGAAAGGATGGCACCAGGGAATGCACCCCCCAAATACAGTATCAATTACTGACTTGAAATTCAGAAGTGACAGCAGAAGACAGATGGTACTGCCAGGCACATATGACTATTTTATCCTCATAATCAATAATCATTGTAGTAATTGCTTATGTAAAGAGAACTACTATAGCTATTGTTGGGATATTAAAATTTTTACTGGAATCATGAAATCTTTTGAAATCTCCAGAATCTTGAAATCTTGGCTAAAATCTAGTATCTCGCCCCTCAGTGCATACACCCAATTACTTTACTTACTGTCACTGTACACTTGCATAATGTATGTATGATGCTTGGCTTGTATAGCTAGTCGTAATCAATAGTCATGATCAAATGGTCGTACCTGTGATCTATTTCATTACCATCAATGCCATCAATTACTACAGGACACTTTCAATGTTTTAGAATTCCATAAGCCAGAATCAACTCTCACTTATTTTCCTTCTTGCCATCCACTGTTATAATTATTATGGAACAATTTGCCAGAAGACATGCTATCTATAAACTGTTTTAAGGACGTATTATTAGATTATTTGTCACTTTGATTATCCCCTTTTTTCCCGCTTATATGTATCTGTGTGTTATATTGCTTGATTGAGTCTTACACAGAAATATATTAAAAAATAGTAAATATAACTACAGCTGTAACAGTAGCCACATGTACATGACTCATAACTCTAAGTTATGACTTAATATTGACACTATGCACTCCAATAGAACACATATTTAGTACTAAATACACTACCTACCACAAGATCTGAATATGCATATTATGGCCTTGTTCATGAAGAAAGCAGATAACTGTGCGCTCATGTGCCTGAAATGGTTCCATTTAGTTTAACTATATATGGCTATAGTTACTGTTATCAAAATGTTCATAAGGCCTTCTTTATACTTCAGAATGTCATATGCAAGTGCATGGTTGCTAGTGTTGTTTTAGTAATGCATTTGACTTTTAGTTTTAGTTTTAGTTTTAGTTATAGCTGTACATAGAAAAAAGTTTTAGTTAAAGTTTTATAGTTTTAGTTATGTACCATCATTAATATATTTTAGTTATAGTTTAATTTAAGATGTTAGATTTTTATAGCTTTAGTTAAAGTTTTAGTCTTACCATCTTCAATACATTTTAGTTATAGTTTTAGTTTTAGATGCCAGACTTTTATAGTTTTAGTTAAAGTTTTAGTTTTAGTCGCCCGGCATCTTCAATGCATTTTAGTTATAGTTTTAGATCTTAGATTTCAAGAGCTTTAGTTTCAGTTATCCATACAGTACCATTGTAATTGTAATATTTAAGCAGGGAATATGCTGATTTTCAGTGGAGCCCTGAAAACAATATACAGAAATATAGCTACGCCCAAAACAAATACAATACCGTAGCTAGGATCCACAATGCGAAAAATCGATATCCTCCAATCAACTACCTAACCATTGTCATGTGTTAGGCTAAGTGTAACTTGAATAACACCAGCGTGGCAGCCAAGTTTGTCACTTTCTTCTGGTAGAAAACGATACAAATGTCTTAAAATCACGTGATTTTTCGGTGCAACAGTTCGTAGGGTTCTTCGTATGCCACGATATTCACTCTCAACATTGTTCCAGTAGTCTATCATCAACTCAAAGTATTGGTGGTTTGATTTTATTGGTCAGTTTCCGGTGGCAGCACGATCTGTGCAGCTTTTTGGCGACAGACAAAATGTTTCTTACTCTGGAGCACAGGACAAGCAGAGCAACAACTGCGCCGCGGGTCAGCAATGACCAGTACTATAGGTAAAGTACCTGCATGCGGAGTATGGGTATAATTGAAGCTTGTTAGCCATCTGGCTGAGCCATCTATATGCTGAAATCAGTCGGCCAAAATGACGCGATTTTTGCAAACAAATACCAGAATGGTTGATACATCAGTGAGACAGTCTCCAACAGCAAGGATACGAAGCTTATAAACACCTAACAATACGGCTATCTCGCCCAGTAAACGCATAGAGCAATCCAATGCATGAAATAGGCACTCATGAGATCGATATTCAAATCTCGGAAAATACAACCATAATCTATTCCAATGACATTAAAATCACTTGGAATCAAGTGAAAATCAGTTTGTGTGCATTAGGTTCAACATCTCGATTAGCCCAGCAGTCTGAGACTCTCCCTATGATGCCATCAGAGCATAACACACACCTGCACTGGCCCAGACCACGCCTGAGTGAACAATTAACACAAATACTTACAAAAGGAGCACACTACCAGCGGCGGATTTAGGATTTATAAAGGGGGGGGGGGGCTAACTCAAGGTACTAATCTCTTGGGTAGGGGGTCTGGGGGCATGTCCCCCAGGAAATTTTTGAAAAATAGATGCTAAAATACTGCAATTTGGAGACATTTCCACATAAAATTCATAATATTTTCTGCCTGTAGATATTGTATATACTGCCTTTAGATTATAGGTATGGCTCTCTGAAGCATTTTGTTAATGGAAAAGTTTGGGTAGGTACAGACAACCAAGTACATGATGCACCCTCTCACAATTGCACAACACTGAATATGCATGTGCATGTTAGAATTATAATGCTGAAAGTGAAAATTTTTGAAATTTGAACAATACAAGATTGAATCTGAGAGCCTTTTCAATGGAAATTGTGTACCTGAATTAAGTATTGACATACATATTAACTACACAAGTAGATGAATGAAGCCCTTTAACAGACCAATGTATACCTCAGTGTATGTATAGGTGCAGGCAGATCTGGAAAAATTCCATAACAGAACTAACTATATGCTTCCAGTGAATGTTCTATTAGAGTAGTTAGCTGACTGCTCTATTAGAGTATCTCGATCTTGTACGGGCGTCTGTATTTAGCGGATCACGGATCAACGGATCACGGATCGGCGGATCACGTGATATGCATGCTCAACTCGATTTTGAGCACTGGGAAATATTTATACCCTAGTGTAACATACAGCATACTGTAGAATTTATATTTTATCCACAGGTAGGAAGCCTGAAGAGATTTCAATCGATACTATATAACTATAATAATTAGAGCGCGCGCGTATTAAAAATTTAACACACGTACAGAGTAAGATTATTTTAATTCACCTTAAAACTGAATCACTGATGTATTCTTTACACCAACACAATATTCAATAGACTAGTTCTGTATTGCAAAAACAAACGACAAAGGATACACTAGCGCACTCACGTGTGAATAGGCTTCTAATATGTTGGCGTGTATCCTTTGTCGTTGGTTTTTACAATACAGAGCTAGTCTATTGAGTATTGTGTTGATGTAAAGAATATATCAGTGATTCAGTTTTAAGGTGAATTAAAATAATCTTACTCTGTACGTGTGTTAAATTTTTAATACGCGCGCTCTAATTATTATAGTTATATAGTATCGATTGAAATCTCTTCAGGCTTCCTACCTGTGGATAAAATATAAATTCTACAGTATGCTGTATGTTACACTAGGGTATAAATATTTCCCAGTGCTCAAAATCGAGTTGAGCATGCATATCACGTGATCCGCCGATCCGTGATCCGCTAAATACAGACGCCCATCTTGTACACCTCCAATACTGATCCGGGTCCTTGTTACATAAACTTTAGCATAAATCCACTGATAATACCTTGGAAAGGTGTTTATAAGGTAGTTTTATGAGTATTTGTATTATTAGTGATCATATAATTATGCTAGGACAAAATTTTATTACAATACTCAGCATATTGATCAAGTAAAGCCTAAAAGTGAAGAGGGGGGCTTCAGCCCCCAAAGCCCCCCCCCCCCTGGATCCGCCCCTGACTGCATGGTTCCTATTCAGAAATAAAAGCGATTTCATGGGTATTTCCGCGATTTGAATTTCGATCACATGAGTGCCTATTTCATGCATTGGATTGCTCTATGCGTTTACTGGGCGAGATAGCCGTATTGTTAGGTGTTTATAAGCTTCGTATCCTTGCTGTTGGAGACTGTCTCACTGATGTATCAACCATTCTGGTATTTGTTGTGCAAAAATCGCGTCATTTTGGCCGACTGATTTCAGCATATAGATGGCTTAGCCAGATGGCTAACAAGCTTCAATTATAACCATACTCCGCATGCAGGTACTTTACCTATAGTACTGGTCATTGCTGACCTGCGGCGTAGTTGCTGCTCTGCTTGTCCTGTGCTCCAGAGTAAGAAACATTTTGTCTGTCGCCAAAAAGCTGCACAGATTGTGCTGCCACCGGAAACTGACCAATAAAATCAAACCACCAATACTTTGAGTTGATGATAGACTACTTGAACAATGTTGAGAGTGAATATCGTGGCATACGAAGAACCCTACGAACTGCTGCACCGAAAAATCACGTGATTTTTAAGACATTTGTATCGTTTTCTACCAGAAGAAAGTGACAAACTTGGCTGCCACGCTGGTGTTATTCAAGTTACACTTAGCCTAACACATGACAATAGTTAGGTAGTTGATTGGAGGATATCGATTTTTCGAATTGCGGACCATACCGTAGCTAAATCAGCAAAAATTCGTCGTCAAAAACTTTTCGGCGCTGGCTGTAGATATCGACGAAAATTAAAACGACGAATTAATTTTAGGGATAATTCAGTCGCACATACAAATATTAACGTATAGCTAGCTAGTTATTCTGTCAAACAATTTTCGTCAATTAAGCAAGCGACAAAAATATGTAGCGTAGAAATTTTAATAGACGAAAATTTTCTACGTCAAAATTTTCCTGGTTTACGGTTGTACTAAATATGATCATTTGGTCTTTTCTGGCTTAAAATATCACTGCTGCACGTATACCCATATGGCTTTTGGATTTAGATGCAAATATGTTATGCACCTATCAATGTATTGCCCCACTACCCCCCCCCCCCCCCCCCCCCTCGGGCATATATGGGGCTATAGTGGGGATTTGACACAGCCGAATGTCAAATGCTCCATAGTAGGGCAAACCTATCGTGTCAAATCCCCACCGTTGGCCCCAGTTGCAACGCGGGATTTACTCGGGATTTGACATAGCGAAGGAAGTTACAACAAAAAATATTTAGGTGCTTACTGAACGATCGTCAAATGCCCCATAGTGGGGCAGCAGTTTCGTGTCAATTCCCCCTGTAAAGCCCCACTTACGCCCGAGGGGGGGTGGTGGGGCAATACATTGATAGATGCATTAAGTTCATGTTAGTTGCAATGATGTATTTATGGAGTTTAAACAAGGTTAATGTTGGGAGGTAATTGCATGTGTGCATGCAACAACGGTATACTTACTGACAGCTTGTAGCTTGTAGTTGATGACCAGGTAGATGCAATAGGGAAACAGTGAACATTAGAAAACAGTGAACAGTGAACATTATAATAAAACGAAACAGGAAACAGTGAACATTATAATAAAACGATACATGTCAGGTTGGGGTAGGATATGCACCCACATGCGAGTCACATGGGGTAGACTTTTGCTCCAATTCCCCCATTCCATGTCAGGGGCGGATCCAGACTTTTTAAAAGGGGGGTTCCACTCTGGAATTGCAACTTCAGCCTAGCTATAAATCGAAGACCAAAAAATAAATAAATAAATAAATAAAGGTCATCACCTGCTGACAATAGCTGCCCCTCACCAACTATATTTCCTTATTATAACTCCACACATAGCCCGCTACACTGGCCTCTTATGAATACTGTGACTGCTCTATTAGAGTATCTCGATCTTGACTGTTCTATTAGAGTATCTCGAGTAAGAGGCTCTTTCAAAAGGGGGGTTCCATGGAACCTCCCCCCCTGGATCCGCCCCTGCATGTGTAGCCTCCACTTAAAGGTTAGCTTGAAATGTGATAGTGCAGGGTTTTGTTACGATTGGTAGGATGACATTAGAACTTCCTGTGGCTTCAGATATAGGAGAACCATGGAACCCTGTACAATTTACCAAAACAACCACCAAGTGGTTTACAAGTGCTTCATGGCAAACAGTGTTTGTGTTATTGTATTGAGTGTTATAGAAATTACACACCTGCAAATTTAAAAGCATAAATTTGCTTGTTTGTTGTGGCAAAATGTATACTAAATGTTTCTGAAAATACAACATGCACAATGTGACAATTAAGGTACCAAGGTAGACATGGTAAGCACAAAATCAACAGAATGTACCAAGGTACCAAAATCAAAATGATTCGCTGCATTAAGTGCCAAAACAGTTGTAGTAAATATGAAGACTGGTTTAGCAGTCAGTGTATGCCACCCTTCAATAATTTGATGCACAGTTACGTTCTTTCAATCCACCGTGTTTGGTTTATGCAATAATGAATGCAGCAGCTACTTGTAGTTACCTACATAATTTTTTTTCAAAGAACAAGTATAATGCAGTGCACATGATTTTACTAATTTTAAAAGAGCTCTTATTATTAAATTCTGTGATAGTATAAGTTAGCTATGTCCTGCTTGACAACGTTGCAGTAGTAACTTTTTAGCATTAAAAAACCTTTGTGATGATCATTAAATATCTTTATAGCAAAATACTTTTAGTTACTTTTATATACACCGGCAGATAATATGTGTATAGTGAATAGTTAGCTATATCTGTTACTACAATATAGCAAAGTATACATATATGTACTTTTAGTTTTAAGCAATCAACAACTTTTATAATTGTAGATGGCAAGTACTTTTAGTTTTAGTTTCAGTTATTTGCAAACATTAAATGGTATTTTTAGTTTTAGTATAAGTTTCAGCATAAAAAGTGAGGCACTTTTAGTTTTAGTCTTTTGACAAATCAGAAAAACTTAAGTTATAGTTTTAGTTTCAGATAACTAAAAGTAAAAGCCCTAACTAAAACCACTTTTAGTTCAGTTTAGTTTTAGTTAACTAAAACAACACTAATGGTTGTACTCAGACTCCCATGAATGGCATCATAATGACAATACACAAACATACATGGTCAATGATTTTCGTACCGTTTATATAGCTATAATACGTAAGTCCACGTGTAGTTATAGTAGCTAGATCCTGGCTATGCTCTGATCTACAAATTTTAAAATACGTCTATTATTTGTAGTACAGAAAAACCCACAGAACTATATTTGATTTAGGGTAGTATAAACATACCTTGTAAATGCATGCATTTACAAGGGTTCATAATCAGACAATGCAAGACTTACAAGTTATTGTGCTAGTGTTGTAGTAGCTAAAGTTGCGAACAAATCTAAAACTTAGACAAGCCTACAGACCTTTTAAAAATCACTTGTATTGTCATACTTGTACCTGTGTGCGTATCCACATGTGTACTATAAAGCATTAATAAATTATTAGACAATGCTATATAGCTACACCTAGGTGGCATCAACCCTGATTTAGTTGTAGTTGATTTAATGCTATGGACTCTGCTGGCTCTTATTCTAGTAATGTGTATAGCTAGATATGGCGGAAGAACTGACCTGAATTGAATAGATACATGCATGTACTGTGTATATTATGTGACCTGGTCTGACAAAAATAGACTTATTTAAAGTTTGAAATTGAATAACTTTTTCTGTGGACATGAAAATTATTTTAAATTTTCACCACTTATGTAGAAATGTATGTAGATTTTATTGAATCTTACAGAATTTCTATAGCTTATACACAGAAATGGAGATGCACATTGTTAAGCAAACACATGTATTTCTGGCTATGTACGTGTGTATGTGTGTGTGTGTAAGGCTGGTTTCAGTCACATAATATTATATGATCATGAGTCACTGGTCCTGCAAGTCAGAAACACCACAATGATGGATCCATACATGTGCACATGTGAAGTATATACACTTACTGTTGTGGTGGCTATGTGTAGCTATATTAATTTTTATATGCAATCAAGGTAGTCACAACATAGTTAACAATACAATGTTCTCCACTTTAGCATGATAATTGTAAGTATTCTGTATGGACTAGCTATAAGGATATAAATGCACACTGAAGACCTCTAACTAGCAAAACATGTGAAGAGTCCACAAGGGTTTATCCTAACTTAGCAAATAAAGAACTTTAAACTATATATCAACATAGACAATTAATTTGATATTAATATATGCCACCTGTCCAGATGACTATCCAGATTCCAAAAGTAAAGATGCCTAATATCTATATGTGAAGGTATAAAAGCTGGAATGGAGGCAATTAGGATGTACGTCTAGTAAAAAAATCATTTCGATGAGCTTCTACACCATACCCAACCATTGCAATTAGGTAAAACTTACCTTGGACCTGCCTGCAGCTACATTCATAACTCTTTATGCCAAATTTCTATTTAATACCCAGTAGAATTCTATTAAACGCCCACCATTCTGCATTCTTTCTCATATGAAGAAGTTTGCTACATGGAACAGACATGGTTGTGCTTAATCATGGAAACACTGTAATTTTCACGAACTAACCTGCAGAACTGATTCACAATGCTTTTGTTTCATTGTAACACCGATGTAGTGAAGGTTAATGTGGGGTGTCAAGATGTTGAAATAGCATCAGAGCATTCCCTTCCAAATATCCACCATTCAATTTGCCGTAAAAAAGTAAGTGATTTTCAATCTTAAAAGCCAAAATTTCCGTGAATTGGACTTCTTCTGGCATCATTGTACTTGCAGAGTGTTACTCTACACATACCGTACCCAGAAAGTTACTAAACAGACTCGAGGTAGCTAGGCAATACACAATTATGTTTTTCAATCGAAATGTGTTGGTCATGCCTGTTCCAGCTGGTATTTTTGCCATGAACAAACTTAAAAGTATAGCAAACATCCACAAACTTCTTGAAATGTGGGCGAATCCTTCCATTGAAGGACAATCACAGGGTAGAATTACTTCTTAGTTGATCTAGCAGGTAAAATACTATAATATTTTTGTGCTGTAGTGTATATCCAAGCTTTTTATAACAATCAGACTGGTTTTCTGAACTTACAATTATTTTAGCTTATTGGCTGTAGTTTTTGCGTGAGGTGATATTTTTATTGTGAAGAATTGTACATTAGGAGACTTGAAGATAGCCTTTTACAGTGTAAGCTAACTCATAATAAGTATTCGTGTGGTGGGTGTTCAGTAGAAACTATAACTTCTATATAACATACCTGTAGGTAGAAAAAAACGAAGGTTATCGTTAGAATAGCCATTGTGCAATGGTTGAAAGTCTTGTACAATTTGTTGAAAAGCAATTTAAAGTTGGCGCGTGCCCTAATTTATTTATTAATGATTCTGAAAAAGACCAAAATCTTATATAGCCATATAAATTAAAATCCATAATTATAAATATACTGTCTCTCCAATAAATGTCTAGTAATATCAGTTGGAAGGGTGTTCCAGTCATTGATTATTCTGCTAGTGAAAAAATTTAGTCTAGTGTTGGTGTTGGCCCTTTCCTAATATAACTTCAAACCATTAGATCTTGTGGTATTACAACTTATTGGTTACATTCCAGGTTTTATACCTTTCCTATCTACAGACAGCTAGAGTACAGTATACATTTTACAAAATTACATGCAATAGTAACAATGTGTATATACATGCAAATACATAGTATTATGTATTAAGTCCTAAAAATCACACAAGATTTAATTCACATATATACTGTAGATGTCAATGTGAAGCCTGTGTGTATCTGGATAAGAGGTCATCTATAAAGTATATGACTCTGTGCAGTGCATGACAATACATAAAGCAAATAGTGAGAAAAATTTTAGTATTGTGTACCCTATAGAGTTCCAGTATATGCCAACAGATACACAATACATATTGTATTCATTTGCACATTCTCCTCTGCAAGTCAATATTGTGTATAGTAGCCCACCAAGTGTGAAGGCACACAGCATGGTGTTCAGTTCAGTTCTAATGGTATGCATGTTGATTCCTCCTTTAGAGAAGCTGTAATTGAATTGCCACCTTACATGACCACCCTCCTTCATTCACGCACAGTTGGTCACCTGTGCCATACATATTTGCACTAGTGTGCATATAGATGGCTTGTAACTTGTGGAGCATCAATTAGCACCTATATATGCCCCAGGTGAGCCCTGCTAATGACAACCTATAGTGGTTTCAATTAATGTATGTATGGTGTAGATGTAGCTACAGTATACAAGTATAGGTAAGACATGCAGTGCTAGCTGGGATTCTTCAGTGGATAAATGGAATGAGCAAGGCGGAGTAGTTATTTAGACAATGGCCCCTGTAACTGGAATTTTGTTAGTAACCCACAAAGTACACAATGTGTTTGTCAAAGTTAGTGGCTAGGTGTCTTACCCAGTAGGACACCTGTGTATAGGTCTCTTGCCAGAATAAAATCCCTGCAAATATCAAAGTATTCTCTGATGCCATTTGCGTGTTTTCATTTCAGTGGTACCTGAGTTAAAAGAGTTTGTGTATGTGTGTATTATACATAGCTATAATAGCTTGCCATATTGTGGGGACTTACATAGCAAAACATGGTCAATGGTATGGTAGCAAAGCATAATCAATAATTCATTACTAAAGCGATTGCAGTGAAAAGACTTGTTCCACACTGTGTCTGACCTGGGATGAATCAACTTTTATTTCAAAATAAATATACATATATCTAGTAGGTGTGTAAGTATTGCAGTGTGCACAAGGCAATGGCTGATAAACTATCAGGAGATGACTACAGACCTATAAGTGTGCAGTTAATAATTTACACACATGCAGTGTTACAAGATATAGAACAAAGATTAAGTATATTCACACAAAGGAATTTATGTGCCAAACAGGTCACAGTTCAGTGCATACTGTGAAAACAGTCTGATTCATGCGTGGCAACCATTTAATTGTACAGTTTGAATGAAGAAGGTTTCTATCAACAGTAGTACAGGGTCGGATCCAGGGGGGTGGGGCTTTGGGGGCTGAAGCCCCCCCCCCTTCATATTTAGGCTTTACTTGATCAATATGCTGAGTATTATAATGAAATTTTGTCTTAGCATAATTATATGATCACTAATAATACAAATACTCATAAAACCACCTTATAAACATCTTTCCAAGGTATTATTAGTGGATTTATGTTAAAGTTTATGCAACAAGGACCCGGATCAACATTGGAGGTGTACAAGATTGAGATACTCTAATAGAGCAGTCAGCTAACTACTCTAATAGAACATTCACTGGAAACATGTAGTTGTTCTGTTATGGAATTTTTCCAAATCTGCCTGCATCTATGCATACAATGAGAAGTGCATTGGTCTGTTTAAAGGACTTCATTCATCTACTTGTGTAGTTAATATGTATGGCAATACTTAATTCAGGTACACAATTTCCATTGATAATGCTCTCAGATTCAATCTTAAATTTTCCACTTTCAACATTATTATTCTAACATGCACCTATTCAGTGTTGTGCAATTGTGAGAGGGGTGCATCATGTACTTGGTTGTCTGTACTTACCCAAACTTTTCCATTAGCAAAATGCTTCAGAGAGCCATACCTATAATCTAAAGGCAGTATATAAAATATCTACAGGCAGAAAATATTATAAATTTTACGTGGAAATGTCTCCAAATTGCAGTATTTTAGCATCTATTGTTCAAAATTTTCCTGGGGGGGCATGCCCCCAGACCCCCCTAGTTCCAGCATGCTTCACATGCTGAGAAGTGTGCTTTGCACACCTCTACCCAAGAGATTAGTACCTTGAGTTAGCCCCCCCCCCCCTTTTATAAATCCTAGATCTGCCCATGTAGTGATTCATTTCTTATGTACAGCTGGGAGATTTTGTCAAATGAATCACTATGATTTGTCTGAAAAACACACTTTGTTAGGCTGTAGCTGATGTTGCATCTTATGTATACTTTTCTTTTGTTTCTTTACTCAAGGCCGGCTCTGGAGGGGGGGCCGGGTAGGCCATGGCCCACCGAACATTTTCCCAAGTACAGTAAACTTGACTAGTAGCTATGTAGTAGACTTACAGTACGAGAAGCCATACAATTATGCATGCAAGTCTGCTGCTTCAGTATTTATTATTATTAATAATTAATTAGTTAATTAATTAGCAAAGCCCACCAGGGGCAACACGCTAATGTCCATTACAATTACACACGATACCAATCAGATTGTTCGTAAAACAATCTTGTCAATATCAGAGATAGGTAGTTGGTTCCATTGAACAATTGTTCGTGGTAAGAAAGAGTACTTGTAAACATCGATTCTTGTTGGTAAGTGAAATAGCTTAAGGGGGTGGTTGGAACGAGTGTATGATACTGTGGAACTGATGGAGGTATGCAATGATCGGGTATGACTATTAACCTTCTCAAAATTTTATAATAGCAAAGTAAGTCGAGTCATTGTCCTTCTGTCTTGGAGACTAGGCCATTCAAGGTATGTCAGCATATCTGTTACACTGTCATGCTGTTGCTCACTAGATCTGAACCACGGTTTGTTTATATTAGAACAAAACGAGCAGCCCGATGCTGGATCATTTCAAGTTGTATATACTAGTGTTGTAGTAGGAATCCCAGATGGCTGAACAATACTCAATGGATGGTAGTAGTAGTTGTTTGTATAGATGGTCTTTAATTTCTATTGGTGCAGTGTGCAAGGTCCTTTTTAAGAAGCCAAGAAGTTGGTTAGCCTTGCTGCAAATATAGTTGATATGGGGGTCCCAGGATAATCTGTGATGATAGATAGTTATGTTCCGATACTGTATTGAGTGGGATGTTGGACATTTTGTATGTAAAGCTGCTTTTGTTGTGATGTAATTTGTAAAATGTTACATTTAGGAATATTGAACTCCATCAGCCAGTCACTTGCCCATTTGGTTAAAGAATTTAGACCATTCTGCAGAATGTGATGGTCATTTGGTGTTGCTATAACTTTGTAGAGTAATATATCATCTGCAAACAGTCATACGTATTTCACTTTTGATGTTCATAGCAATGTCATTGATATATATTAAGAACAGTACAGGGCCAAGTACAGACCCCTGAGGGACACCAGATGTCACTTCACAAATAGATGATTTGGAGCCTTCCACTACAACTTGTTATGTTCGACCGTGGAGAAACGATTTCAGCCAATGTAACATTATTATTATTTATTATTATTAGCACTTTACAGTGACCAGCACTGAAGGTCTGACAGCAACATGTGCTGCAGCCTTAGGATTACCTATCTTAATTTCAGGGACTTAGACCTAATGACTTTACTTACTGACTGACTGATAAGGTGTAACAGAAAAGGGGCCAAAGTAAGGAAAAAAATCCCTCCAACCCCAGGATTCGAACTGCAGGTCACCCAATGTCTAGTCGGGGCCACACTCAGTCCTTCCCCAACTGCAGGTCACCCAACATACTTCCTCTAATTCCATAATATTCTAATTTGTATAGGAGTCTTGAATGTGCAACTTTATTGAATGCTTTGGAGAAGTCTAGTATTGCAGCATCAACTTGATGGTTGCTGTCCATGTGTTTAGCTATATTATTAATGGTAATGAATAGTTGAGACTCACAGGAGTGTTTGGATCTGAAACCAAATATTGGCTTTCTGATATATAGGATGTTTTGGTCTTCTAAATGTTTCATAATTTGGCTTACTAAATAAAATATGTTCCATTGTTTTGCAGACTACAGATGTGAGTGAAATAAGACGATAGTTTCTTGGGTCAGATTTTGTGCCTTTTTTAAATATTGGAGTAACATAGGCATGTTTCCATTCAGATGGAACGGTACCAGACTCTAATGATTGTTTAAAGATGTGAGTTAACATAGCAGAGATTTCAGTTGCTGTAGTTTTCAGTATGTATGGATGAATGGAATCTGGTCCAGGAGATTTGGATGAATCACGGTTGGATAATAAGTTGTAGACTCCTTGCTCAGTAATCTCAAACATTGGCAAAGATGGAATTAATAGAGATGGACCTTTATCAGGGATGGTGGAGGTATCCTCGGTTGTAAATACAGATTTGAAATGTTGGTTTAAGATGTTGGCTTTATCAAATGGATCTGTCACGGTATGGACACTCTGTGGATCTTTTAAAGTGCTAATGCCACAGTTTCCTTGTTTTCGAGTTTTTAAGTAGTGCCACAATGGATTTTTATTGTTGGATGCTGAAATTAGGTTTGTTACATAAGATTTGTGTTGATGTTTAAGTTTATGATCCACCTCCTTCTGTAATGATTTATATTCTAACCAATCGTTTTCACGATGGTGGCGCCGTGCTCAGTTGTATACTCTTTGCTTTTTTCATAATTAATCGCTATTAAAGTAGTAGACATCCATGGTAAATGAGTCCTTGTGCTTAATACTTTGGTAGGAGTATGATCCTTAATGATTTGTTATAGGTTTTGTGCAAAGAACATCCAGTTTTCATCTAGGTTTTGAGGCGTAGAGTTATTTAACTATGTGATAGTTTTGACAGTTTTTCTCTGATTGTATCCCAGTCAGCTGACTTGTAGAGGTAGATGGTTCAGGGATGTTGTTTAATCATACATGTCAGAGTTTGGACAGATAATATGACTGCATCATGATCACTAATACCAGGAACTGGCTCGCAAGACAACGCAGAATCTGGGTGAGTGGTGAAGCATAATTCTAATGTATTATTACCTCTAGTTGGAAAAGTGACTAATTGAGACATCTGGGTATCTTCAGCTAAAGTAATGAGTTTTTCACAGAAGTGACATGGCACATATGAGTCTGATAAAGTACCGTGTTCCCAGTCAATGCCTGGGCAGTTGAAGTCACCACCAAGAATGACTCGGATACGAGGGTATTTCTGCTTGATTGCATCTACAGAGGATT
This sequence comes from Dysidea avara, assembly GCF_963678975.1. Classification (NCBI taxonomy): domain Eukaryota; kingdom Metazoa; phylum Porifera; class Demospongiae; order Dictyoceratida; family Dysideidae; genus Dysidea; species Dysidea avara. Next base: position 9,955,611 of record NC_089276.1, read on the forward strand.
GCAAGTCCTCAAGTACTGTGTCGGTTGAGTTGGGGGGGGGGGGACAATAAAAAGAACCAACGATTACATCATTGTTCTTGCCAACATGAACATACGTCCACACAATTTTAATAGGTGAGTTAGTGTCTATTTGTGAGGAGTGAACAGTGTTCTTGACTGAAACAAATACACCGCCGCCATAGTTGTTTCTGTCTTTCCTGTAAGTATGAAAGTTGTTTGGAAATATTTCTGAATTTTGAATAGTTGCAGTAAGGTGCAACTCTGTTCCTATAATAATGTCAATGTCATTGTTGATTAAAAAAGTCTCAAGCTGGACTTGTTTATTCACAGCACTACAAAAATTTGCAATAGATAGTTTTAAATCACTTAAAATTACTGTATTAGAGTTTGTAGAAGCAGGGAGTCAGGAGGACTCATGCTTGTAGTGGGAGCATCGACAGTTGGTTGAACAGATTTTGACATGAACTCCAATTTATTACCATCTGTGCTTACTTTGCACAGGGAATCATTTCTCATTTTAATATTTCTTCGCTCGGTGCCATTATCAATTAAAGATCTTCTTTCTTTGAGTAGTAGGCGTTTTTTTGGGTGTTCAAATGGTGTCAGATCTGGTTTTATGTATATAGGAGCTTCTAGTTTGTTCTTTGAGCTTTAGTAAAACTTACACTCGAACTTACCAAAACTTCTTGTAAACTGTACTAAGCACTAGTCTGTACTGCATGAAATAGGTTAGAGAGCTTAGATACTGTGCTACAAGTCTACCAGTCTCTCAAACACAGAGTATTACAGAAAAAGCTTGGCAGGAGCCTGCATGAAAATATTTGTGGGTGCCTTATTGTCTATGTGGTACGATTTAGGCCACGCCACTATTACAGTAACAGTACTGTGGATATCAATAAGCTTAGATTGAATGCTTATACATGCAGCTGTTAATGAACGAATTCAGTGTAGTTTATTGATTGTAAAGGATAACTATGCCCAACTGAAATTAGGCTAAATATGCTTCTAGGTGGCATTTCCTAGGTGATAATTTAAAAATTTTCCTGGGGGAGCATGCCCCCAGACCCCCCTAGCAGAAGCATGCTTTCACACACTACCTACTGCCAACCATCAACCCAATTTTGCCAGAGCCAGCCCTGTTACTGCCATAGCTAATAGAATTGGTTGCACCAATTTGAAACATCATGCCCATACTGCAATAACATTTTTCTGTGGTATGGTGTATGGACAGATAAGAGGCTGGCTCCAGTAGTGTCATAAATCAGTTGTAAACAAAATGGTTCTAGTTGTAACACAGCCTTTAAACCACACAGTTTGACCACTAGTTACAGCAGGGCCGCCCACAGGGGGGGGGGCAACTGGGGCATTTTGCCCCGGGCCCCAGCCTGAAAGGGGCCCCAGGAGCCCCATGAAGGGCCCCCTGAATACCTGTTTAAAAGATCGATATACTCTAATAGAGCAGTCAGATCTAAATACTCTAATAGAGCAGTCACAGTATTCTTCAGAGGAGCAGTGTAGCAAGCTTATAGATAAGGAGATATGGTTGGTGCTGAGTAGTTATTGTCATTGCCTTTTTTTTTTTTTGGTCTTCACCTTACAACTTGGGTGAAGGGCCCCACTTTAACTCTTTTGCCCTGGGCCCCTTAATTTCTCTGGGCAGCCCTGAGTTACAGTGTGCTTCATAGGTAGCTATCAAAGACCAAGCACCAAAGAAAGTCATAATACTAAAAGTTAATGAAAATTACCATCGCTAGCAGTGAATGTATAATGCTGTTCTGACTTAAGACTAATGACCAAATAATGACCACCAACAGTTAGTTCATGGAAATCTAGCCACCAGTGTAATAGCCAACAAGCACAATAGTAAGCTTGCTCCTTTGGAACAGCACACAGTAATAACCATAGCTTCTAGCAAATAGGTATCTTTGATCTGTGTACAGTTTAGCTGTACCTCTATATAGCACAAAATAAATTCTATTCAGTTTGTATTGGATTTGTAGACACTCCAGATTGGTCTGTATATCTCAGTAAAAATACTGGAGACAATCAAAAGTAGGTCATTAATATAATAGAGCAAAAGACAGTAGGCCTAAGACTGAACCCTGTGAAACACCACTGGTAATAGGTCTCTAAGAAGAAGGTACAGTGTTAATTACAACTCTGTGTTTGTGTCGATCTGAGAGAAAACTCTGTAGCTATTCCAACAGTTTCCCATCAATACTGTAAGCCTTGAGTTTATGACCAAGCCGCTTATGAGGTATGGTATTAAATGCATTGCTATTAAGTCAAGGTACATCTCATCAGTGTTGAATCTGTTGACTAATAACCAACATGATTTTATCCCTGTGTGACTGAATATCGGTGCTAGATGATTGGACCAGAGCTATACTTGTAAGTGTTATTTAGGTATGATATTTGGGTTATCACTCAACTAAAATTTTTAAACTTGCCTAGCACATACTGACGAAAAGAAGTTAAAGTTACTAGGCAACTGCAGGGTATCTGCAGAACTTGTACAAACATGCAAACTGAAGCCTGCTGCATGTAGTTTCACAATACATGTTTTCTCCTACATTTTTTTGTACGAGACTGACAACAGATTTTTTACCAAGAATTTTACTGGTAGTTATTTTAAATTTGTTAGACTTAAACAAATATTCGTAATACTGAATACAGGGGCATATGTAAGAACATCAATTGAACAACTGAATCTTGTTTAACTTAAACAAAACCAAACACTATAAAAATGAAGTGCGTCAATAATACACATGCACCGATATGCCAGTCGGTGTGTATATTGTGACATAGTAGACATACTGGTGTGCAGAACACACTTTGCTTTTTACGGTGAATATTTGTAGCATTGTAAGTATAGCTATGCATGTCTTCTGAATACAGATGCATTAGTCATGTATAAGTACATCTGTTGTATTGAATTTTGTTTAATTGTTAGACTTAAATAGAAGCCAAATATTTGTTAAACTGTATTTGTGCACTAATTCAATCAATTAATGTAACTACTGTAATCCGCCTTTTTTTTTGTTGTAAAATAATTTTTGTAAGCAAAAATTATACAAAAATTTCTTACAGAAAATTTTGCATAAAGCACTCATTCATGTAAATCACATGAAAATATTTTTACACCTAAAAATTATAAACTTTTATCATGAATTTTTTGCACAAACTAAAAGCAAATTATGGTGCAAGTATACATACATTCTAGAATGACTATTAAAGATATCAGTCCATGTGGTTACCTAAATACAGTGCAGGCCTTAAGAATATTAAGATGGTCTTATACAGCTATCAATGAGATCATAAAGTACTCACTGTATATCCCACAGTAGTATTAATTATTTAGTTAGTACTTAGACCAGTATAATTGTCAGAAAATAGGGAATTCAAACTTATCATCCTTTCTTTCTTTACAGGCTACACACAACTATGCCGTTAGCCCTAGTGCTCATCTGAGAGCGTCCTTTACCAACTTTACCATATGACATTAAACAAGGCTGAGCACATATATACTGCTTTCGTGTTATTTTATGATATACTAAAAATAGATGTTAGTAAATGTTATAAAACTTTTAAAATGTAAAATGCTTATGATGCTGTATACAGTACATGCAAATGTTCAAGGGTGAAGTGTTTGTGAGTTTGTGGTATTTACAAAATTTCTTTGCTGTCTATTGTGATCTATTTTTATACAGGCAATAAGTGTACCTGATCCTCAAAGATGAAGTCTATTGTACGAATATGCGTTACATGTAATAGTTATAACATACACAAGGTTTGTATCTGCTATGTAAACTCAATGACTGCATGAGGAATGTAACCCCAAACAAAGAGAATGTAAGAAGATATTCTGGTATGTTATTCTATGAAAAGTTTTGAAGATAGAAGCTGGAAGGCAAGGTCCAGAGGGCATGCACCTGTCATAACCCCAAAAGGCATGCACATGCACTGATGACTCTGCTGTGTCACTGTAGTTCTGATTGAGAAAAGAGCACATACAAAGTCCAAATCATCCTCTGAACAAAGAGCACAATGTCTGAGGATCATCCTAAGAGAATTGTAATGCCATCAGGTCACAGACAAAAAGCACTGTAAAACCAATGCCTATTCATATGATGCAACATTTAGGCTCTATCTTTGCAACTGTGGTCAGACAGCTTTAGGCAGTAAGCTTAAAGCAAACAGACTAAAATTTGGGTGTGGGCTGCATCTGGCTATAATACCACTAAGACTCTTCAGTTAAGATGCTTTTTCAATGCACAAGATATTTCTGTAATGGTTTTATGGGCAATATTTCGAGTGTGTGCATCATTTGAGAGGGGGATACAACAGTACTATACTGTACGACAATTTAAGACCAAATGCACACTTTTAAACATACAATGCATGTAGCTATATTATGTTCACATACAATCATGCAGTGAATATTCTGGATTGTTACTATATTATTACCATACAAATGGTACATAATGTATGTATGTATATACATAAACAGAATTTTAGTTATCACCACCCTTCACTTTAGCAACTGCTTCGGAATAAGATGGTGGTGGAGCAAACTGATAATCAGTTACAAAACCATACACTGCGTCTCCTCCATGGTGTAATTGTCATCTCCAATATTCACTGGTGGGTACGCAGCAGAATAATTGTAAGCTGATGAAGGATAGGGAGTACCAATAGGTGGAGGGTAGGGATTACTGGTTGCAGGAGGAGCATTGACATCTGGTGGAGGATATGGGCTACCTTCTGGTGGATAGGAAGTTTGTACTGGTGGATTTCCAACTGGAGGATAACTGTTTGTAGCAGGTTGTCCTCCTCTAAATGGCATATTTCCAATTGTGATTGGAATGGCAACATGGAGATCAAGGGAGTACCGCAATGCAAGTGTTAAGTGCAAAACATACGACAACTTTAAAATTCGGCAGCATATGCTAGGAACTGTGGCTGGGATGGGTAATAATTCATTACTCCAATTTGACATGCCACCTGCCTCAATTCCAGGACCCGGAATCCTTTCAATGACTTTAGTAGAAGGAAGCTGAAATTTAAAAGGAAATTCATTCCTGCCTGCAGCTAGGTTTTGAGATTGTTTTCCATCACCCCACAAGTGCATGAAGTGTATCATTATGTTGTTGAAGATAGTCTCAGAATCACTGTAGTGCTGGGTATGATTGGTTTGGTTTCGTCCTGTCAGTGGTATGCTGTTCGGTCCAGTGAACATAAGCCTGACCAGACAGTACGATCGAGATTCCTTGAATTTTCTTCGGCTCAGATAGTTCCACGATAACCGCATTTCCTTCAATGTTTGATCCCGCGAAATACACCGGATTGCTGCCAGCCAAGGTCAGTGATAACAAATATCTTCAACTTTCCCATTTTCAGTAGCTAACGTCTCTCTTGCCACTACTTTCACATGACAGGAATGTATCCGCTGTATTCTGACGCAGATGACGCATTGTGAATCAATTAATTTACAGACAAGGGGTAGCTTACAAGCTGGCACTCTCGTACACTATCAGAGAAATCCAATTATAAATCCATTAAATATTTAGAAATCCTGAATTCTATAATCGCCTTATATTTTTGTTTCCGTCCGTTCACGCATTAATTTCATGAACTTCGAGGGCAGCAACCAGCTAAAATCATCAAAGATAAGGCTTTCAGACAATGACTAGGTAGCTACAATCCCCCCCCCCCCCCCCCCCAAAACACCTTTGCTGTAAAAAAAGGTGCATCCAAGAAACTACAAGTATCTGTAACCCCATATAAACAGATAAGCTGTAGAAAACCACTCCATGAAATTAATGGGTAACTGAAAGAGCTGATATCTAGAGCGGCCAAGAATCAATAATGTTACTATACAACTGACTATGATTGCCAAAGAATACCTTGGCTGTAGAACAGGTAAATAAAAGTAACTGGCAACCAAAACAGCTGATATCTGAAGCGGCCAAGACTAGAAGTTAAGTTGATACAACTTACTACAATTATAAACTTGCAACATTGAATCCTAATCATTCAACTGTGTCCTATACATTCACCCTTGCTACATCCTAAATTAATTCTTTGTAACTCTAATTGGCTGGTAAGTTGGCCGCCTTTTTCAATAGTCAGAGTAAAGAAAAAAAGGTGGCCAAATTACCAGCCAATTAGAGTTACAAAGAATTAATTTAGGATGTAGCAAGGGTGAATGTACAGAACACAGTTGAATGATTAGGATTCAATGTTGCAAGTTTATAATTGTAGTAAGTTGTATCAACTTAATTTTGTCTTGACCGCTTCAGATATCAGCTGTTTTGGTTGCCAGTTACTTTTATTTACCTGTTCTACAGCCAAGGTATTCTTTGGTAATCATAGTCAGTTGTAGTAACATTGGCCACTCTAGATACTCAGCTCTTTCAGTTACCCATTAATTTCATGGAGTGTTTTTCTACAGCTTATCTGTTTTACATGGGGTTACAGATACTTGTAATTTCTTGGACACGCCTTTTTTTACAGCAAAGGTGTTTTGGGGGGGGGGGGGGGGGGGGGGGGATATCATTAATTTTTGTCAGTTATATAATTTACAGACCCAATGTTCAAGCTGTGTAAAGCACTCATTTGCAAAGCATGCTTTTCTAGGTGATCTTGGGGAATGCCACCATCTTGAAATAGCAACTCTGAGATTGCATCTGGGATCTGGGAGTGTTTTCAGACAGAGATGTAAATATTCAGCTATATTGTTCAATGACTGTTCTATTAGAGTATTTTATTGCCTGACTGTTCTATTAGAGTGTTTATTGCTTGACTGTTCTATTGGAGTATATCAATCATTCTGTACTTGTCAATGAATAAAACCTGCTATGACCACTGCCATAGTGCCCTGAGGACGACCTTTCAACTTGGTTTGCCACCCATAGAACTAGATGCTTTGCTAAGGGTTATGAAAGAGACCACAAACATCATACAATTATTTTTATTTCATTACATACAAACACACACTTACATCATATACAAGCACAAGACGCACACAAAATGTGCAAACACTATACACACATGTTCACAAACATACACCACATATTGGTTGTACTCAAGTTAATCACATCTCTTGTGAAATGCTCTTGTAGGAGAGATGGTAGTGCCTTTACTTGGCGCTAAAACGTTCTTACAGAAAAGAAAATTGTGTTGTAGATACTGTTTAGTGCCGGTTAATTACACATGTCACTCCATAGTTAAGCCATGAGGATATCCAAGCAAGTGTCTTTGGTGTTGCGACTGATGTTCCAGGTTAGTTGTATGCGTGTTTAATTTAAGGTTAAGTTCAGTGCCTGCTTGTTCTTTTACAGGTCTCACTTAACCTTGTGTCGTCATTCAGACATCTGAATATTGTGCAAGCTGTGTGGAACAACCCAAACTCATATACACAATCATTGACAACCACGAACCACATGCATATGTACATTCAAGCAATCCGTTACAAAAGTTGAAAGCCACAACACAAGCTCATACCAGCAAACCACGAACCACATTCCAGCAATTTGTTACAAACTTTGTTGCACCATGGTATGTGCATAATGAAAGCCACAACACAAACTCCATGGTGCATTAATGGAAATAAATAAGTTCCATCTGACTGACAATTATCACGTGACCTATTTAGGGGATATCCCTTGGAAAGTCCCTGCACAGTAACACTTCAAGTGAAAAGTGAATGACACTTGATACATGATTTATATTATTATTGGTGGCAGTCCATGTCTTGAGAGAGAAGTATAATATTATTAGACACTAAAATACATTAAAGTACGAGTACCACATTGTAGAGCCATAACCAAGAACAAGTTCCACTTGACTGACAATGATCACGTGGCCTATTTAGGGGAAATCTCTTGGAAAGTCCCTGTAACACCTTAAGTGAATACACGTGATACGCGGTTTACATTAATTATTGATGGCAGTCCATGTCTTGAGAGGACTGAAATATTTGTTATATTGTAACTGGATTTCAATGGAGCGGCGAAGCGTACTTAACTGAAACTAAGATACGTAGAGTCTACACCGCTTGAAGAAGAACGTCGAGTGGATATTAAAGAGTCGCCGGCGAGAATACTGATGTACTCAGCTCTTCGTGGAGGTTCAGTAACGAAAAGAGGAGTGGAGGTTCAGTAACGAAACGATGAGTGGAGGTTCAGTAACAAAAAATGAGGCTAGTGTACAAAGTGCCACATCTATTCACACTGATTAACCGCGTGTATGCGATTGGTTTTTAGACTGTCAGACGTCTGCACTGACTAGTGCAAGTTCACTGAGACCAAGCTGAAAACTTCTGTGATGGTACCAAGTTGAGTAGCAGCAAGTACCAATATTTTCCCGCTTGAAATTATATCTCATGGATGGATTGTCAACAAGGTGTACTCGTACAGACCAAACAGCTTTCAGTATTGTCACTGTAGTGCCAATTTAGAAGTCCTGGAACTAGGTGGAAGAAGTAAGGTAATCTACATGATGCTTGTACAAAAAAAATACTCTTTCACATTGCATACTGGTCTTTATGTACAGTGAAACCTGTCTGATCAGGACACTGTGTAGTAAGGTCACTGCTGGGCCAACTTGTGAATCCTCAAGCGTATTACCTCAAGGGCGTGATGAATTTTCAGGTCCTCAAATTTTGTATTACCTCAAGATGTGATGAATTTTCAGTTCCCCAAATCTGTCATTTACGTAAAAAGTGACAGATTTTTAGCTGTATTGTATTTAATGCCTGCCTGTCGATTTTACAGGTACAGGGTACTTGGTCATAGCATGCGGTTCTCTTACTAGCAGTGCTACATACATAACTTAGCTAGAGCTGCTCTAAACTTGGCAACTAAGATCAAGGTTCGGGTGGTGAGTAGACAAAGGAATTTTATAATGTTATGTGTGTTCTTTAGTTTTCAATTGTCAAGTGTACGTGGACTGTAGTAACATCAAGGATGTTGTGGATCTTCAGGTCAGTCTGTGTGTATACTAAGAAATTTTTGTATTACCTCAAGGTGTGATGAATTTTCAGATCCCCAAATCTGTCATTTGCGTAAAAAGTGACAGATTTTTAGCTGTATTGTATTTAATGCCCTGTTAATTTTACAGGTACAGGGTACTTGGTCATAGCATGCGGTTCTCTCACTAGCAGTGGTACATACGTAAAGATCAAGGTTCGGGGGAGTAAGTTTATATAGACAGAGGAATTATATAATGTTATGTGTGCTCAATTGTCAAGTGTACGTGGACGATGAGGCCTGATAAGATCTTGGCATTATATCTCAGTTGATTACAATCTTCTGAATTTCCAGGATGAGGCGTACAGTTGCGATGGGACTAACTACAGTGGAACCTGTCTTAGCGGCCACCTGTATAGAAAGGCCACCTCTTTAAAAAGACCAGCTTTAAATTCTCCTAGTGAGAAGTTTATACGCTAATTTACCTGTCTAAAGCAGCCACCTGCCTAGTAATGCCAAGAAATCTTGGCCCGAAGGTGACCGGCTTAGACAGTTTCTACTGTATCCCATTTTATTGTCAGAATTTTATTGTTAGTGTCACAAACACATGTGTGCGATGCACACACAAAATTTAAAATGTTTTGTTTCACGGAACAAATTGATGATGTTAGGGACTGTGATTTCCAGTCTGTGAAAGTAACTTCGTGAAGGATTGCATTTGAAATTGTAAGTTTTAAAGTAGCGCATGCGTGACACAATTTTTAAATGGAAATGCAATCTGCTGATGCAAGTTTTAAACGGAAATGTACAGCAGATTTCATTTCCGTTTAGAAATCGCATCACGCAAGTGTTGCGTTAATACACACGGTTGTAAATGCAATCCTCCACGGAGCTACCTTTACAGAGTGGAAATCTTAGTCCTCGACGTCAGCAACTTGCTCCATGAAACAAAACATCTTTATTCTTGTGTGCGGATACACGCATGCGTCACGAAATTTTAAACGGAAATGCAATCTGCTGTAGCCAACGTCTTGGGTTTCTCATACACTATCTGAGAAATCCAATTAGAAATCCCAAAATATTAATCCCGAACCACGTACAAAATAGGTTATTCTCGTTTTCGTCCGTTCATGAGTTCAATTGCGGTCGCCGCTCTAAGTACATGCACCTGGTGAGTAGCTGCAGCACCGGTAATATTGAACGTTCTATTGACCCAATTATTGTTGAATTGCGGCATTCTCTCTTGTCTAATGACTTTCAGGATGCACCAGATGTTGTTTTTGATGCTCTTTCTGCTGCTAAATCTTCAGTTTCGCTCATACCAGTTTATGGTCTTCTCATGTTCGCTATTGGAATTCCACTCTTGAACCATTGACTGTACAGAATAAATTCCTGGATATAGTTGCCCTAGAACAAAATTGTCCCTTGTGGAAGAGATTAATGTATGGTTTACCTGAAAAGCAACTTTCTTATTGCGTGCCAGTTGTGACAATCTGGCTCGCTGGAATATAATCACTAGTCCAGTTTGTACCCTTTGTCACTGTACTCAACCAACAACTAACCATATTTTAACTGGTTGTTCCGTTGCACTTGATCACACTTGGCGTCATGACTCTGTTCTGCAGGTTCTTGTTCGCAACTTTAAGAAGGATTTACCACCATGTTATAAGATTTATGCAGATCTTCCTGGCTACCAGGCAAGTGTTAGTCCCCCAAGTACTATTCCACCTATATTACATCTACTTTAAGCAGACCTGACCTCGTGGCAGATTCCATCGCATTATTAGAACTCTCTGTAGTTACTAATACTGAACATCACCTATTAGCTGCAAGGAACCGTAAAGAAGACCGCTATGGTTCATTACTGACTGACCTTCAACAGGCTGGATTTTCAGTTAATCTTGTGACAATTGAGGTTGGCTGTCTGGGCCATTTCATGCCAGAGACCGTCTCTAAACTAAGCGATGTATGCCATCTACCAAAGAATACTATTCGTCGTATTCTTCAGCAAGCAGCTCTTGTTGCAATCTCCTGTTCATACAGGATCTTTAACTCCCATGCTTCCACTACTTGGGATGTAGTTGATCTGTTTACCTGTTGAGAGGCCATGTATAATTATTTAGTTTTGTATGTAGTTTATTTTTTTTGGTCTTGCCAGGGCTCCATACTTTTTAGTAATAACTTGGTAACCCTGAGACTGGACTCCTGACCTCTTGTAATTATTTGTTCATGTAATTGTCAATTATTATGACGTTTATCTCCCGATAACCAAATAATCTCTTATTCGGCATGACCCTAAGTTAAAGATGCTGATTAGGATAGAATTATTAAGTGGTGTACTAATGGTGCACATTTTGTGGATTTAGTCTAAGCTGTTATTTTTTTACCCAATTTGAGATTTGGTCTAGGTCTTGCTGGAGAATAATGGTGTCTTCTGGAGAGTTAATAATTCTGTATAAGAGACAGTCATCTGCAAATATTCATAAAGGTGACTTATATTGGTAATAGTGTCATTTAACATAGATAAATATCTGTGCATTTAGCTATATAATAAGAACATAAGAGGACCATGGACTGTGCCCTGGGGGACACCAGATGTTACAGATACTGAAATAGATGTTACACCATCAAGAAGGATTTTCTGAGTACGGTTGGTAAGCCATGCCTTAATCTAATCATAGGTGTTATTGTGAATTCCATAGAAATGAAATTTAATAAGAAGTCATTGATGGGGAACATGTACAGTATCGAAAGCTTTAACGAATTAAGTCGACAAGGACAATTTGTTTCTTGGGCATTTGATATGTCTTCTGTTAGTGCTAATTAGTAACTGAGTTACACAGGAATTATTACCTCAGAATCCATGTTTTTTTTTCTATAAGGATATTGTAACTATTTAAATATATCATAACGTTGTGATATATGATGTGCCCCAGGACTTTTGAGCAAATAGATGTTAGTGAGATAGACCTATAGTTAGAAGCATCGTCATGTCTTCCTGTTTTGTCAACTGGACGTATGCTAGTTGGTTGGCCTGCCGAAAATGATTTAGTAAATAACATTGCTTTAGCTTTAGGGTATAAAGAGGGATATGACCAGGGCCACTTGCTTTGTTTACCAGGATAGCAGAGTTCCTGCTGTGTTCCTGTTAAAGAGAATAATATATTAGGCATACTGGGAAATGGATCTCCAGCATCAGTACTTGTGGTCATAGTTGGAATGTTGTGTAAGTACAACAATAAATTACGAATTACTCATTGCATGATATTGTCAATGCTTTATACAGCTAATTTAGTTACTATATGCATCATGCTAACAATCCTGGAGAAGGATGAAAACCTGTGAGCAGAGAACCAGAATCTTGATATTAAAATTTAGAAAAGAAATCCCACACCAGGTGTTGACTTGATCCCTATAAAAGTAGTAAACTATAGCACACATTCGGTTGGAATTCAGAATTCTCTTTACTTTTATCACTAAGTTCTTGCATCTCTCAAGAATTGTTTGGTATAAATATATGTAGCTATTCCATGAAACTATCTGTAGTGCAAGGAGTTACTAAAACATGCATATGCATGGGCTACTGCTATTAAGAAATAAACAACCAGCAATAAGCATTATTATAATGTCAAGTTGATTAGTTATGTATGGGTATATGATTTCAATCAGTATTGCAGTTATTATTGAAAATAAACAATTAAATTATTATATATAACTTTACTGGTACCATGATACTAACATCGTGCATAGTGTGCATGCAATAAGTATGCTATCACTTTCAAATTTTGACCTGTTGTTATTGCTCAATGCAATGACAGAAATGTGTGAAAATTGTAGGTCAATAGCATACTGAATGGCTAAGTTACAAGCGGTTAAAGCCAAAGAATTGGATGTGTGTGGAAGCCTGGTTTTGTCAAATCTGGCTACATATATTAATCCCTACACAATGTTCTTTTTGTATTGCGATGGGACTGTCAATAAAACTTTTATGGACTTACATTGAGTTACGATCTTAAAGTCACAAAGCTAGATGTGTGTGGAAGCCTGGTTTTGTCAAATCCAGTTACATATAGTTATTTAATAGATCTCTAATCTTCCATGATTTGAAAAAATAATGATGTGTGATTGTATATTATATTGATGTAACAGTATACATACATGATATTACAGTATTTGCATGTATGCATGCTTAGCCTATGTCTATAATGTATTTACTAATACTATCCTATGCACTATAGGGATCGCATAAAGGCAGCAAAAAGAGCTTGTGTAGCATGGAGGCTGAATCAACAACACTTTTCATGGTCAAGTTTTATATCTCACTATATAGTCACTAAGGATCTGCAAGAATACTTGCTGAAACCCTGTGTAACAGGTGGTCAGAAACCAGCTTGTTAGTTTCTTGTTTCATTCTGCATGCACAAAAATCTATTTCCATAAATGTCAGTAATGTTTGCCTAAAGGTTATTACATTATTGTTATGTTATTAATTGTAAACCTCATAAATTAGTATAATACAAATTTCAGTCATTGATTTTAGCATGGTCTTGAGACAATCTACGGAGCAATCACAAGGGGTAATTTGTTCATTTTACTGATTGATCTTGGGAAGAAACTAAACTTGTAAGGGTTCACAGTGATTGAAGGCATTACAAATTTCATACTGTTTCCATGAGTGACTCTGGATGCTAATGTGAAGTAATCTGGTATGGGTAATTCGACAAGCTTGTTAACAATCTTGAAAAACATAATTAAACGTAATTCTTCATGCTGTCTGCTGATGGATTGCCAGTTAAGTGAGAGTAGTCTGGCATCACAAAACAGGCAGCATGTTTTCAGCCATAATGAATATAGCCACTCACCTACCCGCACCTTTTTAAAGGAAATGGGAATCAATAATTGGTTTGGCTTGTAAGACTAAATTAAATTTATGTGTCTAACAGTGACAGGAAAGGCATTGTGTCACAGTACTAGTGTTGTGAACCAGTATGGAAAAACCGGTTATTAACCAGTATTGTCTAGGTCAAGCCAATTATTGGCTATTGGCTAAGAAACCTTTAAACCAGTTTTGCCCACCCACTTGGTAAACCATAAAATTAATTACCCCTGCTGACAAGTGTTAACATCATAACATAACCTCAAAGTATGTGTAAATATGTGCTTGTAATAGCTGTTATTGTAAGGCAGGATGTTGATGGTCACTTTGGTACCCAAAAGGCATGCATGTTTAGTGCTATAATGTCTACTAATTTACAATCAGACAATAACCAGTCAATATCCAATTATTCACCTTCCAATAACCGGTTTTAGTAAACTCTGCAGGTTCACAGCACTACACAGTACCATGTGTAAACAGTGTATCCATTAAGGTATGCTTTGTACATACCAGTACCATTGATACTAGCCCTCTATACAGCAGATAATGGGATATTTATGATGTGCTAACCACTGTCCACTAATTCCAGTTATGGTGAAGAACCACCCAACCATATCATCCTCTATACCAATATTGACCTGATGTAATGTGCATCTACACTAGTGGAAATTATGCTATTTGTATTTACATGAAATTCCATTGATAATTATGAAAATCTCATGACTGTACACATGAGAGTAGCAACATTATTTTTCATGGAAATACCCATGATAAGCACTGAACAAAATAATGCATGAATGCATAAGTCTTCATGGGTTTTGTAAGTTAATATATCTCTTCTATGGCTTGAATAAATATGTGTGATTGGATGACCTCAGACAACTGCAAGGATTTAATGGTCAATTTAAAAAAAAAGAATAAACACTATCCCACTAAGAATCTGCAAGAATACTTGCTGAAGGCCTGTGTAACAGGAAACCAGCATGTTGACTTCTTGATTCTTGTTTTTTCATCATGAATGAACAGTCCATGTAGTACCTGTGAAATCAAATCCATCAAAAGCTTGCAGAAAGTGTTTTTTCATGATCATGGGTGTGACTTCATGGTTGTTCATACATACGTACAAACCCATGAAAACCTCTGTCATGGGTACATTATACTTTCAGATCATTAACTGTACTACTATAGTGTACTTGCAACTGCGTGTATACAGCTTCCTGCCAAATAAGATACACAGACCAATTATTTGCCTATAGCTATATACTATTCAGATCATAATTCTGCTATATGTGACCAGATTTGTGAAAAGGGATACACATCACCTGTGATGATTTATAACTTCACATAGAATGGCTTGAAATTTAGTCAGTAGTCTTCATGGATGGGGAAATTAATGTTCTTCCATTCATGGAATTACATTTGTCTCCCACTGGGAGGCACAAATCTGGTTCCACATTTAATTTGCTATCAGGATTGTTCTCATACTCATTGCTCAAATTAATATAACAATGTATAACTTGCAAAGTCAAAAAAAATATCTCGCAACTATCTCTGCATTCACAATGTGTAAAAACTGTAAGCAAAGAAAACTTCTACACTATATACATCTAGTACTTCATAAAAGGGTAAAATTAGGATTGACCTTCCTTCACTTCTTCACCCCCTTGCACTTTAGCAACTGCTTCAGAATAAGACGGCGGTGGAGCAAATCGATAATCAGTTACAAAGCCATACACTGGGGCATACTGTGTCTCCCCCATGGTGTAATTGTCATCTCCAATATTCACCGGTGGGTAAGCAGCAGAGTAGTTGACAATCGGTGGAGGATAAGCAGTTCCAGGTGGCGGATAAGGATTCTCAGCTGGAGGTAGATAAGCACCACCTGCAGCTGGTGGAGGATAAGGATTCCCAGTGGGAGGGGGATAAGAACTTTGTGCTGGTGGACCTCCTACTGGTGGGTAACTGCTTGCAGCACTTTCTCCTCCTCTAAATGGCACATTTCCAATTGTAACTGGTATGGTAACATGGAGGTCAATGGCACGCGGTAGTGCCAGGGTTACATTCAAAACGTACGACAGCTTTAAAATACGGCAACTACCAATGCATGGAACTGTGGCTGGGATGGGTAATAATTCATTACTCCAATTTGATGTGCCACCTGCTTCAATGCCAGGACCCTCAATTCTCTGAACGACGTTAGTAAAAGCACGAGAATGCCCTCGGGCATAGTAGACTACAATCCGCTTCAAGCTAGCTCGTACAGCTGTCACTCTTCTGTTGCTATGATTCTCAGCTTCTGTACTGATAGCAATTGACTCTCCAGAACAATATCCACCTCTGTCTGTTGTGACTGACAGTGAGATGGGACCAGAAGCACAACAAAGACAACACAGTGTCTTCTCATTAGAACTTGACAGTTGGGTTGCTAGCTGGGGTGTGTTGATGTCAACAATTTCATTAACAGTAATAGCTCTCTTTGTGGTGTGGTTAAATTTCCACGACCGTGATATGGTAGATGATAGTGCATACCTAATGTAGCCAGTGTGACTCTCATAAGACGTTGGTAATACCAAGTTAGAAGGAAGCTGAAATTTAAATGGAAACTCGTACCTGCCAGCTGCTAGTTCTTGAGAATCTTTACCATTGCCCCACAGTTGTATCGACACAGGGTTCAAGATAGTTTCAGAATCAGAGTAGTGTACGGTCTCGGTACGTTGGTTATCTCCTGACCCAGTAGTACGTTGTTCCGTCCAGTGAACGTAGGCCAATCCGGCCAGTACGATCGATATTCCTTGCATTTTCTTCGGCTCGGATAGTTCCAAGGTAACATTTCCGTCGATGTTTGACCCCGCGAAATACACTGGATTGTTTCCTGCCAAGGTTATAACGAATATCTTCGGCTTTCCCATTTCACCGATCCTCTACACTTCTCGCCACCGCCCTAGTTTCATCTCACGTGACGAAGCCTTTAAGGACTTCACTGTGGTTTATTATTATATTATTTATTGTTAATCAGTAGGACCCTCCAGGGGTATAATGCTGATGTGCAATTACATGTGTACAATTTCCATTAGTTACTTAATAACTATATAAGGTTTAGTCACAGGAAAAGTGCCTGAGGCAGTGTTCAGTAGAATACCATGCATAATACCATACCTGTTTTACTGCCCATACAAAAGTCTCAATAGTAGCAGTGAAATTTATCCCGTATTTCACTGGTAGCAGTGAAAAAGTTGTAATTGCAATTTCATTGGCTAGAATTTATGTTAACAATGTAGCGCCAATTAGTGTTGACGCGTGTTTAGTACGTAGTGACAAATTGTGTACATAGCAACGCTAATGCACAGCATGCGTATATGCAGCGAGTATGGTATTAACTGGGAATAGCATGGGTAGCAGTGAAATTTGGGATAAATACCACTCGTGTTGTATTGGAAATGGCAAATTTCACTCGGCTTCGCCTCGTGAAATTTATCTCCATTTCCAATACAACACTCGTGGTATTTATCCCAAATTTCACTGCTGCCCATGCTATTACTAGTACTAATACCATACCTGTTTCACTGCCCATACAAAAGTCTCAATAGTAGCAGTGAAATTTATCCCGTATTTCACTGACAGCAGTGAAAAAGTTGTAATTGTAATTTCATTGGCTAGAATTTTATGTTAACAATGTAGCGCCAATTAGTGTCGACGCATGTTTAGTACATAGTGACAAATTGCGTACATAGCAATGCTAATGCACAGCATGCGTATATGCAGCGAGTATGGTATTAACTGGGAATAGCATGGGTAGCAGTGAAATTTGGGATAAATACCACTCTTGTTGTATTGGAAATTGTAAATTTCACTCGGCTTCGCCTCGTGAAATTTATCCCCATTTCCAATACAACACTCGTGATATTTATCCCAAATTTCACTGCTACCCATGCTATTACTAGTACTAATTCAACCATAGATAATGTATGCGTTCCTAATGGATTGGAAACGCCCGTTAAATTATTTTTCCTATCCTAGTTACGGTGCGCCAATACATTGGGAAATTTGTTGAGTGACTGTTTGGCTTTCTTTCGCTTGTTTGAAGGCCAGTTTGAAGGCGTGGACATTCCTTTTACATTGCTTATTGTGTTGCATTGTGTACTGAACAAGAACACAGCGTGTCTGTGGGCACTGGGAGAAATATTGTTTGCGACAGGTGACAATGGCAGGTACGCACCAGCTAATAATTCAGCAGCAGTGCTATTAGCCAACTTCTCGTCACCGCATTTACACAACCAAAGAAATGTGTGGTACATTGAAATAAATTTTATGCTACAGTACTGCTCAGCTTGGACTCTAACATGAACTTTAACAAACATATTACCACTATTTGCAGAAAAGCTAATAGTGTATTGGCGCTTCTTAAGCGTAATCTATAGACCTTATTCACTGAATTAATTTCATAGCGCTTACAACCCGTTGCGAAGGAGTTGTACGCCAATATTCGCCATTTGCAGTACCAAAACCATAGTAACATCACAATTCTCCGCCAAATTCGCCATTTGCAGTACCATAACTATGGTAACATGATAGCAAACGTTGTGCTCGCCCAGTTTTAGAACTCAAAATGGCGTCCGAAAGACCATCACCATGGCAAATAGGGAGCCTTGTATGGCTTCGCGTGACATCAGAGGGCGCTTACTGTTCTAAATGAATAAGGTCTATATCATTGTAATTCTCAAATACGAAGACAAGCCTATTTCTTGTATGTGAGACCAATACTAGAATACGCATCAATAGTTTGGGCACCATATACTAAGACTAGCATTGAGAAGCTTGAAAGTGTTCAGCGACGTGCTGCCAGATTTGTGGTGTCTGATTATGATTTTTCAAGTAGTGTTACCAGTATCCTGAATGAGCTTAAATGGTGTAGCTTGGAGGTTAGAAGACAAGTAAGTAGACTGATGATGTTTTATAAGATATTGCAAGGTTCTGTCGCACTAGAACTACCCTATGAGATGTCTCTCATCGACACTGTTACTAGAGGGCACAATAGAAGATATCAAACACCTTTTTCAAGAATTGATATACACAAATTCAGTTTCTTCCCAGCTACTGTCAGATTGTGGAATAGTTCACCTGGCTCAGTTGTTAATTTGGATTCCTTTGAAGCATTCCGTAGATCTGCTACTGATTTCTTAAACAAATTATAATTTATAATTCTTTTTATACTTAAGGCCACACCAAGTCAAACCTTAGTTTCTGGTCACCCGCCCGCATGGAAAACTGGAACCCCAGTTTATGAGGACTATTATTAATATTACAAGCGCTTAAGTGTACGTGACCAAGGACAGTGATTTTTAAACACTGCAAAAGATCGAGATACTCTAATAGAGCAGTCAGGGATTCTAATAAAGCAGTCACACTACCCTTAACTCTAATACTAGAATAGACAGATACTACTATAACGTTTTTGACTTGTCCTTGATTAGCTATATAGCTAGCTATTAGTAATGCTTCTGTTGCCAGTAAGTAATTTCAGTACAGTACGTATGTAGCATTGATCACTAGCCTAATGATCAGATTATTATTATTATCAATTTACCAAAAAGGAAGGCATACACAAAAGGCAAAGCCTGTACAAGGTGTCCGCCTACAAAAAACAAACATACATATACATATACCTACAGTACACTATAAACTAAAGAGTACACAACAAAACACAAAACAGTGATTAAGAAGTTACTTGACACATAAGTAATTATAAAGGTGATGCCGGAAAGACTTTCGATTACTGTCTTCGAGGATATGTAATGGCACAGTGTTCCAGAAGAAAGTTGTGTTGACAAAAAAAGAATATCTCCTAGAATTAATGGTGGACTGTGGAGGGACTAGTGAAAGATGGTGACTTCTGGTAGATGCTATGGAATTAAATGAACAGTGACTATTAAATGTAATAGATGTTTGCTGGTGATATATGTCATTGAGGAAACTGACCGAAAGGAAACTTCGTCTTGACTGGAGAGAAGGAAGGTGAAGTTGGGAGCAACAATCATTCGAAGAAATGGTCCAAGAGCTGGTAGATGGACTCCAGCGACTCCCACAGATCCATCGAGCTGCCTACTTTTGTAGGGACTCTAGTAGTTGGATATCTCCCAAATTAGATATACCATAGCTTTAAACTTTCCTAACAATTCAGATGTAGTTCTCAAATGATTAGTCTAGTAACTCTTCTAGTGGATCTAAACTTGGACTTCTTTATCACTGATCACTGATATACTGACTATAAATCCGGTAACGTTTGGTGAGCTCAAACTTCAACTTTTCCATGGTTACATAATTGCAAGTATGGTCCTAAATTAGCAAGTGCATGACATCCCTTAGTTAAAACGTTAACTTAACTTTCCCACATGATCACTGAAAAACACTAGCCTGGAGCACTCAACAACTCAACTCAAAACTTTGACAGCTACTTTACTCAAGGTTTACTGTATAGAAGGCTGGAAACGCATGCATATATAGTTGGCTAAGACTTCACATTTGAAAGAGTTTCTGATGATGTGTTAATATAGCTTTGGATTATTATTAGCTAGCTAATAAATAATAATTTCCTGACATAGCTAATGAAACATTTCATTTGTAAAGCAAAAGTCGCTACATGAGCAGACCTTTCCTTAGTGTTAGCTACACATTGCTGTGCTCAGCAGTGTAGCTAGCCATCAACAATTTTTCTGGTGCATTTTGCAGAAGCATAATTAACTACTTATGCTATAAGAATGTTGGTTAAGCTTGGTTGTAAACTCAATATGAAATGGGTAAATTGAGCAAAATTAATAACATTACAGTATTACTGGTGTATATATGTAAGAGTCTATGATAGTCCTGAAGTCCTGATCATCCGCCCGCCCGCATCCTTTTGTTGGCTAGGGAGTGACCAGAAACTAAGGTATGACTTGGAGTGGCCTAATTAACTACTTAACTTAACTACATACTATATTGCACGTATACTCTTTCAGAGTCCTGCAATTATAATAATAATAATAATAATAGCTTGAGTTAAACAATAGCACAAAGTAGTGCCTGTTTTCTGAAGTTTTATCGAAGCAGTGGAAATATACAGCGAAGCAGTGAATATCTAACTAGCCTACTAAACTCTACCTGCTATAAGTGGTGTAAACAGCAGCAAAGAAACAATGCTACACTTTCTGTTTCTTCAGGAAATTTGTACAACCGTTTTGAAACACCATATTTCACCTTTGAACCTGAATTTTCTTACGCTGTTGTTTACTACTCTCCAGCGGCCCTACCCAGTCCAGCCTCCATATAGTGTAGGTGGCAACTAACCCAGCTGTAAACAACAAACACTAATTTGCTGGTCACAAGAACAGCGAAATCTTCCACCTGTCGAGGCCATGAAGTTTACGCGCAGCGAAACTAGTCTCGCGTGGCCAGACCCTTTCCGCGCAGCCGCTTATCGATTGGAAATTATAAGCGCCGCGCTACAAGGCGCTTATAATTTCCAATCGATAAGCGGCTGCGCGGAAAGGGTCTGGCCACGCGAGACTACAGCGAAACGAGGATAGCCCATGACGTCACTATGTAAATAAATACGGGCGTTTCCAATCCATGTGACATACATTATCTATGATTCAACTGATGTGGTTTCATATTACAGAAGAATACCCTGCAAAACACTGCATAATTCAACTGATGGTTTCATAGTACAGAGTTTTGCAGGGTATTCTATCTCTAGTATACTATGAAAGTTGAATTATGCATGAATTCTACTGATACAAGTCATAGTAATATCAGGGGCTAAGAAAAGGGGCTATAGTTGTAAATGACTTTTGGCTAGCTGTAAATGGTGATTTGGCTAGTTGTTAATGGTGATAATTATGGCTAGTTGTAAAAGTCAGACTAAATAGCAAGCTGCACCACAGAAAAGAATAGCTATAAAGTCAAAAACTACGTAACATACATGTACTGTGCATGTTTACAGAGATTTGACTAAAAGTACCTCAAGATCCAGTCTTGAGATTGCCATTTTCAAAAATTTTCCACTATTGGTCCACTAAAATTGCAACTTAGAGGTATGGTCATTTTCACAGTCCACTATTGATATGAAATAATTGCCTTAAAAATCATCTAAAGAATTGGCTTGTATGTCACTGTAAATTTGTTTGCTATTTCCTAGTTCCAGGCCATTTCAAATTGCTTCCAGATTGAATCTTGCCACAATTGTGTTTCAACTAGGTAAATATGCTCTCTCATACCCTCTGAAATCCCTTCAATCATTCTTCACTGACATTCTGTCACAATATAGAACACAAAATACAAGTAATTCAAACACAAAGAAAATTTTGTTTATAATTCTACTACTCCCACCCGGTCTTAGGTTTGGGCTATAGTTGTAAAAAATAGGTTGTTTATAGCCACTGAGTAATATTATGCAAACTATTTCACAGCACATTAAACAGCACTGAGAAACACAGTATAAAATACTACATGATATTGCAGTCAGATCTTGACAAAAGAATAACGTGAACAATTCTACAGATGTCAAATAATGTTGTGTAGTTTTACAGACAATTTAGTGTACAGTAAGAAACTTCGTAGAATCATTACCTACATGTATATGTATCTGTTCAGCAGTAGCCTTACATATTATACAACATAGAACAGCTCCAATCATGCTGGCAATCCAACAACAAACTTGTATGTACTGTTACTGTATGCCTTGAGCAGTACACATCTTGATAAAAATTGCCGTGGACTTATAATTTCATCATCTTCATAAAAATTATCTGTTATGCAAAAGAAAGGTTCCTGTGAACTATTGTAAAATTGAAACCATTGTACATATGCCAAGTCATGTGATTTCATTGTTTCAGTGGAATGAACATTGTCTCCTTTTATCATCACTGATGACTTGAAAAAGAATCTGACAGTTCCAAAATATGGACAGGGCTCTGAATCAACAACAGCGAAGTATGCTTTTGTTATGCTGCTATGATCTGACCCATAGAGATCTGAAGTAAGCAATAAACCATTCACTGAACAACGGGCATATTTATCTATACGTGGAATGACATGCAGTTACCGACCTTCCTTCGTACAACCGCTCATAGAAAAAGAGTAACTTAAGATAAAAGTCTTTGCTAATTTACACATCAATCTATACAAGGTGGTAAATATTCGGCTTTCCGTTCAAATCTAAACATAGTTGTGTCTCCTTATCCATGGACTGTTGTAAGTCATATCTGTCCAGTGTAGAAGTGGCAAACATCAAGACACACGGTAGTGTGTCGTGCGGCCCAAGAAGCCGGCGCGCAACCCCGTGAGTATATTGACAGGAAGAAAGAAAACGCAATTTTCGCACCTCCGTAGCTCTGTGCTGCCTCGATGAAACAAGACAAATTTTGCTGTGTACATTCCCTCCAACTTCAGTACTCCACATTCCAAATTTGAGCGAAATCGCTTCAGGCATTCCTGAGATATGCGACTTCAAAAATTGGCTTAGTTTCTTCGTTTTTTTTTTTTTCTTCTTCTTATTTTTCTTCCTCTTTTCGCACACTTACAAAAACTGCTATAAAACGCGAACGCATTATCCGATTGCCTTGAAATTTGGCACACAGAAGGGGGGTATAAAGGCGCATCTCTGTACCAACTTTGGCTGGAATACCATAAACAGGCAAAGAGTTATGAGCGATTATGCACGAAAAATAACACCAATATGTTGTCACGCCTACAGGGTAAACCGCGTATGGGAAGAAGCTGAAAATCGGTGGGTGAATAGGTTAACTATTGAACCTCAAACCTTTTGTGGTTTGAAAGAAATCGAGCTAAAAACCAGGAAGATACAGCGAAAAAATCAACAGTGTGTAACAATTACGCAATCGAGATTAGCTAATTTTTTTTATTATTATTATTATTATTATTATTATGCTTGCCAAGCCTACCAGATAAACCACTTGGGGTAATGCTTTGAAAATCGCTGTACAGATGGAGTTATCATCTTAGAAAGGCTCTTCAATGGTGTAGAAAAATCAGACTTAAAGCCACGGAGTTATAACACGAAATCCAACTTGGTGTAGCAAGTGCGAGATCGAGATACTCTAATAGAGCAGTCATCCTAATAGAGCAGTCACCCTGAACAGAATTCAAGAGATCAGTTAGAAATAAGTAACCTGTATAGAGATCAGCTACAAACAAATCACCCTGTAGAGAGTTCAGCTACAAACAATTCACCCTGTTCAGACATCAGTTAGAAGAAGTTTTCTTGTAGAGAGTTCAGTTACAAACAAATCACCCTGTTGAAAGATCAGCTAGAAGATGTCACCTTATAGATAGTTCAGTTACAAAGAAACCACCATGTAGAGAATTCAGCTACAAACTAGTGACCCTGTAGATACATCAGCTAGAAGAAGTTACCTTGTAGAGAGTTCAGCTACAAAGAAACCATTCTGTAAAGAGCTCAGCTGCAAACAAATCACCTATACAGAATTCAGCTACAAACAAATCACCCTGTAGAGAGATCAGCTAGAAGAAGTTACCTTGTAGATAGTTCAGCTACAAACAAATCATCCTGTAGAGAGATCAGCTAGAAGAAGTTACCTTGTAGATAGTTCAGCTACAAACAATTCACCCTGTACAGAGCTCAGTTAAAAAGGTTTCCTTGTAGAGAGTTCAGCTACAGACAAATCACCCTGTAGAGAGATCAGTTAGAAGAAGTTACCTTGTAGATCGTTCAGCTACAAACAATTCACCCTGTAAAGAGATCAGCTAGAAGAAGTTACCTTGTAGAGAGTTCAGCTACAAAGAAACCATCATGTAGAGAATTCAGCCGCAAACAAATCATGTATAGAGAGTTCAGCTACAAACAAATCTCCCTGTAGAGAGATCAGCTAGAAGAAGTTTCCTTGTAGAGAGTTCTGCTACAAACAAATCACCCTGTAGAAAGATCAGCTAGAAGAAATCACCTTGTAGAGAGTTCAGCTTCAAAGAAGCAATCATGTGAGAGTTCAGGTACAAACAAATTGTCCTGTAGAGAGATCAGCTAGAAGAAGTTACCTTGTAGAGAGTTCAGCTACAAAGAAACCATCATGTAGATAGTTCAGGTACAAACAAATCACCCTGTAGAAAGATCAGCTATAGAAGAAATCACCTTGTAGAGAGTTCAGCTACAAAGAAACTATCATGTAGAGAGTTCAGCTACAAACAAATCGGCCTGTAGAGAGATCAGCTAGAAGAAATTACCTTGTAGAGAGTTCAGCTACAAAGAAACCATCATGTAGAGAGTTCAGCTGCAAACAAATCACCTGTAGAGAGTTAAGCTACAAACAAATCTCCCTGTAGAGAGATCAGCTAGAAGAAGTCACCTTGCAGGGAGTTCAGTTACAAAGAAATAAACCATGTAGAGAGTTCAGCTGCAAACAAATCACCTGTAGAGAGTTCAGCTAGAAACAAGTCACCCTGTAGAGAGATCAGCTAGAAACAAGTCACCTTGTAGAGAGTTCAGCTAGAAGAAGTCACATTGTAGAGCTACAAAGAAACTACCATGTAGAGTTCAGCTGCAAACAAATCACCCTGTAGAGAACTCAGCTACAAACAAATTGCCCTGTAGAAAGATTAGCTAGAAGAAGTTACCTTATAGGGAGTTCAGCTATGAACAGATCACCCTGTAGAGAGTTTCGGAATAGATCGCAAAATGGCATACATAAATAAAAAATACCATTCCGGTTTAATATGAATAGGAGTAACTAAAATGTCGGCCTCCTTAAAATTCTCGGCATCACCCAAATAATCCGGAAAAAAATAAACAATAAAAACAAACAAAACAAAAAATAACATATTTCCCCATAAATCCTTTACCGTATAATAAGGATGAAACGGTATTTTCTCTACATCAGAAGGCAAACCCATAGGATTATTCGACCCCACTTTATGCAAAAAATGCAAATGAACTAACGCCAAGAAGGACAAAACAAAAGGAAACAAGTGATGTAAACTAAAAAACCTATTTAAAGTCGCATTACAAACCATCGGCCCACCTCAAATCAAAACAACAATATCCTGCCCCACATAAGGAACAACTGAAATAAAATTAGTGATAAACAAATCACCCTGTAGAGAGTTCAGCTACAAACAAATCACCCTGTAGAGAGTTCAGTTACAAAGAAACCACCATGTAGAGAGTTCAGCTGCAAAAAAAATTAATCACTCTGTTGAGAGTTCAGCTAGAAGAAGTCACCTTGTAGAGAGTTAAGCTGCAAATAAATCACCCTGTAGAGAATTCAGCTACAAACAAATCACCCTGTAGAAAGATCAGATAGAAGAAGTTACCTTGTAGAGAGTTCAGCTACAAAGAAACCACCATGTAGAGAGTTCAGCTGCAAACAAATCACCTGTAGAGAGTTCAGCTAGAAACAAGTCACCCGTAGAGAGATCAGCTAAAAACAAGTCACCCTGTAGAGAGTTCAGCTAGAAGAAGTCACATTGTAGAGAGTTCAGCTACAAAGAAACTACCACGTAGAGAGTTCAGCTGCAAACAAATCATCCTGTAGAGAGTTCAGCTAGAAGAAGTCACCTTTTAGAGAGTTCAGCTACAAAGCAACCACCATGTAAAGAGTTCAGCTGCAAAAAACTCAATCACCTTGTAGAAAGATCGGCTAGAAGAAGTTACCTTGTAGAGAGTTCAGCTACAAAGAAACCACCATGTAGAGAATTCAGCTGCAAACAAATCACCTATAGAGAGTTCAGCTATAAACAAGTCACCCTGTAGAGAGTTCAGCTAGAAGAAGTCACATTGTAGAGAGTTCAGCTACAATGAAACTACCATGGAGATTTCTGTAATCAATATAATATTATGTGACCGGATTTGCGAAAAGGGGTCTTCCACACACATCCAATTCCGTAAACGTTGGAGACCATACCTCAGTGTTCAAGTAACATATTAACCTGAAAATGTCACCACTTATTCAGCTATAGTGGTGCTCACCACTGTCCAAACTTCAAGGCAATAGCTCTTTCCAATCTGAAGTTATCAATTGTCAAAGTTGGCAAATTGGATGTGTGTGGAAGACCCCTTTTCGCAAATCCGGTCACATATGTATTATACAGTATATATAATTTGTACATTTACTGATAAAATATTTAAAGTACATCTACTTCATCTTTTCTTAGGTTAAAAAAGTCCCAAAGCTGGCCATAGGCCGGCTTTGGGGTATACAAATGCAAAAAGAAATGAAATCTAATCCAAAACAGCCAAGCTGTAAAAAAAGTGTGCGGCCCTCAGAAAGGCTATGGTGAAAAAAGATGTGAAATCCAAGGTGGCGGCGAAGAAATGGCTGTGATGGTAGGTTAATGGTAAAAATTTTAATAACGACAACTCAGGTGAATTTTGTGCCAAGACCAAGCGGCACCAAATTCACCTGAATTGTTGTTATTAAAATTTTTACCATTAACCTACCATCACAGCCATTTCTTGGCCGCCACCTTGGATTTCACATCTTTTTTCACCATAGCCTTTCTGAGGGCCGCACACTTTTTTTACAGCTTGGCTGTTTTGGATTAGATATAGTTAACATGAAAATTTAACAGTGAAGGATGCATTGCTGGAGATGACATGTCCATTGAAACTGGCAACACAGATTCTGTATTAACGTCTTGCAGAAACTTGGTAAACAATTCCAATTCAACGTAGCGATTGCTATTTGGAAGGCCAGATAGAACACCATTCATTCTTTCAAAACTAAAACACCAAAATGAATGGGATGGCCCAAAGTCCTTTATCATGTCTGGGATATGAAGTGCCATGTGGTGATTTACTGAAACTTGAAATCTGTCATAATTGTTTTCAAAGGACTGATGGTGAGATTTAAACAAATAATCAAGCCTAGAAATATCTGCATTTGTAAGTGATGGCTGAACAATAATCTTGACAATATCACACAGCATACAGATGCTCTCATATGACTCAGGTGGCAACAAGTCCCACAAACAAGGCTTAGCATAGATTAAAGCAAAGTTTTTCCATTGATCAGCTGTTAAATTAGAAAATTCCAACTTTTCTCCCAATGAACTGGGCAATCTGCCAACATCGTATGGTACACGTAAGCATTTTAGTCTGCTGCTAAACACACTTTTATACTCCTTACAAAACAAGGGATCTTGAAGAATCAGCTCTGTTTCATGCTACCATCCCCAAAAATACTGCGTGCATAGGATCTACCAAAGTCATTGTGACAATATCGAAATAACTCAATCTTAACAGTTCACTCCATCTAACCCCATTCTTCTTTTGTATTTCTTTTGCTTCAGTTATATTTCTTGCACCTGAAAACTCGTCAGCTTGTAGCCTAATAGTGTCATTTAGCCTAGGTACTATGTCTACAGCAGTAAAGTAACTCATTCTGCTAGTAACATCCCGTGGGTTTTCCCTAGCCTATCTGCCTCAAATTCACAACGTGAGCATCCTTTGTTAGCCTTACGACCAAGAAAAGCTTTACAACCAAGAAACTAGAAAACTTTCCATGTTGCTGGTATGTCACATGAAACTGCAATTAGAGCTCCTCTTAGCTACCATACCAGAATGTATTTCAACACCATTCCACAAATCAATTAAGTCATTAACAAAGGGTTTCAAGAATGCATTAATGTATTCTTTAGGTTCACTAGGCTCAGGAATCAACCCAATCAACATAGTCCACTTAGTCTTGTATCGTTCTGTTCTTGGAAAATTCAAATATAAATGCCACCAACCTTATATTCAGAATTTTTAAAAGGTTAAAACCAGTCAACATTGATAATCAAAGCAACATAATGCACATTCTTAAAAAAAAAACAATTTCCAGTGTTACTATCTCTATTAAACGAATGCCAAACTCTACCATCCCACACGTCACCCACAATCCCACAACTTGATGTATACCTCGTTTGTACGGAAAGAAGCTCTTCAAATGTTTTGGTACTATAAAATTTTTGAAGCCAAACAATAGGTGATAAATAAACAAATGTTTTATTTGGGATAAGTCTGCTTTTTTCGAATTTTTCATAACGAAGTTGCTGTGCACATTGAGAATTAAAAGTTTGCCGTGCACAGAGAGGTATGGTACTAGCTTCTGATAGCAATGCACAATCATATAGATTACAGCACTTGGGGTCTGGACATACAGCATATTTTCTGAAATCAGAATCTTGATTAATGCCTGCACATACAGAAAGGCTTTGAACAGTTTTTGGAAAGCAGTATTGCAATGGGTGTGATATCACTAAAAATCAACTGTAAAATTGATAGAAAGGTCACAAGAACACTATCACTTAGCTTGTACTTAACTTTTACTTTGATCAGTAAAATAGAAATCCACTTATTTAAATGCAAAACTGATTGTAGTAAACCAGATGATTCACTCTCATTGGGATGCACAGTAGATGCCTCATGTTCAGTTGATGATTCATTCCAATTGGGATGCACATTAAATGCCTGCCCCTCGTTGTGTTCATGTTCAGCAGATGATTCATTACGCATGTTAGATGCCTGCCCCTCACTATGTTCATGGAGCAAAGTAACTTCAGGTGGACAGTCCACAGGTGAAAGTTGAGCTGAGTCCGAGTTTACTTCAAAACAGTTGGTCTCAAATACTGGTAGAACATCTTCACTGTCACTATTACTGTTTGAGGAAATTGAGGTACTTTCATCATATATATATAATTTCACTTTTGGTAATGTGACATACGCAAGAAATTACCTAAGTATATGCATGCACACACTTAGATTTTGCCAATATATAGCTAGCTAGTACAGTTTAAATTACAAGGATGATCAATTACATATAGTGCATAAAATATGGGAAGCAAGAATTCAGTTTCACACTCTGTTTGTGGTCATAGTTGGAATGTTATCTCTTCTTGTGTAAGTACAACAATAAATTACGAATTACCCATTGCATGATATTGTCAATGCTTTATACAGCTAGTTTAGTTACTATACATAATCCTGTAGAAGGACCTGTGAACAGAGAACTAGAATCTTGATATTAAAATTCAGGAAAGAAATCCCACACCAGGTGTTGACTCGATCCCTACAAAAGTAGTAAACTATAGCACACATTCGGTCGGAATCCAGAATTCTCTTTGCGTTTATCACTAAGTTCTTGCATCTCTCAAGAATTGTTTGGTATAAATATATGTAGCTATTCCATGAAACTATCTGTAGAGCAAGGAGTTACTAAAACATGCATATGCATGGGCTACTGCTATTAAGAAATAAACAACCAGCAATAAGCATTATTATAATGTCAAGTTGATTAGTTATGTATGGGTATATGATTTCAATCAGTATTGCAGTTATTATTGAAAATAAACAATTAAATTATTATATATAACTTTACTGGTACCATGATACTAACATCATGCATAGTGTGCATAGTGTGCATGCAATAAGTATGCTATCACTTTCAAATTTTTACCTGTTGTTATTGCTCAATGCAATGACAGAAATGTGTGAAAATTGTAGGTCAATAACATACTGAATGGCTAAGTTACAAGCGGTTAAAGCCAAAGATTGGATGTGTGTGGAAGCCTGGTTTTGTCAAATCTGGCTACATATATTAATCCCTACACAATATTCCTTTTGTATTGCGATGGGACTGTCAATAAAACTTTTATGGACTTACATTGAGTTACGATCTTAAAGTCACAAAGCTAGATATGTGTGGAAGCCTGGTTTTGTCAAATCCAGTTACATATAGTTATTTAATAGATCTTTAATCTTCCATGGCTTGAAAAAATAATGATATTAATGTAATAGTATACGTACATGATATTACAGTATTTGTATGGATGCATGTTTATTAGCCTATTAGCCAGGGTTGTAAGCCTTTAAAAGGCCTTTTTGTGCACTTTTGGATAAAAGCATGAAATTTGGCAGAAAGTTTGTGTGCATGATAAAGATTATTTTTTTGATAGGGAGCCACCTCAGATTTGACCTTTGGTGACCTTTACAGGCAATTTAATGTCCAAAAACTATCAGTTTTGTTTCTATTTCATGTTTGTATGATCCAAAATCCACAAACTTGGTGTCAAATTGAAGCATTTGCCCTAAAGAATACATTGGTTTTCACAGAAAGTCTATAGCTTATTCTGTTCTAAAGTTACAAAGATTTTTGTGGTAAAATATGCCACTATATTGTCTCCCGCCCACGCACAATTTTGAAATACGTACAGAGAGAAAGTTTACCTTTTCAATACTTTTTATTTTTTATTAAGGCTTTACAGCACAAGTGTTGAAGCACCCGGTCCTACATCCTGTTGAAATTTGTTGTGCTTGAAAAGTTGGAGAAGGAGAAAAAATCCATGACTGGAATGACCTAGGCAGCTGCAGCCTCAAATCTGCAGCCATCCGATTAACGCTCAAACGTTTACAGGAGTCTGCCAGGCAGCCAGGATGTTCAATTTCATATATGTGTATCCATAGGAACTCTAGAGAGTGACTTATTATTATCTCAAAGCACCCCAGGTGGAACCAAATGGACATTAGTATATTTATAACAGCACAAGTGCTGAAGGTCTGTAGGACACATGGTCCTACACCTTGTTTAATGTTGTTACATAAAGTGTACTTATTCTGTATAACAATTTGACATGTTAAATAGGCTCTACTTAGGGATAGATCAATTGACTGCCATGGGTTACATGGCCATGCAGGTCATTATTCTGAATGGCGGGTTTATGTACGAGGTACAATTTGCATGAATTTTGCAAATTCTTGATCCACTAAATTTTAGCTGCATGTTTTTGTATGAATTCACACATTTCGACTAAGCTTTCTGGATTCTACTTTTATTGAATCATCATAGTGAAGACAATTGCTTGTGTTTTGTAGACTAAAGTTTGCATTTGCAGAAATTTCTGTTGTAGAGTATTTAGATTTTATATGAACTCACAAATATATAGTATCACTAATGTTTAGTATCTATCACTGAGAACAATTATTTGAAACCATCCTATACAATAGCAACTCAGTATATTAGTGCATATCATACTATATAAGCATTGTTCTTATTATATTTTTTAAAGCTATTACTGTAAAACCTCTCTAATTCAACACCTGTATCTAATCCAGAGCATCTCTGTAATCTGACACCGTTTACTGCACCAATGAAATAAGAATTTGTCTGTTTGATATTGCTTGATAATCCAACATCCCACACAGGTTTTTGAGCAAAGTAATGGGTGATACGGATATGATAGGAAAATTCTACACCGGCAACTAAACTAAGTAAAATTGATATATTGCTCATACATACCCATATATAGGTACCGTTCATGGTGCAGGTTTTAAAATCATAATATTAATTTTGTCCAAAATTAAGTAGTGACTATTTTTGTTCTACATTTTAAAATAAATTGTCTGGAATGTAGTAACTTAGTAGTTTTCTTAATGTACAGTTTACTGTGTAATGTCAATAAGGGTGATCAGTATGTGCAGATATTATAATGCTGTTTGGCTAGTGGTGTTTATACTGCTATCGTAAATAAACTACCAATTCCTTTACTATCTTATTGCACCAGGTTAGTAAGCACTGCTTAATGCTAGTTCCTTGTACTACCAATCTCAACACACCAACATAATGCTTGGTATACTGTATATACCGCTTAAGGATACACATAGAATGGGGAATTGTTACAGCCGGGGTGACAACTAAACATATACTGCATGCTTAAGTGTAGCTACTGGCTATTTTATATTCCATAGGCATTAGCACCATTTAGCCAAGTGTTTTATCTTATGTAGACAAGTATGCAGTGCGTTTTACTGTACAATGTACATTCTATGTCTTGAAGTTAGCTTTTATAGAAATGTGGTCTCTTAACATAGGTGGTCACTATATGATAGGGGCTCCACCTTACAATTGTAAATGATATCACATATCTAACTCAGCATCTAATAATAATAATGTTGGAAATATGAATCTGCACTATGTATAAGTACCATACTGCATGGTGTGCGTGGGTGGGAGAAAATAAGGCTACTTTTTGCTTTATAAATGGCTATAACTTAATTTGCAATAGTAAAAGCTATGGAGTTTCTTTAAATGTTAGTGTACTCTTCAGAGCAAGAGCATTAATTTGATACCAAGTTTGTGAATTTCGAACCATTTATAGGTGAGACAGATGAAAAACTGACCATTTTAAAGCATTAAATTGGGTGTAAAGGTCACCAAAGGAGGTGGCTCCCTATCAAAAAATAACCTTTATGATACATACAAACTAGTGGCAAGTTTCATGCTTTTATCCAAAAGTGCACAAAAAAAGGTCTCAGGTTAGTACCCTAACTATATGTCTATAATGTATTTACTATCCTATGCATTATAGGGATCACATAAATGCAGCAAAAAGAGCTTGTATAGCATGGAGGCTGAATATAGTCACTAAGGATCTGCTAGAATACTTGCTGAAACCTTGTGTAACAGGTAGTCAGAAACCAGCTTGTTAATTCATTGTTTCTCGTTTCATTCTGTGTGCACAAAAATTTTATCTATTTCCATAAATGTCAGTAATATTTTCTTGGTTTTTGTGTTTGCCTAAAGGTTATTACATTATTGTTATATTATTAATTATAAACCTCATAAATTAGTATAATACAAATTTCAGTCATTGATTTTAGCATGGTCTTGAGACAATCTACGGAGCAATCACAAGGGGGTAATTTGTTCATTTTGCTGATTGATCTTGGGAAGAAACTAAACTTGTAAGGGTTCACATTGATTGAAGGCATTACAAATTTGATACTGTTTCCATGAGTGACTCTGGATGCCAATGTGAAGTAATTCAACAAGCTTGTTAACAATCTTGAAAAACATAATTAAACGCAATTCCTCATGCTGTCTACTGATGGATTGCCAGTTAAGTGAAAGTAGTCTGGCATCACAAAACGGGCAACACGTTTTCAGCCATAATGAATAGAGCCACTCACCTACCCGCATCTTTTTAAATGAAATGGGAATCAATAATTGGTTTGGCTTATAAGACTAAATTAAATTTATGTGTCTAACAGTGATAGGAAAGGTATTGTGTCACAGTACCATGTGTAAACAGTGTATCCATTAAGGTATGCTTTGTACATACCAGTGCCATTGATACTAGCCCTCTATACAGCAGATAAATGGGATATTAATGATGTGCTAACCACTGTCCACTAATTCCAGTTATAGTGAAGAACCACCCAACCATATCATCCTCTATATCAATATTGACCTGATGTAATGTGCATCCGGCCTCTACCACACTAGTGAACTAATAGATTACGCTGTTCATGTTACCATGAAATTCCAATGATAATTATGAAAATCCCATGACTATACACATGAGAGCTATAGCAATTGTTATTTTTCATGGAAATACCCATGATAAGCATTGAACAAATTAATGCACGAATGAGTCATGAGTTTTGTAAGTTAATATTATTTAATAGATCTCTTCTATGGCTTGAATAAATATACATGATTGGATGACAAGCTGCAAGCATCTAGGACTAATTCCTTTGCATTCAACTAATATCAGCAACACCTTAATTTAATGGTCAGTTTTTAAAAAAGAATAAACACTATCTCACTAAGAATCTACAAGAATACTTGCTGAAGGCCTGTGTAACAGGAAACCACCATGTTGACTTCTTGATTCTCGTTTCTTCTTCATGAAATGAACAACCCATGAAGTACCTGTGAAGTCAAATCCATCAAAAACCTGCAGAAAGTATTTTTTCATAATCATGGATGTGGCTTTATGGTTGTTCATACATACAAACCCATGAAAACTTTGGTATATTATAATTTATTCCATGCCTCTCATGGATATATTTCATTGCCCATGAAAAATACCAATTGCAATTCTCATATTGGGGTTTTCATGATCATATATATTGCATTGGAATTTCATGGTAATATTTTCCCAGCAGTAGTACGTGCCAATTCTGGTTATATATCTGAAGAGTATGACATAATAATTACTGATACTGACCCATAGAATTTGAGGAAGAAAGGTCAGGTTTACAAGGACAAAATGCCACCCAAGTTTGAAATTCCCTTGTAAAACCATAATATTATAATGCAAATGAATCTTGGAAAACAGATCAAAATCACATATTTGTATTGAGTAAAAAAGATTTTGACTGCATATCTGAAAATTGCACAACAGATAAATTCAGTCATAAATGTATTACCTTTCAGATCATTCTCTGTACTGCTGTAGTGTACTTGCAACTGTGTGCATATAGCTTCCTGCCGAATAAGATACACAGACCGATTTTCCTATAGCTATAAACTATTCAGATCATAATTCTGCTGCTATATGTGACCAGATTTATACAGATCAAAATACCATCTTTGATGATTCATAGCTATAGAATAGCTTGAAATTTAGTCAGTAGCAACAATGTAGATGGGGAAATTTATATTTATTCATTTATTCTTCTGGTTCCACATATGCTATCAGGATTGTTCTCATACTCATTGCTCAAATCAATAAAACAATTAATTTTATAACTTGCAAAATCAAAAATATCTTGCATCTATCTCTGTGTACACAATATGGAAAAACTGTAAGCAAACCTCTACACTGTATGCATCAAGCAGTCATAAAAGGAGAAAACAAACGTCTCTTTAGGATTGGCTTTCCTTCACTTCTTCACCCCCTTGCACTTTAACAACTGCTTCAGAATAAGATGGCGGTGGAGCAAACCGATAATCAGTTACAAAGCCATACACTGGGGCATACTGTATCTCCCCCATGGTGTAATTGTCATCTCCAATATATACTGGTGGGTAAGCAGCAGAGTAGTTGACAATCGGTGGAGGATAAGCAGTTCCAGGTGGTGGATAAGGATTTTCAGCCGGAGGTAGATAAGCACCACCTGCAGCTGGTGGAGGATAAGAACTTTGTGCTGGTGGACCTCCTACTGGTGGGTAACTGCTTGCAGCACTTTCTCCTCCTCTAAATGGCACATTTCCAATTGTAACTGGTATGGTAACATGGAGGTCAATGGCACGCGGTAGTGCCAGGGTTACGTTCAAAACGTACGACAAATTTAAAATACGACAACTACCAATGCATGGAACTGTGGCTGGGATGGGTAATAATTCATTACTCCAATTTGATGTGCCACCTGCTTCAATGCCGGGACCCTCAATTCTCTGAACGACGTTAGTAAAAGCACGAGAATGCCCTCGGGCATAGTAGACTACTATCCGCTTCAAGCTAGCTCGTACAGCTGTCACTCTTCTGTTGCTATGATTCTCAGCTTCTGTACTGATAGCAATTGACTCTCCAGAACAATATCCACCTCTGTCTGTTGTGACCGACAGTGAAATAGGACCAGAAGCACAACAAAGACAACACAGTGTCTTCTCATTGGAACTTGACAGTTGGGTTGCTAGCTGGGGTGTGTTGATGTCAACAATTTCATTAACAGTAATAGCTCTCTTTGTGGTGTGGTTAAATTTCCACGACCGTGATATGGTAGATGTTAGTGCATACCTAATGTAGCCAGTGTGACTCTCATAAGACGTTGGTAACACCAAGTTAGAAGGAAGCTGAAATTTAAATGGAAACTCGTACCTGCCAGCTGCTAGTTCTTGAGAATCTTTACCATTGCCCCACAATTGTATCGACACAGGGTTCAAGATAGTTTCAGAATCAGAGTAGTGTACGGTCTCGGTACGTCGGTTATCTCCTGACCCAGTAGTACGTTGTTCCGTCCAGTGAACGTAGGCCAATCCGGACAGTACGATCGATATTCCTTGCATTTTCTTCGGCTCGGATAGTTCCAAGGTAATATTTCCATCGATGTTTGACCCCGCGAAATACACTGGATTGTTTCCTGCCAAGGTTATAACGAATATCTTCGGCTTTCCCATTTCTCACTCCTCTGGACTTCTCGCCACCGCCCTAGTTTCCTCTCACGTGACGCAGGACTTCACTGCGGTTTAGTGGCTTTATCGCCTTACTATACGCTGAGTCAGCTCAATAGCGGTCTACTTTTTTTAAAAATAATAGTTTTCACATACATACATTAGACATAAATTAAAATCAATTACAAAACTGAGTCTGCAAATGAACTATGTCCACTCGAGCACATGTCCACTGGAGCGCACTTTACAAAGTGACCGTGTGAGGATTTTGCTCTTCTAATACACTGAATTGCTGAATGAAGGAGACAAAAGATAAACAACATCTAATCCATCCCAAAACAGCTGCATATGGTTCTTTCCATTTTTCAGAAGTAAACTGGCCAGTTTCTTGTAAAATACAGTGGCTTCATGACCCATTCCTCCTGTAGCAGAAAACACTAAATATACTGTGTTCCACTTCTCGGAGTCATGACTCATAAGCTCTCTTCTTCAAAGATTCATGCCTCCTGTAGCTTGATTTGGATCCTCTGTTGGAAGTTGCTATATACTGTGGATTGAAAACTCTGATATCAATGTAGCACTTCTCAAAATGGCCGCCCCAAAAACCATTCATTAAAATATTCAAACATGCACCATCCTCAACATTAGCTGTTTTATATTTAAAAGTCTCATCATCCAGTGGGGGGAGGTTCAACCTCTACATCATGACACATCTCAGTTAAAAGCTCAGCAGTTAGATCCCTCACCTCATTGTGTCGTATTGAGGGAAACCCACCCTTTGGATATGACAATGCATGATCAACAGAGAATGTACAACCACATGTACAGTGAGATGGTGTTCGGGTGGGCAGCCAACCATACCACAATGCAAGAGTATCTCGAAAAGCTGTCTTATGTAGAGAAAAGCCTTGTTCCTGTACAGGTAAAGCTGTGAGCCAGCTAGAGGCACCCTTTTCTTGTGCCAAACCAACAGCCATCTGAAGCCTAGTTGTAAGCTGAAGGAGCAGCTCCTTTGAAAGTGTGGACAAATTCAGCATCTTAGATTCCTTGATTTCCATCTTACGTGAAGCTGACTAACATCTAATATTTGCTCCATAATTGAAATTCTGTGGCAGGATGTGCACTCGTAATGATGCTGTAACATACAGTGAGGCTGAGAATTCAGCAGGTGACAAAGAATCAGGAGTAACAATTCCCAAGCCAAAAAGTGAATGTTGGTAGCGAATGTTGTAGTGTACCAGGAGAGTCAAGATCAGTCAAGGCTGGTATGAACTTTGTCAACAATGCCTTCTCAAGTTTGTGGAAAGAAGATGAAATGTCAGAAACGATACATACAGCCACCTACTAATTAAACCATGAGTGAAAGAAGTGTAAGCGGCATGTGGCTGGGAGATTGTAACAGAAGAAAGTTTGTCAATTTCAGAAATCCAGCAGTCAATCTTATCCATAGTAAATTTCTCCACATACTCAGTTGTACCAACTGGAGCACCCAGATGAGGTCTACCATCAGATGTTATGCACTTGTCAATTTCATGCCCCACCCCCCCACCCCTGGGCATCCCCACACCCCAAGTGGGGATTTGACATTGCTTCTTGTCCCCACCCCTGGGGAAATTGACAATTGTCCAATTCACTGACCTATTTTCGGTAGTTGTAGTTCTAAACAATAAAATCGCACCGGCTCACTATAATTTTACTAGCTACAGGTGTATATCACTGTTAATTACTAGTCGCATGCATGAAATATGCGCTTAGTTATCCTTGAGGTGTTGTCAAATCCCCTACTAGGGGGTGGGGACATAGTGGGGATTTGACAGCCGATTTTGCCCCAGTAGTGGGGAATTTGACACTATGACTTGTCAAATCCCCTGCATTCCCCCACCCTCCCCGGGGGTGGGGGGGGGGGGGGGGGGGTGGGCATGAAATTGACAAGTGCATTACATTTACAGTAACATCACAAAATATCTCCCTACCAATAGAACAGTACTGTTGTTTAGTGACAAGCCAGGTCTTATTTGCATTTGGAAAATAACCTAAGGAAGGACCCAATGAAGACACTTGGTTCCACCATTCTCAAAGATCAGATATCTTACCACAAGCCGCAGCATCATCTGCATACCACACCTGAATAACACAAGCAGTTATAATTTCCGAATCAAGGGTACTGTGGCAAGAGAGTAGAATGGTATTGCAAGAGGGTCACCTTGAGTTGTCCCTTCTTCCGAGTAAAGAACATCACCATCAACATAAAGACAAGCTGGGCTTTGATAGGTATTTATCAGAATGATAGAAAATGATGAACACAGATGCTGAATGTTATATAAAGCCACAGCTCTATTCAGAGAATTAAAAGCTTTGGTAGCATCAATTAATAAAATACCCTCAGTCAATACTGCTTTCAGTAATTTTCTTGACTGATAGCTTGTAGAGAGCTTTACTACTCCAGATGTAGACACTCAAGAGACATCACTGACAATGGCACAAGCTACAGCGTATTTATACAGAGCAGGTTAAAACAGATAACTTACCAAAAATGACTACAACATGGAAATGACATGGTACAGTGGTAATTGTATGTTACAAACATATCAATGAAAGCGGGCCTGGAAAATGGTTTTTGTGGGGGTGGTTCAGTAGTTGTGGGGGTGGTTCAGTAGTTTCCACCTCCACACAAAGCTAGACTAGTGAAAGGCTTCCTGGCTACATGGTTTCTGTTGCACAGTTTCATTTCAGTTGCCAGTTAATGATTCAAGTGGGTGGCTAGCCACCCATGATGTATAGCATAGTGATGTAGCTATGTAAGTGCTGGAAAAGCATGAAATATAGGCTTGTGGCTTGCCGAAAAGACATAATTTGATAATTTTTTAGCCATAGTATATATAGGAATACATAGACTGTTTTGAGTGTTCTGGATACTTCAATTACTCACTGTTGCAGTATCTCCAACATTATACTAAATTTGCCACTTTATTTTAAGCGTGATGTCTCCCAGCCAGTTGTCATGATCTCATGATTATCGTTCCATGCATGGTCAACAACTGGTAGTGCACAGAATAAACTACTCAATATAGTGCATAATTTGTTCAATTTTCAATCACTTTATTACTACTATATGGTGTCAATTTTTTTGCAAAATTCTATTCCACATGTAAACTATAATACAACACTCATAGACCAATTTTATTAACTACTCCTCGAAAGGGACACCATGAAATTTGGAGAACTTAATTGAGTATCAATGGTCCCATTTGTAATGGTGTACACACTATACATCATAGCTACCCTAGAACAGTTTATGTTTCAGATCCTCCGCCCACATTGCTATCTCTCATCACCTAAATTTGGTTATTATGACATCATGTAAGTTTTCACCATTATTTCAGTGTTTAATGATATAGTATGTCAGTTATAAACTAACTTGCTTACATAGCTAAGCATAAAGGAAGGCAGGTAAGAAGGGGCTGAAGACCCATGCACCTCAATGTCAGGGAAGAGGGCTTTAATCCTTTGAAATAGCAGAATAGTTAGCTATCAATAGCAGATTGAAATTGCTCTAATAGAGCATTCAGCTAACTCTATAATAAGTCAGTCAAGTTCCTGTACAATTGCTGTAATGAATGATTATAATGAGCCGCCCATAATAATGACAATAAATTGCCTGATTGTCTGGAATATATAAAGCTTGAGAGTATCACTATATACCCTACAAGAGACATACAAAAAGACATAAACCTTGTATAGCCAGACATTGAAACTCTGTCAAATGTAGAGAAAATCTGTCTATACTCCTGTGGTAGAACACACAACCTCCATGGGTAAATTTAAACTACAGTTAAAATGACCATCTAAAGGTGGTTTCAACCAGGGTAGGCTAAATCAGTCTAAACAACTAATACAACTGGGCAGTTAGGATGTTGAATTAATGTATTTGGTAATTTCAGTGTGTAATGTCAAGTCTACTATAGTAAAGTTTAGATGACCAGCTACATGGTTAAATCTACATTGGTACACTGTTCGTTATAATATTTGTGGTTAATACTGTTAGCTAACTTTACATCCCACAATCAAAAATGAACAGTGAACATAGGTTTTATATACAATTTGAAAAACTCTATAAAATCAGGTATGTTTAAAGTATTAAGATGTAGTATGTAGCAAATAATACTAAGATCGATATACTCTAATATAGCAGTCATTTACTCTAATACAGCAGTCAAGAAAGGGTGATATTCTCTAATATAATAAAACAGCCAACTCTAGAGCATAATCTTGATTTTGAAAGCATAATTTTGAGCATAATAGGGTGGATTTTCAGTACTGTTTAAAAGCATATGG
Source organism: Dysidea avara (assembly GCF_963678975.1). NCBI lineage: Eukaryota > Metazoa > Porifera > Demospongiae > Dictyoceratida > Dysideidae > Dysidea > Dysidea avara. Next base: position 9,996,680 of record NC_089276.1, read on the forward strand.
GCTTATTTTCAAAACATAAGCATATTCACATGCAAGTGCGTATGCAGCATCTCCTTTGCAAAAGATACAAAGGAAAAGCATTACAAATTTCTCCTAGTTATGTGCATGCATGTTTGGAAGCTAGTACAGAGCTACCAAATTCATTTTGCTTCTAAACAGTTTCTAACGTTAGTTAACTTGACAAACAGTCCATTACTTTTTGAAACCCAAGCAACATTTAATGTTGCTATGTTAAAGTAACACATAGCTGTTGTTTTAATTGCTTCATTTTTGTATCCATCCTTGCCATGCCTACTTTGACTTTGGTCTTTACGGTCACATGTGACAGAGGAATCGTATACGTATTATTTAACACTTCATCTCATTTGATGGCTTCAAAAAAATAGCATGAATTCATATCAATATTAAACCAGCTATCAGTTTTTGGTAATAGAACAATAGTTGCATTGCTCCATGATAGGGTAATGCTATTTGGCATAGCAAATAATATATATACACACACACACACATATATATATAGAGAGAGATCAATGAACTAAATATAGTATGTACAGTGGAGCTGAGTCCCCTTAATAGTGCAAATACCTGTAATACTGCCTGACCCACTAAACATTTCAAAATCAAATAGTATGTATACCTATATACATGCTGTTGAGCTGAGTCTGACTTACTGTAATTCAACAACATGTATACACACTAGTGATGCCACGATATATTGTATATCGCAATAATTGTGATAGAAGCATTTCATAATAATCATGATAGAGAAAAATCTACATCGTGATATAAAAAAACACAAACTATTTAGTGAAAAGTGACTTGATATTTGCAAAATATGAGGATATTTCTCTGGCAATATGTGGTGATGCATAAAAGTCAAGTGTGAACTTCGTCAAATCATCGTAATGAATTCACTGAATAAAACTTGTCTTGTGAAAACATTAACATATTCAATTAGTTTAATATATTGTGACTATCATGATATCACGATAATTTTCATATCATGGCATCACTAATACATACAAAGAGGAAAATAAGGTAGGTTGGGTATTATTTCCATGTAGACACTAAAGCTGCAGAGTGTCAGAGTCTACATAGGCAGTTGTTGGTAGAAAATTGGTATCATTCTTATGACAGACTTACAATGAAACATGGTCACTTACATTAAGGTCACCCATATATACTAGACATGCACGAGTGCATAAAGTGACCTGTCTAATGCATGCAGCCACCTCCTTAATTCATGGGGACTGCAAAATGTGAATATTGATATACCTACAAAATTTGAGTTTTTAAAGGCCTATTTTACAAGGGCCAAATGTCATCCATTCCCCTCCACAAAATATCTTGTAAACTATTGCCTAAATCATGTGTATGCATTTAACTGCTTCGTATAGCTGCTAGTTGACAATATGGAGAATATATGCTGCTTTTTCAAATTCTACACAGAATATAACAAAAATGATGCAACTTCACCTCATGTCTCTGTGTCTATAAAACTGCTGTATATTACAAAACCAGTGCATAAAGTTATATTATAATGGCAATATTAATTGAATCCACTGCCTACATTTCTTCACCACTCATCACTTTAGTGACTGCTTCAGAATAAGACAGTGGCGGAGCAAATTGATAATTAGTTACAAAACCATACACTGGGGCATACTGTGTCTCCCCCATGGTGTAATTGTCATCTCCAATATACACTGGTGGATGAGCAGCAGAGTAAGTCAACATTACAGGCACTGGGGAGGGAGCAGTCTCAGTCAGAGGCTTAGGAGGATATGGAGGAGGTACATAAGTTTGTGCTGGTGGATTTCTTATAAGAGGGTACCAGCAACTATTGGCAGCAGCTTCATCCCCTTTAAACGGCACATTTCCAATTGTAATAGGACGCAAGATTACATTAAGATCAATGGCACGTGGCAATGCAAGTGTTACCTGCAAAACGTAAGACAACTTTAATATTCGGCAGCTGCCTATGCTAGGAACTGTGGCTGGGATGGGTAACAATTCATTATGCCAATTTGACATGTCGCCTTCCTCAATGCCAGGACCCTGAATTCTTTGAACGATACGAGAAGAAGTACGAGAATGCCCACAAGCAAAATACACTACTATCTGAATCAAACTAGCTTGTACTACTGCCACTCTTCTGTTGCTATGATTCTCAGCTTCTGTACTGATAGCGATTGACTCTCCAGGACAATATCCAGCTCTGTCTATAGTGACTGACAGCGAGATGGGACCAGAAGCACAACAAAGACAACACAATGTCTTTTCATTGGAACCTGACAATGGAGCTGTTAGGTAGGGTGTGTTGATGTCTACCGTTTCATTGATGGTTATAGCTCTCTTCGTAGTGTGGTTATGTTTCCATGACCGTAATATGGTAGCAGTCAGTGTATACCTAATGTAGCCATATTGACTCTCAAAAGACGTTGGTAATGCCACATTATAAGGAAGTTGATATTTAAATGGAAACTCGTACCTGCCAGCAGCTAGCTCTTGAGAATCTTTACCATTGCCCCATAAGTGTGTTGACATACGGTTCAAGATCGTTTCAGAATCAGAGTAGTGTACAATCTCAATTCGTCCGGTTTCTCTTGTCCCACGATGACGTTCTTCAGTCCAGTGAACGTAGGTTAGTCCAGACAGTACAATTGAGATTCCTTGCATTACCTTCGGTTGGGACAGTTCCAGGATGACATTTCCTTCAATCGTTGACCCCGCGAAATACACAGGGTTGTTTCCATCCAGTGTGATAGCGAATATTTTGGGCCTTCCCATTTTCTACACCTCGACATCTTTCTCTATAGTCTGGTCTCCGGTCCCCATGCGATCAAGGTCGTTGTCACGTGCCGTGCCTTGGCACGTGATAAGAATGTTGGAGTTTCGCCGTCAAACTCTGGATAATTGAAAGTTCCAGCTTCGATTCTAGGGTAAGGTATATATTGTCTATGATTCCAGCGATTATCCATCATAGATCTATGCCGAGATCCATGGCTTACACTCGGTAAACAGGGGCGGAACCAAGCAGGGGGAGGGGCACATCAGGAAGTAAGATAATGGAAAAGCTACAACACAATGGTAGTTACATGCATTGGGAGGTGATTCTCTGGAGAGTGCGGTGTTGAAAAATGTAAGTGTTGAAGTCTTGGGGGGAAAGTTGCATTGGCATTTGTTAGTAGCTATAGATTTAGTACATGCATTTAGCATCAATTTTAAGCCACCATTTTAAAGCCTTTATATTGCAAAAATCCGGTAGCCCCTGGAGGTCGTATCCCTGGACCACAGTCATACCGGCATAGTTTTGTGTATACACCAGCAAATATCACTGGGGAGGAGGGAGGGAAGGGGGGTAGTTAGCTATTCAACTAATTATTGCAAAATCTTTATCACATCTAACAGGATGGAGGTAGTTAATTCCACTGTTTGTAAATGATGCTCTTTACTTAATAGGTAGAGTGAGTGTGTAGTGTATAATATTATAGTCACACATGCACACAACTCTACTCCCTCCATCACAAGACTCCAGCTTAATTCAAGTATGCTGTCACATGACAAGTAACACCAGTTGGGATAGTGGATAACACTAGCACTGTTCACAACAATGATGGGCTGAACTCGTCACAGTGTATGGAACTGGTAGCTTCCTTTATGCACATACAATCAAACAGTCAGCTGCACTGTTTGTATATGTGGTGATGTGCATAAATTACATATAGATAGGTAAAAATACATGTATGAATTCAGTAGTACTTCTTAATTCCTTGAAGTCCAGTGGACCAGTTTTCTGGTCAAGCCATGTGAAACTCCAGTACACACAGAGCAAATGATTCATCATTTAACAACATTATAAAAACGACATCTGAGTTTTGTCTACAATCGTAGACTTGTGTACACAGAATGTGATTAAATATCTAGATATAACTGGAGTATCCTTACCAATATTTTAATTTCCTTAGCAAGCTTAAGAAAACAGCAAAGCTGGTGTAAACAAGCACACACCATAACTCTTACTTCTTCAAGTTATATTGAATACGGCAGTAATCATAGTTCTTTTTCCAGAGAACATCATGCATGCTCATGATATTTCCATGTCTATACAAAATCAATCAAATATTGTGGTATGTGGATGTATGTATACTTCTGTTATTAAACGTTGCTACATAAGCTAGAACTTTCAGAACCTTTATAACATAGGTATAATTTTAACGTTCTCCTAAGTTTTGAATGTGATTTGTGACTAAAGAATGATGGAGCAAAATATATACATACACAGCAAATGGCACAATTATCTTTCAGTATAAAGGTACCAACATTGCCTGCGATACCTATGCAGGTACCACTGGTAATTCAAACATACACTCTACGTAGACTCCATATACAGTAGCAAATAAGGAATGATTCATACCTATATATATATCAATTGCATGGTGATTCAAGGGTATGTAACTATTCCAACTATTACATACAATGTAGTACATAATTTTCCCACAAATAATCTACTATCTTACCCTCCCACATATCACCTGTAATAAGAAGTAGCTAGGGCCTCTTTGTTACAAGTTAATCTGTATACCACAATTATCCAAAATTGGCTGGAATAGTGGCTGTCTGGCTGTTTCCGGTGCAAGACGGTCACCCAGTACAAGCAATAAATGTATGTACACAAAACTCACAGACATGTATGACTGGATTTCACAATTCATTAATGATTTCCCTCCCATAATTAATTTTCACATTAATGCATTCTCCAATACAGTATATTGAAGCATTATTTTAGCCAAAAATTTACTCATTAATATACTGATCGTTCAATTCATCAAATTTTATATTGTCAAATCTTTGATATTGTGTTTGTGAATCAAGACACACGGTAGTGTGTCGTGCGGCCCAAGAAGCCGGCGCGTAACACCCGTGAGTATATTGACAGGAAGAAAGAAAATGCAATTTTCGCACCTCCGTAGCTCTGTGCTTCCTTGATGAAACAAGACGATTTTTGCTGTGGACATTCCCTCCAACTGCAGCACTCCACATTCCAAATTTGAGCGAAATCGCTTCGCGCGTTCCCGAGATATGCGACTTCAAAAATTGGCTCAGTTTCTTCGTTTTTTTTCTTCTTCTTATTTTTCTTTTTCTTGTCGCACACTTACAAAAATTGCTATAAAACTCGAACGCCATATCCGATTGCCTAGAAATTTGGCACACAGAAGGGGGATATAAAGGCGCATCTCGGTACCAACTGTGGCTGGAATACGATAAACAGGCAAAGAGTTATGAGCGATTATTCACGAAAATTAACACCAATATGTTGTCACGCCTACAGGGTAAACCGCGTATGGGAAGAAGCTGAAAATCGGTGAGTGAATAGGTTAACTATTGAACCTCAAACCTTTTGTGGTTTGAAAGAAATCGAGCTAAAAAACAGGAAGATAGAACGAAAAAACCAACAGTGTGTAACAATTACGCAATCGAGATTAGCTAATAAAAATAACGACTGCTTGCCACGCCTACCAGATAAACCGCTTGGGGTAATGCTTTGAAAATCGTTGTACAGATGGAGTAATCATCTTAGAAAGGCTCATCAATGGTGTAGAAGAATCAGACTTAAAGCCACGGAGTTATAACACGAAATCCAACTTGGTGCAGCAAGTGCGAGATCGAGATACTCTAATAGAGCAGTCATCCTAATAGAGCAGTCATCCTAATAGAGCAGTCACCCTGAAGAGAATTCAAGAGATCAGCTAGAAACAAGAAACATGTATAGAGATCAGCTACACACAAGTCACTCTGTAGAGAGATCAGCTAGAAGAAGTTACCTTGTAGGGAGTTCATGCAACTATGGAAATGGATAGTTCAGCTAGAAAAAATCACCTTGTATAGAGTTCAGCTACAAAGAAACCACCATGTACAGAGTTCAGCTACAAACAAATCTTCCTGTGGAGAGATCAATAGAAGAAGTTACCTTGCAGAGAGTTCAGCTACAAAGAAACCATCATGTAGAGAGTTCAGCTACAAACAAATCTCCCTGTAGAGAGATTAGCTAGAAGAAGTTACCTTGTAGAGAGTTCAGCTACAAAGAAACCATCATGTAGAGAGTTCAGCTACAAACAAATCTCCCTGTAGAGAGATCAGCTAGAAGAAGTTACCTTGTAGAGAGTTCAGCTTCAAACAAATCACCCTGTAGAAAGATCAGCTAGAAGAGGTCACCTTGTAGAGAGTTCAGTTACAAAGAAACCACCATGTAGAGAGCTCAGCTACAAACTAGTGACTTTGTAGAGACATCAGCTAGAAGAAGTTACCTTGTAGAGAGTTCAGCTACAAACAAATCACCCTGTAGAGAGATCAGCTAGAAGAAATTACTTTGGTGAGAGTTCAGCTACAAAGAAACCACCACGTAGAGAGTTCAGCTGCAAAGAAATCACCCTGTATAAAATTCTGCCACAAGCAAATTGCCCTGTAGAAAGATCAGTTAGAAGAAGTTACCTTGTAGATAAGATCTCCCTGTAGAGAGATCAGCTAGAAGAAAGTACCTTGTAGAGAGTTCAGCTACAAAGAAACCACCATGTAGAGAGTTCAGCTGCAAAGAAATCACCCTGTAGAAAATGCAGCCACAAACAAATCGCCCTGTAGAAAGATCAGTTAGAAGAAGTTACCTTTTAGAGAGTTCAGCTACAAAGAAACCACCCTGTAGAGAGATCAGCTAGAAGAAGTTACCTTGTAGATCGTTCAGCTACAAACAAATCACCCTGTAGAGAGATCAGCTAGAAGAAGTTACCTTGTAGAGAGTTCAGCTACAAAGAAACCACCATGTAGAGAGTTCAGCTGCAAAGAAATCACCCTGTATAAAATTCTGCCACAAACAAATTGCCCTGTAGAAAGATCAGTTAGAAGAAGTTACCTTGTAGAGAGTTCAGCTACAAAGAAACCATTTTGTAAAGAGCTCAGCTGCAAACAAATTACCTGTACAGAATTCAGCTATGAACAAATCACCCTGTAGAGAGATCAGCTAGAAGAAGTTACCTTGTAGATAAGATCTCCCTGTAGAGAGATCAGCTAGAAGAAAGTACCTTGTAGAGAGTTCAGCTACAAAGAAACCATTTTGTAAAGAGCTCAGCTGCAAACAAATTACCTGTACAGAATTCAGCTATGAACAAATCACCCTGTAGAGAGATCAGCTAGAAGAAGTTACCTTGTAGATAGTTCAGCTACAAACAAATCTCCCTGTAGAGAGATCAGCTAGAAGAAATTACCTTGTAGAGAGTTCAGCTACAAAGAAACCATTCTGTAAAGAGTTCAGCTGCAGACAAATCACCTGTACAGAATTCAGCTACGAACAAATCATCCTGTAGAGAGATCAGCTAGAAGAAGTTACCTTGTAGATAGTTCAGCTACAAACAAATCTCCCTGTAGAGAGATCAGCTAGAAGAAATTACCTTGTAGAGAGTTCAGCTACAAAGAAACCATCATTTAGAAAGTTCAACTTCAAACAAATCACCTGTAGAGAGTTCAGCTACAAACAAATCTCCCTGTAGAGAGATCAGCTAGAAGAAGTTACCTTGTAGATAGTTCAGCTGCAAACAAATCTCCCTGTAGAGAGATCAGCTAGAAGAAATTACCTTGTAGAGAGTTCAGCTACAAAGAAACCATCATTTAGAAAGTTCAGCTTCAAACAAATCTCCCTGTAGAGAGATCAGCTAGAAGAAGTTACCTTGTAGAGAGTGAAGCTACAAACAAATCATCCTATTGAAAGATCAGCTAGAAGAAGTCACCTTGTAGAAATTTCAGTTACAAAGAAACCACCATGTAGAGAGTTCAGCTACAAACTAGTCACCTTGTAGAGACATCAGCTAGAAAAGTTACCTTGTATAGAGTTCAGCTACAAACAAATCTCCCTGTAGAGAGATCAGCTAGAAGAAATTACCTTGTAGAGAGTTCAGCTACAAAGAAACCATTCTGTAAAGAGCTCAGCTGCAAACAAATCACCTGTACAGAATTCAGCTCCAAACAAATCACCCTGTAGAGATATCAGCTAGAAGATATTACCTTGTAGATAGTTCAGCTACAAACAAATCACCCTGTAGAAAGATCAGTTAGAAGAAGTTACCTTTTAGAGAGTTCAGCTACAAAGAAACCATTCTGTAAAGAGCTCAGCTGCAAACAAATCACCTGTACAGAATTCAGCTACAAACAAATCACCTGTAGAGAGTTCAGCTACAAACAAATCTCCCTGTAGAGAGATCAGCTAGAAGAAGTTACCTTGTAGAGAGTGAAGCTACAAACAAATCACCCTATTGAAAGATCAGCTAGAAGAAGTCACCTTGTAGAAAGTTCAGTTACAAACTAGTCACCTTGTAGAGACATCAGCTAGAAAGTTTACCTTGTAGAGAGTTCAGCTACAAAGAAACCATTCTGTAAAGAGCTCAGCTGCAAACAAATCACCTGTACAGAATTCAGCTACAAACAAATCACCCTGTAGAGAGATCAGCTAGAAGAAGTTACCTTGTAGAGAGTGAAGCTACAAACAAATCACCCTATTGAAAGATCAGCTAGAAGAAGTCACCTTGTAGAAAGTTCAGTTACAAACTAGTCACCTTGTAGAGACATCAGCTAGAAAGTTTACCTTGTAGAGAGTTCAGCTACAAAGAAACCATTCTGTAAAGAGCTCAGCTGCAAACAAATCACCTGTACAGAATTCAGCTACAAACAAATCACCCTGTAGAGAGATCAGCTAGAAGAAATTACCTTGTAGATAGTTCAGCTACAAACAAATCACCCTGTAGAAAGATCAGTTAGAAGAAGTTACTTTGTAGAGAGTTCAGCTACAAAGAAACCGTAAAGAGCTCAGCTGCAAACAAATCACCTGTACAGAATTCAGCTACAAACAAATCACCCTGTAGAGAGATCAGCTAGAAGAAGTTACCTTGTAGATAGTTCAGCTACAAACAAATCACCCTGTAGAAAGATCAGCTAGAAGAAATTACCTTGTAGAGAGTTCAGCTACAAAGAAACCATCATATAGAGAGTTCAGCTGCAAAGAAAACACCACTGCCCAAATTTCAAGGCAATAGCTCCTTCCAATCTGAAGTTATCAATTGTCAAAGTTGGCAAATTGGATGTGTGGAAGGCCCCTTTTCGCAAATCCGGTCACATATGTATTATATGTGACCGGATTTACGAAAAAGGGTCTTCCACACACATCCAATTCTATGAACTTGAATGACCATACCTTTGTGCTCAAAGAAGATACTAACCTGAAATTTTGTTCATGCATTAACCTATGTTGTTACTCATCACTGTCCAAATTTCAAGGCGATACTATTTTCCTATCTGACATTATGAACTGCCAAAGTTCGTAAATTGGATGTGTGTGGAAGACCCCTTTTCGCAAATCCGGTCACATATATATAATTTGTACATTTACTTCATCTTTTCTTCTTCCTGTAGTAAAGAAAAAAACATAGGTTAAAAAATTCCCAAAGCTGGCCATAGGCCGGCTTTGGGTATACAAATACAAAAAGAAATGAAATCTAATCCAAAACAGCCAAGCTGTAAAAATAGTGTGCGGCCCTCAGAAAGGCTATGGTGAAAAAAGATGTGAAATCCAAGGTGGCGGCCAAGAAATGGCTGTGATGGTAGGTTAATGGTAAAAATTTTAATAACGACAATTCAGGTGAATTTTTGTGCCGCTTCACAAAATTTACCTGAATTGTCATTATTAAAATTTTTACCATTAACCTACCATCACAGCCATTTCTTGGCCGCCACCTTGGATTTCACATCTTTTTTCACCATAGCCTTTCTGAGGGCCGCACACTATTTTTACAGCTTGGCTGTTTTGGATTAGATAATTTAATTACAGTGGAACCATGCAGTCTAAAGTGATAACCTTAGACCAAACTTTCGGCTGGTGGCTGCTTTAGATATATTTTTACACACTGTGACAAAACAGGATCTACTGTTAAACGTATGCATCATAAACACAAGTGAGAAAATAGCACTAGATGAGGTAAAGTAAAAGGACTAAGTTTAATAAATATTAGTGCTGCCTAACTCAGGCTAGTTGCACAAATATCTGATTACAGGTTATTTTCTTCTGAATCATCTCCCATCACTAGCAACTGCTTCAGAATAACACGGTGGTGGAGCAAGCTGATAATCAGTTACAAAACCATACACTGGGGCATACTGTGTCTCCCCTATGGTGTAATTGTCATCTCCAATATATACTGGTGGGTGAGCAACTGAGTAAGTCAACGCCTGTGGCATTGGGGAAGGAGGACTCTCAGTAAATGGTTTTGGAGGATATAGAGGATGCATGTAGGAATTCCTGTTGTATGTCACCTGAGGCTGTCCCCTAAATGGCACTTTTCCTATAATAACTGGGATAGTAACATGGAGGTCAATGGTACCAGGTACTGCAAGTGTCACTGTCAGATGGTATGACAACTTTAATACATGACAACTAGCAATGGTAGGGGAGGTAGCTGGAATGGGTAACAATTCATTACTCCAACTTGATGTGCTTCATGCAGCAAGGCTGGGACCTTCAATTCTCTGAACAACTTTTTTACTTGAACAAGACTTTCCTTTGGCATAGTAAGATGCTTCTTGCTTTAAAGTGGCTCGTACAACATTTATTCTTCTGCTGCTATGACTCTCTGCTTCTGTACTGATAGCAATTGACTCTCCAGGACAATATATATCCACCTCTGTCTATAGTGAGATGGAACCAGAAGTACAACAAAGACAACACAATGACTTCTCATTGGAACTTGAAAATGCAGTTGTTAGTTGGGGTGTGTTGATGTCAACTACTTCATTGACACTAATGGCAACCTTTGCAGTGTGGTTAACTTTCCATCATGATATGGTTGCAGTTAGTGCATACCGAATGTAACCAGTGGGACTCTCAAAAGATGTAGGTAACACTATATCAGAAGGCAGCTGAAATTTGAAAGGATATTCATACTTGCCAGCAGCTACTTCTAGAGAATCTCTGCCATTACCCAATAATTGTGACGTCATATCATCAAAGAATGGTTCAGTATCAGAGAAGGTGATAACGTAGGTACTTGAACCTGCAGTGTATGTTTCTGACCAGCTAACTTTGGCTTTTCCAGACAAAACGATTACAATTTCCTGCATTTTCTTCGGTTCTGATAATTCTAAGAGTACGCTCCCTTCGACTGACATCTGATCCTGCAAAGTACACTGCATTGTTTCCAACTAGATTGATAGTGAAGGTCTTTGGTCTTCCCATCTGCCACAATGCACAATGCGCTGAGACTACTGGGATTAAGTGTTATCAGTTACTGACTGAGCTGCGAGTGATAATATGAGGCAGGGCACATTAATTATGCTGCATCACGTGTTCTTGTAATGCAGGTAAACCCAAAAGCCAGGGTGTTGAAAATTTGTAGGAGCTAAGAAGAATAAAAGCTCATGCCGCTACTACCTTTTCATGTATCTGAAGTTGTCGCCGTCTCACTTGCGAGCTCACGTAACATGCAGTTTATTTATGACTAATAGTCAACTTTTTACAAGACCACCTCTTTAAATAGGCATTCCAGTATCCGAGATTTTTTAATAAAAAAATTCTCCGTATATTCCCCAATAGAACCTTGGCACAAAATAACAACTCGTATTTAACTTGGGATTGCTCCGTCGTCCAAGCTCCAATGAGGACGAAAATCACTGTGGGGTTTGTCCACACGTTGATCATCATGAAAATCTTAGTTTTATCGTGCGCGTTACATATAAGTAAGTTTTGTGTTGTTTTGTAATCTTTTCAAGCCTTATAATGTATGTAGAATGCTTTAAAACTTTAAAAAACGTACTGTCGGGTGGAAGGTAGTCACTGGTGCTTACTTTAAAGTGCGTAGTTACTTCGCTCGGGTTAGCGATTTTCAGCTCCAGAGCAATCTTCTGATGGCTGTGTCATCAGCTCAAAAGTATAAACCACTTCAAAGTCGGCATAACAATACCATAATTGAAACCACAACTCCACCTTAGGTATTGTTGCATCATTGCGGCACCTCCACTTTAGTTGTTTACCTTTATAAGTTGTTAACTTGATGTTTTCACTTACTTGACATAGCCTCTTGCCTATAGGTATACACCATTGTATTGAGAAGTGTGCAATAGGTGAAACATATTTGCTCACCACAAAGTATACAAAGATAGCTGAGATCTGATACAATCTGAAGTTACTCTCATTACATGTACACACTTGCAGATAGAAGCAACTGCAGTTTCAAGATAGTCCAGATTGCTAGATGGCTTCCTGATTCAATTGTGCCATTTTTCCCTTTAAAATGTATGGGGAGCCCCGGAGAAAAAATGTACCTTTTTTCAGTTTTTAAGCACTGTGCATGCCAAAGTAGCTAATTCCAACCCAACAAACTATATATTTCTGAGATCGGCAATCAATACTCTATCTATTGAGCATATAAAAAGCCCATTTTTCCAAAATTTAAAAATCGGGCTGGAATGCCTACTTTAAAATACCACAGTTAGGTCCCAGACACATAGACCTCGTACTTCATGGCCATTAACAATTACAGTGACTATAGCTACGTTAAATATTTGTAGGCTTTACAAATTCAATGGTCTGTCTTGTAATAGGATGTTGTCCATGCTACTGGACACAAGGGGTCCAAAACTCCCTTAAAATCTCGTACAGCCTCTTTAAAATCTTGTTGAAATCTCAGCTCATTTTGAAATCTGAAATCTTGAAAATTTGCTGTAAAATTCCATATATTCCCCGTATACTGCCGTATATGTACGATCGTAAGTGGTACACCAACTTTTGCAGGGCTTACAAATTTCATGTGGAAATTTTCCGTACTTCTCCGGATACTAATGATCACGATATTCTGGATTTAACGATTTTGTTTTGCTGTGAAATCTGAAATCTTGCTCAAAAATCTTTGAAATCTTGAAAAAGTTTAAGATTTGAAATCTCATACAAGATTTTTACCAGTTTCGGACCCCTCGAGTGGACACTAGCTATCAGAAAATGTAGTCTCATAAACTTTTTCGGTAGCAAACCAATGCAATACATTAATATTAGCTATGATACAAAGAAGACTTCGAAAAGGGATGGTGGTTTTTGTACAGAGGTGCCTCCGTTTCCACTTTCCAATTGGTAGGCTTCAGGCGCCTATTATACATGTATGCTGGCATAATTTTGGGAATAACACACTGTTAAAAATAAAGAGTAACTACCGCTCTGAAGAGTTCTCAGTGTAGGGAGGATTAACACCCCATGGAGACATGAGTAACCAACACTCTGAAGAGAATAGAGTAAGTGACACCACCTTCAGAGCATGTGTTACTCCCCAGATACTCCTTGAGAGTAATGGTTACTCTCCAGGGGTGTTAAATCCTCCCTACACTGGGAACTCCTTGAGAGTTGTGGTTACTCTTCATTTTAACAGTGTAGGTCACAAATTTCGTGAGGGAATAATAGGACGATTACAAGCATAATTTTAGAATAATCGGACACCCACGGGAATAATCGGTGCACTGTAAAAATTTAGTAGTGAATTGCTCTGCCACAATACTCACTACTTTTAAGTAGTGACGTTCACTACTTTTTGTAGTGAACGTCACTACTTTTTGCAGTGAACGTCACTACTTGGTGGTCAATGTAGTGACGTTCACTACAAAATTAGTAGTGAACGTCACTACACAAAAAATAGTGAGTATTGTGGCAGACATTAGTAGTGACGTTCACTAGTTTGTTTTTACTGTGTGGAATTAACGGGCGTGCCTCTCCATGATTAGCTAGAAGAAACAGTTGGGCTACTAAGAATATTATATAGCTGGCATAATTACATGAATGCTGGCTGTAAGAGAGCTGAAAACCCGCTAAAAGATCGATAAACTCCAATAGAACGCTCAAATACTCTAATAGAGCAATCAGATCGTTGCATCTTGAAAACAAGGTGACTAGCTACAAAAACTAAACGTGCATAATTTAGGAATAATAGACAGCATACAAGAATAAAAAAGAATAATAGGAGAATTTTTTGGGAAATTCTGGAAGGAACAATAGGCAAAATTCGGAGCATAATAGGCGCAAGCCTACCAATTGGGAATTTTTATATGCAGGAGAGCGCTAAGCCTGCATTAAATTTAAAGGTTTGTGGACAACTTGTACCAACATCTATAGAAAAAATGTACAACTTACATTGCATGCTTACGGCTACTTACTTAATAGCCAAACTGTATATTTAAGGTTAGTATACTTATCATTACAACTATAAGAAATATGTGGCTAATAATTAGCTAGTAAAAAGAGTGCATGGAAATTGGTCAAGATTGGTTGTCTTGTGCAACAGTGGTATGTACATAAGATGAAATGAACATGTTAAATCAGAGCTTCAAAATGTTCCCATAGTTCTTATAATTTTCAGTTTGATCACATGAGTCGGTAAGGAAGGTGCTATATATGATATGAGAAGAAAGTATAGCAACCAGCAATAATTGTGACCTGGCCTGTGAAAACATGGCATGTGGGCATGAACTACACCCCATCACACAACAGGTCATTTTTAGAACTGGACTACAATCATTATTGTAATTGTGTTGCATGTATTTGGGCAAATCTGAGCACACCAGCAGGGCTGACTGCTCAGTAACAATAATAATCATATCTCCAGATTGAAGTAACTTATTTGCATTCTGTAACTAGTGTTATAAAGCCAAGTAAATATTAAGTAATGCTGAAAATTGTATGGCCATAGCATGATGTTATGAATTTGGCAACCTTTGTGTGCCCACATGCCCTGTTTTCGCAGGCCCAGTCACAATTACCGGATGGTGTACTGGTGATTACCATTCTTATTAATCTTATATGTAGATAAGAGTTACTTGGCTTTTCTTCAGTCATCAGGAATAGTTTCAGTGAGTGTGTGGTGTATGCATGTGTGAGGAAATCGGTTTCAAAATTAGGCAATAAGACGTGGCAGCTTCCTTTGAACCTTATTCAGCCATCCTTATATGGATGGGTCCATTGTATTCCTTTGTAAAGATTGGGTTTTTGAACATTGTCAGTTAAAGGATGGAATATCAGCACCAAATAAAAACTGAACTTCTGTTTGCAATTTCCACCATAATCAGGATAAAAAATAATGTCATGCACTTTGAAATAATGATAACCAGACACATATTCTCAAGTATATCAGCAGGCTTTTACTTCAAATCAAGAAATAATTCACAGCCAAATAGTTCTAAGGATATATAGTTGCTTGAAAGTAGTGGTACAGAAACGAACATAGCTACATTTGTACAAAACCAGTTAGCTAGCCATGTAGCTATACATCAGCTAGTTATTATATGCACTGTATTATATTAAATACAAGAACCCCTTAAAAGAGTACAGATATGTGACTGAATTTTGGAAAATCACCCATATGGGCGTACATGAAATAATTAGATTTTTCATGTTTAGTGGGTTGCTAATATATAAGAACAGTACACAGTTTTAAAAATATTTCTCTTGTAATTTAAGATATTGAGAATGGCTTACAATTGTTCACAAGTAGATTTGCACTAGTTTGTTGTTGATCATTAAATATTTTAGGTGTCAAATGTGCCCATATGGGTGATTTTTCAAAATTCGGTCACATATTTGCTCAATGCAACACGTACACATTAAACATAATGATAGAGTTGTATACTCACCATGTGTGACCAGATTTGTGAAAAGGTACCTTTTTCACACATTTTACATATATACCAGCAAACAAAATGATGTAACAGTTGACTCCTTCTACTAATTAATTTTCTTCTACCATCAAAATGCAGCCAGATACTGTAGCTACACTTATGGAAAATTCCAGGCAAATATATGGTCATGATTTAAAAGTTATAAAGCTTCAAAGTTCAAAAAAATGGGTCAAATTGTGTGTGAAAAAGATACCTTTTCGCAAATCTTGTCACATAACGGTTTTAATATAATTATCTTAATCACCATCAGTTTTCACCGCCCATCACTTTAACAACTGCTTCAGAATATGATGGAGTAACAAACGGATAATCAGTTACAAAACCATACACTGGGGCATACTGTGTCTCCCCCATAGTGTAATTGTCATCTCCAATATATACTGGTGGGTACACAGCAGAATAAGTTAATGAGGCAGAGGGAGGATTCTCAGTATGAGGCTGTGGCAGATATGGAGGAGGTATGTAAGAATTCCCATTGTGTGCTGCATGATCTTGTCCCCTAAATGGCACATTCCCAATTGTAACTGGGATGCTGACATGGAGATCTCTAGCACCCGGTATTACAAGTGTCACTACTAAATAGTAAGACAGTTTTAAAATGCGACAGCTGTCAATGGTAGGAACTATAGCTGGAACAGGTAGCAATTCTTTACTCCAATTTGAACTTCTTCCTGCAGCTATCCCAGGACCTTCAACCTTCTGAACAACCTTTCTAAAAGAACAAGAATGTCGATCGACATAATATGATACTTCCTGCTTCAAACTAGCTTGTACAGCTGACACTCTTGAATCGCTATGATTCTCAGCTTCTGTACTGATAGCAATTGACTCTCCAGGACAATATCCACCTCTGTCTGTAGTGACTGATAGTGAGATGGGACCAGAAGCACAACAAAGACAACACAGTGTCTTCTCATTGGAACTTGACAATTCAGCTGCTAGGTAGGGTGTGTTGATATCGACAATTTCATTGACGGTTATAGCTCTCTTTGTGGTGTGGTTAATATTCCATGATCGTGATATGGTAGATGTTAATGAATATCGAATGTAGCCAGTTTTACTTTCATAAGATGTTGGTAAATTGCTGGAAGGAAGTTGAAATTTAAACGGAAACTCATACCTACCAGCAGCTACATTTTGAGAATCTCTTCCATTGCCACACAACTGTATCGACACGGGGTTGAAGAATGTTTCAGAATCGGTGTAAGTCACGGTCTTGGTTCGCTGATCTTCTCCTGTACCGATAGCATAGTTCTCTGACCAGCAAACATAGGCTAGGCCAGACATCACGATCGAAATTCCTTGCATTTTCTTCTGCTCGGACAGTTCCAGAATAACTTTTCCTTCAATGATTGCCCCCGCGTAATACACTGGATTGTCTCCTGCCAATGCGATAACGAATGTCTTCGGCTTTACCATTTTCTCGCCACTGCTATCGCTTTTTCGCACGCTCACGTGACAATAAATTGCTACACCTTGTTGCTATTATATTTTCAGGCGCCTACTGATGCTGCTGTTGCCTGTTGCCGCTTGCTACTGTTGGATGTTGCTCGCTACCGCTTGGTGCTACTTGTGCTTTGCTACTGTTGGCTGCTGCTGCTGTTTGCTTGTGCTTGCTGCTTGCTTGTGCTTGCTGCTTGCTTGTGCTTGCTGCTTGCTTGTGCTTGCTGCTTGCTTGTGCTTGCTGCTTACTGTTTCTTGCTGGTGCTGCTTGCTGCTACTTGCACATTGCTGCTGCTGCTGCTCCTTGCTGCTATCCTTGGATTCCTTGCTGCTGCTGCTCGTTGCTCCTGCTGCATGCAATCGCTGCTCATTGCTGCTTGCTCCTGCTATAGCTATATCGCTGCTTTCTCCTGCTACTCCTTGCTGCTGTGCTGCTATATTTAAATTATGCACATACAGCATATATTGTGTATGAAACCTTTTATTAATGTTAATTTAATGCTTAAGTGTAATAATTTTAAATTATCTTTGGCATTCTTTTCTTCTTCTTCTTATTATTATTATTATTATTATTATTAATGGACAAAAATTGCTTGGCAGTAGACGTCTACAAGACTGTCAAGCTAGGTCGCAGCCCTTTGAGAGTGCCCATATCTTGTTGTTCTCCATAAATCATCGAGATTCTTCTTAAACAATGCCATGGTTGGTGCATGCACTCTAACACCATGCAGTTGGTTGTGCCTATTGCACTCTAACTTCATTAATTATTTTCAAGGCATCTACAATCATGCAAAGTCCCTTTATATAGGCCATGCATTTGCCTCCAAGTTTTTATATAATTAACAATCTGACCACTGTATGTATGTATCACTGTCAGGTCCTTCTATAGCTATTTGAAACTTGGGTAGCTACATGTGTATAATTCTTAGCACAAATAATAAGCACCCTCCCAGTATAAATCCACCTGTGTCTATAGAAGTCCATTTTTTTGTAATTGTTTGGGACAGACCTTGTCCTCTGCATGGGCACAACCAACTGGTGCTGTCTGCCCTGTATTATAGTAGTAGTTATAGACATCAAAAGAATCCTAATGGATTTTTTTTTGATTTGAAAGATTTTCTTTTTTTGAATCTCCTACAGGTTCTATACATTCTATACTAAAGTATGGCCAGTAATACAATAATTATGCCACACTCAAAGGAAAGCTGAACGTAGGTTGATTACCAGATTACTACTGACATGTATATTATGCAACACAAGACCTTGCAGAATTAAGGTTACCCTCATGTAACTATTGTCATCAATGTGGTGACATGATATTCTTATATCAGATTTTAAACAATTTAAATTAGTAGACTGATGTTGATGACTTCTTTACATGGTCTCTACAGGAAAGCTATGCAAGTATCGTTCCTCTTATTTGTTGACAGCATGTAGTGCAGCGTTGCATGTAAGTGGATCAGTGCTGTTGACCCGTTTGACCCACTGACCCGAATAGTAATCCGGATGGAACCCGGATCTGACCCGCATGTGACCCGGTTTAATTAAAATAGAGGCGTGCCCCAAGAGCTAGATTAAAAGTCCACAAGTTCCACTAGTCAGCCCTACATTTTTTACAATATAAAAAAATTGTCTGCAAGAATTGAGTAGCTACGTATTATCAAGTGGGTGTGGCTCCATGTACGTATTATCAAGTGGGGGTGGCTCCACGTAAGTTTACATGCAGCTACAGAATTTCCAGAAGTTAGTTACCTACATTTCAAGTAGCAACACGGATCTGGTGATGCATGCATGCCCACAGAGCACAGCTGGTACAATTCCGACAAGTGGGCGTGGCTCTACATGCCCAGCACAGACAGCAAAGCATATTCCTGAATGGCGGGTGTGGCTCCACGTAAGTTTCTTGAATGTTTACAACTGCATTTCCATCAATACAATCGAGCTTGTTAACTTATAGTCACACGTGATCTCATCCGGGTCAGACCCAGATATTCAGTGAAGTGGATAAGACCCACTTGACCCGGACAAAATGTGACCCAAATGACCCGGATAATATACTAGCTGTGATTAATAAATCGTTTGAGTACTTGAACACCAACGTGTTACTCCAACTGTACAAATCTTTTGTTCGTCCCATATTAGAATATGGAAATATTATGATTATGATTATGATTACTGAAAACACAGTTACAAACTGATATGTTCAGGTAAGGAAAAAACATTACAAATCACATAGATAAGAGTCAGCTATAATTTATCTAAAAATACTTGTAGAGATTGGGATTCTATTGTGTCAGTTGGTAAATATTATATGGGGTCCACAATTCATACTTGATCAGCAGTCAGTTGAAAAAATTCAAAGAAGAGCTACCAAGTTAGTGAGCGAAATTAAAGACTTGCAATATGTTGACAGATTAAACCACCTAAACTTACCATCTCTCAGATATCGACGTCGTAGAGGGGACTTAATTTACACATACAGACTATTTCATAACATGTTGGACATGGATAGCTCATCTTTATTTACCCTTCGATCATCTTCTATAACAAGAGGTCATGATTTAAAGATCTACAAACCACACGCTACCTGCTTGCCACGCCGTCACTTTTATTCAGTAAGAATTATAAATGATTGGAATGGACTCCCATATGACTCAGTTAATGTTCATTCAACCAATTTGTTTAAGACACACCTAGATAGATTTTATTATGATTACCAGTATGATATTGTATAGTTATTTTTGTAGTAGTTTGATTGTTTAGATCAGGTTTTTACAGGCTTTGCCTCCTTACCTGTACCCCCAATAATAATAATAATAATAATAATAATAATAATAATCCGGATGACCCGGCCCACTTACAACGCTGATGTAGTGAATACACTGAACAATCTACCACAACATCTTATTGAAATATGCCACTTTTAAGACAAATACGGGACTGATATTCATTTATTTATTTATTTAATTACTGAGCAGCCAGCACTGCTGATGCGCTCAGGAAAAAAAAAATCACACATGTACATTACTACAATAATTAGAAATATTAACTGAGAAAGAGTCA
The DNA here is from genome assembly GCF_963678975.1 of Dysidea avara. NCBI lineage: Eukaryota > Metazoa > Porifera > Demospongiae > Dictyoceratida > Dysideidae > Dysidea > Dysidea avara. The sequence goes on from NC_089276.1 coordinate 10,016,930, forward strand.
GAGTCATTTAAATCAATTAGGAATTGTGGCAACGAGTTCCAGTCTTGAGCTGTTCTGGAGAAAAAAACTTTTTTGGTAAGCTGTAGTAGATGTTGTAGGGAGTGTGAAATGGTACTGATGATATTGCCTGGTTTCTCTGGTCATTGGAAGATAATTGGATGGAATAGATAAGGGAATTTGGTTGTGAAGTGTTTTGTAAAGTGTCAGCAGTCTGGATATCTTGCGTCGAGTTTTAAGTTCAGGCCAGGAGAGATGTTGGAGCATGGAAGTAACTGAACTGTATCTACTGTAATCTTTCAATACCCATCTTGCTGCTCTTCTTTAATATGTATTTTGGCGAAAAAGGCTAGAACAGCCTAATTATGCAGTAAATCAAGACTCACGCTAGTGAGTCGCGCGGCCAGTAAAGCAGAAACGCGCGCCGCAGTCAATAAAAATGACGCGACCGCTACGTGAGGATTTTATAAGAACGAACGTTGTCAAATTCGGCCTTCCTGTAATCCACCCGTCACTTACGCTATCCCTCTGAGACTCTGGAGTTGAACTCATCGTGTCACTAGTAACTACCACACAAGCAGTGAAGCAAATCCATGCCGATTGTTTCGTGATCGAGGTTGCCGACATCAAAGGGGAAGTTTCTTTTTTTTTTTTTTTTTTTATCGCATGCGGTTAGACGCAACCGCAGGTGTATGCCTTGCGTTCCTTTGTGCATTCCGAACATTGATCGCCCTGTTATCGCTTCAGTATTCACTCAATCACCTCAAGATTCACATCATCGATTTCACCATACATGATTACCCTACAGTCGTGATTTCAGCACCAAACGAAGTTTCAGTCGTCCTCAGTCGACTTAGAGGCCAAATACAAATCCCAGATTGTTGTTTTCCGCAATACTCGCTTGGCATGTAGGGCAATGTGTCTTTAAACTGTTCTGAAAGTTTCGTTCAGATTGAAACATTTGTTTTCGAGAATGGCTAGTTTGAAATTTGAATTTAGTCGCCCCCACGTCATTTGCTCACTAAGAATTTTACTCGGAATTTAAAGAATGACGCAGAACACAACTGCGGTCACTGGGTATTGATGAACTGGCGCTCTATGTAGTTAATCAGTACATATAGCCACCAAGAAATGTGCTGCCATAGATTATAGTCCATAGATATAATCTATGGTGCTGCATACCATCCTTCGTTTTGAAATTAGTCGCCCCCACATAATTTGTCCGCGGCTTAAAGAATGATACAAGAGTACAACTGCGGTTACCAGTTGTTGACACAAGCTGTGAGTAATTAGCACATGTAGCTAGCTTAAAAGGAAGTGTGCAAAATCGCCTAATACAATTGTCACCATGCATTATTGCATCTTATAGCACCCCCAAACAAAATTACACATGTAATTACAACATACAGAGGAGACACATGAATACCAAACACTTTTCACAACAATAATGTAAGAATTATACAATAATGACTGTAATATAACTGCTATGCAAATGTTTTCCAGTGGCCCGCCATGGTAGCAAGTCTCACATGACGGCATGTATATTCATCCAAAACAATGGGAGTAACGAGTAAGTATGATGACAACAAGTTGGTATGACTCCATTTGTAGAATCCAGATGAGTGGGTGTGGCTCCAGTATATCTAAACAGTTAACAAACATTCCTGTTATAAATACGTGCTAGAAATGCAATATAATAGTATAGTATTTAAATAACACATAGTCTCCATTGCATCACTATCAAACGACACTAAGTGGAGGATATTGTTGCATCTCTAGTATGTACACTCTATCAGTACAACCTATCTTAATGGCCACTAGTATAGAAAGACAACCACCCTTGAAAAACCAATTCCAATTGAGAATTTATACACTGTTACCTGCTGAATGAGTGAAGGTGGCAATAAACAAGCTCCACCGTAATTTATACACGTGATCTGATCCTGTATATTCTGTCAGTGGATGAGATCCACTTGGCCAGGACAAAATGTGACTCAAGTGCCCTGGATGATCCATACTCAACCAACTTATGACCCAGTGGCACAATGGAACTGACTATTTATAGAGAATACAATTATATTTATTTCTAAGATGTGTGGATGTGTGGACACATTACAACACATTACATGTACATACAAGACATGCTACGTACTGTTTTAGCATTTCAAGTCATCACATTATACACGTACCAGTCAACAATGCTTCATAGTGCCCATCAGTAAACCTGAAGAAAAGTTACGAAAAATAAAAATTCACATAACTACAATGAAACCTCATTAATATGGCAGGCTGTGGGACCAAAAAATTTGGCCTGAATAACAAGGTGGCCTTATTAATGAGGTCATAAGTAATGCTTAGCTATATTTGGGACCTACTAGAGGTGGCCAATATAATGAGGTGGTCTTATTAAAGAGGTGGCCACTAAGTGAGGTTTCACTGTACATATAGTTCACAATATTGTGAACAATATTAATGGTTAACAATATACACTGAAACCTGCAGGTCACTTCTTGTGGAAGATTGCTCTCTACACAAAATGACACATTCAGAGATTGTATTTAGATGGATGATACAGTAACGCATTGTGACTTCAATACTCGTGATGTGTCACTGCTAGGCAGAAACCATATACACGGCACTGCCACATCGCACTTGCTTGCACACACAATTTTGCTAAAGATTTTACAAATTGATAATTAAGGGGTGTGGCAACTAGCTGTTTCGCTCGCAAGACTGTGTGGCAGCTGTTTCCCTTCTGTACAAGTGGCCACCAAGACAGGTCCACTGTGGATGAAAGCCAGGCATTAGATATTTGGTATTTCATGTGTTGAAGACATTCCAGGGCTTCTGGTAGTCTCAAATCTCACCACAGTTTAACTCAGGCAGTGTTGTGGTCACCACTAAACTACTGGAATGCTGTGTTATGTTCATCTTATGCTTGGCTACTATATTGTAGAACTGAAATGGATACTCTGAAAATATATCCTATGGATAATGACTTCATCACTTTCTTCATCAGGAGCTTATAAGGACCAATAGTGAAACATTTTACACTTGGGGCTGACAGTCAACTGCCTATGTCTGAAGCAGTGCTTTTGGTGCTCTAACAGATTGGCTGCCCTCTTGCTGCCAGCACTCACTGTCTCATACGCTGTCATACACTAAATCCATCTCTATAGCCAGTTAGAACAGCATGCTTCTTACCTTTTTTTAAGGCCGCATAATGCAGCCACCTCTTTAAAAGGCAAGGTTAGAAAATTTTGTCCCTACGGCCTGAATAAAGACCAGTTTTCACTGTACTATTAGTGATTAGTGATCATGGGGGATTATTTATTAAGATACTAAGATATACAAACGCTACAACCTCTAAATGTAGCAGTAAATTTTTTACCCTGGTCCAATGTCTCGTAATAATCGTGACTTCGTGAGAGACTCTACTGTGACAAATACATGTTTATCATATGTGCTAATCGCCTTTTTACAATTAAGTTTTACAACACAAATGCATGTATAGTTAAACTCACCAATTGCGACTAAATCCCTTCAACACGAAAAGAAGACAAGGCATAGTTACAGACTTCAAATTTGTTAATTCCTCCAGTGGTTCATCTACTACAAGCTCTACATCTGCTAGTATTGCACCCGACTCTGTCCCTAATCAACAACCCTCTGTTCCTAATCAAAATCAATGACTACCTAATTGTTTCTACATAAACACTAGAAGTATTGTTAATAAGTTAACACAATTCCAATCCTTAGTTTACTCTCATGAATATGACTTGGTTGCTATTACAGAAACCTGGTTAACCAGCAATGTATTTAACAATGAAATTCTACCAAATCAATACATTATCTATCGCAATGATCGTAGGTCTAGAGGTGGAGGGGTCCTAATTGCCGTTCGAACTCATATCATCAGTAAACTCTTACCCTCCCCCACCAATCTTGAGATGTTGACTGTTGAACTAAAGCTACCCAAACGCCTAATCTTATGTGTGGTATACCTTCCTCCTGATCCAACATCATCTCAAATTCGATCTCTATCAGATCACATATCACAGTTCCAGCAGTCACACAGTGTTGTTCTTCTAGGTGATTTTAATCTACCACATATAAACTGGGAAACAATGTGTGGTAATTGTCGAGCCTCTGAAGACTTATGCGACATGACCTTTGAATTGAATCTTGTCCAACTTATAACCTACCCAACACATATTCATAGCAACATACTTGACCTCATTCTTACCAATGACGAAGACCTCATCATAAATGTCTCAGTTAATTCTCCAGAATGTTCTCAGATTTCATCTGACCATTTCCCAATTTCCTTCAGTATTAACCAAAACTGTCTACCACTTCACAATACTACTACATTACAAGCTTATGATTATTCAAAAGCTGACTTTACGAGTATGAATGACCTTATTTTAAATTCTAACATTGCTGACTGCTTAACCTGTGATGATGTTGAAAGCACTTGGTCTACCATCAAATCGGTCATCTCAGAAGCAATGTCCTTGTTTATACCCAAGTTTCAGTTGCGATCTAATCAGTATCCAAAGTGGTTTAGTCGTGATATAAGGCATCAGTTGAAGTGCCTTCACACTCTCAGAAGAACTCATAAACGTTCACCCACTCCCCATAATACTGCTAAACTTCGTCTAGCTGATGAACATTTTCAACAAAGTGTAGCTTTGGTCAAATCTAACTATGAGTCTTCCCTCATAAACAGTTATGCCGAATCCTCTAATCCTGCTATCTATCACTATATTAGAAGTTATACTAAATCTGGCACAATACCACCTACCGTACATCTCGATGACACTACAGCTTCAAGTGATGCTTCCCGAGCTAGTCTGTTCAATCGATACTTCCACTCAGTTTTTACAGCTCCAACATCTTCTGAACAAACCATTCCATCACTCCATCCAGATCAAATAAATTCTCTAACATTCACTGAGGATGAAGTATACTATGTTCTGTGCCAACTTGACCCTAACAAAGCTACTGGTATCGACAAAATTAGTCCCAAGGTCCTCAAAAACTGTGCTTTCTCACTAACCCGTCCATTATGCCATCTTTTTAATCTCAGTCTGTCAACTGGGTCAATTCCTGAGGAGTGGAAGATTCATTTAATTGTACCTGTATACAAATCAGAAGATAGATCTTCAGTAAAGAACTATCGTCCGATCTCCCTCCTCAGCAACACGTCTAAAGTCCTTGAAACTTTAGTTTATAACAACATAATCAATCACACACTCAGCCATATCACAAATTGTCAATTTGGGTTCCTTCCTGGTAGATCAACTACCCAACAACTGTTGCTATACTTGAACAGCATTCATCAAGTCACCACTCAAGGCCATCAAATAGACTCTATTTATTTGGATTTTCGCAAGGCCTTCGATAGTGTTCCACATATGAAACTGCTAAATAAATTGAAGTCTTGTGGAATCTCCGGTAATCTCCATAAGTGGTTCAGCAGTTATCTACATAATCGTCTACAATGTGTAAGAATCTGTAATTCCATTTCCAACTTACTTCCTGTCCTGTCTGGGGTGCCTCAAGGTAGCACCCTTGGCCCACTGCTCTTCCTGCTATACATCAATGACCTACCATCTGTCATAAAATTCTCAAGTATATTCCAGTTTGCTGATGATACCAAACTATCTAAAAGTATTGCTGTTTCTTCTGACCAACCGTGCTTACAAGAAGATCTCAACCATTTATTCACCTGGAGTGTTAACAATGATTTTAGATTCAGTGTACCCAAATGCATCCACCTGAGTTTCAACAGTAAATTCACTACCACATATTCTATTGATGGCTGCCCACTCCCACAGCTTCTTTCTCATCGTGACTTAGGTTTGCAGCTTTCATCAGATATGTCCTGGTTCAAGCACTATCAAATCATAACTGCTAAAGCCTATAAATATTTAGGACTGCTGAGGCGTGTCTTCCATAGCTGCCATTCTATCAGAGCCAGAAAACTTCTTTATTTAACTCTAGTGAGATCTCAGTTAACTTATTGCTCACAATTGTGGAATCCTTATATGATCAAAGATACCACTATTCTTGAAAAAGTACAAAGACGAGCCACCAAGTTCATTCTAGCTGATTATGTCAGTGACTATAAAACACGCTTACTCCGGTTAGGTATCTTACCTCTAATGTATATGCTCGATCTCTATGATATTATGTTCCTTGTCAAAGCTTTACAACAGCCATCTTCTCAATTTAACATATACAACTACATATCATTTAGCTCTTCCAACACCAGGTCTTCGTCTACTAACAAACTAAATTATGTCCGCACTAATAGTAACTATGCCAGAAACTTTTACTTTAATAGAATTCCCAGGATATGGAACCAATTACCTTGCATTGACATCAACCAGTCCCTACCAGTCATCAAAGCTACTATTCAGAACTATTTATGGCAACACTTCACCACAAATTTCTCTCCTGACAATCCCTGCACCTATCATTACTGCTGTAGATGCAGCAAGTGCTATGATTCTGGACTGACAATTAACTTTACTTCATAAGTTTAATTAACTCCCGGCTGCCAGCACAGGTTGCTGGCAGACCATCAATGCAACTTTTTCTTCATCTATACCCACCTACACATGTATAATTGTAATTGTATGTTGCATTGTAAAGCATTAATAATAATAATAAAATAATAAGTAATGAGACAACCTTGTAGACAACAGCCACACAAGCCTATTCTGGTGCGTTTATTTAGTAGTAATATAAATTTTAAAGGCGTTTATTTACAACAGGACATAATTACGCCCCCCTCTATTGTCTCTGTACATACTTGCCTTTTCTTTACTATTCTCATTTCATTTCACAAGATCTCTTGGCAGGGGCGTAGCTTCTTCACTTGAATTAGTCAATGCTTGAAGTAGATCGAGATACTCTAATAGAACAGTCACATTTCTACAAGTACCATATTTTTATGTTGTAAAGTCTGTAAGTAGCTAGTAATTTAAACTATACAATCCGATGCTAAGCAGAAGTTGTAACTATGCTAAATATTGATTGTTGTGTTACAGCTGTTTTGTGACTGCTCTAATAGAGTATCTTGATCGTTTCAATGCAGTACAAGATGGAAGGCAAAGTGTTGTTAAGGGTTTACTAGTTAAAATGGGTGTTAGTTGACTACAGTTGCATGCCACTAACAGGGCCGTCCAGAGAAATTAGAGGGCCCAGGGAAAAGAGTTAAAGAGGGGCCCAGAGGCAAGGAAGGGTCTAGATCCTGACTGCTCTATTAGAGTATATCGATCTTTCTTTAAACAGGTATTCAAGTGGCCCCTTTCGGGCTGTGGTAGGGGGCAAAATACCCCAGTTACCCCCAATGTGGGCGGCCCTGGCCACTAAAATTACAGTTATATTTTAATATTCTGTCACTGTAGTCTGGGGTTTCTGTCAAAACCATGGAAACTCACCTACTGTTATCAACAGTGCATTGCTTATTCTAACAAAAAGTATTGAAATCCCATCCAAAAACAGCTTATAGCTGTAAAAAAAGTGCGCGTCCAAGTAAAGCAGAGTTAACTGCGACAAAAAGTAATAATATCATAATGCGGCCATGTGCGAGGTGTGCAAGTTGTAAAATTAATATTAGCTAATCAGATAATACAATGTTATTGTTAAAGTGTTAATGAGAACTATGTGATGCTGCTAGTTTTTAAGTGTGTGAGCATCTTCATAAATGCCACATAAATTTAATTCTCAATAAAGCAATGTGTATAGATTCTCTGATAGTAATAAATAGTTTGAGTTTGGCCGCCTTTCCTGTATACAGCAATGCTACGAACAAAGGAAAGGTGGCCAAACTCAAATTATTTATTACTATCAGAGAATCTATACACATTGCTTTATTGAGAATTAAATTTATGTGGCATTTATGAAGATGCTCACACACTTAAAAACTAGCAGCATCACATAGTTCTCATTAACACTTTAACAATAACATTGTATTATCTGATTAGCTAATATTAATTTTACAACTTGCACACCTCGCACATGGTCGCATTATGATATCATTACTTTTTGTCGCAGTTAACTCTGCTTTACTTGGACGCGCACTTTTTTTACAGCTATAAGCTGTTTTTGGATGGGTTAATAATACACAGTATGTGTCCATTACTAAAAGAACAATACCACATTGGCTATAGTATAAACATATAAACATGCGTAAAGAGCATAAGAAATAGTTAATTTTCAGGACCTTTAACTTTAGCAACTGCTTCAGAATAAGATGGCGGTGGAGCAAACTTATAGTCAGTGACAAAGCCATACACTGGGGCATACTGTGTCTCCCCCATGGTGTAATTGTCATCTCCAATATTCACTGGTGGGTACGCAGCAGAGTAGTTGACAATTGGTGGAGGATAAGCATTTTGAGTAATTGGCTCTGCTGTCCAGGCTGAAGGGGGATTTGGAGTTATTGTTGCTGGTGGATAAGGATTCTGTGCAACATTTGTGGAAGGCTCTCCTCCAGGATTTCCAACTGATGGATAAGGATTTTGTGCTGGTGCTGTAGATGGGGCAGATTGTCCTCCTTTGAATGGAATATTACCAATTGTAATTGGTAGTGACACCTGAAGATCAATCGCATTCGGTATATCAAGTGACACATGTAAAACATATGACACATTCAAAATACGACAACTAGCAATGGAGGGAACTGTGGCTGGGATGGGTAGCAATTCATTACTCCAATTAGATGTGCCTCCTGCCTCCATTCCAGGACCCTCAATCGTTTGAACAGTACGATTACTGGTGCGAGAATGACCACGAGCGTAGTACACTGCTCTCTGCTCCAAGCTAGCTCGTACAGCTCTTATTCTTCTGTTAGTGTGATTCTCTGCTTCTGTACTGATAGCAATGGATTCTCCAGGACAATATCCACCTCTGTCTATAGTGACTGCCAGTGAGATGGGACCAGATGCACAACAAAGACAACACACTGTCTTCTCATTGGAACTTGACAATGGAGCTGTTAGCTGCGGCACATTTATATCAACAATTTCATTGACGGTAATAGCTCTCTTTGTGGTGTGATTAAACTTCCACGACCGTGCTATGGTAGCAGTTAGTGAGTACCGGATGTAACCCACAGTGCCTTCAAATGATGTAGGCAACACCAAATTGGAAGGAAGTTGAAAGTTGAATGGAAACTCGTACCTGCCAGGTGCTATTTGTTGAGAATCTCTGCCACTGCCCCATAACTGCAGCACCACGTTGTTGAGGATAATCTCAGAATCGGTGTAATGGACGGTCTCCGTATGGCTGCCTGCTCCGTGATGATGATGGTGGTGATGGCCATGATGGTGATGTCCATGGTGGTCATGATAATGATGTTGCTCCGTCCAATGTGTATACGCTTGACCTGACAGCACGATTGAGATTCCCTGGGTTTGTTTAGGCTCTGTAAGCTCTAGGAGAACGTTTCCTTCGACGCTTGATCCCGCGAAGTATACCGGATTGTTGCCATTTAGATTGATAACGAACGCTTTTAGTTTTCCCATTCTTATTCGTCACGTAGCTAGGCCAGGTAGCTATATAGCTAACCTGATTATATTAGATACCAACTACTCTCAAGGTGGTCAGCCACACCCTTTGAAGTTTAGACACACCCTAACCATTGGGTGTGGCCGATGCTGGAGGCAGTAACATGTAGCTAAGTTACCGCGAAAAATCAGTCAGTGCCTGATAGCTTAATTAAGGTTTTATTTTATTCTTTGCAGCACGAGGGTTGTAGCATTATTGAATCTTTCCCTTAAGGCCACTCCAAATAAATTATCTGTTTCCCGTCCTGGACTCAGGCATATTTGCATGCGGGCGGGCGGTCCATTTCCATTATTTCATTATAAGATTGGCAGCTTTTCAAGCCATTATTTACCTGGCACAACCATAAAAAGCTGCATAAAAGCATGCTTAAGCTTGTTCCTTCCTTTTAAAGTTGCAATAATAACACAAATGTGAAGTGTGTGCCGACTTGATAGCACTGCTGACACACCGTTTCGAGATGGCTTTTACTGAGCCTGTCAGTATGTAAGAATAACTGGAAAATAATGGAAGAATACGGAATAATGGAAGTAGAGCTGACAGTAACCAGATGAGGGCGGTGGACGGGAAACAGAGGATTTATTTGGAGTGGCCTAAAACGATCGAAACACTCTAATAGAGCAGTCACCTGCATTAAAATAGAGCAATTTAGATGTAGGTATAAAGAAGGCTCGGAGAACCTGTAAAGCCTGACTCGATATTTACTAAAAAAAGCTACTTACATAATTACAGAGCAAAAACTATATCAAGACACGGTAGTGTGTCGTGCGGCCCAAGAAGCCGGCGCGCCACACCGTGAGTAATTGACAGGAAGAAAGAAAACGTCATTTTCACACCTTTGTATCTCGGTGATCCCTTATCCGATCGAAACCAAATTTGCTACAGAGTTTCCCGCCAGCAAGGGGAGTCTACATTCCAAATTTGAAGGCAATCGCTCTAGCCATTTCCGAGATACGAGCTGCCAAAGTTTCGATTTTTTTCTTCGTATTTTCGCACCCTTGCAAAAATTGCTATAAAAAGCAAACGCGTACTCCGATCGCCTTAAAATTTGGCACACAGAAAGGGAGACCAAAGGTGAATCCTAGCATCAAATTCGGTGCAAATCCGATGAATGGTTCAGGAGTTATGACCGATTATTCGCGTAAAACAAGATCGATTTGTTGTCACGCCTACAGGGTAAACCGCTTCATGGAATGAGTTGAAAATTGCTATGTAGATGGAGTAACCATCGTAGGAGTGCCTTTTGGTAGTTTAAAAGGAATCGGGATAAAGACCACGGAGATATGACACAAAACCCAACCTGTGTCACAATTACGCGATCGATTTTTATGAATAAAAAAGTATTAGTTTTCACGCCTACTAGGCAAACCGCTTAGAGTAATGAGCTGAAAATCGGTGTATAGCTGGAATAATCTTCATAGAAAGTCCTTGCAGTAGTACAGAAGAATCGGATTGAAAACCACTGAGTTATGATTCGAAAGCCAACTCTGTGTAGCAAATGCGAGATCGAGATACTCTAATAGAAGTCACCCTAATAGAGCATTCGGCTAATTTATTTACTCCATTATAGAATTCTATTACATTACAAGTTATTCTATAGGAAGTTCAGCTGCAAACAGTTAATCTTGTAGACAGTTCAGCAAGAAGCAAGTCACCATGTGGAGAATTAAGCAAATATATCACTGTAGAGATTCAGAACATTACAAGTCACACTGAAGAGAGTTCAGCTATAAACAAGTCATGCACCCTGTAGAGAATTCAGCTACAATTAAGTCACTCTCTAGAGAATTCAGCTACACACAAGTCACTGTGGAGAGAGTTCAGCTACAAACAAATTACCCTGTTGAGAGATCAGCTACAAACAAAACACTTTGCAGAGAGTTCAGCTACAAACAAATCAACCTTTAGAGCGATCAGCAATGAACAAATCAACCTGCAGAGAGATTAGTTACACACAAATCAACCTGTAGAGAGATAAGCTAGAAACAAATCACCCTGTAGAGAGTTCAGCTAAAACAAATCAATCTGCAGAGAGATCAGCTACAAACAAATCACCGTATAGACAGTTCAGCTACAAACAAATTACCTTGTAAAGAGATCGGCTACAAACAAATCAACCTGCAGAGAGATCAGCTACACACAAATCAACTTGTAGAGAGATCAGCTACAAACAAATCACCCTGTAGAGAGATCAGCTAGAAACTACACACAATGTAAGGAGTTCAGCTACAAGCAATCACCCTTTAGTGAGTTCAGCTACAAACAAATCAACCTGCAGTGAGATCACCTACAAAAAAGCACCTTGTACAGAGTTCAGTTACAAATAAATTACCCTGTAGAGAGATCAGCTAGAAGAATTCACCTTGTAGAGAGTTCAGCAACAAAGAAACCACCATGTACAGAGTTCAGCTGCAAACAAATCACCCTGTAGAAAGTTCAGTTACAAACAAATCGCCCAGTAGAAAGATCAGCTAGAAGAAGTTACCTTGTAGAGAGTTCAGCTACAAAGAAACCATCCTGTAAAGAGCTCAGCTGCAAACAAATCACCTGTACAGAATTCAGCTACAAACAAATCACCCTGTAGAGAGATCAGCTAGAAGAAGTTACGTTGTAGACAGTTCAGCTACAAACAATTCACCCTGTAGAAAGATCAGCTAGATTAATTCACCTTGTAGAGATTTCAGCTACAAAGAAACCACCATGTAGAGAGTTCAGCTGCAAACAAGTCACCCTGTAGAAAATTCAGCTACAAACAAATCATCCTGTAGAGAGATCAGCTAGAAAAAGTTACATTGTAGACAGTTCAGCTACAAACAAATCACCCTGTAGAAAGATCAGCTAGAAGAAGTTACGTTGTAGAGAGTTCAGCTACAAACAAATCACCCTGTAGAAAGATCAGCTAGATTAATTCACCTTGTAGAGATTTCAGCTACAAAGAAACCACCATGTAGAGAGTTCAGCTGCAAACAAGTCACCCTGTAGAAAATTCAGCTACAAACAAATCACCCTGTAGAGAGATCAGCTAGCAGAAGAGTTACCTTGTAGATAGTTCAGCTGCAAACAATTCACCCTGTAGAGAGATCAGCTAGAAGAAGTCACCTTGTACGTAGAGTGTTAAGTTACAAAGAAACCACCATGCAGAGAGTTCTGTAATAAATATATGTATTATATATACATATAACTTGTACATTTACTGATAAATTCAGAAATATTTAAAGTATTCAACATCTGCTTCATCTTTTCTTCTTCCTGTGGTAAAGAAAAAACGATAGGTTAAAAAAGCCTGGGGTATACAAATACAAAAAGAAGTGAAATCTAATCCAAAAACAGCCAAGCTGTAAAAAAAGGTGCGGCCCCCTAAAAGGCCTGGGTGAAAAAAGATGTGAAATCTAAGGTGGCGGCCAAGAAATGGCTGTGATGGTAGGTTAATGGTAAAAATTTTAATAACAACAATTCAGGTGAATTTGGTGCCGCTTGGTCTTGGCACAAAATTCACCTGAATTGCCGTTATTAAAATTTTTACCATTAACCTATATACCATCACAGCCATTTCTTGGCCGCCACCTTGGATTTCACATCTTTTTTCACCATGGTCTTTTAGGGGGCCGCACCTTTTTTTTACAGCTTGGCTGTTTTTGGATTAGATACTATTACAAATTATAAAACAAATCAACTAACTCAAAAAGGTAGACCAGCTATAGATAAAAAAAAAATTAGTTACTAGCTATCCAAAGCCTAGACTGCATGGCTGGCATAAATTAGATTGTCAACAATGAATGATACAGTGATTCAAATCAAAGATTGTTGTACATAACAATCATCCCTGGCTATGATTATAATTCAAGTATTGGTAAAGGCACAGCCCATATAGCTACTGGACCAGTACAAAAAATAGCATGTACAAAGTGTATATCTAGAATCATTAGGCTTGTAATTCTATAGATATATTTTGTAGCTATAGTCTATGTGTTAAGTTTTGTACATGCAGGGATCTAGGATTTATAAAAGAGGGGGGGGGCTAGCTCAAGGTACTAATCTCTTGGGTAGAGGTGTGCAAAGCATGCTGGAACTGGGGGGGTCTGGGGGCATGCCCCTCCCCCTCCCCCAGGAAATTTTTGAAAAATAGATGCTAAAATACTGCAATTTGGAGACATTTCCACATAAAATTCAATATTTTCTGCCTGTAGATATTTCATATACTGTCTTTAGATTATAGGTATGGCTCTCTAAAGCATTTTGCTAACAGAAAAGTTTGGGTAGGTACAGACAACCAAGTACATGATGCACCCCTCTCACAATTGCACAACACTGAATAGGTGCATGTTAGAATAATAATGTTGAAAGTGGAAAATTTTGAAATTTGAACAATACAAGATTGAATCTGAGAGCATTTTCAATGGAAATTGTGTACCTGAATTAAGTATTACCATATAGTATTAACTACACAAGTAGATGAATGAAGCCCTTTAAACAAACCAATGCACTTCATTGCATGTATAGGTGTAAGCAGATTTGGAAACATTCCATAACAGAACCAACTACATGTTTCCAGTGAATGTTCTATTAGAGTAGTTAGCTGACTGCTCTATTAGATTATCTCGATCTTGTACACCTCCAATGCTGATCCGGGTCCTTGTTGCATAAACTTTAGCATAAATCCACTGATATAATACCTTGGAAAGATGTTTATAAGGTGGTTTTATGAGTATTTGTATTGTTAGTGATCATATAAATTATGCTAAGACAAAATTTCATTATAATACTCAGCATATTGATCACGTAAAGCCTAAATATGAAGGGGGGGCTTCAGCCCCCAAAGCCCCCCCCTGGATCCGCCCCTGCAGGGTTGATTGTTACAAATCATGACAACTTTTATCATTGGTCTGAATCATTTAAACTGTTTATGGCTGAGGGAGTATACCATTCAGTGTCGATGACCTAATCTGTGCCAGCCATGCATTCTATAAGTTTTCAGGCTTTCAAAGCAGATCTATATGAAGTGCTCCAATCATCTAAGAATTGCATTCATGCACTGTAAAATACAACCTGTCACACATGGTGACAATTGCATGGCCATGCAGATCCAACAAGGTGTGAGTACGGAGCACCAGCACAGGGTGACTTCTACATTCTCTTAAATTCTTTCAACTGCAATGACTCTTGCAAATAGAACAATCAGTTTTACCAGCCATAACTGACATCTTATGTGTCAAGGTGACTTGAATTATACCTAGTTACCGTAATTTCGCGTGCAAAAAAATTCATGATAAAAATTTTCGTGAAAAAATATTATGATTTATGCCTGGATTTACGTAAATGACTGCTCTATTAGAGTAGATCGATCTTATGTAAAAAAATTCGTGTAAGAAATTTTCGTACAAGGTTTTGCATACGAAAATTATTTTACAACGAAAAAAAGCTAATTTAATAGGGTAGATACCACTCAAACCATTAGCTGTAAAATTTAAAAAATTGACCCTGTGTATTAATGTAGTTGCATGGTAATCTGTCAGCTACATTGTTTAATTGAGTGCACATATTGTACTACACGGCCTAAACTTCTGCCTCCTTTACCAGCAGCATCATGCACTGGGTGTGCACCCCTCACCATGTCAGTTCCTAAATTGACCCTTGAGACCATCTTCTCACAGAAAAAAGTTTAACATGTCATATATAGTGTTAAAAAATGTCAAGGTGTTTTGTGTATGTATATCTTTTCGACTGCATACTGCTTTTGATAAATTTTATTACATTGATTGGTGTCATGAATTCAATGGTCACAGCCATATTGCATGCCATAATTGCACTGAAAATATCAGTTTTCATTACCTCTCTATAAGGGATTGTTGCTGACATTACTAAACATTAATGCTGAATAACAGTTCCTTTATTATTTTAAATCATTTCACATCATGCATGTTGCAATTCACTCACCCAATCATAAAAACAATTGTGCAGCTAGAGTCCTGCAATTGTTATAATAACAATAGCTACATACAATGTTTTATTATTATTATTATTAACACTTTCTTTTGATCCAATATATAGGTTCTGTAGTTAGGCCTCCATGTGCATGAGAACCGCAACCTGTAATATTATCAATGTACTTGATATTTATGTGACTTGTTGGGCAAAAACCCAACAATTCTGTTTTAAAATTGGGTTTAAAAAATGCACGCCACAATATATGCATGTTATAATCACTTCAGTGAACAGTGAAACAAGACTGTTTCATAAGAGTATTATTATGCTGCAAAGCAGCCTGATTGTCCAGTCAACAATACTTTTAAACAGTTGCTCTGACTCTATTACTACAAGTAACAGTTACTAATCTTGTTACTAATCCACTGAGTAACGCCTAGCCACAACAAAGTAATGAAACCTACCTCGAATTGATGAATGAAGCTTCTTGACCAGTTTTTTTCTCTTGAATACAATTATAACCAAGATTCCAACAATGTAATCATGTAATGTGATTAGGTGAAAGTGGCATACGTGACAGCTTAAGGTTGTGGACACAAAGTAGTATATACATATATATATTATATGTAATATTATAGTTACTGTATTTTATGGGTAATATTTAACTGTAACTAAAATATAGTTTAAGTTGCAAGTAATGGTAATATGTAATAAGTTAAGTAATTGCCCCAACACTGCATAGGTACTGTATACACTATAGTTCACCTGAGCCCTCGTTTTTTGTTAATAACTCTTATTACATGGGCCAGCTGTCCAAACATTTAGTAATAAATGCATTTAGTAGTGTTGTGAAGCCCTTTAAATGCTGAACTGTATCAAAAAAGTGTTTAAAAACAAGTGAGTTATGAGGCTTTAAAAATATCGTTTGGTATAGACAATACAGGCATGCAAACATGTTTACAACATGAAAACATGCTTGTTCTAGTACAAAACCATTGGGAATGAACACATGATCACCTCTTTGATATTACTATATTTGGTGAACATGAACTGACATTTTGTTATGTAATACAATAGCAATGACATAAAGCTTGCAAATATGGACACACTTGCATATCCTGGACACTTTATAATGGTCCCAGGTGCATGTCCCTTAGTATTATACATGACTTCAGTAAATCACAACACCTTGAAATTCAGGAAACTTGGTAAGTCCTGAGGTCAAAGGTTTTACTGTAAAACATACAATGGAGCTAGCAGCATATAATTATAGTATGGCACAGAATGGCACTTGGTCAGAGGGCTTGGACTTGTGACAATACGGGTTAGAATCCAATGTGGCTGGACAAATTTTCTGTATGATGTACATTAAATAGAAAGGCTAGCACAACCTACAGTTATTCCACTGACAGCATTATCAGCTGGTTTCAATTGAAAATACACAACCGGATTGGTGGAAAGGTACTGTACCTTTTTCACACACAAAATTTGACCCATTTTTTTACACTTTGAAACTTCCTAACTGTTATATTGTTGCTCGTGATTGTCCATGAGTTGAGCTACAGCATTTAAGTACATTTGGATATGAAAAGAAACTTGATCAGTAGCCACAGAACGTCATCTACTATAACACTTCATTTGCTGGTATGTAAAATGTATGAAAAAGATACCTTGTCACAACATTTTATACTGATGGTTTGATTACACTGCAAATATCACAATTGTAAAACCGTAATTTTCAACATTTTCACAAGAACACAGAACACTCTTTTTACTTATCCCCTCTGTCCTACCCAATAAAAGTGTTGATACTACACTGTATATGAATAATCAATATCACTGTCCTTACTACACCTGCCTGTTTCATCCTCTGAGTCATAAGCAGCGGAAGGGTGTAGAGTTGGGGGTGCCCAAAATTTATGCAGGTAGCATACAGCATTCTAATTCTAGGTGATCTAGGAGCATGCCCCCCCACAGGAAAATTTTGAAATTTTAGCAATTTATTAAAATTAATAAACACATGTTTGACTATTACATAAGGGTGACTGCTCTATTAAAGTATCTTGGTCTTTTCTGTTGGAAACTTTGCAGTTTATGTGACGACTATAGTGCAATGCACCTATAGTTCAGGGTGCTGAAGCACCACCCCCCTCCCCTTCCTATGTGATTAGTCACAGTGTAAGCATTGACAGTATGTGGACTACTTGGAGCTTAGTGTACACTATATACTTGTTTACACAACTATCCTGCAAAGCAATTATCAGACTTCAGCTGCAACTAGCTTCCACCACCCGCTAACAATTTAACTGAACACTGCACTACTGCTAAATCATCGCAAATTATTTGTTATATGGTATTGCTAACAGTGCTAGGATCAACATGTTTTAAAGGAATTTACCCACTTCCCCTTAGCACATATTTTCTTATGAAAATTCTTAAAACAATGGATGACCCTAACTGTATTTATCTGTAATGTAGTGTGTGGTAGCATATGATCAAGTAAGAGTTATCTTTTCAATGACCAATCACAGTTTGAATTTAGCAGATATAAATTTCAAACATCTTTGATACGCTCAGCCATTTGAACAACAGGTATACTCATAAACTTCTGTCAAAACAAGCATTCAAATTATATAACTCGCAATTGGTTGTATAAACAATAGCACTATAGCAAAGTGACTATTCACAGTACATACACCACAGTATATTGACATAATATAATCACGCAATGATAAAAGTGATACGATGTTCTTACATTTTAGTAATGCTATTTGTGTGGGTGTATTATTATTCCCAAGTAATTTTGAATTTAGTCACTCTTGGATTGCTTGCTAGAATGTTTCTTTGTATCTGTGGAAAGAAAAAGTTATATAAAAAACTTGAGAAGCATTAAGTGGAAAGTACATAGCTTAAAGCAAAACATAGCTATGGTCTGCTTTCTGTATCAGTTATGGTTAACCAAATGTCATACTAGTACTGGACAGTAAACCCTCAGTTGTCTAAATTTCAATGTTCCCAGACAATAGTAAAGTGTTCAGATAAGTGAATTGTTTGGATAACTGAAACCCATACATTTATTTGCATGGGAGGATCAAAGCAAAAACTAAAAGCCATGCAGAAAACAATTTTCTATATTGGGCAGTTATAGAACACTTTGATAGACCCACAGTTCTATAGACCATGTGCACATTAAGGCATAGCACTTTATTACATCATCAAAATAATGCATCCGCCATTTTTTGAGGGCAAAACATGTATGCATTCTATGCCTAGGAAACTTTTTTTAATGCTAATACGGAGGAATCGTACTGAAAGATAGAGTAGCGCTGGTATAAAGTAAGTTACTAGGTAAAAGATATAACATACTTGCTGCATGGCAAATTATTCCACTTAGGGAAGCTTTTTGCAATAGAACGCTCAATACTTTTTCTCGTAAACTATCGTGAAACTTGAAGCCGTAGCAACTTTTTTCTGGTTTTTGACTGACCATACCTTAGAACGCATAAGGTCTATATCCGGTAGTTATAGAACTGCCATGCCTATTTGCAGGCTAATGGCCTGCTTTGAGTGATTACTTATCAACCAAGCCAGACTAGGCTGATAGCCTGTACTGCGCTGGCTGACCAGTCAACCCAACCAGTAAGAGTAGGACCTTTTTTTAGTGGTCTCAAGACAAATATAGCACTCGGCTTTGGCTCATGCTATATTTGTCTCTCGCCTACTCCTTTACGTGTTATACTTGACACATAGCACTTGCGGCAGTTCTTTAACTCTTACATAGAGTTCTTTGAAATACTCTATTAGAACATACACCTGTACTCTAATAGAACAGTCATTTCAAATTTTGGATAAACAAGGGTATGAGGTTCAGATAACTGAGGGTCTACTGTAGTAGGATGTAGTAATAAAATTTAAAGGATGCGCTTTTCCACATCATCCAAACACTATTTCAGGCATATTACACTGTGACAGTGCTTGGACACATATATGACATTTCCAACCACAATTGGTATTTGTCTGAGCATGTTTCATTTTGGTCAGACATAATTTTCAATCATAATGTACTCACTGTAGGTAGAAAATTCACTCAGACAAAATGCTTGACAATGTTTGAAGGTAAATATATAGCAAGTTCTACAAATATGTGCTCAAGTACAATCAGACAACTTGTGAACAATGTTTTCTTGAACTGTACACATTCAAGGCTTGGATACATTAATACCTATAAAGACTGAGTTTGAAAAAAACTGAATTGGCAATAGCGTATATCCTTATAATACTCTAATAGAACAGTCACAGAATTTGAAGTGTGTCAGCAGCAAATATAGCACAGAAAATCTTTTCTGAGTGTAAAAGTGACTGTTTCAGCTAGTGTTGCACCGACAATCGGTTGAATAATCAGTAGCACCCTAAATTTTGCAAATATCAGTATCAGTAATGAAGCAGAAATAATTAGCCAGTTAACTGAAACCCACAATCAATCAGTATACAGACAATAATAAACATGTGATAGTAAAGAAAGTGCTGAATGCAGCGGTCAGTGGTAAAACATTTATTTGTTGTAGGGTGACCTGAGCGAGCCCCACACTAGCAAGTCAATGGTACATACATCTTGTTCACAGACAATTACAAGAAAACATGGATAACTTCCATACAAGGCTGGTATGTCTGTTCATAAACACAAACAATAACCAGCATGGTTTACTGACACTCCATATAAGGCTGGTACATATGTATTCCTTTTTTTTTTTTAAATGATCTCCATAGGCGTCGCAGAGAACTTAACAGATTGTGAATGGAAAGAGAAACACTAGAAAGAAGTGGAATTGGGAAGAGCATGTAAGAAGAAGGGAACATGACAGACATAAGACAGACAAACAGAAATGCCAGAACAAGCGGAATTATAAGAGCTACGAGACAACAGCATGGCAGGCACAGGAGAGGTCACTTATCTACAGACCAACATCATTTTACAACAGCAAAGAACAGCTAATCCCCAACTAGATGCTCAAAGTAGTACTGAGTGACGTTCAGAAGTAGTAGTGGTACTCAAATAGATCATGACACCAGTGCCACATATACTGCAGTTTCCATTTAATCAACCAAATGTCATGGCTAAAATGACAGAATTTCACGCACATAATGGATTCGTTACAAATAATATGTGAAGTGTGTCTATCTACATATTTTTCCCATTACTAGCAAATTATCATTTTCAATTTTGTACAATCTACATTCTTCTTCACCTACAAAATACCAAAACACAATATAGCATGCATATAGCTAATCTTCAACCATGCACAAATATAATTTTATGCAATTCAACTTGCTCAGGATGTCAACATCTGTCTAGTATAACTGTTTTGGCTTGTTTGTCTGCAAAAGTATGTTTGCAAGGCTATGGAAGGCTGTGATTTATTGGCCGCCCACGCAATTAGTCATTCGCCCTTAACAAAGAGTCTGGAATCCCACTAAAATCACTGTTTGAGAAGCTGGCTTAGCTGTTTTTTATTATAAATACTTGGCTTCCTTTTCCATGAAACGGGTTAGTGGCAAACCTGTAGCAGACCTTGTAGACTTAGCTGCCCTCACAATTAATTACATTGTCATTACAAATTAGTGTCCTGAGATACAGTGTATTTTGTGTATTACGTATCACCATCAATAAACTGTTCGATACGATACTGTATCACGATAATAGTAATGAAGTGGTCATGGCTGGTTATAACTGGCATATTACGATACCGATACTAGTATCAGTATCGGCCCTATTTTGGTGGTATCGGACTCATATCGGTAATGCTATAAATGCCCGATACCAACCGATACTTTAAATGACATCATCTAATTACTTTTCAAGATGACAGCGTACATAG
The DNA here is from genome assembly GCF_963678975.1 of Dysidea avara. Lineage (NCBI taxonomy): Eukaryota > Metazoa > Porifera > Demospongiae > Dictyoceratida > Dysideidae > Dysidea > Dysidea avara. The sequence continues at coordinate 10,038,307 of NC_089276.1, forward strand.
CACATCGAACGGAGTTAAGCAAGAGCTGATATAAGCCATAAATTCTTCGAAAGAAGCCAGTTACTAGCATTATTAGTACAGTGGAAACTTCAGTAAGCCAAAACATAAGATTCATTGAAGCCATAAACTATATTATCTTCACGTAATTGATAGCCACAAAACCAGTAAACTGCAGTTGATGAGATTAGCAAATATGTTTAGTAAGCTGGTTTATTAACTATTATTCAAATCACTAGCTGTTTCTTGTGAGAAATATGCCTGTAAGACAAAGTATCGGTATCGGATCGGTATCGGCCATTTCTGGCCTCAAATGTATCAGTATCGGATCGGTAGTGAAAAAGTGGTATCGGTGCATCACTAATATTAGCTAATAAGTATAACAATATCCAATTTATCTGTACCTTTAAAAAGAGCCGACACTGATACTACTCTCACTGTGTACACATTATTCAGTGAATGCCGGTAAACTACAGTATACTGATGTGACAAATAGCTAGTGTTCTGATATGATTAAAAGCACATCTCTACCTAGATACCTTCCTCTAATACACCACCCAGACAATTATCTATCCCAAACATTTTTTTAACACATGCTACCACAAAGGCTTGTAGGGATTACTCCGCATTTTGATGAGTTGTCAAGATGGCTAGTATATATAGCAGATTTGTTTACTGCTTAGTAGTACAGTTCTTTATACTTAAAGTGTTTTTAGAAGTCCCGGGTAAGAATATTTTAGCTATATCAGCAGCACTTATGCACATGTATTTGTATGACTTCTCGTAATGTTCCATTTTATACCACAGGTAAATAGAGAGGCTTTCGACTTTTGATTTGAGTATCTAGATAACTGTTACAGCAATCAGTGACTGTTCTGCTAGAAACTTCGACATATCGATATTTTCTAAGTACAGTATCGTATCGTGATACTTATTCGCTGTTTCAATATATTGCCATATCGATATGTATTGCAGGTCCCTATTACAAATACATTATCACTACAAATGCAATGTACACACAAACTTTAGGTGATCTTCTACTGTGGTACTTCACATAGTAAACACCTCATCAACCATTTAACATAGCTACAGTTACATGGTCTTGACCTCTTCAATAAGACCACCTCATTATAGTGACCATGTCAAGTAGGTCCCAAACATCACTAAGGTGTACTTCATGACTTCATTAATAAGACCACCTCATCACAGTGACCATGTCACACAGGTCGCTTAAACAGAGGACAGCTATATTGAGGACATAATTTTAGTCTCTGGAAGGATCAGGTGAACCTGTGTGTGTGTGTCCGTGTGTATGTGTCTGCGTGTCTCTCTCTGTGTGTATGTGTCTGTGTGTGTCTCTCTGTGTGTATGTGTCTGTGTGTCTCTCTGTGTGTATGTGTGTATGTGTCTGTGTGTGTCTCTGTGTGTGTGTGTGTGTGCGTGTGTGTGTATGCGTATGTGTTTCTCTTTGCTTCAACAAACAATCAAAGAGTTCACACACATTAAGCGTACATATGTGGAAAGACACTTCAAGACAGACTGCCACATATTTAAAAAGATTATAGTTTGATGAAAACAATAATAATAATAATAACTGGCACACCTATGTAGCACAGGTTATTTGTGCGGGTCTACACATGAAGAATCACTGCCTTACTTGTTGGAATAAAGGTTGGGCTGGAGGATTCTCATTCAATTCTGGATCGGTATACTCGTTGTTGACATAGTAACCAATTCTCACAAACTCATGGTCACGATATGAACATGTTAACAATACCACAGTAACTCCTAGGACATCTTCTGGAGGTATCTTGGACACATCTGGACAATTTGCCTATACAGGAAGTTGAGAATAATATGCAGTGTATATACACACTGTGTACAATGTACCAAGTCATGGCACATCTAACAAATGCATTCTACCACACCAAGTAGTTCTTGAAACAATTGTGAAACACCTTTTGTGTATAGAAATGTAGTTGTGCGTGTAGTGTGTGTGTGCGTGTGTGCATGGATTGAGTGTGTGTGTGTGTGTGTGTGTGTGTGTGTGTGTGTGTGTGTGTGTGTGTGTGTGTGTGTGTGTGTGTGTGTGTGTGTGTGTGTGTGTGTGTGTGTGTGTGTGGTGCATTGTGTATGTGTGTGTGGTGCATAGTGTGTATTGTGTATGTGTGTGTGGTGCATAGTGTGTATTGTATGTGTATGTGCATATGTGTGTACATGAATTGCACTTTGCTCATACATCATCAGATTGTGTTATATGCACATGTTTGTATGTGTACATGTTTGTATGTGTACATGTCTGGTGTGTGGGTCTGGCCTAGATTTGCACACGTGAAATGAAGTGATTAGATTGATGGTGTACAGTATTATCTGGCCATCAATTATCCAGTTATTCCAAACTGTGGAGGTGACTGTTCTATTAGAGTATTTGTCTAAAGTGTGTGTTCTATTAGAGTAATTGAACATGGCTCTGTGTATAAATGAATGGGCTTCTGTTATCCGAACTTTTCCATTATCTGAACACACTCAAAGCACAATGAGTTCAGATAATAGAGGGAGCACTGTATTACCATGTGATAGTCTAGTCCTGCAGCACCCCAGCTTCTTTCGTGAGCCACGTACGTTTATCAGGATTGTGTGTTGCTGTCTGTAGGCATGCAAGGAGTCATGCATGTTGCTGTTTGCAGGTTATGCAGAACCACGTTCTGTAATTGATCATTATTTTCTGTGTTATAGTCCATTCTTACAGCAGACCAGCTTCCTCTTTCTTGTGAACCACACTTATTAAGGGAATGTGTGATACTTTCTGTATGCATTTGTCAAGGTGCATTGAAGTTTGTAGAGCCTTACAGGTGGTTCAAGAGTAAAAGAGGCCTAGCGGTACACACATGCAGAATATAAAGTTATACTAGTTGCCATTTTTATAGCTTGCTTAGCCATTCAATGGCAGCAACAGAACAAGCATACAAGTTTGTGTGTGCGTGCGTGCGCGTGTGTGTGTTGTGGCATGCATGTATATGTGTAGCTAGTATTGCTGTGCTATTATATACATACATTGGATGTTGTCAAATAATATTTGAAGGCTTCACAGAATGTGCAAGCAGTGGCAATTCAATGTACAAACACAGATGAGTGCTGAGTGTGCTCACATAGAGACAATGCAAAACACAGTAACAGACATGCAAGACAAATACTCTACAAAGTGAACCTGGATGACCCAGACTACACCCACACGCACATGCACACACTCACATACATGTGCTAACACACATAGACGCACGCGCACACACATGCTAACACACACACACACACACACACACACACACACACACACACACACACACTCAGACACATACACACATTCACATAAATGTGCTAACACACATAGACGTATGCACACACATGCTAACAGACACACACACTCTCGCACACATACACGCTAACACACACACACACACACACACACAAACATATACGCGCGCACACGCACGTACGCACACACACTAACGTACACACACACACACAACACACACACACACAACACACACACAACACACACACCCAACACACACAGATGGACACACCTGAAACACAAACTTGTGGCTGCCCATTGGGATAGGCCCAACTAGTACAGAGTCCAACACTTGATCGTACTCTTCAGTGGATGCTGAACCAACATAGATTATTTTCCACTCCAAATCTGAGGGGAAAGAAATTACTTTATGACTATAAACTGTACAACACGTGCTATGTGATGTACAAGTACATAATGTAGAGAAATGTACAGTATCATATTTCGGCTGCCCAGGTCCAGTCATGGATTTTTTTCTCCTTTCTCCACCTTTTCAAACATACTTTCTCTAACAACTTTAAACAGGCTGTAGGACCAGGTGTCCTACAGACTTTCAGCACTTGTGCTGTAAAGCCTTAATTAATAAATAAATAATTGTCACAAAAGATGAGGTGGTACAGACACTCAAAAGAGTAGCAAAGTATTCTATTACAAAACAGAGCGTAACACAAGCTGGTGTGTAGTTTTACATCTCTATGGGGTTGAACAAGTGATCACATGATTCTATACACCTAAATCACCATATTCAAACATTCGTTTTTCCTTGAGGTTTGGTACTTTTTAAAGTTTTTTACTGTGGTCTGCACCAAAATATTTTTCCTGAGTTATTGTCTGCTTACTACTTAGGCCTTACATCATTACTTGATTTACAAGCTTGTCTCACTTGGCCAGACCATTTTTTCTCTTCGTCATTGGGTAGGGAGAAAAAAAGGGTCTGAACACCTGTACTTGTTCTGGACATACCTCCAATTGTAACACCATCACTTAATTCTGTGCATGCAACTCTAGACCATCAATGCATCATGTTTCTATCCCGGCCACAACTAGGATCGTAGAACAAGTGCAGGTATTAAAACTGGATCAGACCCTTTTTTCTCCCTACCCAATGACAAAAAGAAAAAAAAGCGGTAGATCACAACCAATCCACCTCTTTTAGTAGATTTAAATTTTAAGCTAATTTTTTACCAAAAATTGCGAGTGTTTTGCAAATTGTAAATTCCTTGTTTCCCGTCCTAGTCAGACAAAAATACCATGTGGGCAGGCGGCTATTATTTATTATATTGTTAAAATCTATTGCTTGATATCAAGGATATTAAAGGGAGCCCATTAACTCCAGATTGCTCTTTTCTCTCAGATTCAGGAGAGCTAGATTCAAGGTTAGTTGTGATTTGAAGGATTTTACTAAGATTCAAATCTCTAGAAGGTTAGATTTGAAGTTGCAGTGTTTCCTGAGCAGCCAGAAAGGAATTTACGTATAGAGCTGCTGGGTTTGCCATGCTTGTGGTGACACATGCTAGCTAGTACTGTACTTACTAGCCTGACTCTGTACCATCCAAATATTTCACACATTAATAACAGATTGAGAATGGGACTCGTGTTGGTGCGCATCTCAAGTTTACCAATGGCTACTTGAAGAGATTCACTGCTAGTATTAGGCCAGATGCCATGCACTAAATAGCATCAAAACTCGCATCAGAGTCCACCTATCCAATAACCTAGTCTTCATCCCAATGACAGAACCACACAACTGGACTCGCTGCCAGTAGGTCACATGACTATCAAATGCAATAATAAATTTGCATGCGGCTCTAAAATTACCATGGGGCGGGTGACAGGAAACAAGGAATCTACAATTGGTGGCCTAATCCATCTACAAATATTTCTCAAAACACATAACGCAAGCCCCAAAATAATTAGCTAGGCCATTTCATTTGTATTTCACTGTTTCTGCACTCTTTTGTGTTGATTGTATTTATATTCCAATCATACAGACCATGTGTACGCTAAGGCGAGGCACTTTATTACATCATCAAAATAACGCATTCGCCATTTGAGGGCAAAAAACGTATGTATTCTATGCCTATGAAATTTTTTTAATGCTAAAAGATAGAGTATCGCTGGTATAAAGTAAGTTACAGGGTAAAAGTATATAACATATTTGCTGCATGGTGAGTTATTCCACTTAGGGAAGATTTTTGCAATAGAACGCTCGATACTTTTGCCCTCACTTTTCTCGTAAACTATTGTGAAACTTGAAGCCATAGCAATTTTTCCCCAGTTTTTGCCAGACCACGCCTTGGTATGCACAGGGTCTATACTCTTGACACTAGTCAAAATGCCTTTAACGAGGAGCTGCCCCCCCAAAAAAACCTAAAATAAATTGCGTGAGATTCCCCATATGTAAGTGTTTAAATATTTCAGTATCTTCAGTATTACTTGTGCAGGACATGTGAGGACCACAGGAACAAAACAGAAGTACAATCTTTGCAAATTGCAGTAGGGAAGTAAGGAAAGACGCTACGGCACCTTAATTCGTACAAAATTACTACTCGGGATAACCAGCATACACATTGCTCAGTGTAAGGTCATGCAAACAGTAGACAAACTGCACTAAAATATTCAAATACTATAGACGACCGGCACATGTTTACAAGGAGACGGTACCTTCTGGAAGGTTCTCCGTGCAATCAAATGTGATCTCGAATTGGAACGGATTCACAAAAGGCGACGGGTTGTCCAGTACGGTAACATCGGTCACTTGAACTTTTGCCATCACTGAATTAATTTCCCGCCACCAACTCGCGGCATTATCACGTGACTACTAGAAGTAGTTGGCTTAAACTAAATTACCTTAGCAACCATTAAGTACCACCTTTGCCTAGACATGCTACAATTCCTTACACAGATCACAGGCATCTGAAAATTATTAACATGATTATTTATTTGACTTCTTTTCATCTATAAGTTCTAAGTATTCAGTATAGTCCCACTCATCGTCATGTAGTTCTTCATCAGCTTCATAACTAGCACGAAGGGCATCAGCTCTCTCTTTTGCCTCTTTGTCCTTCTGTATCTTCAGCAAATCTTTCTGTTGTTCAGTCATTACGGTGAGGTCGAGTGGCATCTTGAGGATACCATATGGTTGTGGATGATGTATGTGATATGTGGAGCCATCAGGTTGTACCATTAACACCTTGTACATGCGATACTGTATCTTCTTGGGATTGGGGTAAGGAATGAGTGAGCCATCTGCTGCAATGCCTCCATAACTACAACAAGAAAGACAGAGAACATGATAACAATAGTGGGGCTAACACACACTACACCAAATACAGTAATAACACTTCGGTTTCTGCATTTAAGCAGTCACCTGCCTAACGCATATAACGGCCAGCCAAGAGTTTTCCTGTGAATCATTGTATACATAATTTCAACTTCAACTCTTATATAAGTAGACCTGATCAACAAGTGACACCACTTTGTAATTATTGCACATAATGAATGCATAAACCGGCTGGCTATAAATGGCTGTTCCAGCATTCACATAACAAGCTCAAAAAATGGAATATCACGGTTGAAAAATGCCTCTTAATGGTGATTGTGATTACTCTTTTGTAACAGTCACAGTCAAACTGACCTTCCCATACAGACTTTTCTCTATAACAGCAACATGTATACAAAGGCCAAAAATGTTTGGCCTGCATACAGAACAATTGATATCTAACACTAAAGGATGACTTCTATATAATGATGCCATTTTGTTGTGATATATTACATATTTATGACACTCAAAAAGGTGTATTAATAGCTGCTCTATAAGGGTAGGCCTACACATCATTTCACTATTCCTGCATGAAAGTGGACCAGACCAGGTTGTTAATGTTCATGATTTTATGTCAGAGAGCTATCTTGTTCAACGCCAAGTGTCTGTCTTCTACCCTTTTCCTTTCCTATCATCTTCATTTGCACGGTCATCTTCTTCATGCAATGATACCATACTAAGGTGTTAATTTTCTGCATCAGCACTTTCCTAAAAGCAAAAGTACTCCTTTATTCTGTATTCTTGCTAAGATAAGTGTATTTAGAGGACACAAAGTTATCTGAAGTGTTTATGTACTACTACAAGAGGAAGTAGAATACCTGTATCTGTGTTTATAAAGTAATCAGATTGCCGCTGAAAACAGAGCATGGGGACCACACCCTTAAATGATCTCAGAACATGTTGACCACACCCCTTAATGATCTAACCGTCATCAGCTGAAGTTTTGCTGTAGAGAACGAGACACCACACCCTTTAATCTATTGCATAGCTAGCTCACTTGAGAAAAGCAGCAAGATTAAGATACCTCTTATAACACAGTCACAGCCACATCTGAATATCATAGCCACATACTAAAACAAAAAAGTTAACAAAGTACAATTACAAATTAAAGTAGGGTTCCAGTGATAAAAATAGTGAAACAAGTGATACAAATGATGACATTACAACATAGCTATGTGCCGAACAGATGGTTGTAACTGCCAATGTAGAGGTTGCCCCACATAGTATGTTGCAATACCACCATTCACCTCTGTTTCAACTATATTTTTATTGCTGGAACCCTACTTCATTTTTAAATCAATTGCACTTAGAAAATATTCCGGATTTCCATATAGGTTTTGCCGGTTTCATATAAACACAACATTGTCTTCTAAACAAGATGTCATAACTTCCTCATGCTTTGGTTAACAGATACAAGATTTGGCTCATCAGATTCCTTGATGAAAGGTGATTCGAGTGATGTATAAGTTATTTGTGTAGCAATGAAGGGAAAGCTAGAAAGGAAAGCTAGAAAGGAACCTTTTATCGCAAAACTCACGTGTTCATAGCACCCGTAAAAACACGTGTTTTGGCATGTTTTACAACATAACTCTGAAAACTACCTGTTCATACTTAATATGGTTGGAGTCTTATTAAGCATCAATTCAGTGGAGGGTTGCAACTTGTAATTTTGGGATTTTCCCACCAAGGTAATTAAATTTTCCAATAACTTAGTCATGGAGCATGCATTATGACATCATCAGCAGTAAACAGCAGTCATGAAAGTAACATCATCATGCCAATATCATTGGCAATGGATAGAGAAATCCAAGGGTTTTCTTTTATCGTATGGTGTGTTGTAGAGATTATGCATGTAAATTAGTGTTTTTATGTGGAGTGTAAAGTCCATATATTGTCCATTGGAGAAGGAATGGCAAGGAATATTCGATGAGATTTTTTGATCAGCCTGTTTCACCAAGTTGAGGTTATGAATAGGGTATTAGATCTAATTTACTAATATTTTTGGGTAAAACTTAGGGCTGAACAATAGTATCGATAATGTGATATATCACGATAGTACATCGCGTGTAAAACAACTCTCTATATGACTGCAAATCATAGCTATACAACTTAAGAGCAAAATGTTTCATAAACTATCGGGATAGTATTCACTATCGCGATATTTAAGGAGCAACTATTGTGATAGTAAAATTTTTACTATCGCTCAGCTCTAGTAAAACTCGGTGTTTTTGGAAACTTTTAATTTTTACCACCTGGAAATGCTCGATTTTACATATCCCATACTTATGTTCTGATGTGATATGATCCTTTCCCAGCTACCTACAGTTACCACATTAAGGATACAACCATAGACTGATGCTACATGTTAACAGTTGGTCTTAAAAGAGCCACTGTCCAAAAGATTCATCCAATTATTAGTTGCTTTATGGACAACTATTTTATTCAATCAATTTGGCTGATATTTGGTGAAATACTCTAGCCTAGGCCTTCCTGTGTAGCAAATATCACACACCACAGTCTGGTACATCGCAGACTCTTCCGCTGGGGCTTATAATTATGAATTAGTGATTATAAGTACTACTAGTGCACAAAAAATTTTGGAATTTTCAACTAGAGTAGGGACCATAGCACATCAATAAAAAGTACTGAAACAAGCTGGAGTAGTGCACGATATTAAATCACAGTAAAACAATAAGAAGTGTTATATCCCTACTGTGCTCAGGATACCACGCACAGTACAGACATATCACTTCTGCATACTTTTTATCGATGTGATATAGTCCCTACTACTCTAGTTGAAAATTACCAATTTTTTGTGTACTTGTTTGTTAACTTTTTTTTGTAAAATAAAATCATTGTGCACCCACGCATACCGCATCAAAAGAAAGAAATGGTGCCACTCGCCTCAGCTATCAATTATCGTCTGAAAAGTGAAGTATCCATTACGCTTCGTTGTCAGCTATGTTCAACTTGTTACACAGCATTACGAATCAAGAACTGTTTTTGGAATCAAAGTAGCCACTATGAAAAATACGGGCAGTTTCCATTATGAAGGGAAGCCATCATGTGCTACTGCCAAATTGACACTTTTCGCTGTCAGCAAATATGAACGGGCACAAAGGAGGACACTGGTAAGTCCATGAAGAATGCATTGTACATACTGCAGCATGCCAAAAGGCACCTCTCGTACCAAAGCGACATCAAAAAATCAAGCCCATACATAGCCTTATCCATTATTGAGTTCTGTTTGTCTGAAGGCATCAGTTACTCAGTCAGTCAGTCATGATCAGTCAATAGAAAATTCTGTTTAATACTTTAAAAAAATAAATTTCATAGCAACTTGTTGAAACCGTTTCGGGTCAATCTGAAGGCTTGGTTGTACCAAACCAATACCGCTTCAGTGTCATCAGGGAAAAGTGAGGCTGGTTTTTGGGTGATGTTTTTTCATGAACCACGCCCAATCCTTAGTGGTCCCTACTATAAGTATCGTACTGTATAAGCCCCCAGCATGTAGCGAGGGTTTCTAACGTACCAGACTATTGACTACGTGTGTCCAGAAAAGAGGATTGTCTAGTCATTACTCTAGTGCACACATCAATTGCAATGCCCAACTACCACAGGTACAAGTTGAGATGGGGTTGATTGTTAGCATTCCCTGAGGTAGTAGGGATTTGTCATCAGTGATTGCTATTACTGTTATCAGTGGCATGATTAAATGATTAAACATCTCCTTGGATCAGAGTACGTAGGGGTTGCATAACGAGATTCAAATGCCCACCTTATATTAAAGCTTACTGCTTTTCAAATAACTAGTCATGTTGGTACTTGTGTGTCGTTTTGTTGTTGCATTTAGTCAGCTAATATTATATGTTTTGAATTGTAGGCTACTCCCAACAGTTCATAGAACTGAAGCAGTTACCCACTAATCATTAAACATACATAAGTACGTTCCATACGCATAATACTTACTTTGGTTTCTTATTTTTCTCTATGTGAGCTCGTCTTTTTTGCTTTCTTTTAGAAACAGGTCGTGTGAGTACAGGAGGACCAGCGACATAACATCGAGTGGTCAACAGCTATTGAAAACGCATCGAAAGTGATACGAATTATCAAGAATGGTATCACTCACCCCACTAGATATTTTCAAATCATAGAGACCCTTCAATAAAGTGCCGTTTACCCTCAGCATATCCTTTAACTTAGACTCTAACTATTTCATGCAAAACATACGGTTTATATGCGAGGTCCATTTTTTGCGATAGTATGTCAGTGACATAATTTGCTGGAAGGCTAAATGCAGTGAGTCATAGCTAATACCAAAAGTCCAAAACCCTACTGAATGCAGATTACAGAATAAATCCTAGACTCACTGAACCCTCAGCACATATTGAACCTGGCATCCTGTAAGGTTCAGTTTGCCGCCAGGGCCCCTCCTCAATGATGCACACAGAAACTGAACTAATAGTCAGTATTGCACTCTGCACATCTCTTCACACTGATGTGACATTTACTGATCTTTATGATCAGTGCTGACATTGTTTGGGAAGTTGCCAAGTTGCTTAATCATAAGTGTGATCTTTTATGGGGGCAATTTTTTCAGTAGTGAATCAGTTTTCACTAAGGAGGATTTCCTGAATATCAATCAGACAAGTGCCATTCAATATTTACCACCATCACAATGACACAGCTGAACCCCATCAAAGCTCCAGGTCCCGAGGGTTGCTGATCTTTGCAGCCGGTCCCTATAATGGGATAGTATCTAATAATCTTGGCATACAAGATGTCTGACTTTTTCAGGCAGAGACGTGCACTTTATGGTGTGCCATGGATACCCAAATGCCATTTCCTAATCATAAAAGCTGTCATTTCAATGCATCACCATAATGTGATTAGTTAGTAAATATATAGCTAACAATGTATGCCCCACTGATGACTTTGTTGATCAGGGGCGGATCTAGGATTTATAAAAGGGGGGGGGGCTAACTCAAGGTACTAATCTCTTGGGTAGAGGTAGTGAAGCACACTTCCCAGCATGCGAAGCATGCTGGAACTAGGGGGGTCTGGGGGCATGCCCCCCCCCCCCACAGGAAAATTTTGAAAAATAGATGCTAAAACACTGCAATTTGGAGACATTTCCACATAAAATTCATAATATTTTCTGCCTGTAGATATTTTATATACTGCCTTTAGATTATAGGTATCATGGCTCTCTGAAGCATTTTGCTAATGGAAAGTTTGGGTAGGTACAGACAACCAAGTACATGATGCACCCCTCTCACAATTGCACAACACTGAATAGGTGCATGTTAGAATAATAATGTTGAAAGTGGAAAATTTTGAAATTTGAACAATACAAGATTGAATCTGAGAGCATTTTCAATGGAAATTGTGAACCTGAATTAAGTATTGTCATACATATTAACTACACAAGTAGATGAATGGAGCCCTTTAAACAGACCAATTCATTTCATTGCATGTATAGGTGCAGGCAGATTTGGAAAAATTCCATAACAGAACCAACTAAATGTTTCCAGTGAATGTTCTATTAGAGTAGTTAGCTGACTGCTCTATTAGAGTATCTCGATCTTGTACACCTCCAATGCTGATTCGGGTCTTTGTTGCATAAATTTTAGCATAAATCCACTGATAATACCTTGGAAAGACGTTTATAAGGTGGTTTTATGAGTATTTGTATTCTTAGTGATCATATAATTATGCTAAGACAAAATTTCATTATAATACTCAGCATATTGATCAAGTAAAGCCTAAATATGAAGGGGGGGGGGGGGGCTTCAGCCCCCAAAGCCCCCCCCTGGATCCGCCCCTGTTGATGTCACTTGCTGTGTATCTGTATATAGCTAGGGAGTGTTTATATGTCATGGGGAAGTACGTATGATTGAATGTTTTACTTACCAAATGTTATGTGCCAATTGAATCATAAATGCATACATGCACTCGTTGTGTAATTCTATTCAATGTCAGTCCACGTAAACACAATTTTCTATATAGAATCAATAATATAGCAATTGCATGTTTACAGTGTGGTGTCTGTGGTGCATGCTGACCTATATTGTCCAATAAATTCCAATATGGTGGTCCTAAACTGTACACTGCTGTGGTGAGAACTTCTAGAGTGGCCTTGGATCCATTCTTGTCCAGCCATTTTCGTAGCACCTGTATGGCCTGCTCTTGTACTTAATCTCTTTTGATAGCATACAGTCATTTTGCTTCACTGATATTAAGCATTCTGCCCAAAGCTTCCCACATTGCTAGCAAGTTTGTTGCCAGTGACATCAGCATTCTCTGATGAGAAGGAAGCACACTGATTTGTGTGGCATCATTCCCAAGAAGATTAAATATGAGATATGCTCGGTTACTTTTCAGTAAGGTCTTGCATGGAGGAGGTATTAATCAGTTGCCCATAACTAAACTGACCATAAGGTTTCTGCATCTGCTACAGTGTAGTTTTATCGGTAGAAGTAGTTCCTATTTGTAAAGTGCCGCTGCATTACAGTGACTTAGCCAACAAATCCAAAATACAAAATAAACAATTAAAGTTAGAGCAATGGTGCAGCCCTGATGCAAACCATTTCTCACCTCAAGTAGTGGTGCTTCCTCTCCGCTTACTGCTACCATAGCAACTATCCCATCATGAAAAGAATGCACCAAACCAACCAAAGAGTCGGGTACACCATACTTCCGCAGAGTACACCAAAGATGGCACTGAGTCATACGCCTTTCAGAGGTCAACAAATAGGAGGAAAATCTTGCCTATGATGTTCAGTGGTCTTCTCCACAGGTTGACGGACACAAAAGACCATATCCACACAAACTCTACCAGCCCTAAAACCACACTGAGAGTCAGCATCAGAGTCTTCTACTACAGCTTAATTGGAGTCAGTCATTGATTACCCTTGCAAACAGCTTGCCCATCACATCCAACAAACTGATACAAGACAAATCACCCTTACACTAGAGTTGCATCACGCCATTCTGCAGGTACCTGTTTCTCTTTCCATACTGTACCAAATAGCACTATAAAATCCAACAATGGGCCACCACAACACTTTACAATATCAGGTAAGAGGCCATTACTACCTGCAGCCTTTCCCACTTTAATCCTGACAAAGCAGCCAATATTTCATCTCAAGTAGGCGAATCTTTTCTCATTGCCATTGATTGAATACTATCAATTGTGGTCATATTAAGGGAGCTCTCCACATTAAGAACACCTTCAAAATGGCTTCTCCATCGACTTAGCATCTCCTCTGGTCCACAATATAAACTGCTATCTTGTTTCCTCACAGCTCTTGGCTGAAGCTACTCCTACAAATAGTATGAGTGTCTTGCTAGGTCTGCCTTGAGAAAGTGCAGCTTGAATAGTATTAGCCTTCTCCTGATACCATCTGTTTTTATTTTGTCTGTGTTAAAATTACTGTCAATCTCGGTGGTTTTGAGACCGTAACCACAGCGAAAAGAGCTTATTACGTTTATCAAAAAGTGGTCTTAACACATCCTCTTTAGCTCTTCCACTATAAACCAATCAGGCTGATGTCTCCTACATTAGTACTACTTGTATCTATAACAACCCATCTCTCCATTTCATCGATCCTGGCATCAGCATCATCATTTCATTTACTCCTCACCAAGTGCACAACATGATCAGTAAACTGAGACACAAAGGTGGCGTTCTTTAGTGGAATAACAATTATAACATTAAATCTACAACACCTACATAATGATTTCTGTTGAGCAACAGGAATAAAACTACATAAGTGTAGCACACAACAACAAATGATCAGTCCAACACTGTGTAGATCGAAACACAGTGACATAAGTGTAGCAATAGTGTTGAGACTGGCGCATCAGCACATAGTTAATACAGTGCCAATTCTTGGTACCAGGATGCTGCCAAGTGTACTGTTGTATTCTCTTCTTCTCAAACATTGTATTCATCACACATAGCTGATTCAAGGAACAAAAGGAAAGCAATGCCTTACCACTCTTCTTGATTTTACCAACACCAAAATTTTCCCTGCACACCATCAATATCCCAGATGTTCAGTTACTTGCACAACTAACGCTTAATCGTATTAAAGCCTCCCACTACCAATAACACATCTTGATGGAACCATGCTAATCACTACTTGTAAATCTTCATAAAACTTCTCCTTCACTTCAACTGGAGCTCTATGGGTGAGTGCGTACACACTAGTAATGGACACAAATCATTGACTACTTGATGTGTATTTGTCATTAAGTTTTTGGCCAATATACATATATATATGTATAATAGCTATTCTTATATAGAAGGACCCTCAATTATTGGGTGAAACTAAATCCAGTTATTTTATACTGTTATCAACCAATTTCAATTACCTATTGTATTAATAAATTATTGCACTCATGAATTGTGATGCTGCAAGCAGTGTATGTTACAATATGTTACTTCAATTCCTGCAGGAATACTAGCAATGGTTGTGATGCATAGAGGAAGACTTAATTTAGTGCGTGGCCATGCATTACAATTATTTCATTGTGGATTAATTTGTTTTTATGCTGCATGTCTTTTCCTTTCCATGTCCATTCAGTGATTGTTATTATTGAACTATATCGTGCTCCACATGTATACAACTAGCTATAGTTTATAATAATAAAGTTCATGTACTGTTAAGGTTGCTGGTAGCTAGGCAGGGTATCGATTGTGGTGCTATTACTGAAGAGCTGTATAACAATTTTGGCACAACTAAGTCCACAACAACAATGATTGATTCCACCATAAAACCATAGACAACTTACAAGTTCAAGCATTAATTGGCATTGCTGGCAGTAACATCACTGTTGCATATCCCAGCAGGTGTGCTACTATTATTAATCGTATATCAATTAAGAGTACTGATATTATGAATATGTATGCATGAATGTTTAGACCCACCGATTCTTTAATTAATTTAAAGAATTTTATGAAATACTAAGAAAGTTAACGTTCATCAGTTAGGGGTGCATGGATCTAGAACTTAATTCACAATGGGGGAGCTGTAACCAGATTTTGGAAAATCAGCCTTAATGTCACATTTTACAACTAGAATATGATTAAAAATAATGCATTACAAACTTCTACTCAGCTTTATACTGATCAGATCAGTATAGTGACTAAGTCAGCACCATGAATTACAAGAAATTCTTTGAAACATTAACAGGTGTATAAGTGCTTTATAGTGGTGACACATATATGTGTGGATTTCTATGTATTTCACATGTGACTGATTTTCCAAAATTGGGTCACAATTTATATTTAACAGGCCTAGGGCAGATGAAATCATAGGTCAGTTAATTGATACAGTAAGTGTACAATGTGCTAAGTACAGTCAGCATACAAAATATGCTTATATGTATGGGGGTCTAGGGGCAGGAAAATGTGAAAATTCAGCCATTGAATTTGACACCAATTTTGACTGCAATTAATTTAGCATAATTATTATAGTGTCACTTCTTTAAAAGAAAATGATTGTCATGAGTCTGACTCTCTAGCAGAGGTTCATGCAGGCATTGTTTGACAGTAATTAATTTCAAGGGATAAAATTAATGTCCAAATTTGATGCTGTGCATGCATGTAACATTAGTTTTGGTGCAAAAGCACTATATGCCATGGCCAACAACATTGATATCATCCTATGTTGTACATGTTGACTCTAACCTGCTATGTTTATAGGTGCTATCACAACATAATTCATACACAAATACTGACTGTATTTATTCCATCTATGTTTAGGTGTTGGAACTAATAGTCCAAAAATTCTACTTTGGCTCAAATGAAAACAGACCACAACCCCAATAGTGAATAACATTAGAGTCATTTATAGATTTGAGGTTCGTTTTGTCTCGTTATAAGGAGTTTTTTAAAATAGGTGTTCCAATACTGAATAAAGACGGGGTTAGAATAGGTAGTATTGGAACACTATTTTTGCTGTGTATATGCGTACATTCTTTGCAGTATAGCACACCAAACTCAGCTGTTGTGGCTCCCTTGGTGCATGCCTAGATTGCATGTTGTGAGGGATCAAGTCACCACTTGGTCTGGGATTTTTTTCTGCATTCTACACACATGTTTCTGACTCCCTGTATTCACAGGCCTAGCCTTCTCACTGGTCCCTAGTGGGATGGCACTAAATATAAAAACCTTTTATGGTGAGAAGTCAATATTTAAGTAGTGGTTGAATACAGAGAGTATCTCATATCCCAGCTGTTATGGCTCCCTTGGCACATGCCTAGATTGCATGTTGCGGGGGATCAAGTTACTATAATTCTTCACAGTTTTAGATACATGTTTCTGAGTCTAGCCTTCTCGAGGGTCCCTAGTGGGATATATATAGCGCTTAATATGAATATGCAAGCTGAATTAAGGGACTATGCAGTGGCCACATATTTACACTAATACCATACCTGTTTCACTGCCCGTACAAAAGTCTCAATAGTAGCAGTGAAATTTATCCCGTATTTCACTGACAGCAGTGAAAAAGTTGTAATTGCAATTTCATTGGCTAGAATTTATGTTAACAATGTAGCGCCAATTAGTGTCGAAGCGTGTTTAGTACATAGTGACAAATTGCGTACATAGCAAAGCTAATGCAGCATATGCAGCGAGTATGGTATTAACTGGGAATAGCATGGGTAGCAGTGAAATTTGGGATAAATACCACTCTTGTTGTATTGGAAATGGTAAATTTCACTCGGCTTCGCCTCGTGAAATTTATCCCCATTTCCAATACAACACTCGTGATATTTATCCCAAATTTCACTGCTACCCATGCTATTACTAGTACTAATTTACAGATATATGATAGCATGTGGCATGCATATACCCACCATAGCTATGTATATATCCACAATGGTAATCAAGCATTAAATTTGATTGTAGTTTTATTAAATTAAGGTAATGTGGCAAGATGCATGTTTGATACAACGGTTAACAGATCAATATAAGAGGTTCAATTAGTTCAGCTTATATTGCCTGCACCTTCTGTTATGAGTGTTGTCTATGATCAATGTAAGATGGTTAAATTTATCCTTTAAGAGGAAAGTTTACATTGTTGAAGCTGCACCTAGCCACCTACTCTCTAATAGAACGTCCAAAATGATTTCAGACAGTCATTAAAACTGCTTTAAAATACTGGTGAGTAGTCACATTAGTATGTATGTTTTGTGTGTATACTTATGTTATACATTGCACCGCACATGCATGTGTGTGTGTGGGAGGGGGGGGGGGGGAATCCAACTCATGCCTCCTCGTGGTGCCTCATGGGCAGTAACTCTGTTATTGGCTAACATGACTGATACTCTTTGGATGTTTTTCATGTGGTTTACATTCTGACTCTTGTCAGTGGCCATTTGAACTCCAGAGGGGTTTGTACTGCAGTAGTTGCAACCCTTTAGTGCTTAATTCAAATTTCAATGGGAGTGGAGAATTCTGACAACTAGGTTTGCACCCTAATAGTTTTCACCACTTGAAGTCTTATCTATGTGTGGATGTTGGAATATTCATAGTCTTGTCAAGGCAGATGGTGGGAATAAGACTGCTACTGTTCGAACCGGGAAGCATCCAGTAGCAGTAGATAGGAAGATCAAATTTCTAGTAAATGAATTGATAACGTTTTAAGATAGGGGTAGTGTGTATTAATGGTTTGGTATAGTGATGTGTATGATGTAGATGGCTTTAAGTGTTACACTCTGATCATAACCTGCCTGGGCCAGGTAATGTATTACAACGTGGTAAAGGAGTTGCAGTAGTACTTGATCCTGTTATGCAGGCTGGTGTCATGCAGGAGAGTCATTGTTAGTTAATTCTAGGGTCGTGTCTGTCCGCTTACATGATGTTGAGGATTAATTTCACTATTTATATATATTCATCCAAGTCTTCTTACTTATTTCAACATGCCGTTCTATTGTATTAAATGGAAAGTTCAAGGCTAATTTCACCAATTTTGAATGGATAATAGTTCTTGCATTCTAATTGTTACATTTTTGTAATTAACCAGGGGCGGATCCATATTTTGGAAGAGCCTCAATAATTTGAGATACTCTATAGAGCAATCACAGTATTCAGAGTATAGTGTAGTAAGCTACGTATGTATAGTTCAGATATAGTTGGTGGAGGGGAGCTATTGTCAGCAGGTAGTTAACTTTGTTTTGCTCTTTGACTTACAGCTAGGCTCTGGCATCACCAAAAGTGTGGAACCCACCTTTAAAAAGTCAGGATCCCCATTATACTTTAGATCTCCACATATATGAAATATATACATTTACTTACTATGCAAATCACCAACACGCACAGTGTAATGTCACAACTAGTAAAAAATGATCTAGTGACCATCACTCTGTACTATAAACTACCAGTATACTAACTACCAGATAGCTAAAAAATAAACAGTCTGTGATCAGAAAAACTGGTTATCACTATTTGACCATTGTTCATCATCATTATTCCACGGGGATTAACAAATCTCCTCTTATCTTGATAGAAACCTTCAATAGATGATACAAACTTCCCATCTTCTTGAAACACCAACACACTATTAGTAATACCAGCAGAAATCAACAGGTGTCCATCTGGTGTGTAGTGTACCCCACTTGGATTTAGTACGTAGATGGGGACACCAATGAAATTACTAAATACTTTGAGGAATTGTCCTTTTGGTGTAAACAACTGAATTCTATGATTTTTACTGTCTGTAACAAATAACTGATCTTCACTGTTGTTCATCGTTAGATCAATAGCTTGATTAAAAGCACCAGGTTTTGTGCCGCGCTTACCAAAGGAGTAATAGAATCGTTCATTTTTAAACACCTGAATTCTGTAGTTTTCAGTGTCACACACAAACAATAGCCCTGATTGAGAAAGGAGTAGGGCACAAGGACAATTAAATAGTCCAGCAGCAGAACCTTTACTGCCAAATTGGCAAATAAATTTTCCACCTTTAAGTTGCAACTTTTGAATGCAATGCAAATCACGATCTGCGATATACAAGTGCCCATTCTTGTCTGCTGCTACTCCAGTCATGCATGAAAACCTTCCATATCCGTAACCACTCCCACCTATAGCATGCGAGTACTGAAAATGTTCATCAAATACTACCAGTACATCCAATTCAACATCTCGAACAAGAAGTTCATTGTGAGGTCCTCTAGCTAAGAAGTGAGGAGAAGCTATGTGCTTATTCATTGGTGGAACATCTGGGACATACTTTATTGGTCCATAATCATAAATGACATTCACCTCTTGTTTAATATTATTGTAGTCTCGGACATTCATTAACACCTGGATTTTTTCATGATCCATTGCTATACCTCTCCAATGAATGGATAATGAATGATATTCCATTCTTTTAGGCGTATACTTGATTTCATACCGACCGTCTGGCTGTTCTTCGATATGCTTATTGTGTACAAACTTCTTCTCTTTATTACAGTGAATTTCTATATTTTTTGATTGGTTAACCACAGGAAATTCAAAGACGTCTTGCAATGTAATTGTAACTTTGATTTGACGGTTGACTACTATGGGACCTCCTGTCACACTACAGATTGGAACACTAGACACATCACAAAGTGAATCATTAACAACCGGTTTACATGTAATGATCATATGACTTGCTTTACATAGGGGATCAAGGCTAGTGCATTCCATTTGCTCATTTAGTTCATCAACTTTATTTTCAATCCAATCACTGCAAGTTAGTAATCCTCTCGTTCTGTTAACAGTCACAATTTTATCATAAAACTCAGTGTAACTAGCCAATTGGCTTTCTGTTTTCTTGACATTTTCTTTTTGAAAGGTAAGAGTCTTTCTAAATGAAGCCTTAATGCTGTTTACCTTTTCTACTGCTGCCTCCTCTTGTTGTTTTAATATTTTGTACTGCTTGTCAAATGTTGCTCGTATCTTCTCGATATTTACTTTGCTCTCTTTGTCTATCTGTTTCTCACAATGTTCAATTTTATTGATTCCATTTCTTACATGCTCAAGCAATTGTTTCAGTGGGAAAAGGATTTCTTTAATTCTTTCTTGTTTTTCTTCCAGTACATTTTCAATGGAGCTAATTATGTGAAGAGAATGACCATGAGGGTGACCAAGCAAAGCACACTCTTGACAAATTAATCTACTACAAGTTTCGCAGTACCGGTCTAGTATTACTTTTCTATGATTCTTACAAAACTCTGGCTTATCTGATGTGGCTAGCCTAAAAACTTGCTTGGGATCACTAAGGAATTGATTAAGGGGTATAACTTCGTGTGACTTGTAAGCTTTCATCTTTTTGTGTAATTCATTACAACCGTGACACAAAGGATCTTCACATTCCATACACCACATGATCAATGGCAAACTCTCCTCACAATTACCACACTTCGTTTCACCTGAAGTAACCTTGCCCACCGCTTGCTGTCGGCCAAAATTTTGTACCAGATGACGAATAGTCACTGAAGCCTCTTCTTCATTTTGTCTGTTATTTTCAAATATTTCTACCAAACGACCAATAGTAAAATTTGACGGGATAGACTCTATTTCGTCTTGGGAAATCGGTGCGGGCAACAAACGGCAACCGCCATTTTCTTGTTAGATTCTATACTCCTCTCTACACATTTCTTACAAAACGTGTGCAAACACGGAATTATGGTCTTCGGATCAGTAAATATATCTCCACAGATGGAACAAGTTATTTCTTCCTTGATATGTTGCCATTCTGTCTCTACTGCACCTTGCTGTGCACCTTGCTGTGCACCTCGCTCCACACTGCTGCCAGTTGCCATTCAAGTTTAATCTCTTCACGTGCTTTGTTTTCTTTGTTTTGCCCACGCCATGGTAACGAAGTGTATTTGCACTAGTCTGGCGGCGCCCGTCCCTGCGCAAAGAAGATGGGATTCATTATTATTATTTTCTCATCCTCCTAACTGAGTGTATATACACACACCTACGTATAGAACATAAAACACACACACACCCACGTATAGAACATAAAACACACACACCTACGTATAGAACATAAAACACACACACACAGAGCACACACAGCACACACATGAACACACACACACAACACGCACATACACACAGCACACCACCCTCCACCCCCCCCCCCCCCCCCCCCCCCCACACACACACACACACACACACACATACACACACACTCAGCTATCTGATCACATGAAAGCCTTTCACTTCAAAGTCAGCAATACATAAATACTCAGCCAGGTATGTTCAACAGCCATTTTTGGCAGGTTTTGATAAACCTGCTTTTTGCCAGATTTGGCAACATTTGGTATCATATTTTTGCCAATTGTGGCAAAATTAGGCTTATCCCAGATGTTGGTAAATTTAGCATTGTCCAAATGTGAATCCAACATGTTGCCATTTTTGTCAATCTATTGGGTTCCATATTTTGCAGCTTTTGGGTTATTGCCAAAGTTGGAATACCCTTAAAAGCAAAGTATGGCAATGTAAAGAATTCTATTTTGCCATTGTTGGCAATTTATGAAATTCAACTTCAAAGTTGTGACAACAGAATTAATGTAAAAGTTACCAAGCTTCCAAAACTGGCTCTTTTAAGCCCAAATTTGGCAGGACCTTTTTTTGTCAAATTTGGCAATAATTCGTAACCCCCATTATTGCCAACATTGGCATTATATGGGATCTGAATTATTGCAAAAAAATAGAGCAACGTATTTTCCTTGGCAAGCTAAGGAGAGTATACACAGCTTTGTCATGGAACCAGTAAGTGCTTCAATTTCTCTCACTTAACAGTTATTCCAAAATTGGAAGGTATCGGGTTTTACTTATATAGTGGTGTGTGTAACCATTGATTGTGGGTTTGAGTTTCCATTTTTGGCAAGAAATAAGATGTTTATAATTATCATTTTTATTGCCAAGTTTGGCATGCCTACTTCATGCCAATAATGGAATCTTGGAAATTCAAACTTGCCAATTTGGAAAATCAAACTTGCCAATTTGGAAAATCAAACTTACCAATTTGGAAAATCAAACTTGCCAATTTTGGAATTTCAAACTTGCCAATTTTGGAAATTCAAACTGGAAAGTATAAACTTACCAACATTGGATATTACGAAACTTGCCAATTTTGGTAATTACAGAACTTTCCCATTTTGGAAATTTTATAAACTTACCAAGTTTGGACTTATAATCTTGCCAATTTCGGTAGCTATAAAAGCTTCCAGTTTTGAAACCCCAAATTGAAATTCAATCCCACAATTAAAAGATACTTTTGCAACTATAAAAGGACATGGAATTTATGCCACTTTTGGAAATAAAATAAAGCTGCTAGTGATACGTTTTTGAAGCAGCTCTAAAAGTTGCCAGTTTTGGCAGCTTTTGAAGTTTCCAGTTTTGGTAGCTTTTGAAGTTGCCAGTTTTGGCAGCTTTTGAGGTTGCCAGTTTTGGCAGCTTTGAAAGTTGCCAGTTTTGGTAGCTTTGAAAGTTGCCAGTTTTGGCAGCTTTGAAAGTTGCCAAAAATGGCAAAAATAGGTTTATGAAAACCTGCCAAAAATGGTTCAGGAACATACCTCACTCAGCAAAATGAAACTGCATTCAGAAGTTTAATAACATGCACAAGGCACATGACCTTAATGAAAATAACATGTAACATTTAGGATTAATTCTAATGTCATGGTCACATGATATCCAGTTATTAGTGCATGGGACTGACAGGAAGTAGAGTAGGTAGATACTTGGCATTGCTGCACAGCAGTAGTAGGATCTGTTAAAGGTGTTGTTCTTACAACCTATATGTATATACTGTCTTTCGGAAACTTGCCTCTATGTAGGTGGAACGTGAATTACAGTTGTTGTTTATTCTGGGTTCGATGTCGGTTGTGTTTTTCCGGCTCTGCTGTAATGTGCTTACGGGGTCATCGACTAGTCATCATGACCATCTATGGTCAATCTGACCTATTCTGAGGGCAGAGTTGGGGGTAACTAGTTACTTTTGTAACTAAGTTACATAACGGATTACTTTTAAAGTAGCTAGTAATATAACTAGTTACTTGCTTTGTAACTAGTAACTTGAGTAATTGTCTGAAAAGTAACTAAGTTACAATAGCAACTAATTACAATAGTTACATTGTAACTATAACTAATTATGATTTAAAAGCAAGAACCCTTCAATTTTTGTGTCATATATGCTACAGCCACATTAAGTAGACAGATTCTGTGTACTGTTCTCTATGATTCAGCTTGAGTAACAGATGTAGCAATAATTAAAACTGACCTGAAATAGCCACAGAATTGTTATTTCAAGTGCACATATGCATGTATTGCATCCCTTAATGATGCATATCTGAGCAAAACTGATTTATGTTACAAAAGCAAAAAAAACAAGTCATAATTTATACTACGAAAGTAACTAGTAACTAGAGTACTTAGTTACCTTTTAAAAAGTAGCTGTAACTGTAACTAAGTTGCATGGGATAAAAGTAACGTGTAACTAGTAACTAGTTACTTTTCTGAAGTAACTACCCCAACTCTGTCACCTTGAGTTTGGCACCGAATTGTTTTAGTAGCTGGTACACCCTCCAGCTCTTGACAGCCAGTGCTGGGGGTGGTAGACAAGGGCAGTCCACTGGGAAAAAATCTCAAAACTGAGCCGTTCTTTCTACACTTTTTGAGCAAATGACTGCTTTTTCATCCATGCATGCATGCATACAGACTTCACCTCAAGCACGTTGCCACATTTAATTGAGACTAAACGAACGTATACCTTAGGCTTTCGTGCTTATAAACCCTAATGGGTCTGTGTGTGTGAGGAGCAGTGTTGGGAGTAACGCGTAACGTAATATTGTTACTTGAAAAACAGGTAATATAACGCAAAGTTACTTTACTTACAAATGTAGCGCGTTACCTAAGTAAAATAGTTACTGTAATGAATCTAATGTTAGGCCACTCCAAATAAGACTGTAGTTTCCCGTCCTGATGTTTTCGTTATTCGGTGCGGGCGGGAGGCTTATTATCATTATTCATTATTCATAAAGATATGACTGCTCTATTAGAGTATTTCGATCTTGAGAGGATTTCAAGGTCATGAAATGGCTTCTTTGCAAGCTAGCAACCACCAGAACCGTTCATTTTTAGGTTTCATTGTGCTTTTTAGCAATGCAAAATAAAAGGCTCCATGAGAAGTTTCCAGAAAGCAGCACAGGAAGTGGTTTTGGAAAATAATGACAAAAATGACATGCAATGCGGGTGCTCAGACGTGATGCGGGCGGAGGACGGGAAACTACACTCTCATTTGGAGTGGCCTTATGTAATATTATTACTACAAGTTACGGAGTTACTAATCTCGTTAGTAGTCCACTGAGTAACGCCCAGCCACAACCGGAAGTAACGAAGCCTACTGAATGAAGCTTATTCACCAGCTTCATACTTATAACCAAGATTTGCACATTGCCCAACAACGTAATTATGTCACGTGATAAGGTGGTAGTTTCACACGTGACAGCTTAAGGCTGTGGACACAAAGTAATCGTAAGTATAATATGTAATATTATTATCAAACCATTTTAAAAGTGCACATATGCAGCTATCACTTTATCCCCAGTTTATAAAATCTGCCAGGAATTTCTATTATGTGACAGTTTTCCTGAGCTGGAGAAAATTATGAAAACTTCACTTATGAAAGCTGTTTTTTAAACTTACTTCCTGTCCCAAGTTTGATTCCTCCTGCATGTATCAAAGGCACAAAAATTAAAAACATTTGTGATTGTCTCAACTGTCACACATAGTGAAAACAAAGCAAAGCCTTTGGCTACGTACCGTGCTAACACGGTTACACCTACCCAGTGAACCAGCACTGGGACACTTGTGTGCTACTCAGGTGCTTGGAGTCAGTACAGGAAAATCCGCCTCGGGCAGGAGTAGTAACTCGCAGGAGGCTGTACCATGTCCCACAGGTGAAGGTGTGGATGCCTGAAGTCCCACCTGGACTTTTACCTGTTGTGTGATACATGAACAGATGGCATTTGCTTCCCCAGACATAGCTACACACACTGTGACACACACACACGGTGACACACACACACACCGTGACACACACACACACACACACACACACACACACACACACACACACACACACACACACACACACACACACACACACACACACACACACACACACACACACACACACACACACACACACACACACACACACACACACACACACACACACACACACACACACACACACACACACACACACACACACACACACACACACACACACACACACACCACACACACACACACACACACACACACACACACACACCCACACACACACACACACACACACACACACACACACACACACACACACACACCACACACACACACACACACACACACACACACACACACACACACACACACACACACACACACACACACACACACACACACACACACACACACACACACACACACACACACACACACACACACACACACACACACACACACACACACACACACACACACACACACACACACACACACACACACACACACACACACACACACACACACACACACACACACACACACACACACACACACACACACACACACACACACACACACACACACACACACACACACACACACACACACACACACACACACACACACACACACACACACACACACACACACACACACACACACACACACACACACACACACACACACACACACACACACACACACACACACACACACACACACACACACACACACACACACACACACACACACACACACACACACACACACACACACACACACACACACACACACACACACACACACACACACACACACACACACACACACACACACACACACACACACACACACACACACACACACACACACACACACACACACACACACACACACACACACACACACACACACACACACACACACACACACACACACACACACACACACACACACAACCTTAATTACCCCAATCTTAAAACTTCGCAATATTGGTGTAACTTTTAAGCAGTAGATGCAACTGCTTTGTAATATCAAGTATAAGCCGGCCGCGCTGACTCATTGTCTCATGTTCTGCGAGGTCTTCTGATATCAGGTACTCGTCTACGTGACAGTTCCACGTAAATGTGGGCGTAGCTCGGGCTGCAGAATCACACCAAAAACGTGTAAAACGACCTTGACTATGACTGGTTTGACGGCTTAACATACAGTCAGTTTCCGCCAGATTCTTACAGGGGGTTATGGTTTTGCGTGTCAGGCGACCTGTTTTGGGTGCGTGTGTATTGTATTATGGGTTTCGTTACTTTCACATCGTTTGATGCCCTACGTAAAATCATAGATAATAGACACCCCTACCTGGATTGGAAGCACACGTATAGTGCCCATACAAAACTACTGTTCTATCCGCGTTTCGCGCCTGAAGTTTTCAAACACTCTTTTTCATTCGAAGATTCTGTTTTACTGTCTGGATACAGCTCGGTTGCTTTAACTAGTAAGTTTAGTAGATTGTTTCTTGGGTGGCGATTGGCCTACTACTGGTATAGGCGCTTTCCGTATAAAAAGTATTTGAACATGTTTGTGAAAATGGCGGGGTGAACAAGTTTAGTGTAAGGCTGATGCTTATTACTAACTAATGCTACGTGTACTGGTATGTGTTTCATGGTATATTCGCTCCAGTTTAGTCAAGTATCACCTTTCGCGCTTGTCAAACTTCTAGCTAATACACATCAGTACACCCACTATGAATAGGCCAAACCTTATATTCCATAGCGGTAGGTTTACTACTCACCAGTAAGCAAAACATGTTCTTATAAAATATACTCCCGGTACTGTGTACAGTATAAGGGGCGCGAAGCGCGGATAGATTAGGTGGCGCTTAGAAGTTTCCAATCCAGTATGGGGTGTCTATTATCTATGGTAAAATTACGTAACAACATTGCGTTAGAGGCGCTTTAATAAAATAATTATTAAGCACTGACTGAGGACACGCTTTATCAAACCAGATACATAGAATCTAATGGGGAGAGGTAACAGCAGCCAGCTAGTGTTCTGTGACTAAGGGGTCTGCCAGAATAACAGAGGTAAGTAATGTATGCAGCAGTATGTATCACATCACCACCAAGATCACTTTAATATGCCTGGTTGTAATGTTTTATGCTGCAATACCGCTATTAATGCTATGAACAGAACTCTTAACACAGACATGGTAACAATTTCCTTCACTCCAGATATATTTCAACCTGCCTTGGTCAATTATAGTAAGGGCAGAGGCTCAGATTGTCCCATGCAGTTGCACGGTGTTGATGGTTTTGCAGCAGTGTTCGTAGTTGAAGTATTCTTTACTAGAGGAATAGCATAACTGTAGCTAATGGATAATACTGTAGCCTCTTTCCCAAGGGTCTGAAACTCACATGATCTTACAATTTCTGAAACAGTTTTTGTTACTTTCACATTGTTTGATGCACCTCTACATACCATTATGTAACAACACTACATTATAGGCACATTGATAAAGCACTGAGACACGTCAAACTCAATAGGTGACAGCAGCCAGTCTTGTGATGACTGAAGATGATGTGCGACTAATTGGTCTGCCAGGATAACAGAGGTATATATGCATTATGTATCACATCACCTCTGTTACCTTCCATTATCCTCGAGTGTACTGTTTTAAAAATGCTATGAACAGAATTCTTAGCACAAGCATGGTGATAATTTACTTCAGGGATATTTCAACCTACTGGTAGCCATCTTTTAATAGGGACCTAGTGTACGTTTGTTTCACTGGGGTGTCACACAAGCACTCACTATTGGATGATCTGTGTCAAAGACAAAATTTACCTTAGCCTTTGGCTTACAGCTTTTGACCTGACTTGAATGCATCTTCCTGAAATTTTGTCTGCTGTTTTAGGCTTAATTGTTAGGTTTTCATCCCTGGCCACATCCAATGTGGCCATTTAGCATTTTTAAAAGTTAGTATAACTAGCTATAGTAAACCAAGAAAGCTGCTGTCTGGGCCATGTGAGCCAGCTAGATATAAATCCGTACACCTTCATTGTTACTTTAAGTGTTGAAACTATTTAGGTTTATTATATCCATTTACCAAACACACCAGTCCTGTGCTTTAAAATTTCTTAATACATCCTATCTATATAACCAGGGGAGTAGGACAAGACCACGTGAATGCGTAATAATGTTGCACAAGTACTTAAAGTATTTCATGTGAACTGAATAGACCCTGTACAAAAAGTAGAGGAAGGGGCTTGATACATATTTTGCTCTATTTAGTTTGTTGCTTGCAATGGTGTGATTCATGATTGGAAAGATGCTGCTGTTATGGCAAGGGCTAAAAAGGGGGGCTAATTGTGGCCAAAAAGCTAGTTGTAAATGACTTTTGGCTAGTTGCAAATGGTGATTGGGCTAGTTCTAAAATTTAGACAAAATAGCCAGGTTTACTACAGGAAAGTATACTTACGTATTGTACCTCTTAACTCTTTTACAATTTACCACAGGGATTTGACTAAAAGTCTAAAGATACATCTTGAGATAGCCATTTTCAAAAATTTTCAATTTCATGGTCTACTACTCTGATTAAAAATTACCTTACTAGTTTTAATTTCTTTCTTACAGTTCACTATAAACTGAAAATCAACACATTCATCAAATCAATGCTTTCACGCACTTAATTATATACATAGTTATTTTGTCCCTTCAGCTTGCTAATTATTTCCAGATCTCACTCATTCTCTAAAATCATTTCCAGGTTCAATCTTGGCACACTTATGTTTCAAAATTCTTGGGGAGTATGCCCAGACCCCTAGAAATCCCTCTTTACTGCCACTTTGTCTCATGACTTTCATGTCAACAGTAACAGTAGGCATCAATGATTACAATACAATCGTTGTTGCATGATCTATTACTTTCAACAGGTAGTATGACTACGGTTTAATAAAATATTTTTGTTAGTGCTTTGTAGTGCACGTGATCTTGTCTTACCCCTCTGATCTACAACTGTGAAAGATACATCATTGAAATCACAGTGAAATTGTTATAGAGCTTTGAAACATTTTAAGTTTTTCTATCTCGTAAGTTTTAATATTTATTTATAGGTAACTCTGAGTTTTAACACTTCTTCCCATCTTCCACTGTAGTGATATTTTGTAGTCTTGACTGTTGACTATGAGTTTGACCACAATCACAGATTGAGATTGACTTAGTAAGTGATACCCCTAGTGTTTTGTTTTATAAGCCTAGCACTACAATTAAACAGTTGATTCTGAAGTCACAGTCTAACCCCCTCCACCATACTCCAAATAACCCACACCCTGTTTTCCCATTGTAATCTATAACATCTGGGTTTTGCACCACTAGCAACTGTAGCAGGCTATCTATCATTGTTACCAAACAACCAACAACATACTTAGTAACCATAGATACAAGACAATAACCATATGTAAGTCCAGGAGCACGACTACCTGAAAACTTACATTCATAAGTGAATAGAATATAATGAAAGACTAAATACAACAATGGAGAGTGAGGGCTAGCAACAAGAAATCAAAACGTAAAAATTTTAAGCCATCCAGCACCAAGATGATTCAGGGAAAAACCCACTGGGTTTTACCCACATACACATGTTATGCACATCAGTAATGTCATCAGTAATGACTGAGTTTCTTTCTGTAGCTATGTATGTGTTCACTTCTTCATTTTGATGACAGTAGTGACTTTCCATGTAGAATTCTGCCGTTCTCCTAATACAAATGTCATTTTGCAAAGTTTTTTTTAGACATACTCTGTAAAATGAAATACAATAGTAATTGTTTTGTTTGTTTTTGTTAATGCAGGTAGCAATGATGTCATCGTCTAATTGTGGGTCAGTCATGACTACTTGCACAGCAGGTGAAATTGGCCAGTATCTCCTCATATTGTACATAGAACTCTATCATCAAGGGTGATATTTTTTGCTGAAGAGCTGCAGCATTTGCAATAGTGTGATGCTACACTGTGGTACATCGCTCAATAACTTTTTGTTCCAAGTTTTATGTACATGCTGTAACTGATCATATTATTGTTGTTTAAATATCACATCTTTTTATTTACAAATAACTAACCCTTTGTTATCACATCTTTATAGTAGATCCAATATTACCGTAACTTCTTTCTGTAACAGAACATGTACAGTATGTTACCTCTATTACATTCAGATGGTAGCCCTAATAATTTATGAATGGAATGTGGCTTATTCGTGGTAATGCTTGACCTGCTAAAACACCCTGAAGCTTTTATTTCAAATGTCCTATGTGGTCTGACAATTTCACTGTTTTATATGTACTAGGAAACACACCATTTGGTCTTCTTTTCTGAATTTGGAACCAAACCATTATGTCTTTATTTATTATACTGGACAGTCTGTAATTATTGATGCATCCAGTGGAGGGGAGGGGAATGCATAATCAATACAGACACTAACGATAATGTTCATGCACGTGTAGACAGTTCAAGAGTGTCATTATCTACAACTTCACAATTATCATTTGTACACTCAGTCAGATTGTTATCACCAGGAACTTGTCGCTTCTCCAACAGAGGGGACATTACTTGTTCTAAGTACGATTTCACCATTAAGTATTATTCATAACCTTTCCGTAGTTGACTCTCCAACAAACCCCATACATATTCACTGTACACAGAATCACAACTGCACTTTAACCTTTGATTTAAACCCCTGGGTTACCATACATGAATTGGATCACTTCATCTGAAGCCTATACGTACTTAATGTCCCTAGCAGTGCAAAACACGCTGTGCTGTACATGATACGAAAGCAGTGGATTTTTAAACAACATTTCAGTCTAATAAATAGAGTAGTTACAGTTGTACAGGAGCAGCTTTACATAGTAATAGCATGTTTCAAGCCTTAGTGAAGGGGGAAAGGGTCCTGATGTAGGGAAAGAGAATAGTGCACGTGCTGAATTGTCGCTGTTCAATATAGTGCAGACCAGCTAAATAAATTACTTCACACTTGGACACGCTGACATGGTCCACATTCTGTGGGTATGCCTTACAATGACAGTGTACAGGACAAAGTTCTTGTAAACAATTTCAATTTAGTACATACTGTAACAGTATAGTTGGTATTTGAAGGCACACACATGTTGCTGTACCTTAATTTGTTTGCTACTGATTATGGAGGATGATTTGATGACTACCAACTGAGGCGATTCATTTGGTTTGTCTTTTAACTCAGACTCTACTGATTGTGTGCAGTGTAACACCATTTTGCAGTAAATGTACTTGAAATTTAACTGTTAGACTGGAGTGATTCAATTATATCTAATCACGAGCAAGAGTTGAACTTGCACACGCTGGATAACAAATGGCAGAAATGATAACCCTCTTGAGTTTACTTAATATTGGGACAGTCTGTACTAATATATTGCAGGTCCCTATGGTGAATGGGTGAATCCCCCAATTCCCTGTATCCCACCAGTCCCAACATAAGCAGCCCATTGTGTTTATGTTATGAAGTAACAGCTGCTTGTGCCTAATTGTATAAAATAACAAAGGTTATCTGCATGCACAACATGGGGCAGGATACAAAACCTTGCACGAGACTGTACTATCAGCAAAGATTGCAAATGTAATTTAATGCCAATATTCCTGTATTAACTAATTCAATGAAATATTAAAAATTAATTTAAGGTGTTTAATCAAGCAATACAGCTACTCAACCTATACAGCACTGTGCATGACAATAAATTGATTTCAGTGGCTGCTTTGAGCTTCAGTAATGGTGGAGTAATATATAACATACACCTGTAGAATGGCATGACCCACACACTATAGCTAACTGTCACAAATGAAAGGCAGACAGCGCTGCACAGATGATTAGGTATGCAGATATTTAACAAAGTTTTACAGATACAACAGGAAGTACTGACGAAAGAAAAATTTGAAGAATTCACAATATTATTAATCAGCTTTGACGAAAAGCAAAAAATAACAGGTCTAAACACTGACTTTTGAGGTGCTTATTGGACAAATTAACCAATTTGTCAAATTTTACTTTTGTAAAAATTTTCCTGTTGTAAATTTACAGTTAATATTGTTTCAGAAATTGTACTATAGTATTAT
The DNA here is from genome assembly GCF_963678975.1 of Dysidea avara. Taxonomy (NCBI): domain Eukaryota; kingdom Metazoa; phylum Porifera; class Demospongiae; order Dictyoceratida; family Dysideidae; genus Dysidea; species Dysidea avara. The sequence continues at coordinate 10,071,178 of NC_089276.1, forward strand.
CCATTAGCTACGTAGTTATGCTCACAGGCAATTCTAAGGGGAAGGGGGGGGGGGGGGATTCTGTAGGTCTAGTTCAACTACCAACACTGCAAAACCATCAACACCACTGCAGGGACAATCTAAGCCTTTGCCCCTCTACTATAATTGACCAAGGCAAGTTGAAATATATCTGGACTAAAGGAATTATCACCATATCTATGTTAAGAATTCTGTTCATAGCATTGTAGCATAAAACATTACAACCAGGCAAACAGTGGTGATCTTGGTGGTGATGTGATACATACTCATGCATACATAACTCACTTCTGTTATCCTGGCAGACCCCTTAGTAGCACGTCATCACAGGCCACTGGCTGCTGTCACCTCTCCCCAGAATCGAGGTTTGATAAAGCGTGTCAGTGTGCTTAATAATTATTATTTTATAAAAGCGCCTATAGCGCAGTGTTGTTACGTAATTTTACGTAGGGCATCAAACGATGTGAAAGTAACGAAACCCATTGTATTATGAGTAGCATCGTGCTTCTCCTTGACCTCGCCTTGACCACGCTTTGACCTGCTTGACTGGTCATCACTCACCTTAACTGGTCACGTGTTTTAAAAATGCGGCAGGCATTGTCGTTGCTATTATTCCTCCTGTTTAGTGAACACGTTAAAGCCGAGAAGTGTGACTATGCCAAACCTTCTAGTGAGTAAACAATCGTTAAGGAATATACTAGTACACTATATGACGGAAGAAAAGTCTCATTTGGTCTAGTCTTGTGCCGAGATTTATAATCAAGCTATATCATCACTTATTCTACAGGTGGAAAATATCTACTTTGTGCTGGAGAAGTGAGCACACTAGAAATCGGTCAAAATTACTCTGTACACTTATACACGAGGTAATCATGATGGGTGTGTGTGTGTGTGTGTGTGTGTGTGTGGAGGCACTGGAGGGGGGAGCATAACAACAAGTAGTGGGTGGGGGAAAGTACTTTGGATGCCCACTCCTTATCCTGTGGATAACCTCTACGAGCCCTGAGAATTTTGTTACAGGAAATTTATTGCAACAAGTTTTAGTAACTGCACATTGGTTTTTTTAATCACATTAAGTTGGTGGTCAAACACTCCAAACATATATTGTTCTCTATTAATTTTAAATTTTAAATGTCTTGAAAGGCAGTTCATGCTGTCTTGTTTTGAGGTACTTACATGCATACATAATCCCATAGTGGCGGTGTACAAGGTTTCTAGATTGCTTTCTCCTACTAATATAATCCTCCAGTTTTTAAGTCAAAAAATGCTGGAACCTTATAGTATCATCTCTACTTTGAAGCCACTAAAATGCATAAAACAGCGGCATGGGTGTGTTATCCCATCGCTGAAGCTGCAAGAAGATTACTGAAAGCTGCGTAGCAAGGAGTTGGAAGCTTAGTACCATATCACTGTAGTATTGTGATTTGATTGCTGCCACTTGTACAATGACATCATGATAAGATATGGGTTCACCAGTTGGGCTTTGTCATGTGTTACAATTTAGGGTTGTGTGTGTTATGTGTACTGTACAGTATGTCTGCAGTATGTTTTTACAAAAGGCTTGCAACAAAACAAAATCACAGGGTCTTTGAAATAAAGGGTCTTTGAATTTGAAATGGATTTTATTTTTTAATTTCTGGCTTGGAACTTGGCATTTTTGCCCTCAGCTTCGCTTACTGTAACTATGAACACAAGTCTTGCTTTATTTTAAGTGCTTTAAAGTTCAGTGAATCATTGTAATTTAGCGTGTATTAATAGCATGCCCAAAAATTGTACTGCATAACATCCTGACTGCCTGGCAGACTCCTGTAAGTGTTCGAGCATTAATCAGATGGCTGCAGGTTCGAGGCCGCCCAGGTCTGGTCACAGACTTTTTTTCTCCTGTCTCCACTTTTTCAAACATACTTTATGCAACATCTTTAAACAGGCTGTAGGACCAGTTGTCCTACAGACCTTCAGCACTTGTGCTGTAAAGCCTTAATAAATAACAATTTTAGCCATTTTACTACTGGGATTTCAGTTTTGTTGCTGGCCCCTTTTAAGAAGAAGATATAGAGCTCTTCTGTTTTTATAGTCCACCAGGGCTCAATGACTCAATTATGTTACATCCTCATGTCACAGTGAAGCAAAGCATCACTTTACCAGTTAATGTGAGTATGTGTTGTATTATAAACAAGTCATGTTTAGTTGAGATGTTTGTATATATATAGTTTACCCTTGAGCCAAAAGGTAATGGATCATCCCAACACATTACAGTGACAGCTGTGAGAGCGGGTAAAGCAACAGTGAGATTCTACAATGAATCTGATGTGGATGAGTTTATTGTGAGGTACATTAAACTTTTAGCCTTATATGGAGGGAAACAGCAAGAACCACTTTAAAAGTACTCTCCCCATAAAGGACACTGTATATTTAACCTCCTTATAAAGGACAGCTTCTGAGGTCTATTCAGGCCTCTATCAATTATATCTGAAAAGAACTATAATGGTAAAATTTCATCAAAATCAGTTGGTCCAAAAGTGTCCATCACAGCTTTGTTACGGGACCTGAGAGTTTTCAATAATATTGCCCACAATCTGAGCATGGATAATCCTATGTTAGTATAGCTCATTCTCATACACCTGTATTGCTTTTTACAGTGTAATGGATACAAAACTAGGCGGGCTGGCTGGCTTAGGGTATTATGTAAATGTCTTCTTGACTTTCGGCTGGAATTAAAGCCTATCAAATTTCTTTTTGCTTGGTGCAGAGTGAGAATTACCATAGCTATGTACATATATAGCTACATATGCAAGTCAGTAGATTCCAACTGTTTCACTCATCAACATGTGACAATTCCTGATAGAATGGAGTACATATACCTCATAAGTGCACAAGCTGTTGGTAACATTGCATGACTGGCTCATTAATTTACTTTGTTGCTTTCGTTAGCTTGCATGCATTGATATCCATTACTTGGCACATGAGTTCTTGTTTGGTCCATAGCAAGAGCCACCCAAATGTTGAATAATATGTTCTTAGATGCTGTGTTAAAAACCATATATCTAGTGGTTACCCATGTGTGAACTATGGTGCTAATTATCATGTTTTGCCCTGAAAAGTACCAGCTGAAATAAAATCTACTCTGTTTATTTATAGACGTCACCATGACCTTTTGATCCTCTGTAAAAATGTTCTCTGTTAGACAACTACCTGCTTAAATACAGATGAAAAATTTTGTGCATATAGGTTTTGTACATAGCACAACATTTGTTCATGGTGTTGCAGGATTGATCGAGCAGCATTTCAAGTACTGGTTGTCCACTCAAAGCCGTTGAACATTATCATCGCTGTTGTAGGCTGGGTATATTTTACTGCCTGGACTATATCATTTTATCCACAGGTATGTGTACAGTAAAATAGTTACCATACCTTTTGTGTACTTACGTAGGTATCTATGTAACCAGTAACTGTTGTACGGCCTCAGTGTTTTGTCTTTCATTTTGTTACGTACTATTTTACGTACTTTATAAGGCAGTCTACTTGAGGTGGGATTGCTGTAGTTGTTTTGATGTGTGCGTGCGTGCGTGTGTGTGTAATGTATATATCATATTGATATCTAATCCCCTGAAAACTTTTACACTGTAGTTGATCCAGAATATCTCTCTTCAGTACACTGCTCACTTTTGGGGATCAAACATGGGCATTAAAGATTTAATATCAATATACACATTCAGCTTTGAAACAGGGCATGCTATATATGGAAGTAGTCTGCAATAGGATGCTTTGGTGGAGAATGTACCAAGTAGGTATATCTGAGAGATAAGATTTAACAAATACAGCAACAAACACCCTGGAATGTCAAAAATGAAACTAAAAGCCAAAGAACACCAGTCCAGTAGTTCAGTCCATTGATCCAGCGTTTGTATACTTTCTCTGTAATGTGTGTATGTGGTGTGTACGCTATATTTTTCGTCACTAGTACCAATGTGGAATTCGTGTTATAATCTATTCAAGTTACAGTACATTACAATTTTTTTCCCTGTTCACAGATTTTTTTGAACTTCAAACGTAGAAGTGTGGTAGGTCTTAGCTTTGATTTTCTCTCTTACAACATTCTTGGATTCTTTGCTTACTCAGTCTACAATTCTATGCTGTTTTGGGACTCTGGAATTCAGGTGTGTATTTTGTTTATTAAAAGTAGTGTGTTGTTTGACCTACTGTAACTGGCATAATATTAAAGAAAATGATTATTTTCTACAATAGATATGTATGTATCAGCTATATGCATGCATGTGTGTGAGTGCGTGCGTGCGTGCGTGCGTGCGTGCGTGCGTGTGTGTATGCATACACATGTATGTATGTGTATACAGTAGATACAATAGGATGCACAAAAAACTTTGCAACTATGATGCGAATTTTCATGAACACTGCTCCAAGCGTATGTCATGAACCATGTACTGTATGTCATGAACTTGTGAACATTCATGAACTAGTTGTATACAGCTGCACGGCTATTTAGTGGACTTCATGAGCAGTTCGTGAATTCACCAACTTTTCATGACAAGCAAGCCTTCATGAAAAATGTAGAGCATGTCACAAAGTTTTTTGTGCACTCTACTGTACACGCACGCACGCATTCAGCTGTACAAACAAACACATGCCTGATATGTACATGTGTATTGTAGAAAATAATCAGTGTTTCCAAAACACTGTACGTGCGTACATTGTATGTATATATGTGCTGGTCTATTGTACAGTCCGAATACTTTGACAGCCACCCTGGAGGAGTCATCCCAGTTCAACTTAATGATGTCATTTTTTCATTACATGCGGTTTTAGTGACAGCTTTCACCATATTTCAGTGTTTCATATTTGAAGTGAGTATAAATTGTGTTCTAATTCTGTGTCTGTAGTTTTAAATATTGCACAATGGAACATCACCAAGATATTGCACATCAAGCATTCTAATTGAACAAATATGCATCATTTATGATGAAGGTAAACACTTAATGCCTGAAGTTAAACAAGTTATTTTATTTGTGAAATGGTGGATGGACTACGGAGTATCAGAATATTTAAATACAACATGTAGGACACATTAATAAAATGTCAGTACAGTGGACCCTTGGTTATCCAAACCCCAGGAATGGTATTCAGATAAGTGAATTGTTTGAAGCCCATGCATTTATATACAGAGCTCTGTATAATACTCTAATAGAACATACACATATACTTAAAATACGTTAATAGAACAGTCATTTCCAATTTTGGATAAGTATAAATGAGGGTCGGATAACTGAGGGTTTTTTGCAACTCAATCCATGTACAATACCATGGCTAAGATCACCAAACTGAATTAGCTTACTCTATAGTCTAAGGTGGGAGACGTATGGTGCATATTTTAGGTTGAGATAAATTTTAAAATTTTACATACGTATTGATAGCAAATTGAGTTATATGTTCTGTACTTGAAAACTTTTACCAATGAAAATTTTAGCCAATGCATAACCAACTCTCTACTGTACTTTGAATGTTCTATATTGTTATAACTGTGTTTCCCCTTCCAACAGAGAGGTGGTCAGAGAGTGTCGTACGTAGCGATGGGCATACTGGCTATATTAATCCTGTACTCTGTCATCATAGTGTTCCTTGCTGTGGGTAAGGTAGTGACATGGCTCAACTTCCTACTACTGTTCTCCTATGTTAAACTGGCTGTCACCCTTATCAAGTATTGCCCACAGGTATGTGTGTGTAGTGTAGTGTGTGTGTGTGTAGAGTGTGTGTGTAGTGTGTGTGTGTTCTCCACTGATTATGCTAGCACAATTTCAGAAATAATAGGTAAATAAATAAAAAAGAATATGAGCAGAATAATAATCAGAATCAGTTAATAATTAAAATTCATATACACTCCATCCCACAGAAGCCCTACATCAAAGTAGGAGTATACCCCAGGAATGGAAGTTAAACCCCATTAGGTGAAAGTCTTAAATTAAATATGAAAGGCAACCTGAGTTACACATTTAAGTAGTTGGATCAAAGCCAACATGAAGCCATATTATATTCTAAAACTACCAGTTCACTTAAAACCATTTACAACTGACTTTTTTGTCTTGCGTCATTATCACATTGTTTGTGAAGTCAAATGCTGGGATATAAAGCGTGTCATAACACATCATTTAAGCAATTGTCACACACTGTTTATGAAGCCAAGTGCTCCAAAGTATGGGATAGAAACTAGTTACACCAAACCTGCACTCATGGGATATCTTTGTTATCAACACCTCAGCTTCGGGTTGATCATGATATCTTACTTGTGGTGGGGTTTAAGTTTTAAGCTTTTAAAGTACTCATGAAACGTTGCTATCATAATCTACATCGGATAATAAGATCAAGATACTCTAATAGAGCAGTCATTTTCCCTAATAATACCTTCACCCAAGATTCTTTGTGACTGCTCTATTAAAGTATCTTGATCTTTTATTGTGATTTTTTGCTTGCTTCTCTAGCTACTGCAGTTGTTTCTTGCTATGATATTATTGATTGGTTGCACTTATTATAGTGTCACTCCTAGGAATAATTTGAGTTGCTCCTGAGCATGATTTTGGGAATAATAGGTGAAAATAAAAGAATTGCTAGAAAAAATAATAAATTTTAAAAGCATAATCAGTGGATTCATAGTTGTGTGTGTAGTGAGTGAGTGCGTGCGTGCGTGCGTGCGTGCGTGCGTGCGTGCGTGCGTGCGTGCGTGCGTGCGTGCGTGCGTGCGTGCACACATGCATGTGTGTGTGTGTGTGTGTGTGTGTGGTGCATGTGTATATATGTGTGTATGTGTTGTAGTTTACATACTTTTGGGACCTTAACAAGTGTCCACCTTAACAAGCTCCACTGAAATTTTATTGTTTTATACAGATAGAACAGTTACACTTTTGTACAAACTAATACAGTATGCACACACATGTGGTTTTGTTTCCTTGCTTCCCTCCACTTCAGGTGTATCTGAACTATCGAAGGAAAAGTACAGTTGGTTGGAGCATTGGAAATGTTTTGTTAGACTTCACTGGTGGAGCTTTGAGCATATTACAGATGTTCCTTATTTCTTATAATAACAGTAAGTTGTGTTTTGTCCTCAGACATACATTTTTATAGGCATATCTTTATCCATAGATAATAGAGTACATAAAAGGGAAATGCAATAACGTGACGTTACAAAATACATACATTTCTATTGGAGTTCTGTGTATTACGTCACGAACATACTTGTTACGCTTGCTGCGCTTGTATCAAAGAGAAGCAAATTGTTGTAACGACAGAATTTTGTAACCAACGACTGTGAAACTCCGCTACAGTGAACTCAAGTAAGTAATCAAGGGAACTAGGATGGTACCAACCCTCAAGGAAGTTATACACAAAATTAAAGGAGATTGAAAATGAAAAAAATGGCCCAAAAATTACTTTAAACCACTTAATTTTCTTCGCAAATGTATTCTATCCTTTCAACTGTGTTAAACCTATTCCTTACCATTTAACAGAGAGAACCAGAGCAAATATCAGAGCAAAACACGAACTGTTGCTTGAAGAAACGACTAAGTATCTTCCATTTTTAACCAAAAGTTTAAACCACCTTGCAGTACAACGCAAGGGTAAAAGACTGTTGGTTACACGCCTAGCTTATCACAAGATTCAAAAGTGGAACCAGCTATACAAAAAGCGGTATGGACGAGGCATCAAGGTACTGTGAGCGAGGCGTATAACAATCACGGTTAATGCGATACGCTTTGTTTTAAAATCTACGGTCTGAATTCTCTTGCCAAAATCTCTCACAAAGGCCTAAATACTTGCTGTAGTCTGTTGGATTACTATTTACGCTGCTTAGAACACTAATTCCCATGCTTGAGCACAAAACTGTCTTGTCCTTTCAAGTCACGCGTAACAGAAATCAAACCGGAAATCGCTTGCATTTCCTATCCCTTTTACTCTATTATCTATGCTTTATCTTTCTATCTGCTGATTATACTGTCTGCATTTTATGACATATCTTGCGACTCTTAATGAACTGTGTATTATCGTCTAATGTAATATTTTGTCTCGGTAAAGGGGATATCAAATTTCTTTGAGGTATTTTCTTTTTCCTAATATACCACGTGGTAGAGGCACACAGACAGATGAACATGGATCCACAATAAAGTTTTTGTGGACATTCAAGCATCCTCACAATCTGTTCTCATCCCTTTAGTATCGTATAGTTATGGTAGTACAGTGTATAGGAATTATTAGAAAGATCGGGATTTTTCCAACATTTACCCAAAACCAGCCTCACCATTCCTTTACAATACATGTAGCTCAACGGTATTGGCATAATCATACCCAAACGCTTCGTGGAACAGCAGAAATTATATTTAACTGATTTTTTACTAACCGACTTACTATCAGATATCTTCAGCTATCTACGTATGATTAACACCACGGCCTTAATTTCTTCACTATTTAACATTGTGTGGGCCCAAGATGTGACTTAACCTACTGCAGCAGCTATCATGAATGCACCATTGACTTACTTTTGTCCTCCTTTGTGCTCCAAATCTTTCTCCACTACCATGTAGGTGTTGATTCACGGATGGCTTTCTTTGCTGGCCATCACATTTATAACTGTTACAGAAATCATCCATGGTTTCTTGGATGATTTCTGCAGTGACTGAGTTGATTGCATAGGCACTTCCCATACTTGGTACAGTATAACGGGTGAAGCATAGCTGAAGACAAAGTGGAAAGGCTCATTACTTGATAGTCAAGGGTATGTTCAGATGCAAAATTAGTGCTATAATACATCTGGTGCCGTTGTATGTTTTGATGAGCTCCATTTTGTTTCAAAAAAGTAAACAAACGAGCACGAGTAATTTTAAATTCAAGTTAAGAAAAATACATTTAATCCTACTTTTAGTCATGGCTATAATACTAATCTGATTGGCTAAAATAGTGTGATATGTTTGACTTGACAACTAGTGTTGCCATAGTGATACATGCTGCATAGCAACATTATGGTTACTTAGCAGTGGTTGCTAGGTATCCGTTGCTAAGGTAAATGTCACTTTGGGACCATAGCAATGGTTGCTAAGTGTGATCAGTGGTTATTTTTGAATTCCTGTTGCTTAGTAACAGTTTCTATGGTTGTCAGATTAATTTGTAATAGGATGGATGGCTGTGGTATTTGAGATTAATAGTTCTCGCATTGTAAACAGGAAGGAAATAGTGCTCGGCTTCGCCTCACACTATTTTACTCCTTCCTGTTTACAATGCTCGCACTAATAATCCTGAATACCGCAACCATCCATCCTATTACATATATTAATACATACAATGTATATCTTGTACAATATTTCTCTAATGTAGATGACTGGAAATCAATTTTTGGTGATCCTACAAAGTTTGGTCTGGGAGCCTTCTCTATTTTCTTTGATGTGATCTTTATGTTCCAACACTATGTGTTGTACAGAAAGAACAGCCCCAAGAGTGCTGGCTATGAACCTATCGGAGATCCAAAGGAAGAAAAGAAGAAACATCTGTTGACATTCAAGGCAGACCCAAGTTCTGATTCTAACTGATATTAGCATTGCCAATACAAACACCACCAAACCTTTAGGTATTAATTTTTACACATACATAATTATGTAACTCTTACTTTATTTTTATTCTAATATCTTTTTAACTTTTCAATGGGTGGTATGTAGTCAGCATAAAGTACTTTGCATTCCTGGCCCTACTGCTGAATGTCTACCTCCATTGTCATACAATATTGACCAGAAACCAACCTTGCAATACTTTCATGGTGCCTTGACTACTGAATGACTGACCAATGCCACCAGACAAGTGTAATCAATAGGCCAAGGGCTCAATTTTTCTGTGTTTGATGTTGCTTCAGCCAGGCAGGCCACAGTACATACAATACAGTTTACCTTTGTGCTCCTTTTCCTTTTGCTAATTACACAAGGTGTCGAATCATGAGTACCACACCAATGGCTTTGTATTTGTTGAATTGTCCATAATTTTCAAACCATGCCCCCAACAGTCAAGTTGGTTTAGGCTAATTTCCTGTATAATTTTCCATGTGTAAAACTGTGCAACAGGTACAACATAGTGCAATACAGTAGGACCTCTATTATCTGAACACCTGTGTGCCAGTTAAATATCATAAAAGTGTTCAGATAAGTGAATTTGTTTGGGTAAATGAAGCTCATTCATTTGTATACAGAGTTCTGTTCAACTACTCTAATAGAACGTTCACTTAATGACGAAATACTCTAATAGAGCAGTCACTTATACTGTTTGGATAATTGAGGGTTTGAATAATTGAGGTCCTACTGTAGTAACTGCATTGCTTGTTATTAATTGGTATAGGGCCATTAATTTGTCTGGTGTCATTCTTTCCTTTAATGTGGTGTTGTAAGAATGGCACCAGATGTGTGAGCCTATATAGTTCACGACATAACGTGCGTCTCTCTAAGTAATAAGCTGTTTCTCTTGGTTTTCAACTGTGCTCTGCTTGTTACACACTCCTACACATGCATGAAACTAGTCTAATGCTTACTTTGACTGTTAGTGACATGGTACAAAAACTACAGGCAATTTCCATTTTATTCTTACGTGATAGCTAACATAGATATTATATCTATGTAGCTAGCTACATGAAGTGATTGATATAGTACCGTGAATCGACACCTTGTGCTGTCTGAAAGAAATGGGACACAAAGGAAGTCTATGATGCATGCATTGTACATACTGCAGTATACCAAAATACATTTGTTGTGCTGAAGCAGTGTAAAAAATCAAAGCTGTTATTGAGTTACACTTGTCTAAAGGCATCAGGCAGCAACATAGTCAGTCAGTAGAAACTACCACTAAATAAAAAAAAAATTCCATGGTAATTTATTGGAAGCATTTTGAATGACACTGAAAACACTTTTGGGCTTGATTATACTTGACCAATACTGCCAAGACACTGAAGGAATTGTGAAGCTAGATTCTAGTTTTTGTGAGAAGGTGCACACCTCCATGATGCAGTACAGTACAGTACTGTATGATTTGGTGAGTTTGTTAAAGTTTTCACTGTGTTCTACATTATTTCCTGCTTGGGTACAGCAAAATCCATGAACAGATTTGACGTTACTTATCCTTGCTGTCACCATCTCCATGTTTTTATAACTACCACAAAAGAAGTTTCTTGGTTTGAACTTCAAAACCATTTATTATTAGATCATTACACTATCTATCTGTATCACACGGAACACATTACCTATTGCAATGTGATTTGGCTAAATTATTTAATTTAGTTTCCCATCCCTGAATATCTAGCTAAAAGCAGACTAAGCAAGTTGCATTCTAAGTCATGTGAGCTACTGACATCTAGTTAATAACCACACTAACAAACCTGACTGCCTGCATTGTTATTTTGAGAATTGTTGGATGAAAAACAATAGTTAAGCCTTTCGTGTAGCTAACATCAACTGAAACCTGTCTAATTAGATCACTGTATCACAATATTAATGTAACATCCATACATTCACTACATGCTATGATATAAATGTAATTACATCATACAATGCCGGTGTGTAATAGGCCCATGTAATACTGTTACATATGTACTGCCAGTGTATGTATTTGGTAGTACACACAATTCTTTAGTATACACACTATATGGCTGATTACACACTGAAGCCTGAGTGTCCATTCCAGTCACCCAAAAGTCAAACTTCCTGACCTCATAAAACACAGGTGGCTGTATTAGGCAGGTCACTATTTATATAAATGAGATTTCTACACTGCATAGACAGTTTCTGTGCACGAATGCTTGTGTTTTAGAGCTATACTACTATACTGGTGTTGGTAGTACATTACAAGTATCGGTACTGATATTACAAGATTTGTATCGGTAAATTATGAGGTGTATATATCACCAATATTTGATGTATTAGTACTGTATCTGTACATGTGCTATTGTAAGCATAGGCGGTGGAAAAAGGAGAACCATGGCCTCCCAACCACTTATATTGGACAGTACTTGTGAGATACTCTAATAGAGCAGTCTATCATGCTAATTAAATAGTCACCTTTTAAAATATTTGCAAAATCATCTAAAATCAGACTCTCTCAGAGATGCTAAAAATAAAATTTTTCCTGGGGACGCCCCGTAAATAACATTCACATCGCTTCAAATTCTATACTGTGTAACTTTCATTGTTGAAGTTGGCTGGACTACCCTACTCTTAGGCCTGCTCCACGGTGGGGAAACTGGTGTGTTTGGAGTGCATGAGTTTGAAACCCAGATTAGTCCACTTTTTTTTCTTCACTGGAGGTTTTTGGTACCATTTTTTTTGTAGTTTCCATTTTGTACAGTTGATTTGTACTGACAAAATCAGATCGGTTTCTTATCAAAACACTTTGTAAACAGTCATTGGTACAGTATTGGATTGTTCGAAAGCATATTCATTTAACCATATGTATAACAGTTGTATTTCAAAATAATGAATATCGGTTATATTTTTGAAGTTTCAGCTGTATCCATAATATCAGTTCATCAGAAAACTTATATTGGTACTAGATAATCAATATTGGATATGTAAAAATGTGGTATCAGTACAATCCTATTATATTTGTTGTATGCAACTATGTGTGCATACATTACATTGTCTTTGTTTCACAATAATGTTCACACTATTTTATGTTGCACACTAGTCAGTTACATTCATATGCATTTTAATATAACACAGGACACACAAAAGGAGACACACTCACATGCATATAACTGAGCGCAATACATGAATTGTTTGCATAGCAAGTTCTGTCTCAGGAAATACTAAACCCTGCTGTTATGTATTTCAGGCTCTTGTTGATTTTGTTCAGGCTTTTGGACTACAACAAAAGCATGCCCAGTTGTATCATTATATATATTCCTTCCTGACAATGCTTTGTCTTTACTCTCTACAGTACGCACCACGAAACCAGCTTTTTTAGCAGCATTTTCGATGTTCTCAAGACGAAGATATATGCATGGAAATTTGGCCTCCTTGATTAGGTACCAACTGCATCCAAGGCTGCAGAGCAACAGCAGAAAGCCTTTTGGATTTAGCATATCAAAAAGCACCTTCATGACATGTTCAAAATCAGTCATCGTTGGTAAGGTAGTCTCCAAAGAGAAATTTGCACATATAATGTCCACAGGTTTTGACATATTTGGAACTATCGGCTCATTTCTTACATCACAAGTAAGCGGATCCTTTAAAATTCTACGCAGCTGTGATTCACGTTTAGCAACAGCATCAAGACTAACCTGACCCTCTAAAGTGCTCACAACATGTCTGAAATAAGGTGACCAATTGTAGGCATCAGGGTCAGCATTCTTCCACATCAGAACTTCATTGCAACATGACTCCACATAATCCGTGTGGTATATCTCAGCCACGTATGGAGCTGCACTGATTAAGGCATAAATACAGGGACCTCCCCCAATCTCCAACAGAATTGTGTTAGTGTTGTCCCACTCTTTGTTAAAAGTCTGGTAGAACTTGTGGTAGCAAAGAATGTCCCAGGATGACATGATCTTAGTCTGGTCTTCTTCAAATAATGTGGTAGGGTATCGTTCGATCAGATACCTCCGAGCATCAAAACCTTTATAGAGCTCCATTCTGTTGGATGATCAAACAATAATATCGTTGACGTAATAACAATGAGGTAGCTATGGTTATTGCAGTGATGTGTGTACCAATGATTGATTAATTAATAGCCATGCAAGGTCTTAAGGTCGCTCAGTACAGTTTCTGTATGGCTACAACATGAAATTCACAAGGCCCAAAACACCACAAAGTAACAAAAATCTATGAACAGGAACACTATAGCTAGTACTCATGATCAGAGATGCATGTAGTGCGAGATCTAATTTTAGCCCTTGAGAGTGAACTATTCTTTTGCACTTGGCTCAATGCCTGTTAGATGCTGTATCTACCATTGTACAGGAGTTACTTGCCATATGCTAGCTAGTTCTATACACATTGCACAAAGATTTATATGGCTTTTAAAACAATTTACCATTATCAGGTGGAGTCGAGTATAACTAATTAACTTAATTTGTATTCATCCTTGCCATGCCTTTTATTTTGGCTTTGATTGATTGTAGTTACACGTGACTGAGGAATTGTTTATTGTATTGTATTTTTAACAGTTCATATATGATGTGGATGGATGGACTCAAAAAATAATAAAGCTTCCTCACAATGTAGCTTATTTACTACTGCTTGCCCAATCAAAATTTGAGTGATATGTGATAACATATAACGTATATAATAAAATGACATTCCCTAACATACGTGTATAGATAATGTTTAAGCAGTATACTATAATGTGTCATAATTAGATATTATGTTTTGTTTTATTATTACTGGGCAGGCAGCTCAGCTGATGTGCCCAGGAAAAAAATTACACAAAGATATGCATGCAGGTGTTAGCTGGCTACAATGGTTTGATTGATGAGTCTATAACAATGTTAGTAATTTATCAGTAAATAAGTTCAGATCATCATGCTTGATAATTATATTGCTGTATAGGTAAGTGATTCCATTCTTTAATTGTTTTTGAGTAGAAGCTCTGTTGATATATGCTACAGTGGACGAATATTATTGGAGTGTAAGTGGTGATATTGTCTGGTGTGTCTTAATTGTTTGGGGGAGATAATAGTGTGGGATTTCAAGTGCATAGTCACGGTCTAGGATTTTAAAATAATAATGTTTATAGTCTTGATATCGTACGTCTTTTTAAAAGTGTATCCCAACCTAAGTGTTTAAACATAGTTGTAACAGAGTTAGCTATATCGTCCATAAGGCCAGGCAAACTTGTCTACTTGTTTCTTATCCACAAAAATTTGGATTTCCATGCGGGCAGAGGTCATTTTCATTATTAAAGAAAATACTCCAAATCAAGCTGTCTGTTACTATAAAGGTTAGCTAAAGACTATTAAGAACTATAGTACTTAAGTTTTACCATTGTTTCTGAGGTGCAAGTGACATTTGCTGTGCTGTAAGCCAGCCTATTTCTTAGCATCAAAATATGTGCATGTGCATTTGAAATTATATATTATGTAAAGGCGGTGGGGTAAAACGGGATGTGGGCGGGGATGAGAAACAATTTTAATTGATCAAGTTTAATCAAGCACCCATCTTGCAGCTCTACATCATAGCTATATATCTTGTGAGCTGTGCATTCAGACCCAGGTGGTCGGTGAATTGTACGTACTAGCAGTTGAGCAATATCTAACTATGCCAGCTAGCCTACGGGTGTCTGGCAACCAACGATGAGTTTTGGTCAAGTCATACTGTTTTTTTGGCAGTGGATACTGAACTGAAAGTTGGTTCAATAAGCCCTACTGGCTATTGATCCGACTGTAAAACTTAGACAAAAAGGGGTCACTAAACAGAAAACAACATAAAAAATACCCCACAACACTCAGCTGGGACTCGAACCCTGGACTACTAGAGCTTTAGACAAGTGTGCTAGCCACTGTATTACCACTGCTATAGCTACCCACTTCCTCTTACTATCTTATAAATGTTACTCGAGTGGTAGTCTTAGTATATAGTAAGAACATAGAAGAAAGAAACCAAGCTGAACCTGACCCTAACCCTAATGCTAATATTACTCTTTGCGGCCCCTGAAGTCGAATGCTCGGGGAAACTATAGCTACTAGACGCGTTCCCTAAAGTAAAATGCTCGGGGCAACTACTCCTTTTTTTAATTTTAGCTATATACGTCTTCTGGATAGCAGATGCTGCATTCTTTCTCTTTGGGTAGCTGACATCTAAACTGCATTAGGGGACAAACCACAAGTATAGGCTAGGTATGTATGCATGTAGCTATAGTAGGGTCTGCAATCCGAAAAAATCACCTTTTACAAATCGATCCCCTACCATTGTGGGATGCTCATAGTAGCATACCATTGCTAGATCCACCATGAAACCAGAAGCATGATTGTTGTCTTCACAGAAATATAGATTTTTATATTTCACGAGATGTAAAATTTATTTTTAAAATTTCATGCTCCACACAATGACCAGATGAAACTTGCTACTTAAGCTATATAGCTAGATCTTATCTAGAGTTGTTGTAGTTACAAAGTGTATACAGCAATAAGCAAATGATTTGTTTGATTCCCAGCACAAGGCTGCTTTCTTTCAAAAATCACAAAACGAAGCACAATTCTCAAATTCAAGCTGCCCTACCAGCCAAGACAAGTAAAGCCAATTATTCTTTACAGTATCTTGATAAGGTTGGGTGCATGGTCTATCTATGCCGTTAACCTGGAAAGGATCTGAGACTTCTCACCATCTGGGTGACGAGTGTCAAAATTTTCGTGCTTCACTGATTTCACTGGATCCTCTCAATGATGCTGAAGTCCCTTCCAGCACTTCTGATGCCGCACCGATCATCTAATTTTGTTTAGAATGATGATAAAATATGGACCAAAATGTTTGGCAGTAGTAATTGTTGTTTCTGTGATTTCATATGATGTAGTATTCCAACAAGTTCGCCAGGAGCCCTATCTAGCTAGCTCGATTTGAAAATCAGTTTATTTTTGAATATTTTGTAACATGACGGTGCTGTAAGGTGATCTAGAAAGATTTGAAGCCACTGTGGAGCATGAGAGATGAGGTCAGTTTTGGCATGGTAATTATATTCTAATACTGTAGCCAGTGGAATGTTGGTCATTTTGTTGTGGAAAGTACCTAGATGGTGAGAAATCTCAGATCCTTTCCAGACTTACAGCATAGACAGATTATGCACCCAACCTTATCACAATACTGCAGAATATTTGACTTTTTTTGTCTTGGCTGGTGTAGGGTAGCTTGAATTTGAAAGTTTGTGTTTCATTTTGTAATTTTTAAAAGAAAGCAGTCCTGTGCCATGAATGTAGCAAATCATTTGCTTACTGCTGTGTGTATTTTTTAACTACAACAACTCTAGATAAGATCTGGCTTAGTGGCAAGTTTCATCTGGTCCTTTGTGTAGATCACAAAATTTAAAAAATAAACTTGATTTTGCATCTCGAGATACTGTTTTTGTGAAGACAACGCCGGATCGTGCATCCGGTTTCATGGTGGATCTAGCAATGGTATACTACAATAAACATCCCACATTGGTAGGGCATGTAGGGGATTGATTTGTAAAAGTTGATTTTTTCCCGCCTACCACCCCCAGCACAAAAGGCATGCGTGCTGGACGCAACTGATACAAAAATAATGGGGACAATTAAAAGTCCCTAGGGCCACCAGGGCCGCCCACAGGGGGGTGGGGGGGGGGGGGCAACTGGGGCATTTTGCCCCGGGCCCCAGCCTGAAAGGGGCCCCAGGAGGCCCCATGAAGGGCACCCTGAATACCTGTTTAAAAGATCGATATACTCTAATAGAGCAGTCAGCTCTAAATATTCTAATAGAGCAGTCACAGTATTCTTCAGAGGAGCAGTGTAGCAAGCTTACAGATAAGGAGATGTGGTTGGTGATGGGTAGTTATTATTGTCAGCAGGTTTGCGACCTTTTTTTTTTTTTTTTTTTGGTCTTCACCTTACAACTTGGGTGAAGTGCCCCACTTTAACTCTTTGCCCTGGGCCCCTTACAAGGCCCAGTTCCGGGGAAGCATCAGATGATCTGTAAGAGATGGAACGGCTCCCCCGGATGCACATAGTTGCATGATTTCTCGGTTTGCGGACCCGAGCTATATAGTCAGCGGTTTTAAAATTATCTAGTTGACCAGTTTTAGCTAGAATGTATGTGATATGTATACTTGCATACAAGCAACTCACCTTGTCCAGTTTCAGCCAAGACAGATATTTCTGCTGCATGCAATGACTGAACTGGTATAGCTAGTGGGATCCGAGATAGTGAACAAACTTCTCAGTTAACCAGGACTGCAACTTAAGCACTCTTATAGTCTAGTTATAGCTGCAAGACACTGAGCTAGCTATATATGCTGCCACCAAAGTTCCTGTAACTAGCTAGCTATCCGTCAAAACTAATCGCGATTCTATTTTTTTCTTTTGTGTCAGTGCCGTAGTAATCACGTGACATCACAAAGATTAATGAAAAGTTGAGAAAGCGATCCAAAGTCCAGCAAGTGAACTCCTGACTCGTCTCGAACGTCATAAGGTTAGTAGCTAGTAACGCAAGAGAACTTTATAGTATTCGAGATTATTTAGCATGACGTGCTGTGTAAGTGAAGTCAGGCGGGGATGATCATATACTGATAAATTGTATATAGCTATACGGCGACACATTATGTGCGACAAGGCATATATAATTATAAATGATGCAAGGTTGTAAGTTTACGTTAGTCCGGCTTTGCATTGTAAGCGTTTCAACAAATTCATGCAACTCAGTGCTGTAATTGATCGCCACTGATTCAATTCCTTGTAGCTAATGCAATTAATTTGTAGCTAGTACTAATTGGTGGTTTGGGCAAGGAGGCTACTATTTTCTACAACCGTTTGGCAGATCTTTTATCACAGAAGCACAATACGTCTTACAACCAGACACTCTCCTGGATGCGCTGTACTTTATCATTTTCCCCATTACGTTCCGCTCAGTGTACTGGCCATTCGTGGGAGCAGAAAGCTACAGTCAACCGAGCTCCCCGCAGTCTCCTCTGAGCTGCGCTTAGTGGAGAGCCGTATTCTTACTGATTAGAACAATTGTTTTTTTTTTGTTTGTTTGTTTTTGCATAGATAATAGACACCCCTACCGGTGTCTATTATCTATGGTTTTTGTTTTATGTGTTGTTAAAGCGTGATATATGAATTATGGCTAAGTTCCGGCTTTGCATTGTAAGCGCGTTTCAGCAAATTCATGCAACTCAGTAGTGCCGTAATTGGTCGCATTCAATTCCTTGTAATGCAATTAATTTATAGTTAGTATTAACAAGAGTCCCCTCTCTTATTATGGACTCTTGGTATTAATTAGCTAAGTAATTGCCTGCAAAATAAGCTTCAAAAATATTATTGTTATTTCATTGAGAGTATAGACGAATAGGTATATTGAAATAGCATAGATACTAATAGTATCTATGGGAATAGCTACGTACTTGTTAGTACTATTGCTTGTCTGTCAATATGCAGTCTAATGGATATAGTGGTTTGATATTCATGCACTTGTATGGTCAACCTAGCTAAAGCCAGCTAATTTTTGAAGTGGGCAGCAATGTCATTAAAGCCCCACTCACAGCACACAATATGGCTTGACTATTTTCTAAAGCTACCACATGTGTAGTTCTCACCAATCAACGACCCTTTCTCAACAATCAGAAGGCACCCAAAATCTGGGGGTTTTGCCAGAACAAAATTGCTATACTGTGTTAACACCAGACCCTTTTCCTTCCCTACCCAATACAAAAGAAAAAGTGGTTTGGCTGCGTGAGACTAGTGTTACGCTGCATTGAGAATGTTGTTTTAATTTGGTACTAAAGAAGGCCACTCTGCAAACCGAGAACTTGACAATATAATTGTATGACTGCATGGCCAGCTGTATAGTGCATGCATATTTTTTCTGTGAGCAGTATGGATAACACAGTAATTTCCTTGGCTGTTGCAAGCCATCCAGCCACAAAAGGGGAAATTATCATAGCTGGGCACATTACGAAGAATACTATATGTGTGCATGAGCTGATATATATTACGTACATTAATTTGTAAGTGCTCTTTTCTCTTGATATTCTGAAGTAGTGAGACAGTGGAAGGAAAGTTAGAAAAATTTTGAGAGAACAATAGATAGTTCTACCCCTCATTGCATATGCATGTTACTGTTCATACTTAAGTAACTATTACAACCATTTACTTTGACTAATTGAATTTTTACAGCAATTCCAACATGGATGTTATGGAACAGTGCTACAACGATTCCCGGTCATATCTAATCAGTCGATATCCTACTACAATCTTTGAAGTAGATCAAACAAGTGTTATGACACCATGGAATGTACTCTGCTATCACAAATTTTACCAGCAGTTCCATACAGAGTGGAATTCCTCTACTGCCATTCTCCTGGATATTGGGGGAGGCCCCTGTATTTATCCCCATATCAGTGCTGCCCCATATGTGGCTGAGATATACCACACAGATTATGTTAAATCTTGTCGTGACGAAGTTTTGATGTGGAAGAACAATGATCCAAATGCTTATGACTGGTCTGCCTACTTCAAGCAGGTTGTGAATACCCTAGAAGGCCAGAGTGATCCAAAAGTGGTGGACGAACGCAAGGAGAGGCTGCGTAACGTTTTGAAAGATGTCCTCCCGTGTGATGTCAAAGCTGATATCATAGTTCCAGCCATTTCAGTTAATGTGAATATTATTACTTGTAATTTTTGTTTGGAATGCACTGTTGGCTCGCTTGAAAATTTTGTAGTTGCTTTAGGAAAGATTCATGACATGCTTCTGCCACAGGGCTTCCTAGTGATGTGTCTTAGTTTAGGGTGTTCTTGGTACATGCTTAATGAGACCAAGTACTTGACTGGGTTTGCTCTGTCTGTTGAAAGTTCCAAGGCATCATTAGAAAAGGCAGGCTTTGTTGTACGTTTCATTGAATGCAAAGAGAAGCCAGTTGCAGGAAGGAATATCAACAATGATACAACAGGCCAAGCTTTTGTAGTGGCACAAAGGTCTTAACTTTGAACATTTATAGTGTGTGTTAGCAAAGGACTATTTGTGAATATGTGTGTGACTTTTTATGTCCTTATTTATTACAACACTTTAGTAGGATACACATACTGCTATGATGGTCAACAAAAGTGATTTTGAACATTTAGCACATACATGCAAGTGTTTAGCAGAAGTACACCAGGAGTATAGTTGTACTGGCTAAATATTTGCTATACAACTTTGTGGCAAAGTTATGTAATGGACTGGACTTATTATACAGGTAGCTAACCTGATTTGACAATTACTATGTTGTAGCTGGGTGCTATCAAATTTTCAAGGTAACAGTTAACCTGACATCTGAATCATAAACTTTGACGTCAACAACCTATCAAATAGGTCTGTAGTTCTAAGCTGTGTTTTCAGAGTACAAAAAGCATGCACCACACCGTTGTAGTGAAACGTATGCAAACACAGGACAATCAAATAGAATTCTTTTCGTGAATTCATGCTGCATATTTTTATACACGTATTGTCACCGACATATACCACTGCATTAATGTGTACACAACATTAACATGTCGCCTGCACTATATAGTAATATCAAACCTTCATCAGTAGGTGGAATTTAGTTTTTCAAAGATTGGAATAGATGGTATATTGGTATTGAAATCCACTTTAGAAATGTTCTTGAAGGCATCAGTTTCTCTAAAATGTCTGCTCCCATATGCTGGCCTATTAAAAGGTAATGAAGAATTGACGCCTGGCTGGCTTGAATAGAATTGCTTTGAAAATGGTAAAAACTTGTTATCGTGAATTCTTTGTCTCCATTCTTTTGCCTTGATCTCGGCCCTGGCAATTTCAACAGATTCATATGAAGTAGTAACACGGAGAGTTGGCTGTAAAGGCTTAAACTTTTGTCGTATAACTTCCTCTGGTTTCTTAAAAGGACCTTGTACTTTTGTTGGTATTGGCGGGAGTATATTGTATGATGACTGACCATTACTTGTCCCATTTGCAGTAGCAGCTAATACCAATGCTGGTGATATACAGCTCTCGCCTAATGCTATCAGTCTTTGTGGATCTTTGGTGCTCACACTGGTGGCACTGGAATAGATTTCTCCATCGTGTAGACATTGGATAGCGTTAATCTTTTTATGATGCTGTTTTCTTTTCAGGGCTTGAACATCAATTCTTAAACGACCCATTGCAGTCTCCAGTGGATGAGGGGAAGCTGTATGTAGTGGCTTAAATACTCCGGCCATTGATTCTGTGCTCATCATGTAATGCTTCTGACAAGCTTCTCTTTCAAAATTAAGTTTTGCAAGTTTTTGCATCCTAGCCTTTTCCTCTTCTCTAGTTTGTTCTTCATATGTTTTAAGCTGTCCCAAGATAGCCTCATTTTTAAGAGCCAATCCTTCCAGGTATGCCTTTAGTGCGTAGTAATTGTGAACGTATTTCCTTACATAGTGTCCCCTCCAGAATCTCTGAATGCAAGCTGCATTTTTGTGATAAAAATCCACTCGCATTTTCCCCAAACATTCTTTAACTGTTACTCTGTACACTTTTCTTGCCAAATATCCTCTGAAGTTCTTCTGAATGGTTACAGCCGCATTGTTCAGTATTCTGTAATACGCTCTGACACGCAAGCCTCTGAACCAAGCCTGGATTTTTACTGCCGAGTCATATTCTAACTTTCTTCTTTCTGCCGCCTCTCTACAAACTTCAAACACTGTGTCAACAATTTTCTGCCGCTTGGTCCAGTTTCTGACAAACTCCGCCATTGTTTGGTCTCCAAGGGAACGAAATAATTTAAATTTACGGAGGTGTGCAGTACCGTTAAGTGAGTTTCCACGTGGCTACTTGACTCTAATACATTCGTACAGGAGTTTCTTCAGTTCTTGTATTTTCTGGTGCCCCGTGAGCTTTAGGTAGGTTCTAAACGTTTGATTTGGTGAGATGTGTATTCGTAATATTTGATGTATCGTTTTTTCAGGTTGTTACAGGTTGTTAATCTCCTTAGGCAAGTGTTAAAGTAAAACCCTTCGCAAAATCTAGTAATTAAAAGCCTAGGTCGATCGTGGGGCCTAGGTAATGCTTAGGGTGCTAAAAGTTTCATTCCCTAAGGCATTTTGTAGATGAACAGTCCGTTTCATCTTGCCAATGAATTTTAACACTACAGAACTACTGCTGTTTTTGCATTACAGCCCGTGGTGTGTGTCTTTTAGCTGATTATGCTGCTATGATGACTATATAAAGATGACAGCATCCTGTATTACCCTGCCGTCTGGTTACAAGGTACTGATATTTCTTATATTTGAAGCACGTTGCTGTATTTTTTAGGAAATATTTTTGTTAAGATAGTATTTGGTGGTACAGGATTCACATATCACTTTTTGATGTGGGCTTTCAAATTCATGAGTTTTTTTTGTAGTATACCTGACAGCTGACATGCAAAACCCTGTATCTAGGTAATGAGAATTATGTTGATCATATACTTGCATTTTTTGATATATATATATAGTGGAACCCCTTTATGCCATTGGGGGGATTCCTTTGCAAAGAAGCAGAGGAGGTTGGTCCCCTATGACGTACCACTACATATGATTACCCAATAAAACATGGCACCTGAAACATGCGTTGTTCTTATGAAGTCATTTGTCACAATCACGAGAAGTATGCATAATGTAGTGTTTTGGTTATAAAAACCACACAAAGTGTTGGGCAGCTGAAAGAAGGACTCTGGAAACCATAATATATCGATATCATTCCTCGTATTAGAATACTTTATATCGATACTGAGGTGTCGGGGTTGAATGGGTTGAACTTTTGTTTGAGATCACGAGATGTTTGATGATGTGTGACCAACCTAGGTGTCCTTATAGTTGAGGGGGTGTACAAGTTTCTAATATCTGTTGATTTGGGACCTAGATGGATGTCCTTTATAAAGAGGTTGTCCAGTATTCAGGGGTGTTAAAAAGGGTTCCACTGTAAATGTTAATGTTTAATCAGGTGTTGGAGGATTGCATGACTCTGCAAGCTTTTTTTTTTTTGAAGACTTTGTAGTGGTGTTCCAATTGATTGTATACAATGGACAAGTTAAGGACACAATAGAAAATACCTCCATAAAGATTTTAAAATTTTTGGTCCCAACAGATCTGACTCTCAGACTAACATTTCTATCTGTGAAAGAAAAAAAAACCTCTGTTTTTTTACAGCAAACATAGGCTTAAAATTCCAAAATATCCTTTATATGTTCCCCCTTGTAAATTCTTCCTCCCCCTTGTAATTTTCTTCCCTCTTGACAAAATCAGTAAACAGTGCCTGCCCAGTAATTATACAACCAAGTACTAAAGATAATAAGAAATGCGGTTAAAATTATGTAATAATAAATAAATAATGAATAAATAAATAATTAATAAATAATGTTTGGGAAAACTGCAAGGCCTAAGGCTTCGCATTCACCGGGAAGAATCTATGTTGAACGAAGAGACAATCGTATAATGGGTGGGTGTTTTCATGGAGGTGATAGAAACGGTATGAAAATTCTATTTAACGTCGATCAAAACAGCTAGCATATGACGCCCACTAAATCAACCAGGCAGATTCAAACAGTAATGTAGATGAACAAACTACTGATTACTTGTTTTTGAAAGTGTTGCCAGTGGACAAGACTGATTAAGCCAGGCATCACACCCATACCAGATGGCAAGGAGAAGATTAGCAACCACTGTGACCTAAAATTAAAATACATACACCAATGCGACAAACCCCTGGTGAGGCTACACACAACAAGGTGGTTGAAAGTACGATCAACGTGTGATCCCAAATCAAGCCAATATGTAACAATAGTGACAGATATAACACAATAGCACTATCGTAATTAGAGGCCACCAGTGTATAGCTCTCTCCTGTATGTTTTGTATACATATATACTGTGTACACATCACTGTGCCATTGCCACACCACTGATGTACCTGCACTTAGCAACATTACTCTAGTATTATATGTAGCAATACATTATTGGCAATGGAAATTATTCAGCTACAGCTGTATGGTGAAGGATGATGCATACAAAACGTAAACCCTCAACTTTTTTTACATTGTAAGTGTGAGAAGCCTCTGAAGATGACTCAATCAAGAAATGAGGCTATGCACGACAAGGTGGTGAAGGCCAGCACAGTCAGCATATAAATAGCAAAAAGTTGAGGGTTTACGTTTTGTATGCATCATCCTTCACCACACAGCTGTAGCTGAATAATTTCCATTGCCAATAATGTATTGCTACATACAATGCTACAGTAATGTTGCTAAGTGCAGGTACATCAGTGGTGTGGCAATGGCACAGTGATGTGTACACAGTGTATATGTATACAAAACATACAGGAGAGAGCTATACACTGGTGGCCTCTAATTACGGTAGTGCTATTGTGTTATATCTGTCACTATTGTTACATATTGGCTTGATTTGGGATCACATGTTGATCGTACTTTCAACCACCTTGTCGTGTGTAGCCTCACCAGGGGTTTGTCGCATTGGTGTATGTACTTGGTTGTATGTGATCCGGTCCTAACAATAATAATAATAATAGTAAATAGAGAGGCTCAATTTGTCAGGTGCTTTACTACACCACTGAATTTAACGAAAGAAAAGTTTAAAGTTAGCAACTACATAGCTGTAGCAGACTAAAAACATTGCATTTATGAGTCACATGACCTGTGTAATAAATTTATTAGAAATAAAATGAAATCTGTCCACCAACATTGGTTTTTTGTATTTTGAATAGAGGTTGATGAGAAACTTAATTATTAGTTTTTCATCCCCACCTGCATTGCTATTTCTCTTACGGCATCAAGTCATAGTGCTGCCATCGCTGAAGAATGCAATTGTTTTGCTAAACTACTTCTGTTCTAATCCAATTTTGTTTTCACTGCAGTACGACTCAAATGTTTCACTTAAATACTTTGCAGTGTTACAACCGGCAATCTTCTCTTTACCAATGTCACCAATATTTTATTATTATTATTATTATTATTACTAGGACCGCGTCACATACAACCAAGTACATACACCAACGTGAAGCTATTAGGTGGTGAATGCATTATCCCCAAATCAACTCAATATGTCACAGTAGTGACAGATATAACACAATAGTGGCATCGTAACTAATGGCCACCAGTAGCTATGTGCCAGTACATCATTGGTGTGGTATAAATGGCACAGTGATGTGTACAAAGTATATGTATACAAAACATACAGGAGAGAACTATACATTATTGCAGTATTGTATGCAGCAATACATTATAGGCAACATCACCATGCAGATAAAAATTATTAGCCAATATACAGCAATGCATATCAACATCAACTAGAGCTAAGTAAGGTTCATCAGTGATGTAGCAATGGCACAGTGATGGGTGACACACTATAGTTATGCATACACAACTTGCAGGAGATAGCTACACAATGCTGTAGGCGTATGCAAGCCAGATGAACCAGATAAAGGAAGACAGCCAAGCAACTAGAGCCTAGTAGCTACGCCAGGTGAAGGCAAAAAAGATTAAGCACGTATTGAATTGCCTGACACCAACACAAAGAAAGTTCGCCATGCCAGCTGCACAAGACAAAATTGTTCACTTGTATTTTATATGTAACTGTAAGCTTATTGTAAAGAGCTTTAGTGGCATATGTCAGTTTAATGTTTTCTTGTATTGTTTATTTACGTGAATGAATCCACTGGCAGCTGGCATGGAGACTTGAGATGTTACAAACATAAAAACTTACTTGTAATCTTCTTGTTTACCAAGTGGCTTCTGGCTCTCCTGCACGGGCATCACTAATCTTCTTCGCGCAATATGTAAGTAATTAAGCAAGGGTGTGGTACTGGGCGTTATATAGAATTACACGTATGGTCAAGTCATCAGCACAAACAGGAGCGACGATTATACGTTTGTGCCTTCATTCATAGGCGAATCTATCCCCGGTTAGTTCATGTCTCTAGGCCTCGTAGTTTTCTCAAACATTAATTATTAATTATTTATTTATTTATTTATTTATGACGTAATTTTAACCGCGTTTCGTATTATTCTTAGTACTTGGTTATATAATTAGTACTTTATTTGTGATGTGTGCATTTGTACTGTTTCATTCTGTCAATCATATCACTAAAGCCAACACATTGATTACAGTGGAATTCCCTCTCAGGACCATGCTGTAGCGTCCTTATTATGGAGTTGTTCAGATCTGAGGGTTTAAGGTAATACAAATGGACCATGGACTAGTTTCCTGATTATCAATGAGCCCACATTTCAGAGTGTCCTTTTTTCTGGGTGGAGGAGGAAGCCACTGTAATTTTTGTAATCATGTTGGTCATTTTCACTCAGGTGGCACTGGTTCCAAGCTTGTTAGGTGCTGTAGACAGGCTGAGGAAAGCTGTAAAGGTTGATGGTGTTGTGTTGGTGGAGGGAGAGGCAGGGTGTGGTAAGAGCACTGTGATCCACACTATGGCTGCATTACAAGAGGATGACAATAAACCTTGTGTTGTGACATTGTATTTGGGGGAGCACACTGATGCTAAGGTGTGTGCGTGCGTGTGTGTGTGTGTGTGTGTGTGTGTGTGTGTGTGTGAGTGAGTGAGTGTGTGTGTGTGTGAGTGTGTGTGTGGGCTTGTGTGTGAGTGTGTGTGTGGGCGCATGCGCACGCTCGCATTTTCGTAGTGTATATCATATACTGTGCATCGCACACTGTAATGAGCACACATGTGTACAAATTATTGATAACTCTAGTACATTTCTTGCTTACAGATGTTGGTTGGTACTTACCAATGTACTGGTGTACCGGGAGAGTTTGAGTGGAGACCAGGAGTCCTTACTAGGGTGAGTAAATAGGTGAATATATTGTTCTTTCTGTAAGCTGTTATAATGAAAAAAATGTAGTTACTTCACGACATTATTCTGGCCCCACACAGTGGACATCTCTCCATGACTTGGTTCATTTTTTGCTGCAATAAAGGTGTTTCTTTTTCAAGCCAGACCTGTTGGTACCAAAATTTTTTCCTTATAATGGATGTTTGTCAAGGAGATTTTACACATGTAGTACACCAATAATAGAACCCACCCTAACCAATATTATTATAGTGGTACATATTTGGTTGTATTGCACATAAACCAATATCCTTTATGTGTGTATTGTGTTGTGTAAACTAATAGTGAAACAATTCATTTAGCCACAATGTGCACACCAAAGCAATTGTGATATATACAATAAATATTGTGATAGACAATCACAGGAAATGTTTCAAGTGATTGTCTTACTGTGTGTTGGTCACCACAAAGGTCAGTTTTGATATGTAAGTACATTATTATACACTAATGGGTTTATAATGGTTCTGGGTTTATGGATGCTGAAAATATTCTAAAAGCAATACCAGTAGACACCTTGATTGATTTTCAGGGCTGTTTTGTTGTTTATAACTTTCTATCTCACAAGGGACCTGCAGGAAAACAGCATGATTTTTAAACTTTGTGGAGTATAGTAAAAAATCCCAGTCCAGGTGGTGACTTGATTCCTTGCTGTCTGGCCAGTGGTTAAGGAGGAGCAATGTATCCTGGGATAGTTGTCCATAGTCCCACTATATTTAGTCTCCTGAAGTCATGGCCTCTCTCTAACAGGGACACTTTAACCCTTTATTATCGAATGGCTAATATATTGCCATAACGAGTGCCCTTTATAAACGGAGCCATAACTCCTTTTTCCTAGGGGCTACGAAGCTGAAATTGCTACCAAACTGCTCAGAAGGACCGGGCGTTTTTAATGAAGTTTACCGTTCGGCGATAGGAAGAAGCATGGGCAAGTTATGGCACTTGGCAATATAAAATAGCGTATACAAAACAATAATACCTGTTTAAAACTCCATGTTCGCCTTCTCCCTGCTACTAGGAGGCTTTAGTTGGAGTTACTCCATTCCCCACGTGATAAGGATTCTAAAAATAAATAGTGTGATGTCATCGCGTTGATTAGTAAGATGGCGGCGCCCATCTTTCAATGCCATGGCGATACGGAGAAGATACGCTTTCTTCGCTTCATAGCGCGTGAGTTGTGTGTGTGATCTGTAAGTATTCTAGCTGTGTTGGTAGAAGAGAGAGTTGGCTATCAAACGGTATATAGCTTGATGGGTTAATTAATGGGTGGGGTCCACTCGTATCGCCCACATTTCACACAAGCCATAAAAGTTTTCACACTTGCGGTTTTATAAAAAAAACTTCGGTAATAAAGGGTTAAAAATGTCCAGAATAGGGTGCATGTTGTACACCCATGAATCAGTCCGTAGTAGTAGCAGGAAATACCTACATTTACCCTCAAGAATTGATTCCTACATGCAATCATTCTTCCCTAGAGCAATTAGACTATGGAATCACCTACCTGATCACCTCGTGGAAACTGATAATGTCGTTACTTTTAAATCTTTACTATTATAGTTACGTGTAATTTATTAAGTTTATTAACGTTTAGTTTGTTAACTAATCAGGCACATTATACTCGTGATTGAGGTTTGTACATTATACAATAATAATAATAATAATAATAATAATAATAATCAGGATGCAGCTCTAATGTAGGCACTAGCTGTAAAATGTCCATACAAGTATGTTTCTTTAAACACAAGCACATGATGTGTTATTTTGCTGCTAATCTGACTAGTGTACTGTAGTTGTGTTTTATTGGTAGTGATGAGTGTTCCTTTCAGCCTCTGGGACCTGATAACCTTTGGTTTGTTCTTAGTCATTGTGTCATGTTTAGTATTACCTAACTCTTGGTATTACAGTGGTAGAGAAATGATTCAAATGACTTAAACTTGCCGCTAGTTGACAAAACTGCTGGGATTTAAATTTTCAGTAAAAAAAGAAAAAAACTCTTTACCACGATGTACTGTCATGTTGTGAGCAGTGGCGTAGCCAAACCCCGGGCAAGCCAGGGCATTGTTCTGGCGTCAGACTACTTTGCCCCACCATCAGCCACCCAGAGCAATTAGACGTGGGCTAGCTGCTACTCCATTAGATAGCATAACTTACATAATGCTAACTGTGTTTTTTTGCCAATGTTTTTTGTCGATGGACAGGGATGGGGTTATCCAAGGGATTTTTCTTATGAGTAACTCAATTGTGTACAAAGGAGGCATTAAACAGAAGCGAGATCGTGTGATTGCAAAAACCGCGCAGCATTGTGACAAGGAGTGAAGGACAAGGATTGGCATTAACTCTTCCAGTATACAGTGGGATGGACAATTAATATTTGGATTAATTTGTGTAGCTATCAGTGTGGTCAAAACTTGGGTAAGAGAATAGAGGCAAGGTAGCTAGCCTTGATATTTGTGGCACTAACCTAGCCCCGCCTGCCATAGATACTGCTTAGTGATAGTTCAAATGGTATGGAGTCAGCTTTTTTGTTCTAGGCTGACAACTCTAGTGGCACTGGCAGGGTATAGTCATCACATGATACAACACTAAAAGCATCTTGTGCTTTAATTCAGGTTTCTTCCTAGTCTGGCGTTAAGACACAGAGATGTATGTAAGGAATAAGAAGGCCAATAGCTAGCCAGCGTTCACTTGAGTAAGGTTACAGTACATTAGTCATCTTGCATACAGTAGTGTAGGTATAGTGTTTGTAGTGATGTATACACATTTTAAAAAATGCTGTACTGATGTCCATATGAAGATGGGAGTGTGTGTGTGTGTGTGTGTGTGTGTGTCTGTGTGTCTGTGTGTCTGTGTGTGTGTGTGTCTGTGTGTGTCTGTGTGTGTGTGTGTCTGTGTGTGTGTGTGTCTGTGTGTGTGTGTGTGTCTGTGTCTGTGTCTGTGTGTGTGTGTCTGTGTGTGTGTGTTGTAGGGTGTATGGTTGAATGGCTTTCCTGCCCAGTGCCCAGGCATGGTGAAAGTCTGGTTATGCCATTGGTTGTGAGTAACTCTGCTAATTATCAGTAAATCAGTCCAATTCATGTATGCTGTTTTGTGGAATATGGTAGAGTATATTGTGGACATTGTAATATTTGTCGATAGGCTGTACTTGAAGGCTGGTGGTTGGTGTTGGAGGATCTTGACCAAGCGACAGCTGATGTGGTGAGTAATATGTACACATGTTTGTAAATGGATACTGTATGTAGTACTTGTACTAACGTATTCAGTACATCTGGTGATACTAACACCCTTTTCATATGGCCATCCAAAAGTTGGTTCAACCCAGTTTCTGTTCACAAGCAATCATTACATGATGGTATTCGTTGAGTGATAACTGTCTTCTAAGCACTTTATGTATTCATCAAAAACCGCAACTCGCTTTTGCAGCCATAAACTGAGTTCGACCCAAGTCAACTTGACTGCTTTGTAGGGTTGAACTCACTTGGTTATGACTTTGAGGTTCAACCCTGGGTTCAACCTGGTTGAATGTGGATCCGCATTAACCTGGGTTGAATGTGGATTCAACCTGGTTTAAAGTGACCATATGAAAGGGGTATAAGGTTAGTTAGTTACCTATGGTGAAACTGAAACCTCATCAATAGGGTCACCAACAGGACCAACAAATATAGTAATGACCTCTGTAGTCAGATGGTATGCATGTGTTACCAAGTACATTTAGTTACCAAGTACATTTAGTTACCAAGTACATTTAGTTACCAAGTACATTTAGTTACCAAGCACGTTTAGTGACGCATGTGTGTCACATGTGATGTACACATGATCCAGTATCATGCAGTATGTAAAGACCACGTGTTGACTCTCTTATTACAGAATTAGTCCCATTTCCATGTGAACACATACATGTACAATTACAACATGCTTACTCATGTAGGAGTCTACTAAGTGCTTGTATGATATTTTGATTATAGTCTTTTTTTGCCTTTGCTGTGTTTGAAATCTGGTTACTATAAAGAGGTGGTCTTTTGAATAGGTGTCTGTTGAATGAGGTTTCACGGTGACCTGATTAGATCCGTTATACTTTCTACTGTTATATCAATATTCTTAGGTTTCCCTCCTGCTACCACTTGTTAAACATTGTCATCTGTTACTACCTGGCTATACCCAACCACTGTGTGCAGCAAACGCTTTTAAACTGATCTGTACAAAACGGTATGCGTGATTTAGTTAGTGACTGTATGTGGTTCAAGAGCCTGTGTTTGCTAGGCCATCTGGTGTGCTATCTTTGAAGACTAATTTGCTTGAGGTACTGGAGGACCACATGTGTGTGGTGTGCATTAATCCCATCCCTGCCAGTGACTTTGAACAAGTTAGTGAAAATGATTCTGAAGTGTTTCTGTGCTGTACACACGTATGAGTCTTTTAAAATATTATTGTAGATAATTTCTTTACTCCATCCTGACCTGTCCTCTCTGGCTGATAAACTACTCTACACATTTCACTCTGTTGATGTGGACTACAGGTAAGTAGGTGTGATCATGTGATCTGTTGTATGTGGAGTCATGTTAGTTCATTTCTTTGTCCAACATTTTCTTCTGTTTTTGAAGCTTAAACCTGCACCTAATTCTGGGCATGCTCTCTACAGTTTGTTGAACAATGTTTTTACATGTAATGTGACATCTTGTGGCCTCAATAACGTAGTGATTGTTATACTAGAGAATTTTCCATTATTATCATTAGTAACTGTTCTAGACATTCTATACTATGAACATGTAATATGTTACAGGCTGTGTCTTAAGTTGTGTGGGAGGATTGTGTCATACGTGAGTGATGGCCGGACAACTTCACGTGAAGAAATCTTACTGGAGGTATTAGTGTGTACTTGTGGTCATCATAATATGGTGTTTCTTCTTTTTAGTGTTTGGATTGCTTGCTGGGTTATAAGGCACAGGGTGACTTAAAACTGAAACTATGTCACACCATCAATGACCACCTCATTCACTTATCCAAGGAGAAGGTGTGTATTGGTGTTATGGGAACAATTTATAAAAGTGTGATACACGTATGTGTGTGTTTTATTGCATTTTGCCTAGCCAGTCTGCAAGTGTCATATATATCTGTTTTGGGCTACTGGCCATTTGTAGGACTATGCTGTCGTTGTACTCTGTACTATGGGCAAAGTGTGTGTGTGTGTGTGTGTGTGTGTGTGTGTGTGCGTGTGGGTGCGTGTGTGTGTGTGTGCATATGCATGTAGTGTACCACTTCCGTACCTCACTTCAAAGGAAAGAGAAGATGTATAAATGCCATATAGCACTAATAGCAGTACCCGGGGATGCATTAACAATGAAACAGGTGGTATATCAAAACTAATCCTAGGAGTAGTATGTTTAATATTTACTTGTTCTCTTCTCTGCTTTATCCACTTTATGGGATTGCATGATTGTGAGTTTTAGTTTTGTAAATAATATAAAGAGACAGTTCATTGTTCTTGGATGAAGAAGGTCACAGGCTAGTTAATATTGCTGTTTTGATTGAAAATGGACACCCGGCATGATGTCATAGATAGCACAGGGCTTGGTGCTTAATGGACTTTACCATTAGCATTGTGAACATACTCATGAGTGTAGTAAGTACTTGAAATGTCATTATGAATTTGCATCTCAGCTTTCTGTACTTAATTGTGCACCTCACAATTGAAGCTTTCTGCGTACTTGTGTCGATGCGCCTCAGTAACATCCCATTGTTATTCTTAGGAAGGCTATCCATGGCTGAAATTTGTATGGCCCAATATGAATACACTTGTGAAGCATGCTTACAGTGTCCCACAATTGAGCTGAGTCACCCAAGTGGAGTGCATCAGTTCACTTGTGATTTGCATGCACACAATCACTCTGGCCGGTGGGCTAAGTGGTTGCACATATATATCAGGGAAAATGACTTGTGCCTATGTTACAGCTGTTACCTATTTTACAACTGTTATATATATACTCATGTAACACATTCACACCTCAGATCAAAGGAGCTGCCCGGGCTACATTTTGTATGTAGCCCAGCTAGCCGGGTTACATATGAAATGTAGACCGGGCTACAACTGGGCAGTGATTATATAGACGTTGATGCCGAAATCGATTGTGGGGATCGATTAATACTTACGTGATTAGGATGTATAACTTGGATTTCGCTATGAAAACCACTCATACGGAGAGTGTTTTGTTATCCTCACCATCCTATGAGTTGAAAAACGTTGGGCTAAGGTGAGAACTAGCTGCTGTAGCTTATTCACTGATGGTTTCTACACGTTTTCAAATATGGACATGCCCCCATCACGAAGCTACCACTCTGCACGGAGTAGCCACTCTACAAGCAAGCTTACCTATCTAGGCCTTTAGTAAACTCCTTCATTATTCCATAAACGATTCAATAGCACTGATTAAAACATTAAACTCGCGTAACGAAAATTCTCGGTGATATCTCTAGGATATGTCCGTTTATCATAACTGAATGTAACCAGAACATACTAGCTGCTGACCCATAATCGAAAATTTTAGGTATGCATATATAATATATCCAGTGGCTGCACTCATATTGGCTTGGGTGATTGATCGCTCTGTACAGGCTATCAGCCTAATAAGTGTTACATATTAGCTGTAACAGGGGGCATTTGGGCTTTTACCTGATATGTATGCCCTCGGGCAGTTGGGCATACATATCAGGCAAAGCCCTCATGCCTGTGTTACAACTACATGTGTACAAGTGACATATTTAGCATAGTATAGCTAGGGTATAGAAATATCATGATGACTGTTCTATTAGAGTATTTTGTCAGCAAAATGTGTGTATATTATGTTCTATTAGAGAAGTTGCATGAATCGACGTATCAGAGATGTTTGTGGTATATGTAATGAATGTGGGCTATAAACCATTACATGTTTTGATAGACTTCCCCATTGTATAGTGTATGTCTGACTAGTGTTCATTATTATTGGCCAGACAGTTGTCCATGGTTAACTGCCTTGGTCTGAAGTTTTTTCTGAGTCCTATAGTTCCAATGTCTAGATTTAAACTACTATATTCACTTTAGGACCCCTATAATAGGATAGTAAGTAATATATATGCACACCCCATGTAATATGTGATCGTCTCAGCAAAAACCTAACTTGTTCGCACAATTAAAAAAACAAATTTTATTCACTCAGCATTATTAGCAGTGTTCAAGGAATGGATCACCAAAGTTTCAGCCTTCTGTGGTGTGTAGTTTTGAAATTATAGCACTAGACAGTAGGAAGAGTAAGACAATCGATTTGTACAGCAACTATACTGAAAATAAACTACAGGCGCTTACATTCGCAGTCATAACTTCCATTTGGATTAGTTTACAATGTTGCAATTTGGCTTAAAATGTTCACCATGGATCAGCACATCAGCCAAGGTATTGTGTTAGCCCTGTAGACACTTGCGCATATGGATATGAAAGTGGTTTGGTAGAAGAAACGATGACGATCTTGTTTACGTTTACCGTATCGTAAACAAACGCACATGACACGCATACCGTTGAAGCTACAGAAACGAAACAAAGATTTTCGAACTCTCCATGAGTAGGCGAATAAGATGCTATATAAGTTTAATCGATTTGAGTCTTCCTTCTTCGAGTACTGGCCCGATAAAAACTTGAGTATTTTTCTTTGTAGCATGCGTAATTTTACGAATTATTTTTAAATTTCGTTTTTCTCAATACGCATATATGCTTGTGCGAACAAGTCGGGTTTTTGCTGAGACGGTCACATATATGTATTACACTATTTTAATAGGTGGAATATCTTAACACTCTGTACAAACCAGCTGTACAGTTGTCATTTGGGTCAGCTGTTTCTATTGGTAGAGCATACCTGCCCAGCATCACCAGTGACAAGTGAGTCATGTGTAGTATATAGATGTGTTGTATAATAGTTAGATGAATCAAAATTCCACAATTTTGTATAGTGACGTACTTACTTCACAAATACACTGACTAATCCTAATTCTTTTCTTACTGAATTCACAATCTATCATTGGAATTAGAGAAAACACCAGTTAGTCCCTCATAGCTAATGTACAATGCTATTAAGTGATAGAGTACTGCAATACTTGTACAATATGTATTGGTGTGTATTTTGTCTACAGTGTGGAGAGGCCTCAGTTTGCTCACACTAGACAATCACTTGTGTTACTGGAGAGTGTCAGTAGATGTGTACAACAACAAGAGCCTGTGTTGTTGGTGGGGGAAACTGGAGTGGGCAAGACTGCGTTAGTTAGTTATCTGGCTTCTATTACTGGTGTGTGTGTGTGTTGGCAGTATGTGTGCGTGTGCGCGCGTGTGTGTGTTGGCAGTGCGTGTGCGTATGCGTGTGTGTGTGTGTGTTGGCAGTGTGTGTGTGTGTGCGTGTGTGTGTGTGTGTGTGTGTGTTGGTAGTGTGTATGATATTCTCTACATGTGTATTTGTGTTTGTAGCTTGTATGTAGTGTATACTTGTAATACTGTACTACTATCACTTATTGTGACACATTGTAGGTCACAAACTGATTGTGGTCAACATGAGCCAGCAAAGTGATAGTACTGACTTGCTTGGAGGGTGAGTTATGTACGTACTGTATGTATGTATGTTTACCGGATGAGTACAGTCCACCGAAATTGGGAAGACGACTGTTCTATTAGAATATTGAGAGTGCTTCAACAGAGCTCTGTATATAAATGTATGGGCATCAGTTATCCAAACAATTCACTTACCCGAACACTTTTACCATTGTCTGAGACACACTGGGGTTTACCAGTAATCTGTGTTTCTATTTTGATCTGTTCATTCCAGCATGTTTTGATTCCAGCATGCCAAAGATTTGTTTATATGACTCACATGATAAAATAAATGGGTGTAGAAATGTGTAATTCCATGTTTCATGAATAGCAGATCATTTACAGTAGTAATTAACGTACAGTAATAGACAGGTGAAGAATTCATATATGTGATGAAAATAAAACAAAAATAGTAAAGAAAAGATGCCCCCTGTGAGGATTGAACTCACGACCTTCAGATTATGAGACTGACGCACTACCTACTGTGCCAAGGAGGCATCTGATTGTTGCAAGCACTTTGTATGTTATTTTGCCTTCATCATGTCATGTGCAACCATCATTGTGCCATCATTCCATCCATGTGTTGTGTGTTTGCTGTTATCTTAACAATGTGTTTAATGGTGATACTTTTAGATTTAAACCAGTTGAGATGTCTACTCTGGTGTTTCCTGTTAAAGAAAGGTTCGAGGGATTGTTTAGGAAGACATTTTCAGCTAAGAAAAACCAGGAGTTTCTTATACACCTGCAGGTACTAGTAGTGTAAGCCTATGTTGATGTAAAACAAAACTGCTGGATGTACAATAAAAATGGTGTCACACTTCTTTAATGAACTGGTTGTACAAGGGTGTCATATTGCATGTTTTTGCTAAAACTTGGTTAAATGGTAAAGTACTACCGCCATATGCTTGTAGTTTAGCTGGTTGTGATGTGATGCCCTGCTAATAGCTGTCTTGAATCTATTTGGAAACCGGAGTAGTATGCTTTATGTACGTAGTAGAGTGTGTTTATAAATGTGTGCTCCGTATAATCATGAAAGTATTGGGAATGCAGTGTAAACTGTGTCAATATAACTCTGTAGGAGGTGTATGCTAAACATCAGTGGAAGGCGTTCTTCAAAATTGTTATCCAGTTAACTAAGAGTGGCTTGAAGAAGTGCCAGAAGAAATCAGGTACAGCTGTAGTGACAGTGCCACACATGCCACACACACGTGCACATAGATATGGCGGAATTCCAGCCTTCAGACATTTATTTATTTTGGCTTATGTCATGTAATGTACTTTCAGTTACTCACATGATCAACAAGTGGGAGGGGCTGCTTGAAGACGCAGTTAAGATGCAGAGGCAGCTAATGAGAAACACTACAGTGGTGTTTGCATTCATTGAAGTGAGCAATATACAGTTGTATTATTACAGTTATAAGATATTTGTTTGGCCTGGTTAATTGACAGATTAGACCTCTTAACTATAGATTATTAATACATACATTTGGAACCAATCGATGCTGATTACAAATCAAGTTGTCCTGATTTTCCAGTTTTTAATTGTACTAAAATTTATTTCTGAGTATCCACATTAACAGGAGCTTCTGTAATAGCTTATGTGATTGTATTACTCCATTTTGTGTAGGGTGCGTTAGTTGAGGCAGTCCATCAAGGGTGGTGGATATTACTGGATGAGGTGAACTTGGCCACACCAGATACTCTACAGTGTTTGAGTAGTCTATTGGAGGGACAACAAGGATCTGTGCTTTTACCAGAGAGAGGGTAAGAATGGGTACCTGATGTGGACTAAATGATTCATTTAACATAGGACTCTGTATTCTAGGTACTAGCAGTTTATGTCTAGTTGTATTGTAAAGAATACACCAGTATTGTATTTGTGAGTTCTACTCTCTCATCATTGAAGCAATGTATGAAAATTGCCTAAGTACTGACTGTGCCTACGTACTGACTGTGCCTACGTACTGACTGTGCCTACGTACTGACTGTTCTATTAGAGTGTTTTGTGTGTTAACAGTGTGTGTTCTATTAGAGTGGGTAAACAGAGTTCCCTGTATAAATCAGTTCATTCCTAATAAAGCATCAACAGTTTGGTCATTGAAATGGTATAGATGTTTAGGTAGGGCATAGGTAAGGTGAATTTGATTGTTCTATTAGAGGCAGATATTATATTTTCTCCATAATTTCATCCACACATTACTATTGACTTTTCAGTTATTCCGGGAACACCAAGTGGTCCCCAGGATTTTGTATAACTTGTGATTCCACTGTACTAATATGTTTGCTGTGTTTGTGTTTTTATTTTTGTGTACTTATTGTTACAGTGATTACAAGCCTGTTGCTCGACATGATGAGTTCAGGTTGTTTGCTTGTATGAATCCGGCCACTGACGTGGGAAAGAAGACCCTACCATACTCCATTAGAAATAGGTATAACATGTCACCATGAGTGCATAATACACACTGCTGATGTGCTAGCACATGTACATAGATTGTGATCATATCTTGTGTAATAGAAACTATTTTAGACTTAGGATACTTTTAGACTTAGGATACTTGTATTTTATGTGTGTGTCTCAGTACTGACAAGAAGCTATGTAGTACAGGTTGTGACTTGTATGATCTCCACTGGCTAATGATAAATTGTAAAATTTATTTGTTACTGTTCAGGGGGCTGTTCTTACACCTTATTATAACATTTAGTATTATTTTTAAACCAGGCACGTGCCCCCCGGTTTACTGAAATTGTTTTCTGAAAAGTGTGTGTGTGTGTTTTGTATGTTTGTATTAGTGCTGCACACCAGTGTGCAATTAACCAGTTAACCAGTGTTGTCTAGGTCAGCCAATAACTGGTGAAGAAACTTTTAAACCAGTTATTGCCCCCACCCCCCCCCCCCCCCCCCCCCACTTGGTAAACCATAAATTACCCCTGCTGACAAGTGTTAACTTCATAACATAACCTCAAAGCATGTGTAAATATGTGATTGTAACAACTGTTATTGCAAGACAGGATGTTGATGGTCACTTTGGTACCACCCTAAACTTTCCAGCAGGCTTGTTGAGTACACATTATGTCTGCCAATATACACACAATCCATTAACTGGTTATTGCCAATTATTGGTAGGCAATTAACCAGTGACAAAAAAAAATTGTAGGTGCACAGCACTAGTTTGTATGTTTGTTTGTATATTTGTTTGTCTTTTCACACCCATGTGAGCAAATGATTTGTTCACTAAAAACAGCCTTTACGTGATAAATAAAGGCCATATAGAGCCTGTATTAAACTTCTGGGTAAGTAAGCTTTGGTTTAAGATG
The DNA here is from genome assembly GCF_963678975.1 of Dysidea avara. Lineage (NCBI taxonomy): Eukaryota > Metazoa > Porifera > Demospongiae > Dictyoceratida > Dysideidae > Dysidea > Dysidea avara. The sequence goes on from NC_089276.1 coordinate 10,110,667, forward strand.
GTTAATACGTGCCGGTTTGAAATACGGGTGAAACGAGTTTATAAGGACACGGTGAAGGCCTTACCCAAATGGCTCTACAGACGTCAAACAGCTGAAAAACAACACAGCTGGCTTCCTAGGCTACCAGGTATAACGAATTCCTTCAAGTTGAAAGGGGGCGTGCTTGTACATACACGAATGAAAATGAAGAGCAGCTTTGAGGCTTTTGCCTGGAGAATTTGCGTAAGAAAATACCATAGACGAACTATAAAACAGTTAAGAAGATACTTCTGTGCATTATGGGTTAAAGCATTTGTTTGAGGTACGCCTCCTTAGCAACGTAATTACAGAATTCCAAAATATTTCATCAATTATGAAGTAGTAACAAAGCAAAACCCAATATAAATTAGTTTAGTACATACACTGTTAATTAATTCCAGTTAGGTTGGTTTGCTGCATACCGCCTGGTTTTTAGAAGTAGCAAAACATCAACTTGTTTTGAATGTGTTGTTGTGTTGTACGTACATAGTTATACACCATTGTATAATGTACCTTACAGATTTACAGAGTTGTATGTTAATGAGTTGAGCTCCAATGAAGACTTAACAGTGTTGGTACACTCTTACCTCACTAGTGTACAAGTATCTGATGAGATTGTACAAGGAATAATAAGGTGTGAACTAATTGCTGTGTATTAATTGGGAGAATGTTGTGTGTTGTATCACTGTTCTAAATTGTGTACAAATTACTCTAATAGAACACACACGTACACACATGCACGCACACTTCTCAAATGCCCCACTTGCCTTGGCCATGATAATTGTGATCGTCTCAGCTAAAACCTGACTTGTTAGCGCAAGCATGCATATTATAATTCGTAAAATTATGCATGCTACAAAGAAAAATACGCAAGTTTTGATCGGGCCAGTACTCAAAGAAGAAAGACTCAAATCGATTAAATCTTATAAATCTTTGTTTCGTTTCTGTATAGCTGCAACGGTATGCGTGTCACCGTGTGTTTGTTTACAATGCGCTAAACGTAAATAAGATTATCATTTCTTTAACCAAACTGCCTTCATATCCATACACGCAAGTGACTACAGGGCTAACACTATACCTTGACTGATGTACTAATCCATGGTGAACGTTTTAAGCCAAATTGCAACATTGTGGACTAATCCAAATGGAAGTTATGGCTGCAAATGTAAGTGAAGTGCCTGTGGTTTATTTTTAGTATAGTCACTGTACAAATCGATTATCTTGCTCTTCCTACTGTCTAGTGCTATAATTCCAAAACTACATACCACAGAAGGCTGAAACTTTGGTGGTCCATTCCTTGGACACTGCAGATAATGTTGAGAAATTCTAAAGCTGTGCAAACAAGTCAGATTTTTGCTGAGACAGTCACAATTATTGTGTGCACATTATTTTCTACAGATTTTACAAAGCTGCTAAAGCTCTGGCGGAGAACAAACTCAGTGATGGTACCGGAAGGAAACCACTTTACAGGTATACATGCTTCTTGGAGTAGCTGAATAAAGTGTATGGCCATCAAATTAAGAAGTGCTGCATGTTTCTTTTGGGATTCTATTTGTTTACAGTGATGAAAGAGTTTTTTTTGTACTAGGATACGTTGTATAGTCATTGTCCTGCACTTTCATGTTGTTGCATAATTGTCTTGTGCAAAGTATAGTACTGGTTTCTCTTCCTTTAGCATGAGGACGTTGTGCAGATCATTGCAGTACGTGGCCAAAAATCCTTGTGGAAATGTGCAGAGGTCTTTGTATGAGGTATGAGGATGTGAAATATTACTGTTTAGAAAAACTTTTGTATATGTTTTTTATTGTATATACATCATGGAAAATATCATGATATGTGACCCAGTCTGAGAAAACCGGTCTTATCGCCGATGTCAGCAGATTCGATTTTTCACCTAGGACACAAAGTTACATGAATAAACTATCTAATTCCACAATCAAAATCAGCTAATTACAGGCTGCTTTTCCCAAGCCTAGTGGTGATCCGTGTGTGCGGTGTGGGGCCTTAATGGAGCTCTGGTCAGCCTGGGGATGACTGTATGTGGCTGTACAGCTCTGTGGTGTTGAATAAAGACCTCTGCTGTGAATTTCCTTTCATTTTAGCCAATTTTGAGACCTCAATGGCCCAAAACTTGGCTTAATTCGTCCCTATGCCTTCCTTTTCAATTTTTGAACACCATCTTGCCCGCCTTCCAGACCCCCCCGCCTCCTACCCCTTTTGCAGCTTGCCTGATACAGTCAACCTTGGTTTAAAAACTATCTAAAATGGCGGGAAACTTAGTTGTTGGCTACTTGCACAGTGGATGCTCTGGAAGGTAATGAATTGGTGTAAAACGTGTGGAAATTTGGGACACATAACTTCAACCATTGGAAAGCTGCAACACACTAAATACTTAAAACCGGTGTTCCTCGATACTTTTAAATAGGCGATAAGACTGGTTTTCCCAGACTGGGTCACATATCAGAAAATATATATGGTCACCTCGCCTGATGTTTCAAGTTATAGTTGTAACACACCCACGAGCGGCTGAGGTTAGAGTTGTTTACAAATCAGATACAAACCTCGTGGGTATGTTCTTACTGATTTGTGGTATGGGGCGTGCACAGATCAAAGGTGTCCATTTGTAACATGGAAGGAACAAAAAAGCAAGGCTAATAATATTGGCAACTGCTAAACGCTATATGCAAGGAACGATTTTACTCACCGATTACCGCCTTGATGGTTAGTTAATTCATTGTTAGCTAGTTTATTTATTGGTAGCACTTTTCCCATGCGCGAGTGCAAGGTGTGCATCGATGCCAATCACTCCAGCCATTGTACTGCTTCTGCATCATTTAGACCGGTGTAGCTGAAGTGTCTGATATTCACTGTTGAGTGGTGCAGTACTATAGTGGTCTTGGTTAGCTTAATTTATTGGTGAACGAGCTGTGGTGTACAAATAGCTACAGACTCAGCTCAGCGGTTGTACTGCTTCCCTTCATTCAGAAGAGTGCAGTGTTGTGGTTAGAGCAATTCATCTCCTTGATGTATTAGCCAAATTCATTGTGACTTCCTGTGCTGGTTTGGTGTTTGGTTTGTGTTTGAAGTCTTTGAACTAATTAGTGGCCAGACTGTGTGGCCAAAAGGAGATACTTAGTCATGTTAAAATTATTTGTAAACTGGTTTACAATCACTGGCGGCAGCCTTTGATCTACCCACGCACCATACTACATTTGAAATTGTATGAGTGACTGACTGTTATATTAGAGTAGTTGACTGTTCTATTAGAGTATCCTGATTTTTCATTGTAAGAATCTACAACGTCATTTTTCAGTGGCACCACTTAAAGTGATCAATATTAGACTACATTAATATCACTAATATTTTAGGGCAGAAAAACTGTTAATTGTTAGTGCTAAAATGATCCCACAATGTGTGATTGTGTTGTCAAATGTGGTTGAGTCTTATTCCTTAGAATACTTGATATATCAGTCTGAGTCATATACTTTAGAACTATTTTGTATGCAGAGGTGTCTGGATGTAAAGTGGTATCTAATCCAAAACAGCCAAGCTGTAAAAAAAGTGTGCGGCCCTCAGAAAGGCTATGGTGAAAAAAGATGTGAAATCCAAGGTGGCGGCCAAGAAATGGCTGTGATGGTAGGTTAATGGTAAAAATTTTAATAATGACAATTCAGGTAAATTTTGTGAAGCGGCACAAAAATTCACCTGAATTGTCGTTATTAAAATTTTTACCATTAACCTACCATCACAGCCATTTCTTGGCCGCCACCTTGGATTTCACATCTTTTTTCACCATAGCCTTTCTGAAGGCCGCACACTTTTTTTACAGCTTGGCTGTTTTGGATTAGATTTCATTTCTTTTTGTATTTGTATACCCCAAAGCCGGCCCATAGGCCAGCTTTGGGACTTTTTTAACCTATTTTTTTTCTTTACTACAGGAAGAAGAAAAGATGAAGTAGATGTACTTTAAATATTTTATCAGTAAATGTACAAATTATATAAATAATACATATGTGACTGGATTTGCGAAAAGAGGCCTTCCACACACAATTTGCTAACTTTGACAATTGATAACTTCAGATTGGAAACAGCTATTGCCTTGAAATTTTGGCAGTGGTGATTTCTTTGCAGCTGCAGTCTCTAGATGATGGTTTCTTTGTAGCTGAACTCTCTACAAGGTAATTTCTTCTAGCTGATCTCTCTACAGGCAGATTTGTTTGTAGCTGAACTATCTACAAGGTAACTTCTTCTAGCTGATCTCTCTACAGGGTGATTTGTTCGTTGTTGAATTCTGTACAGGTGATTTGTTTGCAGCTGAGCTCTTTACAAGATGGTTTCTTTGTAGCTGAACTCTCTACAAAGTAACTTCTTCTAACTGATCTTTCTACAGGGTGATTTGTTTGTAGCTGAACTATCTACAGGGTAATTTCTTCTAGCTGATCTCTCTACAGGGTGATTTGTTTGTAGCTGAATTCTGTACAGGTGATTTGTTTGCAGCTGAGCTCTAAACAGAATGGTTTCTTTGTAGCTGAACTCTCTACAAGGTAACTTTTCTAGCTGATGTCTCTACAAGGTGACTAGTTTGTAGCTGAACTCTCTACATGGTGGTTTCTTTGTAACTGAACTTTCTACAAGGTGACTTCTTCTAGCTGATCTTTCAATAGGGTGATTTGTTTGTAGCTTCACTCTCTACAAGGTAACTTCTTCTAGCTGATCTCTCTACAGGCAGATTTGTTTGTTGCTGAACTATCTACAAGGTAACTTCTTCTAGCTGATCTCTCTACAGGGTGATCTGTTCGTTGTTGAATTCTGTACAGGTGATTTGTTTGCAGCTGAGCTCTTTACAAAATGGTTTCTTTGTAGCTGAACTCTCTACAAAGTAACTTCTTCTAACTGATCTTTCTACAGGGTGATTTGTTTGTAGCTGAACTATCTACAGGGTAATTTCTTCTAGCTGATTTCTCTACAGGGTGATTTGTTTGTAGCTGAATTCTGTACAGGTGATTTGTTTGCAGCTGAGCTCTAAACAGAATGGTTTCTTTGTAGCTGAACTCTCTACAAGGTAACTTTTCTAGCTGATGTCTCTACAAGGTGACTAGTTTGTAGCTGAACTCTCTACATGGTGGTTTCTTTGTAACTGAACTTTCTACAAGGTGACTTCTTCTAGCTGATCTTTCAATAGGGTGATTTGTTTGTAGCTTCACTCTCTACAAGGTAACTTCTTCTAGCTGATCTCTCTACAGGGGATTTGTTTGTAGCTAAACTCTCTACAGGTGATTTGTTTGAAGCTGAACTTTCTAAATGATGGTTTGTTTGTAGCTGAACTCTCTACAAGTTAACTTCTTCTAGCTGATCTCTCTACAGGGTGATTTGTTTGTAGCTGAATTCTGTACAGGTGATTTGTTTGCAGTTGAGCTCTTTACAGAATGGTTTCTTTGTAGTTGAACTCTCTAAAAGGTAACTTCTTCTAACTGATCTTTCTACAGGGCAATTTGTTTGTGGCAGAATTTTATAAAGGGTGATTTTTTTGCAGCTGAACTCTCTACATGGTGGTTTCTTTGTAGCTGAACTCTCTACAAGGTATATAACTTCTTCTAGCTGATGTCTCTACAAGGTCACTAGTTTGTAGCTGAGCTCTCTACATGGTGGTTTTTTTTGTAACTGAACTCTCTACAAGGTGACCCCTTCTAGCTGATCTTTCTACAGGGTGATTTGTTTGAAGCTGAACTCTCTACAAGGTAACTTCTTCTAGCTGATCTCTCTACAGGGAGATTTGTTTGTAGCTGAACTCTCTACATGATGGTTTCTTTGTAGCTGAACTCTCTACAAGGTAACTTCTTCTAGCTAATCTCTCTACAGGGAGATTTGTTTGTAGCTGATCTTTCTACAGGGTGATTTGTTTGAAGCTGAACTCTCTACAAGGTAACTTCTTCTAGCTGATCTCTCTACAGGGAGATTTGTTTGTAGCTGAACTCTCTACATGATGGTTTCTTTGTAGCTGAACTATCAACAAGGTAACTTCTTCTAGCTGATCTCTCTACAGGGTGATTTGTTTGTAGCTGAATTCTGTACAGGTGATTTGTTTGCAGCTGAGCTCTTTACAGAATGGTTTCTATGTAGCTGAACTCTTTACAAGGTAACTTCTTCTAGCTGATGTCTCTACAGGGTCACTAGTTTGTAAATGAATTCTCTACATGGTGGTTTCTTTGTAACTGAACTCTCTACGAGGTAACTTCTTCTAGCTGATCTTTCTATAGGGTGACTTGTTTGTAAATGAATTCTCTACATGGTGGTTTCTTTGTAGCTGAACTCTCTACATTGTGGTTTCTTTGTAGCTGAACTCTACAAGGTGATTTCTTCTAGCTGAATTATCTCTTTCTATAGTTGCATGAATTCCCTACAAGGTAACTTCTTCTAGCTGATCTCTCTACAGGGTGAATTGTTTGTGGCTGATCTCTCTACAGGGTGACTTGTTTGTAGCTGATCTCTATACAGGTTACTTGTTTCTAGCTGATCTTTTGAATTCTCTTCGGGTGACTGCTCTATTAGGATGACTGCTCTATTAGAGTATCTCGATCTCGCACTTGCTACACTAAGTTGGATTTCGTGTTATAACTCCGTGGTTTTAAGTCTGATTCTTCTACACCATTGAAGAGCCTTTCTAAGATGATAACTCCATCTGTACAGCGATTTTCAAAGCATTACCCCAAGCGATTTACCTGGTAGGCGTGGCAAGCAGTCGTTTTTTATTAGCTAATCTTGATTGCGTAATTGTTACACACTGTTGGTTTTTTCATTGTATCTTCCTGGTTTTTAGCTTGATTTCTTTCAAACCACAAAAGGTTTGAGGTTCAATAGTTAACCTATTCACCCACCGATTTTCAGCTTCTTCCCATACGCGGTTTACCCTGTAGGCGTGACAACATATTGGTGTTATTTTTCGTGAATAATCGCTCATAACTCTTTGCCTGTTTATCGTATTCCAGCCAAAGTTGGTACCGAGATGTGCCTTTATATCCCCCTTCTGTGTGCCAAATTTCAAGGCAATCGGATATGGCGTGCGAGTTTTATAGCAGTTTTTGTAAGTGTGCGACAAGAAAAAGAAAAATAAGAAGAAGAAGAAAAAAAACGAAGAAACTGAGCCAATTTTTGAAGTCGCATATCTCGGGAACGCGCGAAGCGATTTCGCTCAAATTTGGAATGTGGAGTGCTGCAGTTGGGGGGCATGTCCACAGCAAAAATCGTCTTGTTTCATCAAGGAAGCACAGAGCTACGGAGGTGCGAAAATTGCGTTTTCTTTCTTCCTGTCAATATACTCACGGGTGTTACGCGCCGGCTTCTTGGGCCGCACGACACACTACCGTGTGTCTTGATATGCTACAATACGTATGTGTACTGTGATGTTCTTGTGAAGTTTTGGGTGGCTACTGGAGTGCTGCTGTGACATGTTGATAAGAGCACATAAAACTAGTGTGCTTTGATTTTCCCAGCAATGGACATTATCCACAATGACGTCACGAGCAACGAGATGGCCGCGTTATTTGGGGTACTAATGTACAGGCGCCTATGGAGAAATTGTTTTGATCCATCATATTTCACTCGTGAAGCAAGATACCGAGGAGTAACCAACAGGTATGGATATAAAGTAACAAAAACTATTGCAAACAAGCGTTATCTCGAAAATTTTCCGGCATGCGATACAAATCATTTGTTGTACTGTCTTGTAACCGTACCTGTTGCTTAGAGCTCGATATCTTCTTCCCTGGCTGAAATATGATCGATCAAAAGAATTTCTCCATAGGCGCCTGTACATTAGTACCCCAAATAACGTGGCCATCTTGTACTCGTGACGTCATTGTGGATAAAGCCCATTTACAGTCAGGAGTTGGTATCAGAGATAGTAACACCCAGTAGAGTGTTTCATGTTAGCTTGCTTTAATAGGATGGTATAATAGTGCATAAGAAATCACGGAAACTTAAATATATCTTTGCTCTACAAAAAGTTAATTGAAAACTAATTGAGTGTATGTGCAAGTTACTGCATGAAAGTTTACATGCTAAACTTTGTACTGCTCGTTCCACTGTTGTGGTCTCATCTGTGGGGTAAAGCATACAATGAGAACATACAGCTCGATAGATGCCAAAACCTGATTTTTGGGCTGCTCAAACAATCAATTTGGTGCTGCAGACCATGCCATCTTAAAATAGAAGAATGAATTTTTTATGTTAAGAATTTCATTTGCTGCATCAGAAAAGTTCCTCTTTGACACTTATGCCTATAGAACAGTAAATTGTACAGTACCTTAAAACACAAATAGTTGTAGTATGTGCATGTAGGTTTCACCAATAATTCATGATATAAAAACAGTGTCATTGTCTAGGGTTTGTGTATGGGATTCTTGTCTCAGTTAAAGAAGGACCAACATCAGCTTATTATACAACTGATAAAGACTACTCTACCCAACCTCTCCACTACATCGGTACAAGCAGCCATTCCTAGACCAAAGGGTGGCCACTATGTACAGGTTAGTGGCTGTGTGAAACTGTACATGTGATACCTGAGCTGCTTACAGAGAAACTTGTGTATTTTAGTCACCTTTTCAAAATGTTTTGACCTTGAGCACATGACTGCATTTTCAGCAGGTCACTTTGTATACAAGTGACACATTTTATGGATTTTATAGCTGGTGACATGTGTAGTACAGATCGAGGCTCTATTGGCAGTCTCACATAAATTTGGACTTTTTACACAGCATGCTGAATAGCTAACATATCCTAACCAGTTTATTATGTTTTGTATATAGAAAAAATCAATAGTACAGATCTGTGTCCTTTTAAGATTGTCTATATATATATTGTTCTTCACAAAGTGTCTACATTGTAAAGGGGATTCACTGCACGTACTGTATTTAATTTTATTACGATTTCATTTAACTTATAATGTTATTTAGTATAGTGGTCAGGGCTACAATGGTATGTACAGTATCTGCTGGTCTCTAGGTGGAGGGATTTTGGTTACCAGTTGGTAGTGAAGCACCTGAGAGATCAAACCAATATGTGTTGACTAGTAGTGTGAAGAGTAACCTGAAGGATATTGCCAGAGTGGTGACTGCAAGGTGTGTTGTGTAATTCAGCTTTTATACCTTCCCCGTGTGTACACAGTACTGGAGTATTGTGGTATTGTATATATGTGCTTAAAAATAGTTTACACTAGTGTCTAGAGTGTCATATCTTAACTGATTGATCAAACACCAAAGTGATTGCTCTATTAGAGTATTTGACTTTTGAGTTATCTAAACACTGGTCGGCAGTGGTTCAAAGAGACCAATACGTATAAAAACCAGTACCTTCTTAAATTCGACTGCTACACTCTTACATATATCACTGATGCACATGCAATATACTCTAATATAACACACAAACATTCTAATACAAATCAGTTCATGTTAACTTTAGGCAACCACTCAGGAATTCCTAGTCCTGATATACATAATACCTGAGGTTTCACTGTTACTGTTTCAACAACATGTGGTATGTAGCATCCTAAATAGTTTGTTATACAATGCTGCATGTATTGTTGCGATACTGTTTGTTTTACTGACTCATTGGGTCACACTCTACAGTACAATACACAACCCATTCTTAACACAGGAATCACCCAGTGTTACTACAAGGGCCAACATCAGCTGGCAAGACCAGTTTAGTTCAGTGGCTGGCTAAGGCAACTGGCCACAAGTGTCTCAGGATCAACAATCATGAACATACTGATCTGCAGGAATATGTCGGCATGTACACTGCCAACAGTCAAGGACAACTGGTGTTCCAGGAGGGTGAGTACTAGTCACTGAATACTTAATTTGTTTAGTATAACATGAAAATTTTGTGACTGGAAAGTACATTGTATTAATAATTTGTTGAGAAATTTTAGTGGGTTGAATTTTGGTGGTTAAATTTTTCGGGGTAATAAAATTTTGAATTTACTTTAGTGGATGCAATTTTGGATAAAATTTTGGTTAGTGGATTTTGAAAGCTAACATTTTGCTATGTGAAAGCAACAATGTGAGAAGCATTAATCAAGCAAACTTCTATGTCAAAAGTTGGTTTGGTTTGTTCAGCTTTGACTGTACCATATTTGAGATACTCTAGAACATTCACCTCAAATAGAATGATTCTTTTTGACTAGTCTTACGATCTACCCACACAACATGTATTTTACATTATTTGGTGTACATAACAATGTATCCTTTTCTCGTGGTAACTATGTGGTGTTCCATTAGGAGTGCTGGTTGAGGCAATGAGAAATGGTAACTGGATTATATTAGACGAGCTGAACTTGGCACCAACTGATGTACTGGAAGCATTGAACAGGGTAATGTGTGTTGTGTGTACCATAACTAATCCCTCGTGGTAGTGAGTATGTCATAAAACACTTTGGGAATTTCATGGTAGAAATATAATACTTGATGGTTCACAACCATCTGAAGCATAACATGCTCAATTAGCATCTTTACATTCTGGTTGGAATGTTGTGTAAGAAACTTTAATTTTTAGTATCTGAAATATATGGTACAGTAAAACCTTGGTTATCTGAACATTTATAGAACATACACTTGTCACACAGTATGTAGGTAGGGATTGCCCCAAAGTGACGTGAGCTGCCAATATTTATGCCTTTAAAAATCATCCTAGAGAAATATTGCACGACAAAAATCACCTTTGCGGAATAATATTAGTCCATCTAACATGAAATACAGCATTGAAAACAAGAAAACACTTACTGGTGACCGGAGAGAGATTTAAAAAAAAAAAAGATAAAACTCAAAATTTATTCTGCTTCACTGCCTGACCACTTCGGAAGCCTAGAGGCCAAATGAAGCAATGCATGGCCACCATTTTATACCACAATAACAAACTGACCAGTGGGATGTGCTTTTGGGGTTCCGATGAGTGTGTTCTCTCTGCATCTTACTTTCCTTTTATTTTCAATCAGGTTGGTTGTCTTCTTCTTCAAGCGTCGAAACCATATCAAGGCGTTAATTTTCTGTATCAACACTTTTCCCTGAGCAGCATATTTAGATGCCACAATATTATTTCAGAAAGTGCTTACGCTGCTGAAAGAGCAGGGTGCTTATAATTTCCGAATGGCTCAGATCACAAAGTGATTGCATGCTATTTGGGATAATATGAAGAAGGTGAAGTCGAGTACCGTATATGACCGTATAGAAGCCCGGGCGTTTATTTCCTATAAATCATTTTTGACCCGGCGTTTAAACGAGACCGGCGTTAATTTGGACCCGGGCGTTTATTTCTTACTAGCCACTCGTTGAGAATGACAGGTGTCATTACAAGTACCTACGAAATACGAAATCCATAGCCCATCACGTACATAAACCCATTTGGACTCCTCTGCTGGGTGAAACATTGGAAGTCGGGTGGAAAGATGACAATGACCATGATAAATATGCTATGGCCATCACCAGAAGAGAAGGCATAGTCGAACAAGACAAGACATCATAAGACTGGTGACGAGACATCACTGTATAGTTAGCAGCTGACACGAGTTTAGAACCCCTTTCAGTGTACCCCGGCGTTTATTATGACAGTCTCCTAGCTGTACCCTGCGTATATTTGAGCCCCTGCGTGTATTTGAGCCCGGCTTTAATACGGTCATATACGGTATATCAATGGTGTAAGGCCTGGTTTCCTAGAGTTACAGCTAGTTGGTCGTTTAATAGAAAGGATACAAAGTATGTGTGCACATGCGCATGTGCAAGGAATCCTTATAAAATTTGCCATGCTTTCACACTTTTGGCCTTTGAGAGTGAGCCAGATATATGTGAGAATAGGGCATGGGTGGGTGGGACCATTGATATGCTCAACTTCACCTTCTTCATATAATCCCAAATAGCATGCAATCACTTTGTGATCTGAGCCATTTTGAAATTATATTTCAGAAGGCTCCATCTCATATATCAATGGTGTTATTTGTAGCTCAAAAATGTGGTGAAGTTGAGCAAATGTGAGTGTTATACATGAGCACACACCCACACAAAAAACTTAATATTTTAGGTCTCACTACTTGTTTACGACAGCACAGCCCGGCCCTATGAAGAATTCCGGGTAGGGCGATAATAGAATTTTCATAACACTGACTCGGTGCTCCAGTCTGCAGCCTTCAGGATGTCACTGGTTGTCACTCTGGAATCTAAGCAGCTGATGCCGATGTACTCCTTGTAGACTAGAGTGAGCTGTAAAAATACCAACATCAATACCTGATAGTTTTAGGACAGAACAGACTGGAAACTTCACCCCAAGTTGTTCCAAGGGATCAACCAGAAGTGGGGACCACCACAAATGGATCTATTTGCATCTCGCCTATCCACCCGACTACCTCGCTACTTCAGTTGGAGACCAGACCCATTGGCAGAGGCAATGGATGCATTCAGCCAGATATGGGAAACATTCAAAGGCTTTGCAAACCCTCCATGGTGCTTAGTAGGCAGAGTTCTGTCTCAAGTGCAGCAAAGCATGCCCAGGTGATACTGGTGGCCCCAGTGTGGAAGGGCCAGCCATGGTATCCTGTTCTGTTGGAAATGCTGTACGACTATACACAGCAACTTCCTCGTACATTGAGCCTATTCCAACAGACATCCGATGCCAGTCGGATAGATCTGGTACCCCAACTAGCCGTATGGCCTATCTCTGGCAGAAGTTTGGAGGTGGAAACTTTTCAGAAGCAACTAAAGAACTCCTACTCGGAAGCAAAACGTCCAAAGCCTATGACTCACACTTTAAGAAATGGTTGGGCTGGTGTACTGAACGGGGTCTCAATTCCGTTTCAGTACCCATTTTAGATGTAGCCAACTTCTTGGCTGATTTACATGCACAGGGTTACCAAACAAGCTCTCTAAACACTTACAGGTCTGCCATATCCAGTGTACATGACAGAGTAGATGATATGGATGTGAGCAAGCATCCACTTGTGGCCAGGGTCCTGAGTCTTCCATGCCAGGCCACCTCTCCCACGTTATACTACTACTTGGAATGTTCAAGTAGTATTAAACTGCATCTCAAAGTGGAGTGACACTCATTCACTCTCCTTGTAGTTACTCACATACAAACTAGTTATGCTGATGGCTTTAGTTAGGCCGTCACGTTCGGCAGATCTAGCATCTCTAACCATAAGTAAGCGTCAATTCAAACCAGAGGGAGTTTCCTTTTTACCCTCTGATCTGGAAAAACAGTCTAGACAGGGTAAGCTCCTAACTGATATATTTTTGCTACCTTTCCTGGCAACAAAGAACTGCCCAGTAGAGATTCTTTGTCGGTACCAGACAGTAACATCTCCTTTGAGAAAGGAGTCTGATCAACTCTTTGTGGCTAGTTAAACATTGTATTGTGTGTTCAAGGCTCATTGGAGCCTGCAAAAAATTCTGTATCAATTGCATGTTTTCGTATGCAGTTACTACTAGTCAAGTTTCAATATAGTAATACATGCACAAACTGATTGTGGGTTTTACTTTTATCACCAATAACCTCCTAACAACGAAGTTATTTATTATTTGGAAAAAATTACAACTACACAGTAAATATGTGAAGAATGCATAAGTTTCTTATTCACAGAAACACCCAACATAGGTCTCCGCAAAACACTCACTAGTGTCATTGGAGCCTTCCAAAAATTCTGTAAGGATTTTGGTGCTTTGTATGTAATTGTTAGTCAACTTTCACTCACTACTTATATAGTAATACATGTACAAACTGATTGTGGCTTTTAGTTTTATTACTAGTAGTTCTTCTATCAACTCAGTGAGCTTCTTCTGCCACCAGGTTAGATGCTCTCTGACCTGAGTTGACAGTGACAGTACCGTGTTGTAGTTCTGGTTGATGTGGTTCAGGGCCTTGTGTATGTCTGCTTGTAGTGACTGGTAAAATAGAGGGGCAGGAAGGACTGCCTGTGAAGCCACATGCAGTTTCCCTATATATTAGCTGAGTCACCTGTCGGGCTGTGACCTCTGTAGTTGTTGACTGACCTCCGTCCTTATGTGATGGAGTTTCTCTCCTGGTAGGCTCAGCCGTAGTGAGGTAGAGTTTACCTTCAGGCCCAGAAACTCAATCTGCTGGGTTGGGGGTTATAGACTTTGGAACGTTGATGACAAACCCCAGACCTGTCAACAAGAACATCAGCGTTTCCAGGTGGCTCTTCACCGAGCTGCTGTGTCTGCCATCACCAGAATGTCATCTATGTAGACTATCATTCTCACCCCCATGGCACGAAGAAAAATTGCCACTGGCTTCATCACTTTGGTGAATGCCCATGGTGCACATAATAGACCGAAAGGTAGGCATGTGAACTGGTACTATAAACCTCAGATAAGGTTGATGGTCCATGTGTAACGGAATCGTGAAGTAGGCATCTTTGAGGTCCACCTTCACCATCCAATTGTTCACCCTCAGTAGCTCCTTGAGTGTCCCCATGCTCTCCATTCTGAAGTGCTGGGGTACCATCCATTTGTTCAGCTTCGTGAGGTTTATGACTGGCCCCCTTTCTTGGGGACAAGGAAGAGGGTTGAGTAAAACCCGTTGTTGTTTAAGGGACATTTTGATAGGGTAATTGCCCCTTTTTTCTAACAGCATGTTCACCTCTGCTAGAATCAGCGAGCTTTGCTCTGCAGAGTATATAGGAGAGTTTGGCTGGTGTTCTTGAACTGGTGGACTTGTGAATGGGATTAAGAAACCCTGCACGCAGTCCAGAACCCATTTGTTTGTAGTCAGCACTTTCCAATTGCTGTGAAAGTGACTTAACCTCTGTGCCACCCATAGTGACAGCTGTGCTGTCTGTGGCTTTGTGAAACCTTTTTGTAAAAGGTGAGTAATTACACATTCTTTTGATGATATAAGAATGTGTGTGCATGAAGGTCTAGTCATTTGGTGGTCTTCTGAAATGTTTGTTGACCTTTCCTGCCTCTGGAGGTCTTCATCTGATGGAGATGAGTTGCAGCTTTCTCTGGGAAGGCCAGTCCGAGGAGTGTTTTTGTTGCCGAGGAGAACAGCTCATCAGACTCTGTAGCATAGGATACCAAATCCTTGTTGTAGTCTTGGAGGACGCCCTGCCTCCGTATTGATGTGCACCGGTGAGAGACATTCCGCAGAAGGGTGAGGGAAGCCTTCACCGCACTCTCCACATCTTCAATGGCTAGCTGTTTGCCACCATTGATTGCCTCTATTATTCCCGTGAGGGGTCCCACAGCATCCAAGAAATGTGCTTGGATGTCTGAAAAGAGACTGTCATTGGCCTTAGTGCTCTTTAAGCATTCACCAGTAATCATCTTGTCTAGGTGGGCGAGGTGGTAAATGATATATTTGGCACAATGAACTGATGCCGGAGTTGCCGATGATCCTTATTCTCCATTGGAGAGAAGGCTGTCTTTAGAAACCCCTTGGCCGATTCTAGCACCGGAGTTATGCAAATCTTGTCGTAACTGGCGGGCTCCGCTAGTTTCTGAGACGAGTTGGGGTCTTCCTCCTCCGGCTTGAGTTCCACTCTTTCAGACCACGTAAGTCCCGTGGTAAAAAGTCATTGGAGCTTCTTCGCAGCGTGGCACTTTGTGCCAGCAGGGTACTGTGTACCAGGCCAGGATTCTCATTCCCAGGCAGATGTGTTGCCCTTTTGGTTCTTTAAATTCTCCATGTTGGCAGATACGCTAGACAACTTCTCCATTTGTTGAAGCGACTCCTGCATTGAGGTGAGTATAGAAGAAGTATCATCAGACATCACTATTAACGTAGAGATATAAATCACGAAGAGCGATTAACGACAAACAACCAACACTAGCGAGCTAGAAGAAAGGCCATCACTTGGCACACCGTGGTGGGTTTGAAGAACTTGCCTTTAATTCCAAATGGGAGTACATCTTTTCAAATGAACTGAGTTTTCAGTTTCTGAAATTGTATTTGCAGCTTCAAATAAATCCTTCTCTACTGGCCCTGGTTGCTTCTCCTTCCCTATCGCTTGGCACACTGTGGTGAACTTGCCTTTTACTAATTCCAAATGGGAGTACATCTTTTCATGGTACACCTCTGGGAGAAATCCCTCCAGCAGGTCCCTTGTGTTGAGCTGCCATTTGCTCGCTCTCAGCTTTGTCTTACATTCTATTTACAGTAATGATTTAGTAGATCAGTAGCTATGAAAACAAAGTGAGAATGTCATGCTTATGCTTCTGTCATAATTTTTTCTTGTTTAGACTACAGGAACATTGCAGTGAATGTAAATATAAAGAACAAATCCATTATTTCACAGTTCGGCAATGACTTTTCATGGCTTGCCTTATATTCAGTAATTCTAAAATCCTTTTCTTCAACTACTTTTTCATGGGTGTTCTGAAATAGAAAGAACAAACCCATTATTTGACACTTCACAGCAATGACTTTCATGGCTTACCTTAAGATCTGAAATCTTCATCAATAAGCCATTCCTTTGTCTCTTTTATTTCCTACAGTAATTTGTCTATAATCGACTTGTCGATGTTTCCTTGGTAGTTTCTTATTGGCACAATGCTGGACTGCAGCTGCAAGGAAAAAACCTCTTGTCTCACCAAGTATATGGCAGCAAAGTTATGATGTAACAATATCAGCATGCAATCAATAACGCATGTGCTATAAATAGCCACCAGCTTGATGCATAAATAGCATCACGATTTTTCACAGTGTGGTCATAAAGCATAGCTTGAGACGAGCGGTTACAATGCAGGGATTGATTGGAGTGAGACAAGAGGTTTTTTTCCTTGCAGCTGCTGTCCAGCATTGTGCCAATAAGAAACTACCAAGGAAACATCGACAAGTTGATTATAGACAAATTACTGTAGGAAATAAAAGAGACTAAGGCTGAGAGATCAAGAACTGAGTTTTCAGTTCTTGATCTCCCATTTGGAATTAAAGAGACAAAGGCTGGGAGATAGGCTGAGAGATCAAGACTCACAGGATAGAGAAACCTTCAGGGCGTGCTGGTGTTGGAAATGACAGCCTTGAAAATTGCCCTTTTACAAATGTGGCAAGATATGGGACCAAAAATCATTGTAAATACAGTGTAACTACCCTTACAACATAATACATTTTGGTCCCATATCTCGCCCTATATATATATATATATATATATATATCACACACTAGTATATAAATTCCAATACAAGTACAGCATTATGCACTATTACCCAGACTTGAAAGTCGCCAGTATTGGTAGCCTTGAAATAGCTAGTTTTGGCAGCCTCAAAAATTGCCAATTGTGGCCCATCACAGAAGGCCAAACCAACTTTTTGGGGACGTTGACTGATGTCTCTTTAAGCGCTACAAAGAAAGCCGTAGGCAAGCACGTGATAAGCCATCTTACTGACCTGCTTACTGCAACAGACTCACTCTCCATCCGTGGTGAGTACAAACTTTGGATTTACCGGAACTATATACTTTAACTGTTTTAGTTCCATTTATGTGTTGATGCTATCTCCAGTGAGTGCATCTCTAAGTTAGAATCTGTTACCACTCAGTTAAAATGGCTGAATTTGCCTCGAGTGCTACATGCGTTATATTGTACTACCCAGGTGTTTGCTGTCCCAGCATCTCTAGAGAAGCAAAACTTAGCATGTTAGATTGTTAGCTTGTGTCAGTGCTTCTTCTGATTTATGGCTTCAGGAACTTAACCTCCAGTTGTGACTTGGAAATGTTGCCCTACAAATCCAAGATAATGACTATTCCATCCTGTCACTCAAAAGCAATTATCTGCCTTCCCATCAGCTCGGTCTTTATATACGTATTAAGGCCAAGAAGCATTTGAGAGTTCATACCAAAACTCAATGTGAAGATCATTTACAGTCACTAACAATTCAGTCAAAGTTTGAGAGTTCCGCTGAATTAGAAAACTCTTGTAAAACTTGGAATAGGCTACTGAGGGGATTTCACCCTGGTCAATTGTTCGTACAACATCTGATACTCTACCAACAGCTGTGAATTTACAGAGATGGTCAATCCAATGTGAAGCAAGGTTTTTGCTTTGTGACTCACAGTGTCCAACAACTGCTCATGTTTTAAGTAGCTGTCCTGCTGCATTAAATCAACTGCGATACACTTATCGTCCTGATCAAGTTCTTTTTGTTTTGGCCACTAAACTTGCTGAAGCATTTACTGATATCCCATTTGTTAAAGTGTTTGCTGATATACCTAATATCCATGCTGATAATTCTCCACAGTCAACAATTCTGACTAGTTTTCTTATCACATACTACCACCCAGACATTGTAATATATAATTCTCAGAGTCCATCCATCACTCTGTTGGAACTAACTTTCCCTCTGGACTCTATCCATCACATTTAGTCTGCCCATGATAGGGAGCAGAACAATACTGAGTATCTGCAGCTGTTGGCTGAATTCAATCACCTAAATATTACTAACTATAATGATACCACTGAAATCACAGTGCTTGGTCATTTCCAAGTCTCCACTACCAAGAATTTGTCCAACTTGTTAAACTTTGTTTGTGCTGACATAAAGATATCGAAGTATGTTGTTAAGGAATGGTTGGATGCTGCTGGCAGAGGCAGTACTTCTGCCTCTCAGAGAATTTTTCTGGCAAGAAACTGTAAGGAGTGGTGCACAAACTAGATAGGATTTTTTTTTTATTTTGTAATAGAGTAGCTAGTCCTTTTGTTTTTCTTGTTATGTTTTTACCTTTCCATGCCCACGGTGTGTTTTCTACATGGCACACTTTGTGGTCACATGTTGCCCAAGGTTTCACGTACCTATTTGTTTCATTGTACATTTTCTTCATCACAAATAATTTTGATGATAGTTCTCTCTCTGGTTATAGGTAGACTAGATATAAGTCAGGGTGGCCATACAGAGTGCATGAGCCGGCCCTGTTCCAGTACTCAGTAGCTAGCTACCATGGCTGCTTGACGCGAGGCTTGACGTCTCAGTAGCAGTCTGTGCGTTGTAGCCATAACCGTCAGTCTCGTTCAGTGGTGCACATTCATAAAGTTCTTAGCTAAACAACTTCCATTGAATGCATTTTAAAAAATTCAACAGTTTTACCAAGAGTTCATAAACCTCTATTTATGTTATTATGAACTCTTGGCTGTACATATGTTTAGCTACTGTCAATGTAAACATATGGAAAGTTCTAATGTCCCCAATAGCTCCTCGTGATGCTAACAGCTCTACCAACTGAATATTACCATCTTAGCTGCTTTGTGCAATGGAGTGATCCCTGACTATATAATTATGCATGTGTGAATTGGCAAAAATAAATGCAACTCCACTCTAAGTTATCAGTAACAAGAACAGCCAATGAGAGTTATAATGATGATTGCACACTATACAGAAAAAATTAATAGTGGCAAAATATACATATATGGCAAGATGAAGTTATCTTAAGAACTTTCAATGGGCATTCAGCTGCTGCTAAAGCCAGTATTGTGCAATACAGGATAACAGGTGTATCTAGTATTCCATAATACATGTTGGCTTCAGTGTCAGTCTTAACTGTTACATATAAGAAACACATTATCTTAGAATGTACACAACAATTCCACAGCCTGTACATTATCATGCTGTACTGCTAAGTGCAGGGGAGTGTCATCATTTTACAAAAATAATGTAATAGCGACATAAGCAAGAACTATTATCTATATCTACAATAACATCTATGTCTAAGTTTCATTATGGCATCCAACCACGGTAGAGATCATCGGTTGTATTGTTTGGTTGTGATTTGAATTCACCATTGTAGCTAGCTTGACAATCCTTGTTTTAGTGTTTTTTATATTGTGTAGATCCCTACTTTAAATATATATATCTAAATACTAGTACTCAAAATACTCTAATAGAACAGTCATTTCCAATTTCGGATAAACTAGGGTACTGATAAATGAGGGTCGGATAACTGAGGGTCTACTGTAATATTAAGATTTTGGATCATCTTTGCTGCAGACCCCTTGGCAATTGAAAATCAGACTGTACCATTGTAGTTGACTTGTGTTTGTGTATCTCACTAGGTGTTGGATGACAATAGAGAATTGTTTATACCAGAAACCAGACAACTGGTGAAAGCTGACCGACACTTTATGCTGTTTGGCACACAGAACCCTCCCGGCTTGTATGGAGGAAGAAAAGTAAGTAGTGAATTAAAGGCTAATGAAGCAACCATATCTCTTGCAGATTATTTCATGAGTTCTGTTTTATTGATTATTATCTTCATTGTTGTGCAGGTACTGTCAAGAGCATTTCGTAACAGATTTGTGGAGCTCCATTTTGATGATATTCCTTCAGATGAGTTGGTGACTATCTTGTACAAACGATGTCAACTACCTGAATCATATGCTAAGAAACTGGTAGCTGTTATGAGAGAATTACAAGTGTGTGTGTGTGTGTGCGTGCGTGCGTGCGTGCGTGTGTGCGTGCGTGCGTGCGTGTGTGTGTGCATAGTGTGTGTGCGTGTGTGCGCGCGCGCGCGCGTGTGTGTGTGTGTGTGTGCATAGTGTGTGTGTGTAGGTGCATAGTGTAGTGTGTGTAGTGTGTGTTGTGGTCTTTAGCTATCATTTGTTTTTGATAACAGCAAAAGAGATCTGATTCAGTATTATTTGCTGGAAAGTATGGACTCATTACATTAAGAGACTTGTTCCGGTGGGCAGAACGTTACAGACGATCTCCCAACATCACAACTGCTCATGACTGGGAACAACAACTAGCTGATGATGGTAAGTTTATCCTAGCTGTTTAACTTTAAAGCAACTTTTGAATGTGAGAGTTGTACAATCCTTGTTGTGCATGTGTGAGCATGTGTCTTCTGTCTAGATGTTGCTCTTGTTTCTTTGAGCCAGAAACTCTATGCCCTTTCTGTGCAGCGCTGTGTTAGTGTTATTTGAGGAAACTATTGCCTTCACTTAGTGGACAAATCCTTTGTAGTACGCACACCATCATCCTTAAACCATGGTACATACAGGAGACACTGTAGTCCCAACTTTAGAAGTACTGCCTGCATAACTGGTGTTGTACCTCCTTCCTTATTTTAAACCTTCGCCCCACTCATACCACACTATTCCTCATAGGTCTGTGACTGCGTAGGGTGGTTACCCATACTTGCAACGATTAGCATACTCTAGATACCAAAGAGGGCACTGTGTGTAGCACGATAATTCAACTTGTACGATACAGTTAAATTCCTAGGCTCCTTGTCACTAATACTGTAGGTGCTGCTCCAAGGAGTCCTCAATATAGCCATCTTTTGCATTTTCGGACTTCCATCATCCATGCTTCTTGAAAAGTCTGCTGCTGCTGTGGCTCCTCCTGCTCTCAGGCTGTGGAGGCTAAACTCATCCGTAGAAAAACCTACCCCTACACCTTCTCATTCAGCAGCTCTGCCATTCTGGTGCGGGATATCCCGCCAGTAGCTTGAAGCTTTACTACTTTACCACTAACGATTAGAACTGCAATGAATGTCAAATTTAAAAACTGAATATTTGAATGTCTTAACGAGTGAATACCGAACTATTTGGTGACTATTGATTCATGCAAAAATGCTACAACTAAGCTCTATACACACTGCTACATACACTCAAAATTGATGGTGTTGTAATTAGGGCTGGGACGGAGCTTCGAATGCTTCGTGAGTTCGAAGGTTAAGTAAACCTCGAATTATAAAAGTATCCTTCAAAGCTTCGTAATGCACTCATAGTCTGCGAAAGAATTACAAATAATGTTATCTTTATTGCAGCTGCTTATTCCTCTTGCGTGATCAATGTTCCTCTCTTCGCGATCAATCTTTGTGTGCCACGCCTACTTTTAAACCATCGAAGTTCAGCTTACTACCATAGCTGCAGCCTTGAAACACGTTATAAAGTGATAGACAATGCATGGAAAGTGTACTTTTAGCCATTACTTGGTGTTTACCTGTGCATGATCGCAGTATAGTGGACATGTCCATTTGCAATCGATCGATCGCGTCATTCAGTACTGCTGCTATACACTTTCCATATGCTTACAAACTTATTAAATAGGTTTAGAAAGATAAAACCTAAGAAGGATGTGCATAAATACAAGATAACCTGTAACTTGAAAGCTAACACTGAAGCTTTAAATATTTGAAGGTAAATTTCAATATTCGTCCCAGCCCTAGTTGTAATTTTAGATGGCAGAACAGTCCGTCTTGTAGAAACATACGTAGCTGGTAACCAACACTAGTACTATTCGACTTTAAACACTTCTAATTTACTAGTAAACGATTATCTGTATTGTAAATTTAGTATCCAGATAAAATCATGATTAAATGTCCGAACGAATTGAATATTTGTTGCAGCCCTACTAATGATGGTGCGAAACAAACTTCTGGTTGCTGCCAGATTGGATGTCTCCCCTCCACATATAAGTATACAGCATAGCCACAGGGCAAGTATCTAAAGCTATTAGCATCTCGCCACCCTGTCTCAATTGGTTTGTCTTGCTTCGTGGGATTCTCAAGATCAAGAGTTCGTCCCCAGTTGTGAGGTTACAAACATTTGGCTAGCTCATCAAATCTGAGGAAACTTGCAAAAGGCAGGAGCCAAGCTGCAATAAGCCTTAGGCTATCTAATGTATTTGTCTTCTTACCATCTTGCACTATGGCTTCCAACATCTGTGAATGGTGACTTCTTCATCACCAGTTTAGTCAACTCTCTCTTTAGGCCTCCTAGGGTTGCATGGACTAATGGGAAATCTGAGATGATTAAATGCACCCATGCCAGCGTATAAACTACTTCTTCCACTTTGAGCACTTGGTCAAGTACAATGCTACATGGCCCTCATTAGCAGGGAAAACTTACTGTACTGTATGTTTCAAAGCCCATTCTCTCCAACAGTGGTAGGTACCAACATATTTCTTAGTTGTCGAAGTAACTTTGCTGGTTGTTGAAGTATTACTTTGCATCGCAACTCTTTCGCTGGAAGATCTGCAGCTAGCCTGGATTTGCAGCTAGCCTGGATTTGCAGCTAACCTGGATTTGCAGCTAGCCTGGATTTGCAGCTAGCCTGGATTTGCAGCTAGCCTGGATTTGCAGCTAGCCTGGATTTGCAGCTAGCCTGGATTGTCTAAGCCCTTCAAAGTGGTGCACACTCCTGTAGCAAACACATCTACAAAAAGGGGAACAAATGGCATACGTATGATGCCAACACATCTGTTCACTTATTACTACCCTTCATATGCTAATGGGAAGATGGCTACCAACCAGACTTCAAACTGCCACTCTACCCCAACACATAAACTGGCATGCTAAGAGCTACTTAACCCCCAGCAATCATCATCCTAGTGTAAAATTAACCACTAACAGCATGGTCATTTTTTTTCTAGCACACAACCAGCCCTGATTGGACTTTCCGGCACAAACAGATTGGTCTCTAGTCATCATAAATGATTAGCCGTAATAGAATACTAACAGACTGGTCTAGTAAACTAACAGACTGGTCTAGTAAACTAGCCACTATAAAAAAATTCCAGTATTAATATACTTTAAAATGCCCTGGAATTAGCCACAGCTAGCACACTCAGTTAATTTTCCCTACTGGTATCAGGTGAAACATGGGCTAGTTGGCCTATTATTCATAAACTGCTGCCTTGGGGGGTGGGGGGGGGGGGGGTGGTGGCAGCAGCAGCAGTGATGGTGGACCCAGCTGGAACCACTGTCAGCAAGAGTCCATAAGTGCCACAAGGCACCTCGGCACCTATAAGCTCCTGCAGTCAGTCATATGGCTGGTAGCTAGGTGGCGGCAACAGAGGTTGGAACTTTTTCTGCCTCTTTGGTGGTGTCTCCTTCCTCTCATGTGTTATTGTCTGCTTGCTTGTCCTCTTCTCTGTCCCCTGGCCCTCCGGCCTTGTAAGCTGCTACCACCCTCCAGCTATTAGATTGATCCGCTCTGCGGATATGCTTCTGGCATTCAGCAAATGCCTTGATACTTTCATGGAGCTCGCCGAGAGCTTCCTGGGCCACTTCGGCATCTTGCTCTGTTGGAGTGCTGATCTTCTTAATCTTTTTTTGCTGCCGATTCAGTCCTGCCCCTACTTCAGTGTTGAACAGGTACTGCTCCTTGTGGCCTTTCCTTCTGGATTACAGTGGGCAGCTTTGCTTCACCTGTTTAAGAGCCTGCTCCATGGCAAGTTGCTATGTCCTCCTCAAGTTTCTTAAACTTCTCATCCATGTTGCGCTTGGTGTCATTCAGACAGTCTGATACAGATTTCATCAATGCATCTAGCTTCTGCTCCGTTGTCTCTGACATCACGAGTAGAGGCAGTCTATGAGAAAACACAGCTTAGAATTGACAAATCTTCACACATCATGCCTTTTATACCAGTTGCCAATTATGCATGTGATAACACCTGTGTACCCATCCAAGGCTATTTTCCGCCTAATTCACTATGTTTAACTGGCAGAAAAATACATATTATGTCATGGCTATGTAATTCTTTGTTAGGTTATTTGATTTTAGCTGGCAAAGTTCGCACCCCTACTGAGGAGGATTCAATCAGGACTACCCTTGAGAAACATTTCAAACGAACTGTCAATATCCCCTCGTTATTTGGTTATGGGGACCAGACCAGCCTCACCACAGCTAATATAGTGAACAGCTTACAACAGAGTGTACACTCTGAACTGTTTAGTCATCTGGTGTGGACACAAGATTTGATGAGACTCGCTGTGCTCTTAGGGAGGGCAATCCAGTTTGATGAACCAGTTTTACTAGTTGGAGAAACAGGGTAGGAGCTGTATGCGTATTTATGTATGCTTGTATTAAAGCTGTTCAACAGGTGTGGCAAAACTACACTATGCCAGTTGTTTGCCAGTATTCTGGGTAGGAAGTTGTACTCTATTAATTGTCACATGAATACTGAAGCTGCTGACTTTCTGGGAGGACTTCGACCAGCCAGGAGGAGACAGGACCAAGATGATGCTATAACTGATGAGGTCAGCGTGTGTGTGTGTCACTGTGAGCGTTTGTGATTTTTGTATGTGCTTTTTATTCTTAACTTTTCACACTATCATAGGAGGAATCAGAAGTTAGACTGTTTGAGTGGACAGATGGTATCCTAGTACACGCCATGCAAGATGGAGGTTGTTTGTTAATCGACGAGATCTCACTGGCTGATGATGCTGTTTTGGAACGACTCAACTCTGTACTAGAACCAGAGAGGACACTACTCGTAGCAGAGAAAGGTTGTTCCATCACTAACCAACCTTATGAGATCACTGCCCAGCAAGGGTTTGTGTTGATGGCCACCATGAACCCTGGAGGAGACTACGGCAAGAAAGAAGTAAGAGCAGCCGCACAAACAGTATTGTCGTACTTGTTGTAAATATTCAATGAGTGCAGATTAAGACTTATACTACAATCTATGTAGCTATCACCAGCACTAAGAAACAGGTTCACTGAGATATGGTGTCCTAATAACATGACCAGGGATGACTACCAGAAGATTGCCTGTCATAACCTGCAGCCTTGTTTTGTTGATCAAGGTCAGTTGAGTTGACAATCATCCTTTTTATGTTGTGATACATAGACATCAATTGGAGTCAGTTAATGGTGGAATTCCTACACTGGTTCCAGCAGAGAAAGATGATGCATCGGTAATGTAGTGTGTGACTGTCATATGGACTTATGCTTCCCAAGGCCACTATTATGTAGATTACTTAAATGTTCTTAAAATTTAATGAGTTCCACTTTAGCAACCTTGGCTTATCAACATAATATACCGTAATCAGGAAATTTTGGTGTAGAAAATTTTGGTGTATTAAAATTTTGACGCAACATATTTTGTCATTGGTAAAATCGACAAAAAAATTTTGACAGAATAACTATATGTTAATATTTGTATGCGCAAATAGTTAAAAATAATTCGTTGTTTTTTGTCGATACAGCCAGCTGCAAAATTTTTTGATGATGAATTTTTCCTGATTAACAGTAGGCTAGCTAGTAAATGTTTTATAATCTCATGCAGGAACTCAGTCAGTGTCAGGGACCTGTTGTCATGGGTGACATTCATGAACACACTATCCACAAGACTGGTCCCATCAGAGTGTTACTATCATGGAGCACGACTTGTGTTTGTGGACAGTCTCATGACAGAAACTGGTGACCTCATGCAGTTAGCCAGGGACAGAGACCTGTGTACACAATTCCTCAATGAACAGTTATCATCCAGTAACGTGTACCATCCATTGGCTGTTGGTGAAGCTTGTAGCATGGAAGTAGAAGTAACTTCTGACAATCAGTTTGGGATTTCACCATTCTATATATCTAAGGGTAAGTCTTGTATTTGTAGATACATAGCCGAGATGTGTTCCAAGAGCATATGATGAACACATCCAGGGATTACAACAGACACAACACAAGTGTTGTTGTGGTGAATAAATTGTTCCTTCTGATGCTCTTTGTGTTATAACCACCACCTAGAAAATTGATGTTTATGATTGTGATTTGGTGATATAATTTAAAACAGTAAGACATGGTTCCACCAATCATATCACACCTACTCTCCTCTAGGTGTTCATGGAACTCGTTTCCCTGACAAGTATTCATTGGCTGCCTCAGGACCAAAGTCTAATGCTGCCCGACTGCTGAGGGCCTTGCAGTTGACCAAACCGGTCTTATTGGAGGGTACCCCAGGTGTGGGTAAGACGTCTCTTGTGATGGCGTTAGGTCAGGCCAGTGGGCACCATGTAGTGAGGATAAACCTTTCTGAGCAAACTGTGAGTGTTAATATATATTGTTGTAGTTTGGTGTATTGTATGTACATGTGTGTGTGGGGTGTGTGTGTGGTGTGTGTGTGGTGTGTGTGTGGTTCTACTGTGCAGCATCTTTTACATTTATGTGTATACAATTCCCTGAGGATAAGGTCTGTATAAGGACATGAGGAGGTGGTGGATACAAGATACAGCACTGCATGATTATTATGGTATTTCCCTTAGACTCTTCGTTCGAAAGGTAACTGCCTTCTTGACGAGCTGTATAACTGTCAATACTGATGACTTGCAGTAATTCATAAGGAAGCTGACTACAATTTTAGTGTTCCCTGAGCTGTTGTAGCTAGGTACCAGCTAGGTACCAGCAGTCTGCAATTAAACATTGCTGTCATCAAATACGAGACCAAAGTGTGTGGCTTCCTATTTAACATCTGAATGGGTTGTGGAATAGTATTTAAGTCTTAAGTCAAATTGGTCTGTCATGATGTTAGCTAAAGCTGTTGAAATAAGACTGATACCCTGTCTATAACACCATCCATCCTGGCTGATAGTTCTCTGTAATTTGATGACAAGCTCAGTAACACTCTGGTTAGCCCTGTGCTTCATAAATTTGTCTGAGATAGGCCAAAACAATCAGATACAACCTCCCCTCCACTTGGGGAGGATTGGGTTGGTGGAAGTACAATTGGAAAGCCTGTCAACATTGACAGCAGTTGTGGGTACCAGTTGACCATGCGTCTGCTGTCAGGCAAGCACTTTTGACTAACTTACTGTGCATCTTCAACAGAGCTCTAGCTACTGAACAGAAAGGGAGGGAAGAGATTGGCAATTAAGGCACCACCAGGACAGCAGCACTTGGCAGCTACATCTCTCAGTGTTCGACACCTTGAATCACCTGCTGGGTCCATTCTCAATACATTTATTTGCCTCCCGAACAAACCATCAGTTACCTAGTGGACAGGTGCATGCACAATAGATGCATTCTCAGTATCATGATTCCGTACACATCAGTTTCACTGGTCTGTGGTTTAGCTCTCATGGTTGTCACAGCTGCTGTCACTTCTAGTGGATACAAACGAGCAACTGGTTGGTTTGTCTTGCCAGTAGTAGTTCGGATATCTGGTCAGTCCGTCTGCTCTCTTGTTAAGGCTTTCAAACACAACAAGCTTTCACTTTATCCAGGGTGCATCATCGTGAACTAGTACTACATCTCTGATCTTATTCTCTGATCTTGATTCTCCGTTTATTGTTTCCAGTGATCGTATGGGTATCTCTTAAGACAGTCAGGTACTCGCACATGTAAACAAACATAGGTAAACCTTTCATTCTCCTTGAGTGGTGTGGACATATAAGGCACCAGTAAAATCGATTCCTGCAATGGTGAATGGCTCACCCTGCAAGGAGAGGTGGGTCAGGAATGGCATAAGGCTGACCACTGGTCTTCATGCACACTACACACTGGGTTTGATCCGTTGAAGAGCACAAGGAATCCAATAGCTTTGACGTAACATAGGATTTACCCCACTGTGAAGCTGTGCTACAGGGGCATTCTGAATCACAAGTGTAGTGAAGTGGTGGCATGATGGTAACAGATACGTTCTGCTAGAGGGGCGTTATAAATGCACTCTCCACATCATAACAAGTGGTTGCTGTCTAGGAACAATCTCAGTTGTCTCACTAGTGGTAGGTGACTGTGGCGTGCCTGTATGTTGGTAATCTCGTTGGTGAACATCGTATGTTGGCTGTTGTGGATCCATTTAAGGTTGGCTTGTGCTAACTCAGATACTGTTAGAGATCCTGTCTGATGTGATGATATAAGTTTCCTGGTGTTATGAAGGCACATTTGCAGTTGTAGCTAGCAGCTTAACTTACTCAACCGTTTTACTTCAACAAGGTGATGGAGTCCTGCACTAACTGATTTGGTGGTGTCAGCTGGTGGTGTCTCAACTTCCTCATCAAATTCTGCCTGAATAAGTAGAATCTCAGCTTGTGGCCATGCTGGCCAAGTTCAGCTATGTTGGGCCATGTCTCCATTGACCGCATGGGCTTCAGCTACTGGAAGGTGATCCCCCTAGTAAGTAAATGGCTGGGTTAATTATCTGCTGATAGATAGTATTTCCATGAAGCTGAGACTGATCTTATTTCATTCACGCAGTTGTTGACAAATGGCTTAAGTGTTTTCTTGATGGTAATCCAGGAAAGGACAATCTCTGCTGTCAGACCAGAAACAAACATTAAAGCCAGTGTTGATAGAAGTGGAGATAAAGTTGTAAAGTCTTGTACCAAGCACAGCGGCCATTAACTCGTAGTCTTGGTAGGGAGTGTTGCTTAAGGGGTGCTGCTGTTGATTTTGACATTAGCATGGCTGACTGTGTACCATATTGGAGGTATGCAACTGCTCCATAAGCACGTGGACTGGAATATGCAGATATGTGGAGTGTAGTGTCAGTTGGTGTCATCATGTAATACACTGACGAGGAAACAGCATTGTGGTTGTCTGAGTGATATTGACAGTGATCTCATATCAGGTGTTACTTAAATCTTCACTTAACTGTGTGTCCCAATTCAGATTTTGCTGCCATAGACTTTGTAAGAAGATCCTGGCAGTGATGGTTACTGGTGAGATTGTGGATCAAAGATACTGGAAGTCCAGAGGAGGGCGGTCACGCTTTAAGCGCTGCTAAAATATATTATACAAATGGTTCGTTTATAATGTGCTGAAGAACGACAGGAGTTACCACGCAATGTTTATTGCTGCTTCGTATGGTATGCGAAGGGCTGAGGTAATTGCGCCCGATATACATGACATTGTTAATATCGCCATAAACCAAAGGGTTTTTGAAAAACCAAACATACCATCTTAAAACTTACACTAAACCCAATTCGATTATCCAGTAAACCCCATTCAACCTCACTGTTCACTAGATTTGTATTGGGTCTATTAAGGCTCACGTGAAATACCAAGTTCAACTATGCGATTAAAGCAATAATTTTACATAGCGCTTAAAACTTGACCGCCCTCCTCTGCTGGAAGTCCTCTTCAAGATTTCATGCTGCATTACCAATATTGTAGCATCTGGTTTAGGGGAGGCAAATATTGTGTGTCCCACCATAAGCCATGAACTTTAACTGTGTTGGTGTCATCAATCATATTGTGTATGCGTGCTATGTCATTGAGTTGCTTGCTATTGGATGCCCAAGAGTATAAATTAAAATTGGTGTTGCCTAGTATGGACCTGGATCATTCACAATTGCTTCTTCACTTTGAGAGCCTTAAATTATATTGCCCACGTAGAGATTGTGAATAAGATCACTTGATGTTGCTGACTCAGATGGTAACTTATAGCAGTGTTAAGCATGAATGGAGAACAGGTTGTGTACAACTTTGAAGTGGAATGTTGTGAATGAGCTGTCCGGACCAGCTGGGTTAGAGAGCCATGTAAAGTCCCTGTCTATCTCATCCAGGTGTGCATGTAAAAATGCCTTCTCTATGTCTGAGGAGAAGGCAAAATTGTGTTGATGAAAATGTATGAGAATGGCACAGAGATCATTAAGGCATGGGGTCCAGAGTTGAGACAGTCATTCAAACTTGGTAAATCTGGAAACTGTTTGCAGCTACCATTGTAAACAATACGAATAGGTGTAGTCAAGGACTCCTTCCTCACAGGGTGGTGAGGGATGTAGTGTGTGGATGTTGAAATACATGTAGAACTGCTACTGACTCTCTCAATAAATCCTCTGCTTTCCTGTTCTTCAATTATGTTGTTATACAGCTTTAGGAGGTGGGGAGTCTTGGCCAGGCGATGGGCCATAGATCTTGTATGCTTGGCACAGACAACAGAAATCATACCAATTTTGAAATTAATTACACTTGAGAGTGTAAGTGTGTACAGTACTTGCTGAAAAACATGGACAAAAGTTTGTTACACTGTTACAATTATCAGTGAACCCAATGTATGGGACACTCCTACTAATAAAAGGCCTGTTTATTGTGAAGAAATAATGGCAGCTGCTATAACTTGTTTCCTTGTATCTTCAGGCTGTTAGTTTGTTTAATACACAAAATATGTGGCGTTAGCACTCCATGTGGTTGACTGGAGTCCCCAGTGTATGGCTGATACAACTCATTCTCACACCCTTAAACATACTGTACAATAATGGGGCGGGGTGCTCATCCCCTCCCCTTGCACATGATAAGGTGTCAGAAAAGGTTTAGCAAGAATTTTCTACTCCCACTTTAAAAATTATCCTATAAAGGAAGTTGGCCTCTTCACACAGTTACTTTATACAGGCTATAGCCTAGCCGACTGTTACCAAGGGGCATGGGGACACAAGACTATTCTGTACCTAAATAATGTCAACAGCTCTATCTACTGGCATTCTGGTTGTAGCATGAATGATTATGTGAACTCCCACCTGCCTGAGAAATGTGATTTGATAAAAGTAAAGAGAAAGGTGGAAAGCCTGAACAGGAGGGTTTGAAAGTGTAAGAACTTTCTCTGTCAATTTTGAAATAGCAATAGGGGTTGGAATTCCTCCGCTATTAATTACACATCATTTAGGTCAATATTGACCCATAAGGGAATCCCTTCATAAGAGTGATAGCATCATGTGTAGTTCTTCAACCTTGCAGATGACTCAAGTGTATGATTAGGCACCATTCTACTCTATTTTGTGGACAACAAAAAGGGGTTGACTAAATGTGTAAGTAGGCACCACTGTGCCTTTTGCAGCCTGAAATTTTGGTTGCATGAAAGCTTCCAATTGAATAGAATCTAGTGTATCTTCACAGGTGCTCTAGCTTGGGACTCGGCCATTGTTGCAGAGGTAACCTGTAGCCCTTCATGGTGGTAAGAATTTGTCAGCTTTTCCCATTGTGAGAAAATAGGACCAGTCTGCTACCAAGTGTGGTTTGTCTACGACACTGCTGTTAACATATCTAGGGCCAAGGAATAAAAAGTTCCATGAGATTGGGAATTTGGTTTAGTTTCTCCTCAACTGGGGAGCATGTGGCTTGTAGTTGTGACTTGAGTGAGATGTCCCCCAACCTGTGTGTTGGCTGCAATACTGTGAAGAGTGAGCTCTGCCCTACTAGGCTCTCCTAAATTTCTGGCAGGGCTCCCTTGAAAAAACTGCTGTATTGTGCTACTGATGATCGATGAAAATCGTAGCTTATGCACACGTGCAAAGGTGGTATCATTGTAAAGAAGTTAATGAGGATACTATTTTTGTAAGGAAGGTATCAGTTTTTATGGTAGTGAATTCTGTATTTCCCAGCTTGTGGCTGTGGCTTAAAAGTTAGTGTAGGGAATCAAGGATGTCACTATGGTACCCCACCAGTGTGTTACCCCACCAGTGTGTTACCCCACCAGTGTGTTACCCCACCAGGGTGTTACCCCACCAGTGTGTTACCCCACCAGTGTATTACCCCACCAGTGTGTTACCCCACCAGGGTGTTACCCCACCAGGGTGTTACCCCACCAGTGTGTTATCCCACCAGTGTGTTACCCCACCAGGGTGTTACCCCACCAGGGTGTTACCCCACCAGGGTGTTACCCCACCAGTGTGTTACCCCACCAGTGTGTTACCCCACCAGGGTGTTACCCCACCAGTGTGTTACCCCACCAGTGTGTTACCCCACCAGTGTGTTACCCCACCAGTGTGTTACCCCACCAGTGTGTTACCCCACCAGTGTGTTACCCCACCAGTGTGTTACCCCACCAGTGTGTTACCCCACCAGGGTGTTACACAACACCCCACATGACAACCTTCAACAAATGTTAAGTTTTCTATTGTGGGTGAAACCCTCTGGGGTGTCAGAATAGCTGAAAGGGTGTCGGTGGTGCACAGTGTGCTTGACACCCCAATTTGGTGCTACCATAACACTCCTGTTTTTACAGTGATAGAGAACTAGTTGATCTAATAGGTGAAGAGTCATTGTTAATCATAGGGGGATTTGTTGTGCAGGGTAAAGAGTTCATATACCAAGCTATCTGACCAAATTTTATACGAGAAAAAAATCCTTGTTTATTCTTTTCCTTGAGCTCTTTCTGAAGTTTTTGGTTAGCAGCCTGTTCTAAAGGGGTAAGATCTGGAGTAATGAAATTATTTTAACGTCATCTGGATTGTCACTATTGCATAGCTTTGTGCAGTTGCGGAGAATTGCAGCCTTTTCTTGCTCGGAACTGACTGTTAATCTGTAAAAGATGGGATTTATCTCTTCGTTGACCTAGGCAGAATGATTTTTCAATCTTTTCTGAAATTCCAATATGTTTTTGGAGAATGCTAGATATGGAAGAAATATCTTCCTGCTTTCTGGCATCACCATTTTCTTTTGAAGATTCAACAAGGCTAGGTTGAGTTTGTGTTTAGAATTCTCCTTTTCCTCATTGACAACTGAAAACATACAAGACAAGTGATAATAGATATTTGATTGATCTGTTAATTGTTGTAGAGGAGGAAGAGCTTTGGTCTTTGGAGAGCATATCTGATACTGATGTCGATGAATCGGTCCGGACTACGACCACAATCTGTCTAACGTACGAGCGATCAGCTAGGATTCAATGGATTAGTACCTCGATTGACATCTGCTAGTACGCCATTTTTGTTACTTACTTGTCACATGGTACAATCATACATTACGTAATTCTAAATTGGCCTAGGAAATGACGTATACTACAATATTAGTCTACAAAGAGTTCTAAGTTCTTTACTAGTCCGTGACATCCTCCGGGGGGGGCATTGAGTTCCTCACACCACACCTTAGTCTGAACTCTTGCTCGTCTAGCAGAATCTCTCTGTGGTCTGTCTACGCTATGTCCGGAGTCACCAATGTCAGCAGAATCTTCATCAAGATTGTCAGATTTGGTGGAGTCCTTCTTATCATGGTTGGATACTGCAGCATTCGCTCTAACTTCTAACGGATATAGCCTTGTTATGGCCCGATTAGTTCTCCCATTTGCTGTATGTATATTAGCAGCTCTCACCAAATTATCGTTTCCATAAATCAAACTCTCAATAATAGCCAGTTTCCAATAAATCCTCTTACAGTCATCATGAACCAAAACTATGTCTCCCACTGCTATCTTCTGTTGGTTATTTCCGGAAGTCTTGTGGAACTCACGAAGAGAGGTGAGGTACTCATGCTTCCACCTTGAACGAAAGTGTTGCAGTAATGATGCCTGCTGTTTCACTCTTCTCTCAATACTTCTATCCTCTCCAAACGTTGGACCTACAACTTCATCCTCCTCCACCCGCCTATAAGGAAGGGAAGTGATTCTTCGGCCATAGAGGAGGTGAGCTGGGGTTATAGGTTCAGTGTCTGCAATGTCACTGGAAACATAGGTTAGAGGCCTATCATTCAGTGTTGCCTCAATCTCAGTAATTAGTGTCTGAAGCATGAGTAAGGATATGTGAGTTCGGCCTAACACTTTCTTCAATGACATCTTAGTAAGACCAACCAACCTCTCCCAAAAGCCTCCATACCATGGAGCACGTTTTGGAATAAATTTCCACATTACTCCTTGTCTACCCAGGGATTCCTTCAGCTCTTGAGATGCTAGCAATGATGTCAACTCTTCAGCAGCTGAGAGGTAAGTAGAACCATTATCGGAGATGATTATCTGTGGTAGAGACTTACGGCTCACAAATCTTCGAAATGCCAGAAGAAAGGTGTAGGTGGAGAGATCTGTGATGATTTCTAAATGAAGTGCCCTGGTTGTGGCACAAGTAAACAGACAGATATATACCTTTTGCTCACTGTGATTCTGTTGAATATATAGGGCTCCTGTAAAATCAACACCAGTCACAGTAAATGGTGTCACATCACAAGTGTGAACTGCTGGTAGCGGTGCCGGATCAGGTGCTGGGTAGGGTTTACCAATGTGTCGTTGACAGGTTGTGCAATGCCGCAAAAGTGTTCTAATGTATTGCCTGGCTGTTGGTATCCAGTATTCCTGTCTTATAGCAGTCAGAGTGCTGTCCACTCCAGCATGAAACTGTTTCTCATGAATGCTGTACACAAGCAGGGAAGTGAAAGGATGCTTGGGGGCAAGTAAATATGGGAATTTGGCTAATTGGTCCAGAGGAGCATTATGAATTCTACCTCCACAGCGGATGAGGCCATCATGATCTAGGTAGAGTCTGAGTTGCCTTACCAGTGGCAATCGGTTAATGGGTGGCTGTGAAGTAAGGTTAGCCAGTTCCTTCCAATAGACTTCTGATTGACAGGCTTTGATCTAGCACATCTTGGCATTATGTAGTTCATCGCTAGAGAGTGGTCCATGTTGTGTTTTGGACGATCGACATTTCAAGTTGGTAATGAACCTAGTGACATATGCGGTGACAGCAATAAGCTTACCAAGTCTGCTGTAGTTAGCTGGATTGATGATTTGATGAACCCCAGTCTGACATGGTGTCGAGGCTGTAGGGATAAAGTCCTCTGCTGTGGCTGCAGCTGCAAGTAGTGGAGTAATGGGTGATAACGCCCACTTAGGCCATTCTGTTTCGTTGCAAAGCCATGGTGGTCCATTCTTCCAGAGGGTGGATGATTGTAGTGAGTTGGCATTGATTCCTCTGGTTAGGAGGTCAGCAGGGTTTTCCTCAGTGGGACAATAATGTCATGTAGCATCTGGCGTGAGCTGGTGAATCTCATTCACACGGTTGGATACGAAGGTATTCAGTTTTTTCCTTTGTTGTATCCAGTACAACACGATTTGGCTGTCCGACCAGAGGTAGAGTGGTGTTTTCTTAAGAGACAAGGAGGTGATAACAAATGCACTTAGTCTAGTAGCAACCACTGCAGCCATTAGCTCTAGTCTTGGTAAAGTCAGCTCCTTTAAAGGTGCAACTCTGGTCTTGGCCATGACAAAGGCTGTGTAACTTCCGGATCGGAGGTACGCAACTGCACCATAGGTTCTTTTGCTTGCATCTGCAAAGATATGTAATTGATCTATGGTGATTGTGTCCTCAGCTACGATGTATCGTCTGAGAATTGGTAAATTGGTAGCTTGTCGTATCTCTGTTGCTATGAGGACCCATTGTTCTTGCAGAGCTTGTGGTAGTGGCTCATCCCAATTCACATTCTTCTGCCACAGTTGTTGTAATAAGAGCTTGGCCTGAATTGTCACTGGAGTTAGATAACCAAGAGGATCAAATATCTTTGAAGACTGCTGTAAAATTTGTCTTTTTGTGATAAGGGTATGGTGTTCAGGAAGAGCTGATTTTACAGCAAAGTGTAGGGTGTCACATTTGGTATCCCATTGCAGGCCAAGAACATTGACAGTAGTATGACTATCAGCAGTATTGTCTGTTGCTGCTAGTGAATTTAGTTGGTGGCAGTTTGACGCCCATGATCTAAGGTTGAAGTTGGCTTGTCCCATGATGTGCCTTGCTTCCTTGTAGTAGCGAATGGCTTCTTGTGAGCTGTGACAACCACTAAGGATGTTGTCCACATAGATGTTAGAAAGTATGTCAGTGGTTACAGGGGAGTCTATGTTTTGCAGGTGGCAACATAGTACGGAATGGAGCATAAAAGGTGAACTGGTAGCACCGAAAAGGACAACCTTGAAACGAAATGTTTGAAGATCACTCTCAGGGTTGTTGATGTCTGATGGCCATAAGAAACGTGTATAATCTCTGTCCTCTTGGTGTAATTTGACATGTAGAAAGGCTTTCTCTATGTCAGTTGAAATGGCAACCTTGTGAAGTCTAAAACGCAAAAGAATTGAGCACAAGTCTTTCATGAATGGTGGACCAACTTCTAGGCAGTCATTGAGACTTGGTACATTCTGTGAGCTATGGCTACTGCAGTCATACACGATTCTAATGGGGGTTGTTGAGGAATCCTTTTTCACAGCATGGTGTGGAATGTAGTGACAGTTGGTTGTTGGAAATGGAGAGTTTACCTTCTCAATGAAACCTCTTGTTACTTGTTCACTGAGGATGTTGTTGTAAGTAGTAAGAAGTTGAGGAGTTCGTGATAGTTTGTTAACCAGAGAGCGTGTTCTCCTTTCACAGGGGGTATAATTTGTTGGTAAAGGTGGATGGTTGGGTTTCCATGGAAACTTGGTGGTGTAGGAACCATCTGGTAGACGTGAAACATTCAAGTTGATATATGACTGTATGACAGAGTCAGCATTGGAGTTGTCTGTCTTCGGTGATATACCAGTAGATTCAAGTGTCCAAAACTTCTGAAGGTCAAACTCTGTGGAATCTACATGTAGTATGTTAGTATGAAGAACAGCAGCTGGGGAATCAGACATGTGTGGCATGGGACCAGAGAGAAGATATCCTATCTTTGATTTCACAGCTGTTGGTCCATTGCCTCTGATGATGTGGTTTTCAACGATGCTCCAGTAGTAGTCTGCACCTATCAAAAGTGAAATGTGGAATTGTCGATCAGTGGTTACTGGATGAGCAAGAGGAAGATTTCTTAGATAGGGCAGCTGAGATATATCACTTTCTACTATGTTTAGTATAGGAGAAGCGATGGTGGGTACAATCAGAACTGATAGTGGTAGTTGTTCTCCCGAGTTAGTGACAAGGTTAATCTGGGCAACATTTAGTGTGTTGATGGAAGGACTATGGGCTCCAAAGGTAGACAGAAAGATCTTGTCAGTTTTGTAGGGTTGGAGACCCATCTCATCCGCTAGTGACTGAAGTATAAATGAACGCTGTGAACCTTCATCAAATAACACATGGGCGGTTGCTTGGTGATTTGAGGTTGCGATAGTGGCCGTTGCAGTTTTGAGCAGGCACTTGCCATTTCCTGTAGGGAGGGAGTCAGTGTTCTCCTTGCTTCTGGAAATGGTTGTAAATGAGCTTGTTGGAGTCACCTGACTGGGCATGTCTGAAGTAGCTGATGTAGTTGTGTTGCCCTGTGATACCGTTGCCTGGCTCTGAGGTGGTGGTGCAGTGGTAGTAGGTTTCTCCGTGCAGAGGCTGGTATGGTGCTTACGCCTACAGGTCTGGCAGCGGTGTTTAGATGTACATTGTGATATCTTATGACGAGCAAGACAGTTGAAGCATAGTTTCTGTTGTTTTACAAATTCTAAACGTTTTGCAGGGTCTAAAATGATATGGCAGGCAGAAGGATTATGACTTCCTGAGCAGTACACACAACCTTTCTTCTTAAAGCCAGCACCTTGATGAGGTGAATGAGAATATTTAATGGTAGTGCTGAAGGAAGCAGTAGGAAACTGATGAGTAAGGTGACTACTAGTAGGGCCAGATTCAAAGATCCGAATTTCTGCTTGGATGGCAGCTTGTAAATCTTGTAGTGTCCATTCGGATGTTGGGTGGGCTCTTGCTAGATTCTTCTTGGTTTCAGCTGGTAACTTATTAAGAATGATTGGTACGAGTAACGTTCCATAGGAATTTGTGTTTGTGCCCAGTGAAGATAAACTGCATATATGGCTTTCTATGGTGTCGTGGAATTGTTGAAGGTTTCCCAAAGAATTAGTGGGGCGTGGCATATCCAGCAAGGCTTGCATATGTGCATTTACAAGTTTGTCAGGCTGGCCAAATCGGGTTTGTAATAGTGTCACTGAGTGTTGGTAGTTAGAATTCGTGAGTGGAAAGCCAGCAATTGCTGTTGACGCGTCACCTTGTAGTTGAGCTCTTAAGTAGCTTAGTTTCTGCACGCCAGTTAGAGTGGGATTAGAGTGGACTGCTGCATCAAAACAATCCCAAAATGACTGCCATGCCAAAGGGTCACCATTAAACGTTGGTATGGTGAGTTTGGGAAGGCGGCTGACTGTATAACTAGGAGAAACTGCATGAGTAGGTGTGACATGCGTTGTAACAGCTGGTCGAGTGAAAGTAGGTGGGGACACTAGTGGTGCAGGTGGGTGTGTTGACTGTGTTGTATCACTGACTATTGGTAATGCACCACTCACCTCTGAACTAGTAGTTGAACTAGTAGCTGAGCTTGTAGCTAGAGGTATTCCACTAGTACTCACAACTGAATTTGTAACTGGGGGTGTGTCACTTGCAACTGAAGTCAAATCTCCTGGAGGGTGTGCAGGACTTTGTTCTAATGTAGTAGGAACATCTGTTGTTGTGACAACTGGTTGTACTGGTGGAGTAGCAGCTGGGATATTACTCAGTAAAAAGTTCAATTGTGCAATATGCTTGTGAAGGGTAGTCTGTAACTCTGCTGACTCAATAACATCTGATTCGAGCTCTGACTCTTCTTGAATAAGAGGTAGGATCTTAGTGTCTAATTCAGCAATAGTGTCCTGCTTTCTTTGCGACTGTTCCATGTAACTGGTGAGTGAGACAATTTCTTTAGCAGTAAGGGATGTCTCCGCTGCTTTCTCAAGTAGGTTACTCGTGGTAGCTATCACCTTCGTGAGGTGTGATCGATGACCGCCTCGGGAGAGACGAAGACGCTTGAGTTCATCCATCGAAGAGTACTCGTGCAACTAGATTGTGGAGAGATTGTACGACAATAATTGTTCTATACAGGTAACTTGCTTGCCTTATTGGGTACCGTTATCTTAAGAGTTTGCCACGGTACCACGACTTCTTAATGGCGGGTTACAATTGAGCAATAAGGCTAAGCAGATGATCACAGCACCAAAATGTCAATGAATCGGTCCGGACTACGACCACAATCTGTCTAACGTACGAGCGATCAGCTAGGATTCAATGGATTAGTACCTCGATTGACATCTGCTAGTAC
Organism: Dysidea avara; assembly: GCF_963678975.1. Classification (NCBI taxonomy): domain Eukaryota; kingdom Metazoa; phylum Porifera; class Demospongiae; order Dictyoceratida; family Dysideidae; genus Dysidea; species Dysidea avara. Next base: position 10,150,125 of record NC_089276.1, read on the forward strand.
GCCATTTTTGTTACTTACTTGTCACATGGTACAATCATACATTACGTAATTCTAAATTGGCCTAGGAAATGACGTATACTACAATATTAGTCTACAAAGAGTTCTAAGTTCTTTACTAGTCCGTGACAACTGACTTGTGATAATCTGAGAGTTGAGCTTCAATTTTTTTTACTGTGGTGGATAATGAGATCTCAGCAGACTGCAATTCAGGTAACTTTAATTCCATTGATGAGAGCCTGTACACATGACACACATAGCATTCAAAGGCAGTTAGGAGTCTTTGATGGCAATTGTTGTACAGAAATATTAATGGTTGACTCGAGTTGGCAGTATATGGCTAATACAGCTCATTCTCAAACATACAGGTCCCATCCACTCACCTCACACATGACAGATGTAAGCAAAGTCAGCTAGATGAGGTTAGTGTTTATGTGTGATGGCTGTGGCTATGTTAGAAAAGAGGAAGATTTGATCAAGTCATGTAGATATGCTGAAGATCTTGACATCATATGACAATTAAATTTTGTCTTGGAGGCTAAACACTATCAGAATATCACTTCTGTAGTCTACAAAGCCATGTGGAAGCCATTAAACTAATCGAAATATTTAGTTTAGAAGTAGGCAACTGGTTATATTTTTGTGATCATACTAGCAACTTTTCTGTTAATTGAGACTTATGAAATGTGAACTCCCTTCCTCTGACATACATGTATGTTTTTCATGTAACTGTGAATGGGTACTACACACAGGGCTAAATAATGTCAACAGTTTTTAAATTTGTTCCTAACACATGCATAAATCTACTGTGTCCGAGTGACCACTGTGTGTGTCCATCCTGCTTGGCTGTATCTGCAAATATGATTTTCCACTGATAATGATAAAGGTTTCCAGTGCCATCAATTCTTCAGTCAAATTTTGTTAAGTGATTATGAAAAGTCTATCTGTGACTGGCACCATTGCAGTGAAGACAAGTTTGGCCCTGCCTTACTCTGGTTCTCTTGTTGGTTGCTAGGTCTTGTAGCAACTGGCATTCTGACTGAGCTGGTAGCAGCTTGAATGATTATGTTTGCTCCCACCTGTCTGAGAAATGTGATTTAGTAAAGGTAAAGTGAATGGTGGAAAGCCTGAACAGGTGGGTTTGAAAGTGTAAGAACTTATCCTGTCCATTTTTGAAATGGTACAGGGGTTGGAACTCCTCCGTTATCAAGCATGCATCCTTTAGGTCAATCTTGACCATAGGGGAATCCCTCTGTAAGGACTTGTAGTTGTGTCTTGAGTGAGATGTCCCCCAACCTGTGGGTTGGCTACGATACTGTGAAGATGAGCTCTGCCCTGCCAGGCTCCTCAATTTCTGGCAGGGTGCCCTTGACAAAACTGCTGTTTTGTGTTACTGATGATCGATGAAAATCGCAGCTTATACATGTAAAGGTGGTATCAGTGTAAAGAAATTAACAAGGATACTATTTTTGTAAAAAAAGGTATCAGTTTTTGCGGTAGTGAATTCTGGGTTCCCCAGCTTGTGGCTGGGCAAATTTTCTATTGCTGGTGACACCCTCTGGGGTGTCAGAAAGCTGAAAGGGTATTAGTAGTGCACAGTGTGCTTGACACCCCAATTTTGTGCTACCATAACACCTAGTTGATCTAATAGATGATGAATCATTATTAATCATAGGGGGATTTGTTGTGTAGGGTAAAAGTGTTAATACAGTTAGTTAGTTCCACTGAACTATCTGATCATGTCTTATACGAAGAAAAAAAATCTTGTTTATTCATTTCCTTTTGGAGAATGCTAGATATAAAAGAAATATCTTCCTGCTTTCTGGCATCACCATTTTCTTTTGAAGATACAACAAGGTTAGGTTGAGTTTTAGATTTCTCCTTTTCCTCATTGACAACTGAAGACATACAAGACAAGTGATAATAGATATTTGATTGATCTGTCAATTGTTGTAGAGGAGGAAGAGCTTTGGTCTTTGGAGAGCATATCTGATACTGACTTGTGATAATCTGTGAGTTGAGCTTCAAATTTCTTTTACTGTGGTGGATAATGAGATCTCAGCAGATTGCAATTTAATTCCATTGATGAGAGCCTTGGATCACCTTGCACACATGACACATGACATTCAAAGGCAGTTGGGAGCCTTTGATGGCAATCGTTGCAAAGAAATATTACTGGTTGACTCGAGTTGGCAGTATTATATAGTTATACAACGGCCACGAGTGCTCTGCCTGATATAAACGCACGAGCCTGAGGGCCGTCAGGCCCGAAGGAAAGTGCGTTTATACAGGCAGAGCACGAGTGCACGTTGTATAACTGTTATGTACCATTCACCTAATAGGTGGGGAGAGTCTCACAAGACAGCTGTAACACTTATAAAGGCCAGGTTTCTAACATCGATTGTGGGTAACCAAGCCTGACGATGCGATGACGTTCCCCCTGCAGTACTGCAGCCACCTGAGATATTGAAAGCTAGTACGCTATGGGTTATATCACTAACCTGCATTCGCTGTTCCACTCTCATCATGTAGTGCTCAGCATGCCAGTGTGCCATATAGACTAAGCACCAGACTAATCGCCATAGTGATTCTCTCGAGCGAAAAAAAATCAGCTAAATAGATGGTTTAAGTAAACAAAACCTAACTACTAAACGATACTAGTCTAATTCTTACTATTCACACTGGCTAAACTCGAATCTGGTGGCATGACAAAACTGGTTACCACAATCGAGCGTAAAGGTTAGTATTATTTAGAATATATTTGTTTTATTAGTCATTGTCGAAGTGGACTACAGTTTAATCTGGACTACAGTTTAATCTGGGCTAAGATGGCACCAGACTAGTAAGGTGTACAAGTACGTTTATATATATGTAGACTAGAGTTGTGGCCACCCGCGTTGGCTTTTTCGATAGCCATTGGCTGCTTGTAAACATTATACGTATTGGTGACGTTATGGCCCACAATCGACCTTTACATGTCAGGCTATAAAAGAATTCGAGTGATCTGTGTAGTGTCTTTCCACCTATTAGGTGAGGTGTCGTAGTGGTCTTCGCCACCGGCACTTGTGCTATGCTGCACAAAACCGCAGCCAGTACAATATACAGATATTGTACTGCGGTCGGTGCATTATACCTTATAATGCACTCGTTGTGGTCTACAAAACCGCAACCAGTGCGTTATAAGTTATAATGCACTCGCTGCGGTCTGCAGCAGTGCAATATACAAATTATGGCACTGGCGGTGCCTTTGAACTGCCCACGCAGAGTGGTACATATGGCTAATACAGCTCATTCTCAAACACACTTAAACATACAGGTGCCCATCCACTCACCTCACACATGACAAGATGTAAGCAAAGTCAGCTAGATGAGGTTAGTGTTTATGTGTGATGGCTGTGGCTATGTTAGAAAAGAGGAAGATTTGATCAAGTCATGTAGATATGCTGAAGATCTTGACATCATATTGAAATTTTGTCTTGGAGGCTAAACACTATCAGAATATCACTTCTGTAGTCTACAAAACCATGTGGAAGCCATTAAACTAATTGAAATATTTAGTTTAGAAGCAGGCAACCGACTATATTTTTGTGATCATACCAAGAACTTTTCTTTTAATTTAGAATTATGAAATGTGAACTCCCTTCTCTGACATACATGTACATTTTTCATGTAACTGTGAATGGGGTACTACACACAGGGCTAAATAATGTCAACAGTTTTTTAATCTGCTCCTAATACATGTCTAAATCTACTGCTCTCGACTGTGTCCATCCTGCTTGGCTGTATCTGCAAATATGATAATGATAAAGGTTTTCAGTGCCATCAATTCTTCAGTCAAATTTTGTAAAGTGATTATGGAAAGTCTGTCTGTGACTGTCACCATTGCAGTGAAGACAAGTTTAGCCCAGTTCTCTTGTTGGTTGCTAGGTGTCAGTCTGCTACTAACTGTGTGACACTAACATATCTAGGACCAAGGAATAAAAAGCTTCCGTGAGATCCTCGACTTGGGAGCATGTGGCTTGTAGTTGTGTCTTGAGTGAGATGTCCCCCAACCTGTGGTTGGCTGCAATACTGTGAAGAGTGAGCTCAAAGAAGATATCAGTTTTTACGGTAGTGAATTCTGGGTTCCCCAGCTTGTGGCTGTGGTAAATTTTCTATTGTGGGTGACACCCTCTGGGGTGTCAGAAGACACCCCAATTTGGTGCTACCATAACATCTAGTTGATCTAATAGATGATGAATCATTATTAATCATAGGGGGATTTGTTGTGTAGGGTAAAGTATTAGTTAGTTCCACTGAACTATCTGATCATGTCTTATACGAAAAATATCTTTGTTTATTCTTTTCCTTTTGGAGAATGCGATATGGAAGAGATATATTCATGCTTTCTGTCGTCACCATTTTCTTTTGAAGATTCAAGATTTCTCCTTTTCCTCACTGATAACATAGCTGAGGAGATGGTATTTTGTGTCTTTTGTGGAGGTGTTAGGTGACGTACTGGACAGATTGTTGAACTTTGAAAGTAGAGAGTGATAATCGGTAGAACATTCTTCAAGCTTTTTAGATATTTGATTGATGGAACTGTCAATTGTTGTAGAGGAGGAAGAGCTTTGGTCATTGGAGAGCATAACGTGTGATAAACTGAGAGTTGAGCTTCAAATTTTTTTTACTGTGGTGGGTAATGAGATCTCAGCAGATTGCAATTCAGATAACTTTAATTCCATTGATGACAGCCTTGGCTCACCTTGTACACATGACACATAGCATTTAAAGGCAGTTGGGAGCCTTTGAAGGACATTGTTGCACACTGGTTGACTCGAGTTGGCAGTATATGGCTAATACAGCTCATTCTCAAACACACTTAAACATACAGGTCCCATTCACTCCCCTCACACATGACAAGATGTAAGCAAAGTCAGCTAGATGAGGTTAGTGTTTATGTGTGATGGCTGTGGCTATGTTAGAAAAGAGGAAGATTTGATCAAGTCATGTAGATATGCTGAAGATCTTGGCATCACATTGAAATTTTGTCTTGGAGGCTAAACACTATCAGAATATCACTTCTGTAGCCTACAAAACCATGTGGAAGCCATTAAACTAATTGAAATATTTAGTTTAGAAGCAGGCAACCGACTATATTTTTGTGATCATACCAAGAACTTTTCTTTTAATTTAGAATTATGAAATGTGAACTCCCTTCCTCTGACATACATGTATGTTTTTCATATAACTGTGAATGGGTACTACACACAGGGCTAAATAATGTCAACAGTTTTTAGTCTGTTCCTAACACATGTATAAATCTACTATGCCTGAGTGACCACTGTCTTTGTCCATCCTGCTTGGCTGTATCTGCAAATATGACTTTCCCTCCCCCAACCTGTGGGTTGGCTGCGATAGTGTGCTGTCCTGCCTCTCAATTCTGACAGGGCTCCTTTGAAAAAAACTGCTGTTTTGTGATACTGATGGTCGATGAAGATCGCAGCTTATGCGCCTCAATTGCTTTTACAAATATTCATTGATATTAGTGTGAGCTTCGAATGTGTACTCATCCTTGGTAGGAAGGTCAAAGTTCACAACTGATCCCATAATCAAATGTGAGGCATGCAGTTCATTATTATTAATTTGATAACATACATTCAATTGATGCCCACCTTGACTGGCTGGTCTTCTCTTTGGGCTGTAGTGGGCTGTAGTACCATCACTCAATTGGCATGTGTTACTGGAGGAATTGATCTGTCCTTACACGGGCCTCTGTTACATTCCCATCTTCCAGCTGAATCATTGGCGTGACCAGCAGATTTGGTCTTCCCAACTGGTACATTTAGTGTGACACTGGCACTTCCTGATCGACACATTTGTGTGACCAACGGGGCATACACACTTTGTGATTGGTACATTTGAGTACCAAAAGCAGGATAATTAGGTCTTGATTGAGAAACTGTGGCCCGTGGAGAGTTGACAAAGCTCACGTCCTGTGAGGGAATGCCATTTTCATTCACCTAGAGTTTCTTTCAAGTGCTGTAGATCTGGAGCAAAGAGTTAAAGGGCAATATTATATGTTAATCAGTGCTGTACCTTGTATGCAGATACAATGCATGGATAGATATACTAACATGTGTATATCGTGTACATTTGCAAATGTGAGGTCACACCTACAAGCATTTGTGCATGCTGTATTTCTGTGTACAATGTGTCTTTGGCCAAATTTGTGGATTTGTAATGAATTCAGCTAGTTTTCTGTTAAAGCAATGATTGTAGTTGTGAATCACTTGGTTGTATTCCAGATACAATATGTATATCTGTTATTCAAGCTATTTACTATGTAAATGTCACTGTGTTGTGTGTGCATACATTATAGGATATCGGTGACTTGTTTGGATCAGACTTACCAGTTGAGGGCACAAAGAAGATCACATTCAAATGGAGAGATGGTCCATTCTTGAAGGCACTGAAGAATGGTGACTGGATATTGTTGGATGAAGTGAGCAGTAACTACTCTATCACACACTCCATTACTGCTCATTGTACATCATCAGATGAACTTAGCCTCTCAGTCAGTATTGGAGGGATTGAATGCTTGTTTGGATCACAGGGGAGAAGTGAGGACTAATTGTTTATGAATTTATCTGTGGGCTGCTTATAATGGACTTTGAATATCCCACTGTAAAATGATGTGAGTTTTGTGTTAGAGGCTGCTGTTGGCATGGTTTGTTAAACTACAACTTTCGATGACTTTGTTGTAACCAAAGACAGGGTATTTTACCAGGGACCTGCACTGAAAACTCGTTGTCTTTGTCACAGGTTTACGATACAGGTCACTGGATAGTTAACAAAACATTCTTGACTGCTCTATTAGAGTATTTAATGGGTATGACTGCTCTATTAGAATGTTTGAATTGTTTGACAACAATGCTGCAAAGAAGCACTGCGCTACATAATTCAACCTGTACATATTGACATGATGACCTTTACTAAGTATTTTCTGTTGGTTGTTCCTGTTCCCTCTTTCTATTCCCACGTTCCTAGTATTCTACTTACCCTATTTTAAGTCGTGGTGCATAGTATTTCATGTGATATTATTCATTAACAGGTATACATTCCAGAACTTGATATGACATTTGCGGTGCAGACAAAGACAAGATTATTTGCATGCCAGAACCCTCAGTACCAGGGGAGTGGCAGAAAGGGACTTCCACGATCATTCTTAAACCGATTTTCAAAGGTACACATGTGTATACTAAAAGTTTAACTTGTGTGTACGTGTTGTTAGGTATGTATTGAGCCACTGTCCAAGGAGGATCTCTTGTTCATTGTCTCCTCATTGTATCCTACGTTGGACCATGAGTTGGTGGAGGTGATGATTACATTCAACTATAAGGTGTGCAGTGTGTGGGAATGGTTCTAAAGTGGTTAGAACACAGGCCCAAGTATGTTCAATGCCCAGTTGTGCCTGGTTGCTGTTTTGTTGTTCCCTTGTGAAGAGAAACTTTCTATAGCTTTTATAATGGGACCTGGTGGTATAAAATTGTGGAAGCAATTGCCCAACTGTGCTTCCTGTTTGGCAGGTATGTATAGTTTTGTAGGCGTTTAAAATGGTGGCTCTAAAGGTTACGCCATGCACCAAATTGAATATGCGATCTGTGAAAACCTGACATAATGATGCAAGCCTAAATTCAGTATGTACCATTGATTACAATGGGTATAATACTTGCTTATTTCAAAAAAAAAAAATCATTTGTGAAGAAAGGGGTCTAATAGTAAAACTTACATATGGTCTTATTTACCTACCAGGAGGAGTTTGTTGTAGTAGACCAATTTATAGGTATTTGTTTACATCACGTCAAAGCGATTTTATGCGATTGATTTTTCTTTACTGATTTCGTCTCTGTATGTAGTAGAGAAAGATGATACAAGGAAACATTTACTCAGCAATGGTATCTCTTATTCATGGTGAACATGATGGTGCAAGTTACAACTCTGTGTATCATTGCGTTCGTAAGCTACAACCATTTCTATTAAGAGCCTGTTTTCCCTATACTTGCTAGTGTAGTGTATTGTGTTGTGTTGTGTAGTGTACTGTGTTGTGTTGTGTAGTGTGTAGTGTAGTGTAGTGTAGTGTGGTGTAGTGTAGTGTAGTGTAGTGTAGTGTGTATATTCAGATAATGGTACGTTTGGCTGGTACACAGGTAGCAGACATTGTAGCAAAGGAGAATTATGACCTGTGGGAGTTTAACATCAGAGATGTTCTCAGGTGGTGTGAGCTGATGATGAAACACCAGGTAATTGTATGAACAGTATATCCATTTACTAGACTACAATAGAACTGCTTGCTTAAAGCCTATTTAAGTTAAAAAATAAGTGTAAATAGATTTGTGGTCCAGGTTGTTAGTGCTGTACATATTTTTTTGCCTTTGAATTAGGGCTGGAGAAGTTGGTGTTTTTAAAATTTTTTTTACAGTAGCAGAGACCTGTTATTAGAGGTTCCATCTTATACATTAGTACACAGACAACTGATGATGTATGTATTGCACACATACACATGTTGTTTACTGGATGTTGTGCATGCAGGTGCCCCACCAATGGGATCCTGGCCAGTTCATAGACTTGATTTATACTGGAAGATTGAGGTGTCCCGCTAAGAGAAAAGAGGTGTGTATTCTCTTGTTAATGGATCCTGTTTCTGTGACTTATATATTTGTTTCTCACATGCATGCACACACAAATGATGGATATAGTTCAGAATGGCCACTGTGCATGTATGTTTGTTTGCTAAGGTGCGCGTGCGCCCACACACACATGCATGCACACAGCACACGCACAACACAGACACAAGTTGTCACAACACATCACTTATTTTCCTTTAAAAATTACATATACCAATGTTTTGTATCATGCAATATATCACTGTATCGTGATACTGACAGCAAAGGCAATATATTGATATGTCTACACTCTGTATCATTGCAACTCTACACTCAAATAATTAACACATGTAAAATTTATACGTATTGGTTTAATGTTGTTCACAGGTGGATCGTTTGTTTACTGAACTGTTTGGCACTGCAGCCAGTAAGCCAGGAAGATATTTCAACATTACTAACACTTATCTGCAGGTACTGCTACCATCACTCATTTTCCTTGTGTGATCAATGTATTATGGTTAGGTTGGGAGAGCTATTGTGATGAGGGAGCCAGTACCAGTCCCAGCTAATAACAACATGCTACTCCTTCACTCTCAACTGTCACTGATGGAGTTACTGATGTATTGTGTGGATATGGGCCACATGTCTATCCTGGTTGGTATATTTCACATATAAACCATGTGTAGTACATCGTATGGGACCTTACATGACACAACACTGCATACCAATGCCACACACAGTTATTTAGCTTTTCCTTCAACAATGGCTACGCATTCGTACAAATGATGTGGAATTTCAGGGTTTCATTTGACCTATTGTTTCAATCGTCCTCAACTGTCATGCTAATCCATGAAGTTCATTACACTCATAAATAAAGCATCACTCATATGCCGGGGCTATATATAGAGGTGTTGTTATCCCATACAGGTTGGTGGTAGTGGAGCTGGCAAGTCCTCAATTGTGCAATGTCTAGCACAACTAACTGGCCACAAGTTAGTGGAGTTCCCCATGAACAGTGACACTGACACCACCGAACTGTTGGGAGGATTTGAACAGGTACTGCCTCAGTTATTGTTGGATCTGAGCCTCAACTTATGAATATACATGTTTGTAAATGATGTGTAATGCTCAATGAGAATGCAGTATTAGCGTTACAGCTATGTATTAGTAGTCAAACTCATTTGCTTAGAATGGTACACGTACCGGCCACTACCATACATACGTAGTAGTAGAGATTTGTAGTAATTTATGAAGTAATTTGATAGCAAAATATACTTGGTTGGATGACAATGTACTGTCCTGTCTCATGGCAGTCTGGTGTACTCCTTACAACATGTGTTGTACCAAGTTGTTAATCATGTGTACTGACTGTACTCTACTATTTGTACAGGTGAACTACAATAGAGATCTAGTGAACCTTGTTGGAAGGTTGAAAGAAGTTATTTCTCACTGCTTGTGTTGTGGAGAAGTAAAGGATCAAACAGTTACACACAAACTAAATGAGTTTGTTCAAGAATTAGAGCAGTGTTCTGTGGCTAAAGGTTTGATATGTTATTGTTTGCTGTTGTTAACACTGCTGTTGCCATAGTGATGGATACTGATAAAGAGAACATGTTATTGTATTGTACCGAGTTACACAATATGATGAGTATGATGAGTGAACCATATCTACCATATCTAAAGTGTTAGTGTGTTTAGTGTATGTGTGCGTGTGTGTGCGTGCGTGTGTGTGTTGCTCTATCTAGATCTATTCTTACACAACATGCATGCCGCATTTCTTAAGCTTATGCAATCCTATTTATGATGGAAGTAATATACTAGTTTGTTTGGTTTTTTGTTATAACATACAGTTATACAAGTGTGACTGTTCTGTTAGGATGACTGCTGTATTAGAGTATGTCGAGTCAGCCTTTCACTTTACCAGGGTGTGTGTCACTATTTCTTATGTTTGTTGTGCTAGCATTGTGAATACAGCTAGAGCAATAATAACAGGGTGTGTCATCGTGATAGAATATTAAGAGGTGTGGTCTTGGTGCTTGATCATTATTAATCAACCAAGATTGCATTGATTAATTAATAGGCATGGTATCGAATATATCTTGAAGTTATGGTATCTACCAAACATAAGCACTTAAATAAGTATTGCAGCTTCTAAATATGCAAATGTTGATAGGGAAAATCAACACCTCGATAAGTTGATAAAGAAAATTAACACCTCAATATGGTTTCATTGCAACAACAAGATTAAAGGAAAGACAAGGCAAGAAGGCACAAACTCATTAGAACCCCAAAAGTCACATCCCACTGTTGAGTTTGTTATTGTGGTGTAGAGTTATTGTGACATAAAATGGTGGCCGTGTGCTGTTTCGTTTGGCCTCTTGCCTTGCGACTGTGGTCAGACTGGCAGGCAATTCAAATTTCGGTGATTTTTAAAAGAAATTTTATATCTGTAAGTGTTTTCTTGTTTGTAATGCTGTATTCGATGTTAGATGGACTAATATTATTCCGTAAAGGTGATTTTCATCATATAAGATGTTTCTAGGATGGTTTTTAAAGGCGGCACACGGTGCACTTGATTTTGGGGAGATCCCAAGTGATGATGTAATGACAAGGTGTTGCAGTTTGTGACCTAATAGAAGCCATAAAGTACAGTATTCATTAATACTGTACCACACTTGACACTCAGGGCTGCTGTAATTGTGAATGGCCTAGCATGAATTTTCTGTGTAGTTGTTTAAGCCATGAAGGCACATCAGTGAGAAATGTTGAGAGTTCAAATTAGTTCAATTGCCTAGTGATGTTGTTAGGCATGTTTACAATCGATGTCATGTTGCATCAAAATAGTTAACAGGCAAACTCAAAAGTGTTACAATATGCCGTAATTGTGTTAGTGTTCTGTTAACTTAACTGTAAATGTTATTCTATAGCACAAATTAGTGATCTACGGAGGACACTTACTGACCTAGTACAGAGGGTCACTACTGATGATTGTAGTGGACAGTTCCATTGGGTGGATAGTGTATTAGTGAAGGCATTACGTGATGGCCACTGGCTACTAATATCTAATGCCAACTTCTGTAGGTATGTATGGTAATGTGTACAGATCTTAGCTATGTGAGGGGGGACCAACCAGTGTTTGAATTGTGTAGTATCTGAGAAATTTATTATAGAATTGATTAACAAAACAAGATAAAATCATGTAAAATGCACTTAAGTAACATATTGACCATTAAATGTTCAGCATTTAATGTACTCTAAATAGTCATAAGTTGTGTCAACCACGTAATAAATGTACTGTGAGTCTCAGCTAATAAAACATAGAGGGAAAGCCTACAATAAACAAGTTACCAACAGTTCAAAAGTTCAAAAACACAGTGTGGTCACACAGCCCTTAGACAGGGTATCTGCAATAACAACTCCAAAATTTTGATTAAAGGTAAGAGAAGATATATATGGTAAGGCAGGAGGTTTTCTGCATTTAGCATTGGTACCTACCCTACGTGCAGGACCATCTCCACATTTTTGCAATAACATAATTGTAACCTAATGCAATGGTAAGCTATGACACATCAGCACCATTCATGTATGCAACATACCACCGGCATGGTGATGTCACAATCGAGTGCCATGCAATCCTTCCTGCTAGTATATTGAAAAGATGTGAGTGTACATGCATGTAAGTTAAACAGCTGGACTACGCAAAAGCATTTGTAATATTGATAATGTGTTTAACACACACACACACACACACACACACACACACACACACACACACACACACACACACACACACACACACACACACACACACACACACACACACACACACACACACACACACACACACACACACACACACACACGTAAGCTATGCTAAGTAGTAGCTATATCTGTCTTATCATGACAAGTAAGTGATACCTACATTCCTACTCTATATCCTACCTACAGTAGAACTGCACAGTGAAACCAACAGTTAACATAGGAGAGGTATTAAGTCTTTGGTGATACATTAAAACGTGCGGTGTTTGGAAAAAGGAATTAAGGTGCACAATGAGAGGTAAAGGTGCCATAAAATGGTTCACAATAAAATGCCCAGAGAGATGAGTGGTGTCATAAAAAGTTACAATAAGATAACTCATCACAGAAGGAAAAAACGTGTAAGAAAAAGGTTCTTAAAAAAGGAGGAAAAAAAGTGCACAAAAAGGTTAGCTAAGCGAAAAAAAGAAAGAAATTGAACCTACGTGGATTCGAACCCATACCTGTACACAGGATTGTGATTAAGAAGTGTGTGATCTGACCATAAGCCAACTGCACATACTGGCATGGTCGAGTTGTATGGAATATTGTGGTCATGCATGCGGTTTATAAAAGAATTTCACTGAGCTTTTGGCTTGACACTCCCATCTTCACGGCGCTGTAGAGAACGAACAAAAGCACGTAGCAATTTGTAGCAACAAACTTGGAATTGCCAGATGATGAGCACTTAATTTCATTAAAGTCCCATGGAGAAGTCAAGTTGTACTATTATTTAGACATTGATACTACAGCTAAAGGCATTACATTATAATATGTCTCAGTGCAGTACATAGTGACAATTATTAGTATTCTTCATAATCCTGTTGACTATTATTTTGCTCCTGTTACATAATAATGAGCAAAGTGAATCTGTGATAATTACAAATATGTGTCAAGGATATGGTGTTATGAACACCAATTCAACTAACTACGTCAATTGATGTAAAAATATCACTTGATCACAAGAATTGTGCTGTTTTAGAGCATTGCAATATCTCTGTAGTCTATAGCTCGTCGTAGAGGGAGATAGTAATCACTTCTTGTAGTTGCAGTCATTCTTATCTTCAATGGAGCCTTTCAACGATACTACTACATCTGGGAGCTACAGTGAGGTACCATTGATTGTTAGTTACCTCAAAATAGCCATGTTGATGTTGGGTTCGCTTGTGCTGGCTATTCCTACTGGGTTGGTGTTGTGTGTGATTGCCAAAGAAGATAGCCTGCATACCAAATACTACTTTCTGGTTAGTAATTTGTTAGTTACCGATTATTTCGGTGTTGTGGCCCAAAGCTTGCTGCAAATCGCTGGACTTATTATGCATGTGACGGGGCTTCAAGTTGAGCTTAACTGCACATTTATGAAGCTGTTTGAAACACCAGTTTTAGCCAGCCAACTACTGTTTGCCACCCTTGGTATTGATCGATTCATCGCCATTGCATATCCGTACCGTCATCGTAAGCTAATGACAAACAGGTTTGTAGGGAGTGTTATTGCTGCTGTATGGGTAATGGCAATCACTACCACTTCAATCTTGGTATCCGGAGTATTGTTCCAGTATGTACCAGCATTTGGTGAATGCTATGGCTTAAATGGCTTTCCATTGGAATATCTCTTTAAGGGATTTTTAATGGTTTGTTCAACAGTATTGATCATAGCAATCAATGTCTACTTGTATATCAAGATTCTAGACTCCAATAAGACACGCAGGGATAACATGCAACTAGCTGGTGAGGGCTCCAGGAATGCTACGAATCATGAAGTGCTGAAAAGCCACATCAAACCAGCGGTGTCTGTTTTGCTTCTAGGCGGATTGGATAGATTATTCAACTTGGCTGTCCCAGTCACTCATATAACACTGCGGCTTACCCTCGGTAATGATTCAATCATCAGGTTGTATTTCGTGGAGTTTCTGGTACAGTCAATTAAATGGTGTCAGCTATTATGCCATCCCCTGGTCTATGGAATCTATATGACTGCTATCCGTAAGAAGTTGTTTGACTTTGAGCTCTACCATAGGATATTCCACCGCCAGAGCAGAGTGGTCGTATTGAACAGGCAGTGAAGACATGAAATAACTTATTGTACACATAATGTGTAACATGCACAATATTATATTACTCATCATTATTGTATAGTTATGCAATGACACAGATGTAGTAGAATTGTAGATAGTAGTTACTGCTTATGTAACACACTGTAATTACACTTATTTTTTGTGCACAATTTAATAGTTATATACATATATGGTAACTTTATTATTGGGTATAGGTGCTGGTTGGTTCAGAAAAAAAATGAAAACAGTAATATACAAATATACACAGTCATTATAAGTTATAAAATTGTAATTTGGGCAATGGCTTTGTAATCAATTAGCTGTTGTGGGAGGGAGTGTCATGTTGCTAACCTCTATGGTGCATGGATGAAACTGGGTGACGAATACCCTTGAAGATGATCTTGTCCCATTTTAATAGTTGATAGTTAAGGAGTTTACTAATGGTGGATGATTTGTATGACACACTTGAACATATATATAGTTGTTATATTTCGTTAAAGTCCCATGTCGATACGCGCTTTGGTTGTGTTGTGGAATCACAAAACAGACAGACAGCTAAATATATATATTTTAATAACAGTCCTGGCCTTTTTAAGAGATATTCAGACAAAGTATTTACCGTATACGTACAATTTTTGAGGTATGTAATTTTCGCGGATCAACAAATTTCTGGATTTTCATTGTTTTATTTTCAAGGATCACTCGTTCTTCACTGAAGTTACCTATTAGAAAACAGAGCTAACCCCGATAATCATTAATTTTCAAGGATGAAAATTTTGCGGAAAGCCAAGCAACCACAAAATCTGTGAAAATTACACCCATCGAAAACTTGTATGTATGTATACGGTAATAGTTCAGTCACTGATTTTTATGTGCTAATGTTGAATATTGTATTGTTGCAGCCCATCAGTATTGGACAGACTCAATGCAGTACTAGAGCCAGGAGGAGTACTAACATTGGATGAGATGGGATCTGATGGGGACCATGTTCCCCATATTAAACCACACCCTTCCTTCAGGTATGACAAACTTCAATAAGTGTTTGACTTGAATGAGAACATCAGGTAATTGTTTTGACTTTGTAATAATAGGATGTGTCATAAATACTAAAACCCACATGTGCAATAGATTTATTTATATAAGGCATTACCAAGTCTATTATCTAGTTATTAGCAAGATTTTAAAACCAGGCACATGTCCATAGCCAGCCAAAGCCAGCCCCATGTGAGCAACATCGTTGAATGGTAAAGGCAGCTTGCACGTAAGAAGTAAAAGCGAAATGAAGTCTGTATTAAACTTCCACACAGGTTAAACTTTGCTCTGAAGTGGTTTCTTTCAACAGTCTGAAATACGGGTGTAACAACTCTTCTCAGACTTTGTGAATTACCTTCCCATCGGGTTTTACAGGTGTTTAACAACTGAAAAACAGCGGTACAGGCCTCTTAGACTACCAGGAATAGCCTATCCATTCGAAAGGAGGTGTGTCCCCTACATACGCAAATGAAAATGAAGGGCAGCTTCGAGGCTTTGTTGAGAGAATTTGTGGGAAGAACACAATAGTCAAACTACAATACACTATGTTTTGAAGACGTGTAATACGTATGTTGTTACAAGTGGTTTGTTTATCAGGTGCTTCCTTAGTGGTGCATAGCAACGTAATTGAAGAAGTATGAAAATTTATTACAATTAAAATCATTTTTTGCTTTGAAGTTTTAATTTACTACCTTTGCTTGCTGCAGGTTGTTTTTAACCATGAACCCAAAGTATGGGGAGATATCTCGTGCCATGAGGAACAGAGGAGTGGAGTTGTTCATTCTTCCAGAGGTGGTGACTTATTTCTTGTTTTGTGTGTTTATTTATTGTTTGGTGCAGGATCAACTTGATTGTAATGATGTGGACTTAGCAGCTCTTCTATACCGAGATGGTGTCAGTGATTTGAGTACCTCCTCTCGATTGATAGAGTGTTATAAGAAAGTTGTGGAGCTTAAGAGAAACCAAGGTGAATATGATCAATTCTATATACATGTACTCACGTAGTAGTATCTGTGTGTGTGTGTGTGTGTGTAGTGTATGCATTGTACATACATTTGTCACATATGATATTGTACTTTTTCTGTAGCCCACAGGCCACCAAGCATAACACACTTGTTACAAACAGCCAAGTTATGTGACGGCAATGATGGAAAGATAGAGACTAGCTTGTATGAACGAGGAGGCCAGCTACAGTGCACACTAGTAAACCCAATACTCATTACTGGTAATATAGTCATAATTGTATTGGTAGGATATTGGTCCCTCATCACTACCTGATCACATGCTAATTGGGAGGGATAACACATTTACTATACAACATGGACACTTGAGGTCTATCACTACCTTCACTACTGATCCTACTACTAGTATAGCTGAGGCTTGTCTTGGTCCTCTGTTAGCCTCTGTGAAGTGTCAACATGACAAGGTGATTATTTGTGTGTGTGTGTGTGTGTCTGTTCACTCCTGTCTATGAAACCTGTATAATACTATTATGTGAACTATTAACAGACAGTTTTGTAGATTTTAACATGTACAGGTGGCCGTTTTGCCTAACTAACTTATTTAAACATCTTTCGTGTATGTGTGTACACAATGCATATGCAATTGTAATTTAGTTGCTATGCATTTGTACAACACATTAATTTCAATATACCGTATTGTTCCTCTCTATAGAACATTATCAGGGCACATTTGATGGTATACATGATCACAACTGGTCTCAATGACTACCCCACCAGACTAGCTGTACTTGATCAAGTAGTAGCTGATCATCGTGATGTGATGGTGGATATTGTGAAGGCCTACAGTAATGCTGTATTGTCCAGTGACCTCATGTGTCAACTTCAACAACAAATCTCTGGTAAGATCTCTTTAGTGATATAGTAAAACATATTACTAAAAATGAGGACGCCATATACTATGCTGTAAACTAACCTGGTCTAAAAATCAGGAAGGCTTGTTGTTTATTGTTTAGGCCACTTTGACTTGTTTTTAAGTTATCCATATTACAACGTCCACTGTATGATTAGTGAAATAGACACACATACATGTGTGTCTTATTTATCATGTACATGTTGTTTGGTGAACTTTTCTCCCCTAGACATTGTCATGGACTACAAGTTATCACTCAGTATTGAACTGGATCCTGTTATGCAATATCTGGTCAAGGTGAGGGCTATGTATGTTTCTGTAAGGTGACAATCTGGTTAACTTAAAACATTGAAATGTGCTTGTTACAATTTTGCAACAGTTACGTACGTATCTAGAAATTTGTCTCAGTGTTACTTCTACTATGTCACAATCTCAGGTTGTGATCATTATTGAATTGTTGGGTTAATTAATTTTCTCCGTAGCATCAACATGTGTACTGCATTGCCTCAAATTGTGGCCGGTCTCGCATTAATGCCTAGTCTCATTTAGTGCCGGAGGTTGACAAAAATAAATGCTGGGTTTCAAATGAACACCTAGAGCAGTCATAATTTCTAACAATTCTATGCAGTGTCTAGTGATAAATGTTTCATAGAACTCCTTTAAGCATTGAATCTGTGAAGAAAACATCACTAGGTGAGTACAACACTGAGGTGTGAAGACGATTCTAAAAATATGTGAATGTCGAACCTGCCTATAACAGCTGGTCTCATATAGTTGCCGGTCTTGTTTAGTGGTTGGGATGAAAAGCTACTTGTGTACATGTAGGTTAGAGACCCAGCACAAGGATCTTCGTGGATTTTAAAAACCGAGCAAAGTAGGGTTTTTAAAATCCATGAAGATTCGAGGGCGTGGTCTCTAACTGACTTAAGAAAATGTATGTGTTTTATATGGGAATATAGGTGGAGTCATTGTGGGATTGGGTTATATGTCGTACTGAAATCATCACAAAATGTTAAAATAATCACGGAAGACTGAACATGCTTTTGTCGAAGTGTTGAAAAACCGAAGCTCGCACCACTTCCTTTCACAAGTTAGACTTGGAGATCTGGCACAGCTAGGAAACTGCAGTGATCAATATTAGAAATAATGTCGAGCTGGGTTAGCGGTAGCCAGTGCCCATGGCGTTACAGCAATGTGACATGTGTGTCAAAGAAGCAGCTTGTGTGGATTTATACAATGGGAACGAGTTGTCACAAGTTGTGCCTTCAGTGGTGCCACAGTAGCACAAAGAGCAGGCACGGTTTCGAATGAGGTTTCAAGTATGGACACGCCTACAGTACACGTTGTGAAAAATAACGTTTCTACAAGATAGCTTACCCATTTAGGTCTTAGTAAAGTCCTTCCATAGTAATAGAAGACGAAAACAGTCTTAAAACAGTCTAGAAGCAGATGGGTACTAAACAGAGTTTTCCATGATATTTCTGGATTTCTCCATTCATTGTAGCAAACGTACGTACACCATTAGATTGTACCTCCCATAATCGAATTATTTTAGGTATGCCTATAAAATGAATAGAGTGGTTAACCACATGTTGGCCTGGGTGACTAGTCGCCCACTGCAGGCTATTAGCCTGAATATGCTTGGAGGGAGCATTGCAAATCAATGATCGAAAGTGAGATTTGTGATGCTTCTGCTAGCAAGTTTCTAACCATTTTAAGAACCTGCTAACAGGTCTCTTAGTGGATTTTAAAGACCTCATTATCCTCCAAAGATCAAAGCATATTATGCATTTGAAATAGTAAACACCTGGGCCTTAATTTAAGACAGTACAGTATTATTTGTGTAATTTTTACTGTGGATTTTGTTTATACAGGAGAATAGCCACATTTATGACATTGTTTTGAGGTATATTTTGATAGTTTCCATAGTACGATATGCTGATGTGTGGTGTACTTTGTTGGTTTGTTAGGATCTTCTCACTTGCAAGAGTCACAGAATTACACCAACTATTTCAACATCACACCTCAACAGTTTCTACTACTCTGTTGGGTAGTCAGAGTCTACTACAACTATCACATGCTGCGTATGTTGGTGAGTATTAATGGCTGCATGGATAGTTGCTTTATTATATTAGACTATCATTGGGAACTGTTATAGAATCTGGTGGATTTTAAATCACTGCTAGAGTCACGAATTTGGTTGATAATTTTTTAAAAGAAATAGTGTCCACTATATTGTGCTACTTTGCTGTCTTTTATTTTTTCAGGCAAGTTATCCATGGATTGTCTACCTGACATTAATTTAGTATACATATATCCTTTACTCAAACAACTCTATGATAATCTAGTTGGGATTGACAAGTGTTCAACTACCAATGTGCTGCAGGTATGTCATGGAAAAACAGTAATTTCAACTGGGTGGTCTTAAAATCACAAGCCAAAAGTAAATTGTATTTCATGACAATTTACTATGTGTGAAGTATGTATGTGTTTCTCATGAAATTATGTGTGTGTATTTGCATGTTTAGTTTGTGTTTTCTAGTTTTTCAGAGCCCTTAACTGGTTGGAGATCTTCCAGGATTATTGTTGTCAGCCAGTCCAGTCAGATTTTAGTACTGGGTTGTTTGCTACAGTCTGGAGTATATGGCATCACTACTCCATGGATCAACTTAGTAACACAGTACTGAATTGGAAGCTAAAGTGAGATATGTGTGTAGAGGCAAAGTCAAGATTATTATTGATGCTCAGCAGCTATATGTACTGACTGTATCACGTAACATCTTGACTATTCTTTATTGGAACAACAAACGATGGAATAGTAAAAATTCAAATTCCCTGAATCTTAAAATTTCCAACTCTTGCATTAGAGTAATGTTTACTATATGTTAGTGTGTCAGTCTAAATACAGTCAGGGAAAATATACATATGTACTCATTTGCTGTACAAGTGGAGACAATTTTGATAGAATCATATCATATATCACATGAGGTTTCTGTCTGCCGTCATTCAACTTTTACGGTGCACTGAAGGCCATTGTCTAGCAGAATGTTTAGTTGCACTCCATTGCATAATCACAGGACGTAATTTTGAGTTGTTCAACATGCAACTTACAAGCACGAGTTGCAGATATGTAAGTAGTGGGCTTGAATCCAGCTGGTGGTACATGTTGTCTTCATCTAAGCTAAACATTTTGTGCATATTTTTAACAAGGTTAGTAGCTGAATTGCAATGTTACGATCTGTGGAATGAGTATGGTAAGTTTGGTCAGTAAGGCAAAACCACTACGGGGTAGGTAAGCCAATGCCGACCCAGCTTCTGATAACATGATCTTTGTATCACGTGAGTGGTTTGTAGCATAGAAACTATGCTATTTGTTTGGTGGGCAGCATGCTATATTATATATGACTGCAGTTAGCTGTACTGAGTCTAAGATACCGCTTATAATTAAAGAACCCCAAAGTTCCAGCCTCAGACTGTCTCCAGTACCCCCAGGACCTTTTTCATAGTTGGCAACAGTGATATGTACAGACTAACGGAGGCATACTATCGCCAACTAACTCTATTAAAAGTCATACAACTAAATGTAGCTAAACACAATGAGTATATGTAGGAGTCAGCACCTATGTGAACTGTTGGTGCAAGAGGTTAATTAACTACTCAGCTGGGGTGTCTGGTGGGAGGCCTGCTAGTTTGCTGGACAACAGTGCAAGGCTAATTGGGGGCGTCCGTATGTATATCTGGTATGCCGAGCTTTTCCACCTTCCAAGTAGCTTAATTGTGGTGTCCCATATTCCTTGACATGCCACCGTAGTGGCTGCACCCGCTCTAAAACTGTGGCCAGAGTATTTGAGTAGGCTCACCCCAATTTTCCGGAGCACTTCATGAAGCTCTACAGTAAGATCACTTTGGGTGACCAATTTCATACCAAAGCAGTGGACCTGTGCCGTTGCCCCTTACGATCAGCCATGATAACAAAGCCACCGACATACACAGAGGCCCCCTGGTCTTGCCATGTACACTGGTGTTCTGTGTCTCAGTTGGTCTGTGTTTGAATTCTTCAAGAAGACTTGTATGTATGACGGGTCAGCCAGGTTATCAATTGAGATATTGGAGAAAGTTGTGTTGCAGGCTGAGTCGAAACTATCGCGTGACTGGATGCAGATTTCCCTGGATCTGAAGAATCCAAAGTAACACAGCACCATGCCCCCCCCCCCCCCCCGAAGCATTACTGTCTTCTGTTAGGTGCTCTTTATCCCACAATGCTTTGATTGCACGTAGTATCTCTGGCATAATGGGGTGCTGCATAGGGACTGGTTCAGGTTGGCTGGCTGCTTGAGTGGTCCATATGCCTCTCAGTACCTGTTGTAGGCATGGCATCTTGTCCACTGTAGCCATGCTATTGGACTGGAGTAGGACTGTACATCCCCTCCAATTTGCACCCCACGCTGCTAATCATCAGGGTAAGTTCTTTCACGGTAATGTGTGAATGGTTGAGGCTTTGTTCCATGGTAGCTGGAACCACTCTCTGTCAAACAGTGCACCACACAGATGCATCTGCAGTAATTACTCCTTCTGAGGTTTGTATTTTCAGGGCCGTCAGCATGGAAGCCTCATTCCATGACTGAGCAAATTGGTTCCACCATTTGATGTCTGAGTGGGTTTCGATGTTTAGTCGAACTTTGTCATCTGGCTCTCTTCTTACTGAGGTGAGGTCAATCAACTTTCTAATTAACGATCGCCCAGAACGTACATCATGGTTTAGTAAACCTACAATAGATTGTAGGTCCTTTTTATGTAATGTTTTTTGCCATGCCTAGTGTCAAGAAGGCAAGGCAAGGCATTGTAACTCAACTCAATACATTGTTTATCATTATTCCAAAGGTGGAAGCAGAATTACTTCTTTGGAACTTTGAGCAACTATATCCAAGAACTGATAGTTCATGCATCAAGATACCTTTCTTGAAAATTTATTGTCTGTGCTAAAGTTGAATGTAAGGTGCATACATCACTCCAAACTCTTTATATGCATGTAGGAGCAGTGATAAGACAAATGGTTATAAGAGGTGGAGGTGCTCATTTGAAAGAAAGGGTATGTAGACTGTGATAGTGTAAACAACTTTATTTAGAACAACTCAACAAACTCTGATTCAATATAAGTTTAACTGTAGGAGGTTAAAGGATGCTTACTGAAGGTGGCATTGCTTGTGAGGGCAGCTTTCCCATAGTGTAAGGACACTTCGTGTCATCACTTGTGTTCCAATGGTACATGTGATATACAAAGAGCAAAACAACATGGTAATCAGGGGCAAGTGGGATATTTTACCCAGTTTGTGTCTCGACTCATGAATTGAGTGTCATGGGCCAGTCAGGAGTTCCCAGGAGCAGTGCTGTCTCTGCCTGTGCTTTTTGTGAACGCACCAGCTACAGTGGTTTCGTCAACTACCCCCGTGGTCACTTCTACCCAGGCAGCTACGTACCTCTGCTATGGCTAAAGTGTCTCAACCCCCCACCCCGCACCGACTACCTCAGCAACTATTAGACTATACCTCACCTCTAATGACCTATCAAGTATTGCTATGGTAATAGCAGGAATTTTGGGGTCATAAAGGAACCCCCTCTCAACCACTTCGGCCCTTCTATGTATGGCTCTTGACTTCAGGAAGTAGCTCTCTAATAATGTGTGTTGCTGGGCAGGGTAGTAGGGATTTGTCCAGTGCAGCGCACTGTACCTAATAGATTTGTGGCATCTAATGGTCTGCGAAGGGGGTGTGGTAACATCTTAAGCAGTGCAGTGCACTACTGCACAACTAGTCTGTTTTTATCTCTGTTATTGTCCACAGGTGGCTGCAGCATTGGTCCACCTTTGCCAGTGGACCCCTTATTAGCTTTATAAGGACCCCTTCTTCCTGTGTTGAGTCTGCCAGACCCACCACAGCTGGCCCATGTGCTTTCCTATTTACTTGTGGTCACTGAGGGCATCCCTCCAGTTCCACTGGAGTCATTCAAAAGATCCATAGATGGACCTATCCCAGCTCCTGGTGTGTACTGACCATAGTGAGTATTCTTCTTTGATAGTACATTGTTCTGTTTTGTGCCTACTCCAAAGCTTCTTTAGGTAGGAAGACCCCATCAACTATCACAGATGTAACCAGCTAGCTGCAGACCTTCTCACGATTCATGGTGGTGCTGCTATCCACCTTAGCCACATCAAGAGAGGAAGTGGTAGGTCTTGCTACTCACTAACAACTTATCGTCTAGTTGGCCCACGACTTGGGCAGCAGACAATGGCTGGTATATGACTGGGAGTATTGTGAATGAGCAGCAACAAAATTGGTCAAAGTTTGTGGAGAACTAAATCTCTCAATCTACGGGAGGTGCCTACCAGATGTTTGAATATAGAAAAGGCAAACTGCTTCAGTATAGAAGCAAGAAAAATAGTGAGTGGAAGTGACAAAGGCCATTGAAGACTCGGTGCTACACAATTTACTGGCAACCAAGATCCCAGTCTGTTGTAAGTGAAACCAGAGGAATCGCTAGAGGCCCAGATGCGAATGCCTCCATGTCTGTTCAGAGTGCAGGGGGGCTGCATCGGAAGAGTCAGTGCCACCTGAGAAAGTCGTAGTAGTCACCTCTGGTTCATAAGAGAACGTTGGTAGAACCCAATATGAAAGTCCATGCCTTTTGTTGTTAGCTCTGGAAGACTCCCTGTCTACTTGACTTCCACCTTAATTCTTCCTCAGAGGCTTATAAAACTTACAAATTGTTCCCACTCAGTTGCACAAACTTAGTATCATTCACTGGTGTCAAGACCAGTTCTACGACTTGCTTGCCAAACCTGCTAACAAGACATTGTCATCAGCCTTGTTGTCTCAACGCAGTAATAATATTCAATGGCCTATGAGAAGGAGATAGAGCTTAACGTTTATGCATACTTATGTACTCCATCCTGACGCTGTTTCTTATTAGTGGTGGCTGATTAACCTATTAGCATATTCATATAATAACAGGAGGTAAAACTCCCTTGACTATTTACTGGCATGTGCTATTGTAATTATCTCAACTTCTACATAACACTGAAAATTTTATCATACACAAAGAGAAATATTTAGTGATTATACTTCCCTTTAACCAGAACATTAATTTTGCTTCCCAAAACCCATCATAAAATTACTGTAATAATTATTGTGTATAGGGTTGCTACATTTTTGTGTTATACATTTTACAGGGGATCCAAGGAGTTAGCTAATACTCTACACCACTTGGAGGTGTTCTCTAACTTGTTCTCAACTGGCTGGCTACTCTGTACTATCAGAAATAAACTAGGTCACCCATCACCCTATGTGTGTGGTGAAGTGGCACAGGCCATGGTGAGTTTTACCATCTTTATAATAAGTAACTATCTGTTCTGTTTAATATCCAAATGGTTGTTATTAGTGCTGGGCGATATAGCCGACATACGATATATCACGACATAATTTTTTATATTGTGATACAATAGCTGGAAATTATATCGCAATATAGTGCACGTGATCTAAGCAGTACAACATGAGCTCATAAGATGGCATCTCCAGTTTCGCCATTACTCCTGCTACACCCACGTCAGCGGTGTGGCATACTGTGAAGGCGCTATCTACTTAGATCTGTGTGCAGTGGTTGGGACATGTAGGAAGCAGTATAGACCAATAAGAATACTCGGAAGAATAGTTCAAAGAGCCACTGATTAACCGGAATTTGTAAAGGATCGAAATACTCTAATAGAGCAGTCAGTGCGATACTCTAATAAAACAGTCAGTAGAATATACTAATTATACTGCTTGGTCTAAGCTATTTTGATATTTAAAAAGAAAGGAGAAATAGACTGTGTATGTAAAAAAGCTATTTCAAAGCATCTGTACATGTTTTTTTTTTTAATTCTCTGGGGGAGCATGTCCCTCCTAGCTTGCATGTGCTTTGCACATGTAGTTATTGTAAACTGATAATATCTAATTTAAATATCATAATAGATCAAGATGATGAAGCAGTGTACAATATAAGGAAAAATTATTGCTCGGACACAATGGCCAATCAAAAGTAAATTTGATTGGCCATTTCTGAAATTGCATGGCCATAAGATAGAAGTGTACTACCGCAGTGCAAAGCATAAGCCCTCTAGGGGGGTCTGGGGGCATGCCCCCCCCAGGGAGTTTTGAACAAGGATCACTCGGAGATTGAATCTGAGACCACTTTCAGCTACTTATCACTCAACTTTATGCACATGTACATTTTACAGAGAATTAATTGTGTTTATTAGTAATACACGTACAAAATTTGTATTGCTGCATACATGTTTTGCAAAAAACAATATATGAATCAATGTATATAATTATTGTACAGCCAGTTTGTAGAGTTAGCTGGGCTAAATTCTTTGTTACAAGTGGTGTTGAGTCAACACAGATTGAATTATAACTATCCAACTAGCTATTTCTCTTGTGAGTTGAAACTTACTCTCGAACCTGCTGCGTGTGCAGAACAACTTTTATCACCTCCACTCTCTCCAGCCAGTACATTCTCTACAAATTCTAACCACGAAATGGCCATGTTATACTTAATATTGTACCTCCACTTTGCAAATATCACTTTCTTTTCTTCTCCTGGAAAGCGACACTCGTGTAGTCAGTGTAATGATCGCTTCTTCCAACATCGACTGTAACCCACAATCGATAACTGGGGTAAACACAAGGCGCAGTGCTCTAGCTTACGCATGCGCATCGAGTTTCTGCTTTGACAAACACAGCGATTAAATAGCTTTGGTAAGGAAACGTAATGATACGATAATAATAATAACTATAATAATGCATGTTATAAAGACTAATAATAAAAAATTACAATTGTGAAAAATTTAATCGGCACAAATGGCCGACCAACGGCTACATTGATCGGTCAACAGCAACACTTGGTCGGAAAATGGCCGATGGCCGACCGTTATATTGTACTCTGATGAAGGTATCACAGATTAAGTTGTAGGTGAACCGGAAGACTAATGATTGTATCTTGCCAGTATGCAAATCAACATTTCTTTTTAACTAGCTGTATAAGTGCATATGATGTATTAGCTAATAAATGATCTTATTCCTGTGTTTTGTGTACAGTGTAGTAGTACATACTTGAAAACTATCTGAAAAAAGAAAATAAACATCATCTTAAAATATTGGTATATATCGTGACATATATTCATATCATGAATAAATTTTGCCATGACATACAACATAAGAAAAATCTATATCGCCCAGCACTAGTTGTTATATTAGAATATTTCATTGTAATATTAGAATAGTGTAAAATCTATATGTGTATTAGTTGTGTTTCCGTATTATTCCATTTTCACAATATATAATCAGCTTGTGTATACATACAGCAGTAGTAATTAATAAGGATCCGTTATGAATGAATTCTGTGCCTAAAATGATGTTGTTATGTAGTGTATGTTACCAAGCAGTCCCGTTGTATGTTACAATATGTTAGTACAATTTCAATTCACCATGGCAGAAAGGCTAAGTTTACATGACAAGGGATTTAATGTAGATAAGGACAGCCTTTTAGCAAGCAGCTGCAGATGAACACACAAATACATGGTTTTTGTAATACAGTTTCAGAAATCTTGTCATGACACACATAATTTGCTATTGTTAGTCAGAGATTGAGATTGCATTATTACTGTTACAGGTAAAACTTAATGAAGTTGCTAGTCAACTGTTGAACTCTACTAGACAGTGTTCAGTACCTCAGTCAGTGATTAAGATCAAATCCCAACTACTGGGATATTATCAGATTGTGTGGTCATGTAACCATCACCAACAGGCTCTTCCTAAAGGTATTACAGCTGTATACATGTATAAATACACAATTGAGTTAGCACTTTATACTTTGTTTTGGACAGAGCTGTTGTTTTTGCATATACTACTTAAATATAAATATCACATTTTGATGAGTAATTGTTGCGCTGTATGTATAGCTATTATATGTTTTGATCCTTATTTGTAGAACTGTTTGCTGATGTGAAAGAGTTGATGATGCCAACTGACTTGCTGTCACCATCAAGTAACATGGAAGGAGCTGGATTAGTGTTACAGCCATTAATTCAGTGTTCACTGGTTAATGTACTGACCACAGTATATGAAGCTTTGAATAAAAATGAGTTAGTATGTGTAATATATGCATGTGTGCATCTGTATGTGAGTATTTCTGTGCATATTACACGCATATTACTGTGTGTGTTTGTGTGTGTGTGCGTGTGTTTGTGTGTGTGTGTGTGTGTGTGCGTGTGTGTATGTGTGTTTGTGTGCGTGTGTTTGTGTGTGTGTGCGTGTGTGTGTGTGTGTGTGTGTGTGTGTGTGTGTGTGTGTGTGTGTGTGCATGTGCCATGCATGTGTGTGTTGTATTGAATGTGTACTAGTATTCTATGCAGTAAGGTGACTCTTATGTACACTGATGTATGTAGAGCTGTACTGATAATCGGATCGGCTAAAATATCGGCCATCGATATGGCATTTTTTAACAATATCGGTATCGGTACAGAACAGTAGGAGGACTGATATCGCTACCGATTTTTAGACAGTAGCAATAGTTTGTACATAAATGGATTATGCATTGGTTTTCTACGTTATCCATGTGACTGTTTAGTGTCAGTGGCTTATTGTTCTCTCTGAAACAAACGCTACGCTACGCTACGAGAAGCCATATAAATACACGTGAGTCTAGTGTTTGTTGCTGAAAAGCTTATCACAGTCTTTACAAATGAAGCAGCTATAAAGTACCTTGCAATAAAAGAAGGGTCACAGGATAACCAAGGAAACTTGCTGTACCAGCTTTCTCTCAAGCCATTAGAATACAGAGTAATGTAGAAATATCCGTTTAAGGCTTCATGGGAGTATACATAAAAATGTTTGTGAGTGCCTAATTGTCTGGATTGCACAATAGAAACCCAAGCTGTATACCACCACAGGCAGAGTATAGCATGCACATGTTATTGTATAGGGTAGGTAAATGTGCACTTTTAACTATAATGCAAATATCGGATCGGCTATCAGTTATCAGCTTCTTCTGGTGGCATCAATATCGGATATCGGTACATGCCAAAAACTCATATCGGTACACCTCTAGATGTATGTACATAAACATGCATAATGCATTAGCTGGCACTGTTCTAATTTAGTCATCATTTGTTATTGTATTGTCACACTATAGTGTTACTGGAGTACAATCAGTTCTTTCAGATATCAACAAGACATTGCAATATCTTCTCTCTCATACCACTACTAGCTGCTCACAATTACGACCACTATCAATCCTGTCATATTACACTAGTCATAACAGCTGTACATCAGATATTTTAAAAGATCTATTACCTTCACTATTCTACTCCTACACTTCAGGACTACAAGATTTCACTAATACTGGTAATATATCTGATAATAATAATAGCCACCTCTATCAGTACAGAAGTGTCTTCACTGAGTATTGTCTTGATAAGTTAAGTGTTCACCAGTGTATTAGACCTAGTGAAGGTGGAGTGACACTGAACAACAGGTTGGAGTGTTGTGAGGAGTTGAAACAGTTACTGGGTCACTTGTGGTGGTCTAGTTGTAGTGATGTGATACATCCAGGGAGACACCAGTGAGTAGCTACATATATCTATGAGAAAATTGTTTATTATTCCAGCATAGTGATATGTTCATGTCTGTGTTACATCTAACTGGTGGCAACAAAATATCTAAACCAAAACAGCCAAGCTGTAAAAAGGGAGTGCGGCCCCCAAAAAGGCCAGGGTGAAAAAAAAAGATGTGAAATCCAAGGTGGCGGCCAAGAAATGGCTGTGATAGTAGGTTAATGGCAAAAATTTTAGTTACGACAATTCAGGTGAATTTGCGTTGCCTCCTAGGTTTCACCCTGGCCTTTTTGGGGGCCGCACTATTTTTTTTAAAGCTTGGCTGTTTTGGTTTAGATATCACTTCTTTTTGTATTGCAAGCCACAAAGCCAGACCATAAACTGGCTTTGGTGCTTCCTTTTAACTTGTTCTTTTTTCTTTACTGCAGGAATTGTGGAACAAAAGAAATAATTCTTTGTATAGCTTTTTGTCTGATGTAATATTTGTATATTTAATACTGAATAAGGTGACTTTTTACATAACTGAACTGTAGCTGAAATTCTAATTGTTTGTAGCTGAACTCTTTTCAAGGAGACTTGTTTCAAGCTGCACTCTCTACATGGTAATTTATTTCTAGAGCATACTTCTACAGGGTGATTTGTTTGTAGCGTTTCTAGCTGATATCTCTACAGGGTGATTTGTTTATAGCTGATCTCTCTACAGGGTGACTTGTTTCTAGCTGAATTCTCTACTGGGTGACTTGCTCCTCCTAACTGATTCCTCTACATGGTGATTCGTTTCCAGCACTTATACTGGGTGAAGCTGATCACTTGTATTTAGCTGATGTCCCTACAGGGTGACTTGTTTCTAGCTGAACTCTCTACAGGGTGATCTTGTTCATGGCTGAACTCTCTACAGAGTGATTTGTTTACAGTTGAACTCTCTACAGGGTGATTTGTTTACAGCTGAAATATCTACATGATGGTTTCTTTGTAGCTGAACCTTCTACAGGGTGATTTCTTCTAGCTGACCTCTCTACAGAGTGACATGTTTCTAGCCCATCTCTCTACTGGGTGACATGTTTGTTGCTGAACTCTCTACAAGGTGATCCTTCTAGCTGATCTCTCTACAGGATGACTTGTTTCTAGCTGAACTCTCTACATGATGGTTTCTTTTCAGCTGAACTCTCTACAAGGTGACTTTTTCTAGCTGATCTCTCTATAGGGTGATTAGTTTGTAGCTGAACTCTCTACTTGTTTCTAGCTGATCTCTCTACAGAGTGACCTGTTTCTAGCTAATCTCTTTACAGGGTGATTTGTTTGTAGCTGAACTCTCTACAATTTGATTTCTTTGTAGCTGAGCTGTCTACAAGGTGACTTCTTCTAACTGATCTCTCTACAGGGTAAATTGTTCAGAGCTGAACTCTCTACAGGGTGATTTGTTTGCAACTGATCTCTCCACAGGGTGATCTATGTGTAGCTGAACTCTCTACAATTGGATTTGTTTGCAGCTGAACTCTCTACATGGTGGTTTCTTTGTAGCTGAACTCTCTACAAGGTAACTTATACCACCTGATCGCTCTACAGGGTGACTTGTTTCCAGCTGATCTGTGATTTGTTTGTAGCTGAACTCTGATTTATTTGCAGCTGAACTCTCTACAATTTGATTTGTTTGTAGTTGAACTCTCTACATGGTGGTTTCTTTGTAGCTGGACTCTCTACAAAATAACTTCTTCTAGCTGATCTCTCTACAGGGTGACTTGTTTGGAGCAGAACTATCTGCAGGGTGATTTGTTTGTAGCTGAACTCTCTACCGGGTGATTTGCTTGCAGCTGAACTCTCTACATGATAACTTCTTCTAGCTGATCTCTCTACAGGGTGAATTGTTTGTAGCCGAACGCAGTGATCTGTTCATAGATGAACTCTATACAGAGTGATTTGTTTGTAGCTGAACTCTCTACAAGGTGATCCTTCTAGCTGAACTCTCTACAGGGTAATTTGTTTGCAGCTGAACTCTCTACATGTAGGTAACTTCTTCTAGCTGATCTCTCTACAGGGTGACTTGTTTCTAGCTGATCTCTGGATGACTTGTTTCTAGCTGAACTCTCTATAGGGTTATCTGTTTGTAACTGAACTCTCTACAGGGTGATTTGTTTGTAGCTGAACTCTCTACAAAATGATTTGTCTCTAGCTGATCTCTCTATAGGGTAACTTGTTTGTAGCTGAATTCTACAGGATGGTTTCTTTGTAACTGATCTGTCTACAGGGTGACTTGTTTCTAGCTGATCTGTCTACAGGGTGACTTGTTTCTAGCAACTCTCTACAAGTGATTTGTTTGTAGCTGAACTCTCTACATGGTGACTTACTTGTAGCTGAACAT
The DNA here is from genome assembly GCF_963678975.1 of Dysidea avara. Taxonomy (NCBI): domain Eukaryota; kingdom Metazoa; phylum Porifera; class Demospongiae; order Dictyoceratida; family Dysideidae; genus Dysidea; species Dysidea avara. Next base: position 10,181,523 of record NC_089276.1, read on the forward strand.
TGTATAAAGTAACTTATTTGTAGCTGATCTCAATAGGTTAGCTAACTTGTGTATACAGATGAACTCTCTACTGGGTAGTTTCTTTGTAGCTGAACTCTCTACTCAGTGACTTGTTTGTAGCTGAATTCTCTACAGAGTGACTTGTTGTAGTTGAACTCCCTACAAAATAACTTACAGTGTATATAATTTTACAATGGAGTAAATTAAAAACGTATAGCTGAATGCTCTATTAGGGTGACTGTTCTATTAGAGTATCTTGATCTCGCATTTGCTACATGTAATTGGCTTTCGAATCATAACTCAGTGGTTTGTAATCCAATTCTTCTGTACTACTGCAAGGACTTTCTACGATAATTACTCCAGCTACACACCGATTTATAGCTCATTGCTCTAAGCGGTTTTGCCTGGTAGGCGTGAAAACTAATAGTTTTTTTATTCATAAAAATCGATCGCGTATTTGTGACACAGGTTGGGTTTTGTGTCATATCTCGATGGCCTTTAGCTTGATTCTTTTCAAACCACAAAAAGGCACTCCTACGATAGTTACTCCATCTACATAGCAATTTTCAGCTCATTCCTTCAAGCAGTTTACCCTGTGGGCGTGACAGACCTTCGACATTATTTTACGCGAATAATCGGTCATAACTCCGTGAATGTTCATCGGATTTCTACCAAACTTGGTACTCAGATTCACCTTAATCAGCCCTTTAATTGTGCCAAATGTCAGCCCGATTGGAGCATGCATTTGTGTTTTATTGCGGATTTTGCAAAGTGTGCGGAAAGAAGTAGAAGAAAAAAACGAAGAAAAAAAAAACCTAACTTTGGCTGCTCGTATCTCGGAAATGGCTGGAGCGATTTTCTTCAAAATTGAAGTGTAGACTCCCCTACCTAGCTGGCAATTTTGTAGCAAATTTGGTTTCAATCGGATAAGAGATCACAGTACTACAAAGGTGTGAAAATCGTGTTTTCTTTCTTCCTGTTAATATACTCACGGTGTGGCGCACTGGCTTCTTGGGCCACACGACACACTACCGTGTGTCTTGATGCTGTAGTGTGAACTCCATTATTCAAACGCCTGTGTGCTAGTTCAATTGCAAAAGTGTTTAGATAAGTGAATTAGTTTGGGTAAATGAAGCCCACTCTTATATACAGAGTTGTGTTCATCTGCTCTAATAGAACATACACCTGTTGACAAAATACTCTAATAGAACAGTCACTGCTACTGTTTCAATAATTGGAAGTTCAAATAATTGAGGTCCTACTGTACCTAAGAGTCAAACTTTTGGTCTATGTACTCTATTAGAAGAGTATGTATACTCTATCAAGTTTTATTTTTAAAGTTCTGCTGTATGCGCATTTATAGCTACAAAGGTGCTTTTATAAATGCGTGTGTTTTGGTTATTCATATAATAGTTAGTGTAATTGATTAAGTGTTTGTATATGTTTGTTTTCCACAATTTTTATTTCCAGAAATAACATGGTAAAATTTCTCTATCAACAATTTCTGTGTATCATTGTTCAACTAGTTAACGTTTGTATAGACATCAATCTAACTGCTGCCCAGGACATCAAAGATAAAGTGACTAATTTCACGATCACTAATGGAGACATTCACAAGATTATTGCAATTTTAACATCACAAACTAAAGATGCTGCTACTAATGAATTATTCAAAGATGCAGAGAAATGTTTGTCAAATTTTATTGTTCTACACGAGAAGTGTTTGTCAGAGGAACAACTCAGTGTACAAACTGACTTGTGTGCTGACCTTCAGTACATGTTAGTGTGTGAAAAGATGAAGACTTACCTATCACTGGCACAACTTCTATTGTATGGTCCAATGTCTCCTGTGGACTACGTCATGTGTGATACTGTCAAACACGATTGTCTGCAGCATGTGGTAAGAACTGTGTAACATTGTGTGTATGCATGCGTGCGCATGTACATATATGTGCATGTGTGTGCAGTGTGTGTGTGTGTGTGTGAGTGTGTGTGTGCGTGTGTGTGTGAGTGTGTGTGTGTGCGTGTGTGTGTAGTGTGTGTGTGTGTTTACATAGTGTGCACGTGTGCGTTTGACTTAATATTTTCTCTTATTTTCCAGATTGACAAAGAGAAATGTCTGTTACTAGCATATGACCATCACTACAGATCAATGACTGGTAATGGTATATTCAATCAGTTTGATTGCAGCGTTGACAACATCAATGACTTGCCTGTTAATCAGTTAATATCATCACACTCCAGTGTATTACTCTACTCTTCACTTGTACAAGAAGTTTATAATGATTTATGTGAGCTAAACTTGCTACAGCAATCTGACTGCCAAACCAAGTCTGTGTATCGTCCATCTTCATATGAAGTTAGTGTGTGTGTGTGTGTGTGAGCGCGTATGTGTGTGTACCTTGACCTGGTACAGCCCCTGTAGGGTAGTAGTCCTGCCTTATAGCACCTGAGTAGTGTTCAGGTGGCCTGCTGTTACACTGGGTAGGCACCACTGTGTATACAGTAGCCTAAGGTTTAGTAGCCTAAGGTTTTGCTTAAGTGTGTGTACATGTGTTTGTATTTGTGTGTGTGTGTGTGTGTGTGTGTGTGTGTGTGTGTGTGTGTGTGTGTGTGTGTGTGTGTGTGTGTGTGTGTGTGTGTGTGTGTGTGTGTGTGTGTGGGTGCATGCGTGTATGTATGTGTGTGTGCGTGCGTGCGTGTGTGTATGTGTATGCGCGCGTGCGTGCGTGTACTGTATGTGTGTGCGTGTACTGTATGTTCGTGCGTGTACTGTATGTGCGTGTGTGTATGTGCTCTTATTTACATTACTATTGTCACTTTCATTCAGTATTCTAGGCTGGTCCAGCTGTGTAAAGACATTATAGCCAGTACCTGCTCATCATCCAACATAACCACACTACTATCATCAACTGATTATGCTATCAATAAAGTAGCAATATGGAGAGGAAGTGTAATATCTGCCATTAACAAGTTATCATCGGACTACCCCATGTACCCTGATGTAATGTTACCACTAGTAGCATCACTGATGGGACTGGTCAATGGAGTATCAACTAGTGTATGGATAGGACAACAGTTATCCCTCACTAGTGAACAGGTAAGCAAGCAGTGGTTTATCTAGAGTATAATTGTGGTATTGTTGGACAGCTGAATGTAGTATTGTTTTCCTTTCAATATATCCTAATGCCCCTCTGTCCCTCTATTTCTCCGCCCCTGGTCATGTGAGCAAACAAGCTTCAAGATGAGCCTTATTCTATGCCATTTATTAACTGTGTTGACAGTACAAACACAAGTATAATTACAACCACCCAATAAGCCATAGAAAAGTGAGGCTACCAGTGTAGTTGTATTTGATGACTGAAAAACAACATAGCAGGCCTTGTAAGCTACCAGGAATAGCATATCCTTTTTAGTTAAAAGGGGCTTGTCTCTTATATACGTATACAACAATAAAGAGCAGTCTTGGAAGTTTTGTCTAATGAGAAAACATGATAGACAAACTATTAAAAACTGAAGTGTATATGTCATAGCTAAAACTGGTTTGTTCGGGTTATGCTGCTGTTATAGCATTGCATAACTATGTAAATCGATGAATCAGAAATAATTGATGAAATATAACATGATTAGCTAATAGCAATGCTATGTATCATCCTAAACTTTATACGTAGTTGATTTATTAACCCTTTAAGGACCGCTGCCGTAATATTACGTCCAAACTAAGCATTGCTCGAAAGCCCAGCGCCATAATATTACGTCCAAGATTATTGGCAGTAAACAAAGAGCTATAACTCCGCAACAAATGAAGCTATGAGATTGAAACAGGGGCCATTGTATTTGCCATTCATAGGCGATTCTTTTGATGTATAAGGTCAACTTATCACACAAAACTAAGCCTGTGTAAAAGTCGTAACAAAGTACAAACATTTAATATTTGCACAACAATAAAACTAATCTTGTAGAAATCGTTCCACAACTTTGGCTGTGTTCATCGTATTAACTTCAAATAAAGCTCAGAGTGCTCACTAAGTAGAGGCAAATAATTTGATATACAAGATCACGTGATGCGGTTTTTAAAAACTAAAATGGCGGACTGTTTTTATTGATTGTGTCACGAAGAAATCGATTGCGTGCAGGTGTTTGAAACTCATCTTAGTGCTTCTAAGACATTGGTTCTACACTTTGGCAAGTTAGATAATGTTGTTTATTATTGTCAGGGGAGTCTTTTAGTATAATTTTGTTATACCATTGAGCACTTGTAGGGGCTTTGTCAACACTATAAACTTATATCTTTTTAAAACACAAAATGTGCAATCATAAAACGTGTGGGCTTTCAAGGTAGACTATGCATACAATTCTTGGTCCTTAAAGGGTTAATTAAGGGAAAAGTGTTTACTGCACGCACACCTCTGGTTTTCAGAACATCAACTTGTTTCTATGTATACTTGTATTTAACTTTTTTTTTTTGCATACATATTGTAGAAAACTTCTTTAAGTGTTATTGGCAGTTTATTGGGAGCTCCTGTTGGACTGTGCTCTAAACTCAAACAATGTATCAGTAAGATGTCTAAAGTAGATGGCACAGTAAAGTCAAGGTAAGCGTATTAACCAACTTACTGATGCCTATTTATCCTTTAACCTTAGTATAATGGAATACTTACTGAGAGCATGTTTTGATCACATCACTGGTGCATCGATGCTCACACAAGAATGGAGCAATGTCACTTCAAATGTGTTAAAACATTTTGCATGTGTGTGGAAACTCTCTGAGGAAGCAGCCAGGAAGAAGGACGAGGCAGAAGCTAGTCTGTACAAGTATAAATCTCATACACACATCATTGAAGAGGACAATGATTTAGCAGAAATTGCTAACAACTTGTTTCCAGACTATGATAAGGAGTTTGGAGAAGACAGTGAAGAAACAGAATCAATGGACTATAATGAAGAACAACAGCCAATTATAATATCAGATGATGTCTCTATTAGTTATGACACGATTGTTGAAGTGTGTTTAGTACATGTGTTGTCATCAAACAGTCAAGTTCCCTTCATTGCCTATCACAATCCTCTGTCTTCGTCTACTGTTGCTTATCAGTTGGCTAGCTCTTTGTACAAAGAATTGAACGTTATCCCAGGTATTTCAAAATTACTGTATTTCTTTATTTATATTTGTTTCATTCATCATTGTGTTCCTGTATTTGTTGATATTTCTTTTGTGTTTACATAGGAATGACAATTGAGCAGTATGGCATGGGATCTCATGTACTGGTGTGTTCTAATATTTTCAAGCGCATGGAGTCAACAACACTGGTAGAATCCAGGTAAACAATGTTATCTCATTGGCTGTCTATATTGTTATACTCCTGCAGTAGTTACAACATCTATACTGACCCTAATGTTGCTGAGGTGATCAAGAGTTGTCCTATACTAAAGACACTAATCCAGTCAACTGATTCATTGCTAGACCAGTGGCCTGACCATCCTGTATTAAACCAGGTAAGAGAAACATGAATTATACGTGCGTTACTGTTGTGAGTAGTGAATAAGTGACTATTTCTTTAATTTCACCAGCCAGGCACTCTTTAATATGACCTCCTTTGTAAGAGGAATGGTGTTAATTTTCATTATATTAAGGCTTGTACTAGGTTATTGCAGGAGTAGCCTGTTATTAAGGGCTCACTATGTTACATTGTTTTATTTACAGATCAAGGAGTCAGCAGTTCGAGTACTATCACTACCAGTTAATGTTCCAGTAATGAAGGTACTCAGTGGACTAGAGTATATACTGAAGAAAGCACAGGTATTGATCACATGTGATGTTGTATGTGTATATACCTCTATACCTGTTAGGACTGGGAGACATACGCCAGCTCTAAAGTCTCTCTGATGGTTCATCTTGATGAGATCACCCAACTAGTGATTGAGTGGAGAAGGAAAGAATTAAGGTTAGAGTCACTGTGTCTGTTGTAAGTAGTGTAACTTGTCACAATAGTCAATGGAAGAACTTGCTATCATCTTGTAAAGTTGAGGCACAGAAGACATGCAGTAAATGGTGGTTCCATTTGTATCATCTATTACAAGAATGTGATCCAACAGGTTAGGAATAGCTAACATACATGTTCGTATTGAAGAATGCAATACCAAGTGTTAGCTTACATGTAACTCTGCTTAATTATTAACTGGCATAGACAAATAGTTAGGTAGTATAGGTGGAGTGCATTGTATAATAGTTTTAAATCTATCCCTACAGATGAGGAGTCATTCTCAAGCACATGTCAAGCCATTCAAAAGTTCATGGAGTGGTCTTCATTGGGAGAGTACACCTACCGACTGGCCATATTAGGAGGGTTTGCCAGCGATGACAACACCATTGATGTACCCCACACACTACAAACTGTTATCTGGAACACTCAACAATTCTATCAACAGTTTATAACTAGTGTTGACCAGGCCATTGAAAAGCTGTCACTACCAATAGTGAAGGAATTTAAGGTACTCCATTATAGCATTTATTAGTATTGTAAATAATGTTGTGTTATAGGAGTACTTGACAATTGTGAGGTGGAACGATGGGACATACTGGGCACTCAAAACAAAAACTGATAAGAGTAAACGTGTGCTAGCTAAACTGACTACTAAATATAAGGTACTGTAATATACCTGTGTTGTTGTATTGTAGTAGATTATTTTTGATTTATTTAGGAGGTTCTTCAGCAACCTGCAAATCTTGTTATTACTGATAATAGTTTAACATCTGAGTCAGTGGAAGGAGACTCCTCAAAACTTCAACTATTTTATGAGTCATTCATATCATCCATTCCTAATGTAAACATGTTAATGTGCACATTTTATATATTATAATTTTTGTCTAGTTCCAGCAATTGTCTACATCACTAACAGATGATGCAAGTTTCCCAGTCACTCTTGATCCTGCCAGCAATGATCCTGATGTGACCACCTTATCATCTATTGTACTGATCAGTCGATTACACTCACTTGTTGAGGAGTCAATGTCTTCAAGATGTTTTGTTGAGATCATTACTAGTATTGATGACCTAACTGGTAACACATGAGATAATTATAGGAATTACAAATAAGAGAGGTCATTTTCTAGGTACAATTATTAATACGGTAACCGAACTCTCTCAAACAGCCTACATTCATGAGGTAAATATCGAGTTACTATCCACTAATATTAATACTGGGTTTCATAGCTACCCAAAGATAAACAAACTGCAGCTGCCAAGAGCAATATTGTACAGAAACAGAAAGCCCTCAGTGATTTGTTTAAGGCACTAAAAACAATTGGTAAGAGATATGAAGTTGATGTAAGATACAGCTAGGGATTTGTAGTGACCATGTGTGTTTTGTATTGTAGGATTGTCCTATCGTAAAGGGCTTAAGACTATACAGAACTTTCAGTCACTGTATTTCACCTTGCCAATTCTTGAATGTCACGTTTTAAGGTACTGATATTCTTTTTCTACATCACCATTCATATTTCTGTTATTTCAGTGACAAAATATCAGCTCTACTATTGGATGGTAACTCTTATTATTTCAAGTGTATTGCTAGGCACAAAGCATTATCAAATATTACAACACCATCACAAGTAGGTGGTTTATACAAATGATAGGAGTGATAGTGTCTGTGTGCGTGTGTATACAGAGACTCACACTGGGTCAGTTATCAAGATGTAAGGGATTTGCTGGTGATATTTTACAATGTGTCACCAAACAACGATTCTTACTTGCCAACTTGTTGAAGAATTACGAATGTCTAAGGTACTTGTGTTAAGTTTGCTCTTTCTATGCTTTACTATGTATTAACCATGTAGCTCTATTCAGAGTACAATGGATAGTTTGTGTGCCAGTCAAGATGGAGAACAACAAGTGTTTTCTGCTGTTGATTCCCTTACATGGATGGTAATATGTTTATGTGTTAGTGCGTAAATGTGTGGGTTGTGTACATGGTGTAAATCAGACTTGGTCCTCTTAACTTCTATCAAAATGATTCACTTTAGGAGGACATGTATCAGTGTTTTGAGGAGCTGTTGGTTGCAGTCAATCATTGTAAACAGCTACTTGAGACTGTTCCATTGTCATCGGAACAAGCTTCACTACATTTATCAAGTTGTCCACCTTTCCTTGATACTAATGGACATGAAGTGTGCCAGACATGCACTGATAAACTAAAGGTATGTAAGATATTATGTAGTATTTGCCCCAGTTGATATGTGTGTGTTGTGTGCAGGCTATAGCTGATGATGGTAAGGCTGCTCTACTTGTTGCTGCCAAAAGAATGAAGTTCAGTAGACACCACAAAATGCTACTATCAACGACGTATGCAAGTGTAGTTGAGATATAAGACTGTTTAACTTACACGTTCTTCCTTTTAGTCTTGATGGTCAGTACTTACTGAATGGTTACACACAACTCAGTGATATGGTTAACACCTTCCTTGTGGTAAAGCATGAACTACTGGGGACCACCCACAGGTAACTTGTAATATGTTAAGTTGTGACAATTCCACTGTAGCTCTGCATGGGTGTAAGTCAGCATTGAAACTGGGTCACTACTACTGACCCGGATGACCCACTGACGCGGATGTGACCTGGATTAATTAAACCCGAGGCTTGCATAAGAGCTATGTTTCGGGCTGTCTCGAATCGAGTGAGACTACATTTTGAGCGTTCGATTCGTGTTGAGTAAACGAGTAGTTATGTGATAACTAAGCCGGTAAGTTTATAATTTAAAATCAGTCAGTGGGTTTGGTTCCATGTAGCTACTGTGAGTTTACAGACAGCAATTGCTCAAATAGGGTGTGGCTTCGTGCATACCTAGTATTACAATTTCCCGATATATTAAAGTGGGTGTGGCTCACAAAAATACTTATCGTGATGCAAGACTAGACTATGCACAACTTGTACAATAATTGATTAGTGGGCGTGGCTCCACGTAAGCTTGCAGACAGCAACAAACACGGTTTTGTGCTACAGACTGCACTTACTAATAAATGGGCATGGCTAAGTGTACATTTGTAATGTGATAAGTGGGCATGGCTCACGAAAGAGCTGCGCGACTAGCGTTAATAAGTTTCCACGTCGTCAAACTAACAATTTCGTTTCTCACGTGATCCAATCCGGGTCAGACCCAGATAATCTGTAAACCGGTCGGACCTGGATGACCCGACCCGGTTTCAACGCTGGTGTAAGTGTTGTTCTTACATTTGTGTTTATGCTATTGTGTGTATCAACAAAGAAACTGGTATAAACAAATATCTTCTTGCACACTCTACTTAAGGCAGGCCGTTGGGTTATATGTATGTAATTGAATGTTATTAACCAATTTAACCATTATATCTGATAGCTCATGCACTGTACATAAGGTATGCACAACCATTTTGTAGTGGTGAGATAATACAATTTGACTACACACATTTTTTAAAGGGACAAAAGCAGTCACCTGCATGGTTAATATTGATATCAAGTTTCTTTCCTTGTTTGTTTGATTTATTCATGTAAATATTTCTACTATAGTCATATTGGAGTGTTCCAGTTTATTAAAGAAGTTACTGATCACATCACTGAGAGAGTGACATCATTTCAACACTACTACAATGACATCACCATCACTACCAATATTGATGATGATGGTAGTGATGGTGTGGATGAACTGACCTCAATGATCAGATCATCATTTAGTATTGTTCTTATTGAGTGTCAGGGTCTCATTAAACAATATAAAACAATTCAGACATTCACGATGGAATCTGGTAAGTAATGACATTAACATCAATAAAAATTAATAACATTTTTCAATGCAATGATGGTATTTAGATGAAGATGACGATCATATTGAACACTGGGAGGAAGCTTACAATGTTATCTTAGAGATGGCTGGTTCCTCTAGTGTTGAACAAGTTAGCTTTAGTGTCTAATATTTTGTGTGTTGAATATTTGGTTTTAGGTTTGTTCAAGTCTAAACGAAGTGATCACCACTTTAGAACACACGTTCTCTCACAGTAAAGTATGTAAATGCCATACCGTATATTTGTCTGTGAAAAAATAGTTCATCTTGTAGAATTATTTACTGTTACTTGTTATGAGAGCTGTCAATAGTCCAAATGGAAGTTAATGAACTAATTGTTTTTAAGGGCTTTGATGTAAATAAATGCCAAATGTTATTTTTGCGGATTTTAAATGTAGTGGACCCTCAGTTATCTGACCCCAATGTGTCTCAGGTAATGGTAAAAGCGTTCAGTTAAGTGAATTAGCTGGATATTTGAATCCCATACGTTTATATACAGAAATCTGTTGAAATACTCTAACAGAACATACACTTGTACTCAAAATACTCTAATAAAACAGTCATTCCCATTTTGGATAAACAAGGGTACAGATAAATGAGGGTTGGATAACTGATGGTCTACAGTACCACAAAATTCTGACTTAAAAATTTGTTGCCACTGTTGATACTACTGCTACTACTGTGTCTGCATACCAATATCAGTTGTCTGTACAATCATTACTTGATTATACCAGCTACTGTATATAATGGTTGATAATACCACAGGTTGATCCATCAACACTACCACTAGTTCATCAGTTACACTTATCAGTTATGGGATATAGTAGTCTAGTCCACAAGTTAGTGATGGACTTGTTAGCCTCACATCGCACCATGTGCAAGTTGTCATCAGTTCTGTTTGCTGTGTTTGCTACACTGTTCACTAAGGTGAGCGAGTGTATATAATATGTGTTTGAGATTTTGACTGGTATTGTATTCTTTGGTGTTTTCTTTCTTAATGACTTTCACTACTATTTATTATCTAAGTGCATGGCTATTGACACTGGTAAGCGGTGGCATCGAGTACTATCCATCCATCAATTGTTATTGTCACCAAAGAGCTGCTTGTCGTATACATTCACTGCCAAAGTTATTGTGGTAATGACATACTTGACTTTATGCACGGACTTAAGATCTTGCTCTCATCCCTCCATTTCCATGATGCATAATCTGTTTGATTAGCCAGTCAAAAGGTTTAGAGTTGAATATTACTCAGTATTTACTTTTCCATCTGCAGTATGATTTTATATTGTGTCACGTTTTGTTGCTGTATCATCATTACTGTCAGGGTGTTCCCCTGTGGTTGTAATATCTTCAGTATCACTTATGGTATCACTACTGTCTGTATCATCACTGACAAGAATGCCAGTCTGTGATATGGCAAATATGCAGCAACTTAAATAGCAGTTATGTTTTCTCACATCTTTTCATCCAGAACCATATCCAAATTCCTTTTAAGGATACACGCTGCAGCACTGTCAGTGGTTGGTAGCTACATCTAACCAGCTGTTGTGAAGCATATAATATACAGGCAAAATAAATGGAGGGTGACAAAATATTCCAGTATGTCAAACATTGCCTCAGCCTTTTGTAGAATCTTGAGAGTACCTCTTCTGTTAGTACTGCGTATGTGTATATTAACTATCAAGTCATCTTTAGTGGCCTCAAAACATCAAAGCTTGTACTGTTTATCACACTTTCATGTCTTTCCACTGCTTTTCAAAGTATAGTAGGTAGAAAGTTATGTTCCATCCCAATCCCACTCTTGGCTGCACAAGAGACAAGAGTATGAGTGCATTAATTTAATGAGTGTAATTCAACGTTCTCCCTGCAAAACTTTCCCATCCTGTAATAATAGAGGTGGATAAATAGGTTCCATGCATATAATTTATGTGTAAAGATGTACTGATAATTGGATCAGTGATCGGATCGGCTGCCGATATGGCAATTTCTACCATATCGGTAATCGGAACAAATGCTCTGAGAACCGATATTGCTACCGATAATTTGCATGGTAAATATAAGTACCAGCAAAGCAATGAAAAGCCTTTTTGTTCACTACAAACAAATAGAACGTCTCTCTATACTATTTCACTAAAACGCTAAGTTACGAGAAGCCATATGACTGCGTGTGTAAGTACTGCTATTTAAATTTTGTGTTAGAATATTCTTACCCAGATCTTCTGAAAACGGTAGTTGTTATACTTTAAGAATAAAGAACTGCACCACAGGAAAGCTGAACTGATAATCTGTGTATAGTAGCCATCTTGAAAACTAATCAAAACACGGAGTAATCTGGACAAGGGAGCATGTATTAAAATATTTGTGGTGCCTAATTGTCTGGGTTGTGTATTTATTTATTTATTTTATTTTCCAAGAAATGTACAGCCTCAGTTTGAGGATTAATGCACATATGAAACATGCATACAAAATGTTTTACAGTATGATTGATTATGGGATTACTGATTGGTAGGGGAAAGTAATAATAATTTCAGTATTAGAGGCAACACCACCATAGGTAATCAGGTATTGCTGTACCTTATAGTTACATCACTTCCGTTTTCTCTATAAATCATTAGAATAATATGCATCATGCAGTAGTTACACCTGTAGTTCTATTTGATTTACATTTTACAGAATATACAATAATCAGATCGGTATAATCGGCATCGGCTCTTTTAGGTACAGATTAATCGGATATCGGTACAACTGAAAAATCCTTATTGGTATACCTCTATTGCTGTGACATTTGGAAATTTTTGCAGCTGTCATGTTTGCACTTTTATCAGTGGTACATGGCTACATGGCACATTCTCTGCATTGAGTCCAGCTTCACTTAGACTGGATGTAGTCAGCTGTTTTAGTGGGAAGGTTTGCAGGCAAACATACTGTGTTTAAGAGCCCATTGTCTTTTATCTGAACTAAATTCTTGTACCCATAAAAATGTGACATCTAGATATGACTGCTGTACGACACTATATGATCAAAGGTCACCAATGAAGGAAACTGCATAATTTCTACAAGTTCCTTGATGCGCAAAGTCTTTCAATGGTTCTTGCTCAATAGAGCAATACTGTAATTGTGTAGCATCAAGAAGAGTTTGTGATCTGTTCACAAATCAGTATTCTTGTTCTTTCCCAAACTTTCCTTTTACAAAACTGTCAAAGGTCATCTATGTGGGTGCTGCTGCTACTGCTACCAGTACCACACAGAACACTATACTGTGAAAAGATGGTGTACAATTCTTTATATAGTCTTTGTGTCCAGTAATTTTTCTTCCCATTTACCAACATTTTATAACAAAGATGTGACTTTCACAACAAACAATACTACATACTTGATCGGATCTGCCCTTTGTTTTTTTGTTTAATTTGAGCATAAATTCTGATACCACATGCTTTGAATGAGTTAAAGGAAGCAACTCAATGGAGGACTCAGACCCAAGATGCAATTGCCCATCTTCGCGTAGACCAGATGCCATATTTTAAGGAAATATGATGTATTTTAATTATCCGGCTCACATCTGGATAATTTATTTTGCAGATCAACCCATCAAAAAGTCACCCAACTTACCCAGATAGTCTGGCACTTAACAACGTTGTCTCTTTTGCACCACTAGTTAGATCACTAGTCCTCCAGCTATCACTCTGTACTTTGACAATATTCTATGTTACAGACAATGTAGCACATACAGTACCGTACACAGTGAGTATCATCACAATTCAGCACAAAACTCTTTTCAGGTTATGTCTAAGTTCTATAATAGATTGTAAGTCTCCGGCTACTGAGAATTTCACTCAAATCAAAGATTGCATAAAATTATCCAACAGAGTCATTCAGACATCCTTGTGAACATGAGCTATGTCATTATCATAAAGGTGGTTAGTAACCTCCTCCTTCACCAATGGACATGTAGAATACATAGTTTCCATCCATTGTATTTACTGCTTTCCTTTCTTTTCCCCTCATCTTAGCAGTGTAGAGCAATATGCAAGGCTATTCCACACTCGTAAGGATTTCTTTTGTACACCTTTGAAGTGGTCAGTATTGCTGCCTTGAAGCATCTTTAGAAGGCCAAACAGTGCTTATGTTGACCTTTGTGTGAGTAACTGTAGTAACTATTTCTCTTCAGTTAAGATGTAACTCTCTAAGAAGGCATCTAGCAGATACACAAAAAACAAACAATTACAAATGTATTAGCATTGCAACAAGCTAGCAAACCATTTGCCTTTTAAATCATTCACATATACAAAGCAGTTATGTACATAATTATTTCTCTTTAATATTGCTTGCACTGCCATCTACATGACTGAGGACTATTAACAACATAAGCAAATCATCTTGGGACACATCATTTTACTGAGTTGCTGCTTTCTTTTAAAATGTCATGCAAAGTGTAAATTTCATATGTTGTTTCCAGAGGAGTAGGGTAAAAGGACAGAAGAAATTCTTAAAATTTTCTTTTAAACTCTGAATGTACTTATAACAGGAGTGAACTTCAGTAGGACAAAATTTGCCAACAGACAAATGTCGGTATGCTTCAGATTGTACCACTCTCAAGCTTTTGTGACATGGAGGTACAGTTTGACTCTAGACAGCTTTCGAATAGGCACATCTGAATTATATGAAAGCCTCATGATTTTTTTTTCTGTGATTCAAGGTAGTTTTGGTAACTCTGCAAATTTTCTCTTGCAAACACTGGTTCTTTCCAGTAAGTACTTTGTAAACATGACAGCGGTGATGTCAAGTGGTCATGGAGAGTGATGGCACATGTTTCCAAGAGTACACTTTGATGCTTAGATGCTTCTGGAAGTAAACCTGGTAGAGATCTGTGGTATTGGGTAGCCTTGTTTTGTAAAGGTTTGGTGGTGACCATCAAGGTATGTACCACAAACACTCAACAAGTACTTCTACTATCTGCACTCCACTACTATTTGCGGCATCTCTACTTTTCCATGAAAGGTGATATTTTTCTAACAAACTTATTACATTATTATACAGCTTGTCTTTTTTCTAGTTAGTGAATCTTTCTCCAGTTTATCTGTTAATCTAGCATGGAATGCTTCTCTTTAATCAGCCATCATAATAGCGAATGCTAAAAACTTATTTTTATTTGTATTAGATGTTTGCATCTTTTGATTGTGGGATGGAGTACTGCTCAGCATCAAAACAGTATACATAAACATGTCCCAGCTTCTGATGACACTGTGTGTAAACGTTCCTTGTAAAAAATTGCACATCCTTGACATCATTCAGTGTGTAAACAGCATACTCTACTTGTAGCTGCTCCACTATTAGATTAGTGACATATTGTGTGCAAATTGGTCGCAACTCTACAAATTGCAGTATAATCATCTTTAAAAGTGTGAAGTGAATTCCATCGTGAAAACAACATGAGATGTTCATATTTGTACCTTCAAGATGTAAGATATTGATATTCTGGCTGTGAGATCTTTCAACTTTTGGCATTCAAGATAGTTATTGGTAAAATGTGCTACCAAGTTGTATTGATGAGTCACCATTGTGGGCTTGCAGCTTTCCCTATTAATGATAAGTGCTTTATCACTACAAAACTCAAATAGCTCCTGACATCTTTTTCATTTGCATTTCAACATCATAATCACTTAAGCAATTGAATAGTACATACTTTAATAAGATGCCACTGACATTACAGTATTTCACTGCATTGGTGAACTCTTCCTTGTGTACTTTATACTCAGAAGAATAATTACGGAATTCCAATGAGCATTCTTGTCCTTATATATACACTTCCAACAGATATTTACATTTGAAATGCATGATTGACTGCTACAAAACATTTTTCTTAATGCCATCTTCTACCATTAAAGGGGGGCAGTGTGTAAAGCCATACAAGTGCTGAAGTTACACATGTGTGACAAGCATTTGATGTAGTTTTACATAATTAGTCTAGAGATTGTGGTTGGATAGTGAACAACAATTCTCACTTCCTTGTAGCCTTTTACGACAACTTGGTATCATTTTACTGTGCTATTACATGTAAAGACAGGTTATTTATATAAGCCAAGTAGGAGATTATAAGTGGCCTAAATACTTGAAGGTATAAATACAACAGCATGTAGCCACAAGAACAATAGTGCTAGCCCATAGTAGACCATTATTTACTGAACAGACTTGTTTACCACAAGTTCTTGTCAGTAGGCATAGGTCGAAGTGGTTCTTTTTGCTACCAAACAATGATGTGTTCTTTTCTACTACTAACAATGATGTGAACTGCAGGGGAAGATGCCTTACAAATAAAACAGTACAAATTTATACCATTACCATCGCTCTGTTTACAATTATCCTGTTAGAAGATCAGTGCCAGTGGTTGTTGTGTGGTGTTGGTGATACCAGTACTGTATGTGTAAATAATTACTGCATCATTGCCTGTTATGGTGACCTGTTTATCAGTGACGTCCATTTATTAAATTGTACAAGTTTCTGTGAATTATAGCTGGTATTGTCATTTTCAAGGGATTTTGTGCTGAAGATTTAAATGTTACTGAATGTGAAGGAGAAGGAGCTACTGAGTTTGTTGATGTTGAAGGAGGAGGATTTGATGAGGGAACTGGTACCACCAATGTTAGTAAGGATTGTCAAGACTTAAAAGATCAGGTAACTGTTTGTATATTAAGTATATGAACAAGATTATACTTATTGTGGACAATATTATGGTGTAGATAGCAATCTTTAAATAAGAATGCCTCCTTGGCACAGTAGGTAGTGCGTCAGTCTCATAATCTGAAGGTCGTGAGTTCAATCCTCACAGGGGGCATTAATTTTGTTTTACCTTTTGTTGGTTTTATTTTAGGTGAGGTCTTTGTCTTCAAGACAAAAGCCTTGATTTTATATCATTCCCATCAAAAGTCAAACATTATATGAAACGTCAATTACAACAGTTGTGCTCACTGAATAACCATTTCTTTTATTTGCATGTACTCCACTAGTTAGTGTGATATTGTAATTAATGTACTGGTTTAGGAAGTGCAATGGAAACCAAGCCCATGTAATTATATGCCCCCAATCTGTGAATTTCCTTGTTTGATCTTTATTGTATGTCCACTTCTGTAGTTGGAGAATGCAACACAAAAGCCAGAAGATCAACAACAACAACAACAACAGGATAACAACACAGATGATGACAATGAGGGAGTGGAAATGTCAGAAGATTTTGAGGGTACACTGACTGACCTACCAGAACAAGAAGAAGATGATGATGATGTATCAGACAAGGAAGACAATCAGGATGATGAAGATGTTGCTGATCAGATGGGAGACCTGGGGAAGAAAGAACGTGAAGGACTTGATAAGAACATGTGGGCCCCTGAAGATCAAGAAGAAGAGGTATGACTATATGTACTCTGCGTATGCTGTAGTTGTTGTTTAGTATTTACAAAACTGTAACACTGATGATTATAATATTGTTGTGTATTTAGAATGAGTTATCAGAGGCACAGGACAATGTAGATGGAGGAACAGAGATTGAAGGTAGTAATGACATTGTTGCCAAGGATGACTCACTAAAGAAACATGGTAAGTGATGTGGGGTGGCAGTGTATAGTTAGCTAACTGGTTTTTATTTGTAGAAGAGACAAATGAAAATGACCAAACTACTGACGGTAATGATAAAGTTGAGTTTGAAGAACAAGATCCTCAAGACTTCACATCAGCTGTAAGTAATAAAATCCACTGATATCCAGTTACATACGTGCACCACTGTACCTGTACTGTAAAGTCTACATACAAAACACTTTGTATATAGCTAGCTACAGTAGTTAAAATTTTTGGTGCACCAGTAATGGTCATAATATCAGGAATGGGTCATAATGGCAATTCCTTCAGAACAATGTTCATATTCTATCTTTGTTGTTTATTCAACTTTTAATTTTAACTCTTTGGCCCCAAAGCTAATAAAAAAAGTGTTTGTTAATGCAAACGCCAATATAGTGGCTCTCATTACACGCATTCGTTCTAACGCATATATCTCATAAACGAAATATCTTATGAATATACGGTTTGGACTACTCTGTAGTTAACGGATGTTATCCTATAAGCTTTATCCGAGGACTGTAGCATGATTGAGCATGATATAGTGTGAATCTGTGTTTGAAAGATAATAATTATGATGGTATTACCTTTCACAAAGGAGAGACGGAATAAAGAAGGTTAGTAAAAGTTATGATATTGTAGGTATATCCTTCATGAGTAGTTAATTGCAAACCATGGAGGAATAGGTGGTCCCTACACAGATTAACAGTAGCCCAAGTTTTGTATGTTAAAACATGTATTTTACGTAAAATAACTTGTTTTTAAGAACCAAAGCCACTATAGTGGCATTTGGGGCCAAAGGGTTAAAAAGTGTATTAGCTAGTGTATTGTGCGTACTACTTCTATCAAGACTATATAATCTTCTTAATATTATGCTTTTTAATACTGTGACTGTGTATCTTCACAATAGGAACCAATCCCAGATGAGCAGTACAATCCACAAGATATTGAAGACTTACCAGACACGGACTTACACTTGGATGGTATGTATATTGTATCAATAATAAATGTAGCAGTGGACCCTTTGCTTATTTTGTAGTTACTAACTTGCATATCTTACTGTCTATACAGCCATTGCTCTAAATGTAGTAAGCAAAGTCACTCCATTGTAGATGAAGACATTGCTGGTGATGATGATGTTGATGAGATAGAGGAAATGGGTAAACTAGAACTAGACCATAATGAAGATGATCATGATAGTGGAGAGGAGACAGAACAGACAATACAAGACAGAGATCTAGTACAAGAGGATAATGATGAACATGATAAAGCTCCTGATGAGGTAAACTTCATTAACCCCTAAACCCACATAGTCCAGAAAACTGGATATAATCTCAATAAATACACATCATGCCTTACACAAATGCTATAACTTTTGAAGCATACATCCTATGGCTTTGCAATATACATCATTCTACTTGTGATGTAACAAGGATTTAAATGATACCTAGGATTTTACCTTATTGTAAAAATGGTAAGGCCAAACCTGCTGTGTAAGTAATTTTTTGGTATGGAAACACTCAAACCCTTTACATACCTTTATAGAATAATCCATAACTTGATGATGGTTGCTCCTATTAACTTGCAATGTGTTCTGCATCCCACGCTATTTAAGACTTGCGTGATTAACTTCTCCAAATAGCCCAGGGAACGGACTTTTGATTAAAGTGTAGCTTTAAGCTATAGAAATTACCTTCCTCCACATAATTCATGTCTGTATTGTGTAAACATGGAAGTTCTATGAGGGTTTAAGGGTTAAATAGGGCCATCCACTTATGAGACCAAACAATGTGGCCTCAATAATGAGGTGGCCTTTTTACAGAGGTCACAAAGTGCATCTTATTATAATTGGGATCTTCTAAACATGGTCTCTATAAGATGTGGTTAAAGAGGTGGCCGCTAGGAAGTTGCTTATTATATATGAAATGTTACAGAGTGACTGGCAGCCCGACATGACCAGTGTATCAACGAGTGAACAAGCTAATAATATTGATGACAAGACTGCCAATGATGCTAACACTGAGGTAATTACATTGTAGTGTTCTTGTTGCTATTCAACAGTACACATACGTACCACTGCACACACCTTAGTGTCAACAAATAAAGGCTTACCTACTATACAAGTAACACCACATGCTCAGTCAAAATTTGCAGAATGATTGTATATCTCCTAATATATGCTTACTTGACTTCTCGGTTCCCTGAAAGTTGCTTATTATAATTATGTAACATTGTACCACTGCATGCCATACTGTGTCTCCAAGAATTGCTTTACTGTGGGCAGGTTTTGAAACTATAGTAGCTAATAATGTATGAGTAGTGAATTGTGTTGCTTAGCTAAGGCATGTCAACTGAGTTGTTTTGTGAGCCCATCCAACCCAGATTACAAGATTATGAAGTTTTGTAAGTAAATTAATCTTATACAAGAGTACTGTATGGACAATATGATATGCAACATCACTTTGATCCTCCCACACAAAGTACAATATATTGCCTTACTCACCATTGTTTGGCAATGGCAAATGTTATTTGATCAAATGTCAACAAGATATGCTACAAGTATGAAAACGATTAGTGTGCTCACAAACTGAAGTTATTTCCACGGCGTGTTATGGTCCTTGTACTTTTGTTGTAGGGTAAATCTCTAGGTAGCATTTTAACCCTCAGTACGCCATGAGTAACTGATGTTGATTGCATAGCCATAGGATCAACACTTCAAAAATTACAGTGTGTGTTTACAACCATGTGTAGCAGCTGATATATTGGCCTATGCGGCTTTAAGGTTTAAGAGCATTGGAAAGAATATAAGGCTTGTACTCAGAGTTCTAATCAACTGCATAACTGTACTGTATGAGTCATACAGTACAGTTATGTGAAGAATTTATTTGTGAAATGTTATGTAAACAACACACTGTAAATCGCTAAAACCAGCTAAACTAATCTTATGAGTTCATTCTACGGCTAGGAATAGATTGTATAAACACTTACTGATCATCTGATCACGAAGCTTTTAAACGCAACTCCACTAAGACTGCACAATTGATCACGTGCATGACATTGTAAATCACTAAAACTAGCCAAACTAATCCTATCAGTTTGTTCTACGACTAGAATAGATTATATGAACACTTACTGATATCCTTATCACCGAAAATCGTAGCAATTTGAGTACTAGAGAAAATCACTCAGAGCTAGACGTGACCAGGAAGTACAATATAACACTTAAAGCACTGCCTTACTTGTGTGTATGAAAAATACAGTACTCGGGGGGTGTCTTGAGGCAAATACAGCACTCGGCTTCGCCTCGTGCTGTATTAGCCTCTCAACACACACCCTTGTACGTACTGTATTTTCCGTACACACGCGCGGCAGTGCTTTAACTCTAACATACAGTTCAAGTGACTGAAACCTTAAATTAAGATGGCAGATGAAGCATGGAATGTGGCGTCACGATGAAATTGGTCACTGTTCTTCATTGCTTCATAGCAAGCAAGCCTCTGTTGTTACAGAGGTTATTTAGCTTTCCCCTAGTAGTCCAATGAATAAACTTCCTTTTGATATCTGATTTTAGGCTAATGGAGTTAAGTAGGCTAAGTCACATGGCCATTTTGTGTAAATGCACATTCCTGAAAAGTGTTATGTGGCTTTAAGGGTTAACTACTGTTCACTTCTTAAATATCTTTTCAAAACACACTATAAGCTACTTCATTGTGACCACTCCCCCTGTATTGTATTTTTGCATTGTTAGTGCTATACTCCTTAAATACTGATTTTTATTTACGTACCAACTACATATTATGGTCTTGATAATTTTGCTCATGAAGCAGCTAATCAAGTTGAAGTGGCTTAAGTACAATTTCCGTATGATTTCATACTGCTACTTAATTGTTTTATGTATTCTTAGACTCAACAATCTCAAGAAAAATCGATGTCTGACAAAGACAATGATAATAAAGGTACTGTGAGCTAGTAGTTTATTAGGTACAGTATAGGGAAGTACATAATTCATGATATGATTTTGACAAAAACTAAGTAAGGGTAGGTGGAAACTATTCTAGCATAGTGCCACAAATGTTAGATAATAAAAAAATAAAAATAGCACTGCCTCCTGTGAGGATTGAACTCACGACCTTCAGATTATGAGACTGACGCACTACCCACTGTGCCAAGGAGGCAACCTTGCTCATTTAGACAATATAGACAATCTTTGATTTGAAATCTCCCAGCTTGTTTAATTGATGCCTGTACATGTAGTACAACGTTATCCTTATACAGTGTAAGATATTGTATGGTGATTGAGAATGCCTCCTTGGCACAGCAGGTAGTGCATCAGTCTCATAATCTGAAGGTCGTGAGTTCAATCCTCACAGGGGGCATCATTTTTTAAAACTCTTTTTTTCACTTGTGGCACTATTAGGACTCTAGGCTCCATCCAAGCTTTATTCCTGATCATATATTGTCCATGCATGCTCAAAACTGTTTAAGCAATGTTGCTAAATTTTCTGCATGCCAAACTACTTGCGTGTTTTCAAAGAACCTGGTTGGATTGTATAATGATTATACAAATAAAGATAGAAAATATTTATTGTTTGCAATGGATATTTCATTGCCAAACCAAAGTCCATATATTTTAGTTGAAAAATCTTTGCACGGATTCATACTCTACCTTCTGAGGACTCTGCTAAATAAGAGATTAAATATTAAAATAGTTTTGATTGTTTTATTATATAATATCTATACAGAGAGTCATGGCAATACAGAGTCAACCTCACTGGTGGATGACACAATGGTATATACTTGTTATGTGTTTTTTTTTCATTTATTAAATAATGTGCTTATTTGTGTCAGGACACATCAGAAGATGTCCAGTTTGAGTCACAGAAGCAGAGGAAGTCATCAGATAGGAGAACACTAGCTGATGATGACCAACGACCAGTGAAGAAACCTCGTATTGTAAATGATGATCTTGCTGATAAGGAACCAGCCAATTCCAGTGAAATAGAACAGCTTGTACGTTGATAGCTGATATGTAAGAGTAGCTATTTAGATGATACCTGGAGAAAACTTTGTTCTGTTTAAAAATAGCAGCAGTTAAGTATCAAACAGTATGGGATCCTCCCAGAGGAGGTTGGACACGATATAAGCGCTTCTAAAATTTATTACTGTTAATTGCATATTTCTAATATGTGACGAGGAGTAAGTGATAGAAGAAATGTTTAACAATGTCCACACCACGTTACACTGTGCTTCTTAAGATGAACAGCAAATTCTTATTGCAAGGCGGGAGTGCGAGTTTCTACTTCTCTTTTTGATTCTCTGTGAGGCCAAGCTAGCAGTGTCTGCTCTTCTTTTTCAATACCCTGAGAGGCTTTGTTAGCATGCACATTGCTTTCTTCGACAATTATTGTGCTAAAATACACGTACATAAGGCGTCCCTATAGTATTACACATCGCTTCCACCCAGCAAATGTTTTTTTTTTTACACACGTGATCCCCGTAGATTTCAAGAGTGATTTACATGCCTGGAGTAGTGGGGTTGAATGGGGTTGACCGCCTGAATAGACTAAACTTGAAGTGCACTCTTGAATGGTATTTGTGAAAACTTTCGTGAACGCTTGGTTAAACTTTCAATACAGAATGTATGCGCTCGCGCGTGTGTGTCCAACCTCCTCTGGGATCCTCCCAAAAATGATGCTCACCGCCTAAAAATGCTGCCTTTAAAAATCATCCTACAATATCTTTCATCTTTTGTGACGAAAATCACTTTTATGAAATAGTAGTAGTCCATCTAACATGAAATACAGCATTAAAACAAGTTACAGGTGGCCAGATATAGAATTTAAAAAATATACCAAAACTCGAATTTTCATCTGCCTGCTAGCCTGCCTGACCACAGTCGCAAAGCTGGAGGCCAAATGAAGCAGCACACAGCCACCATTTTACACCACAACAAACTCACCAGTGGTATGTGCCTTTTGGGGTTCCTACAAGTGTGTGCCCTCTGTACTTTGTTTTTCCTTTTATCTGAAATCAAACTGATCTTCATTTTCTTCTTCATCTGATGAAACCATATTAAGGCATTAATTTTCCCTATCATCACTTTCCTTGTATTTAGATGCCGTAAATTTATTTAAGCACTTATGCTACGTGCCACCTTATTAATGCGATTAATTGTAATGATCGATCACCGAGAGACCATACATCTTAACAATATAATTACTCAATCACGATGACATACCTCGTTATCAGAAATAGTGACACACCCCCTGGTAGGTGAAGGCTGTACTCTAATACAGCAGTCACCCTAACAGAGCAGTCACACGTGATAGCTGTATAATATAACAAAAAAAAACCCAGATTATTAATTTAAAAATGAAGTAGGGATCCAAGCAACAAAAAGTAGTGAAACAAGAGATGAATGATCATGGTATTACAGCATAGCTCGGTGGAAAAATCATTACTTTTGGCATTAAACAAAATGATTGTTACAACATGCCAATGTAAGGATTTTCCCACCGAGCTATGCTATAATACCATGATCATTCATGTCTTGTTTCACTACTTTTATCGCTTGGATCCCTACTTCAATTTTAAATTAAACATTTTTAATGTACTTATAATATTCAGGTGTAGTGATTCTACAACCTTTAATAACTTACCTTTCCACTGGGATTTTCAGGTATTCTGTGACTAAAAACACTGTAGCATGCCTTGTAGGCAACCAGCAAAAGCACATCTATTTGACTTGAAAGGGGTGTGTCCCTACATACATGAAGGAAAGTGAAAGGCAGTCTTAAGGTTTTGTAAAGCAAATTTGCAAAAAAAATGATAGACAAGTACATATATATGTATATGTATATATATAAATATTTCCTTAGCAGTGCACAGCAACATAATTAGAGAATTACTAAATGATTCACTAATTACGAAATATGAAAATGCAATAACTACAATTCTGTTTGCATATATTACAAAACTTGAAATCAAGCATGGTATGTAATATTTATACACTGCCAGCTATACTAGCTGCATGGTGCCTGGTTTGTAGAAGTAGCACAACATCAACTTGTTTGTTAACTATTTTGTGTGCGTGCAAACATATAAAAATTTTTTGTAGATCCTTATTATTGATTTTTTATTATAACCATACCAATAATATCTGTTAGCGATAATTATTAGAATAATTAATAGTTAATAGTCTCTGATGTATCCTACCATAGATGACTAGTAGCTGTGGTAGCAGACAGTTTCATTATTGTAGCATGTACTCTGTATAGGACGATGGTACATACAAACACATTGAAGATGAACAAGATGTCTCCAGTTCTGCTACTGTCTGGGATGCTGCTACTAAAGAACAGCAGCAGCAGCAACAACAACAGCAACCAAAGGATGGAAAATCAGCAGAAATGAGTGACAATGAAGACGAGGATGTCAAAATAAACAAAGATAGGAAAGATGTAAGTTAACATGCTTTGATTGCAGTGGTGACTGCTGGTATCATTACAGGAAAGTCTTCAGGTAACTGGCAAGCCATCAAACAAGAAGGCCAATAATATAGACAATGTTACAACTCCTGAGGAAGACAGTGAATCAAGTGACATTGAGGAGGAGAAAAAGAACAGCGACCACCACAATGAAGATAATAAGATGGATGTGACGCAGAGTTACTATCATACTGATACATCACTACTAAATGTTGACAGGATTAATCCTGGAACAGAAGTATGTGTACTTTATTAACATATGATTGTCTGCTTCCAATCCTATGTGTTCTATAGGAGTTAACAATAATCAAACAGCAAGTTGCTGATGCTACTAAATTCTTACATTCAGTGAAGGTACTTTTAATACAGTAATCATTTCATGTCATTGTTAGTATTACTGTACACAGCAGTCAGTGGACACTGCAGAGTTGTGGTTGAAGTATGAAAGTTTGACAATGGAATTTGCTCATTTACTGTACGAGAGAATACGGCTTACATTCCAGCCCACACAAGCCTCCCAATTAAAGTATACAATTATTGAAATAGTTTTTTGATCTGTAATTATCTTTATCTTCTTCACAGGGGTGATTATAAGAGTGGGAAGAGGTTGAACATGAAACGAATTATTCCTTATATTGCTAGTCACTACCAAAATGATAGAATATGGTTACGCAGGAGCAAGCCCAGTAAAATGCACTACCAATTGTTGATAGCAATTGATGACTCATCCAGCATGCAAGACAATGAGTGCAAACAAGTGAGTATGATTGTTGTGTGAGGAAAGAGATGCTCATTGCTGTGATCTGTTAGACTGCCTATGAGTCACTTGCTGTCATTAGTGGAGCACTTTCTAGACTAGATGGAGCTCAGCTTGGAATTTGTAGGTATGTAATTGGGAGCAGTAGCAAGCAAGGCTGTGTTGTTCTGTGTATCATTACAGTTTGTTAGTATTGTGTTATTTTACCACATCTCTGGGTAGTCAGGATTGCAAGGGCTGTCTTCACTTTAGGAGTCTTGTATGTGTTTGCTTTATTTTTCATTATTTTTATTCATAAACAGAAATCTTGACCACCAAAAGAATCAGTATTATGCAATTTTATTGAGGGGTTCCACCTTATCTCATGCTTGTTATTAGAACAACAGTAACAGGTTCCAAGGATGTAGTTGATGTTGTGTATCACTATTTGTAGGTTTGGGTCTGAAGTAGATGTCTTGCACAATTTCAGTCAACAGTTCACAACACAAACCGGAGCATTCATTCTTGAACAGATGAGTTTCCAGCAACCTAAAACTAACTTTGTAAAGGTACCACCACACTAACCATGTGTTATAATGTCCATATACAAGGCTCACTTCAAATAAAAGCTGTTACAGTGTGTAGTGTAGTGTATGTGTAGTATGGTGTAGTGTACAACTGTACATTGATGTGTTACTCAACTAGTACACTTCATCCATAGCTCATGGAGGTGTCCAGGGCCTTGTTTATTGACAACGCCCAACACTCAGCACACAACACGTCTGGTACTGAACTTCATCAGTTGTTAATGATCCTATCTGACGGTCGTGGGGTGTTTGCTGAAGGCACTTTGGTAAGATACAAGTGAAAAAGGGTGCACATGTGTACTTTTCATTCTGCTACTTGTAGTCTATCCAGCTTGCAGTCAGGAAGCTACAGGAACTAGGAGTATTTGTGGTGTTTATAATTCTAGATCCACTGCACAAGGTAACTACAATGTTTATATTAGTCACACATATCTGTTGTGCATATGAAAGACTGAAGGTCTTGTATATGTACCCTCATGAGATATGCTTCTGTTTGCTAAAGATGAGGCACTGTGCTGTTTTTATACCATTGTAAACTATTACTATTATTTAACGTAGTGAAAATGAATTAGTCAACAAGAATGCCTCCTTGGGACAGTAGGTAGTATGTCAGTCTCTTAATCTGAAGATCATCATTTTGTTCCTCACAGGGGGTATTTTTTAATTTTTGTAATGTTTTCCAACTAGTTTTGCCCCATCTTTTCTATTAATTTGGCAAATATTGTCTCAAAGTTTTGTAGTCATAATAAAAATTATGACATATGCAGAACCAAGAATGTTGGTGATGAATTTGTATGGTTTAATATATACAATGGCGGATCCAGCATTGGGAATTTGGGGCAAATGCCTGCCCCCCCCTTCCTAGGCCCCTTTCCTTTGTGAAGGAGCCATTTGTTTTTAACATAAACTGCAAGCTAAAATCAATTGATCACTTAAGAAGTGTACATATTATGTCCATTTATTGTAAACTCACCTGAAACCAAAGAAACTGACTGTAAAACTGTCACTCAGTGCCTTTCGTGTGCTCTAAGCACTTCTAAAAATAGTTATCGTGTAGCTGGTGTTAAAGTCAATAGAATGGTAACACTTTAAAACTTTGATCTAGCAAAGTAGTAAAAATCAAGTGAGACACACTATTAAGAGGTGATTATTTGCTGCTACAAGAGTGCAACAAGTAACAAAAGAATATGTGCTTTCCAACCACCTACAACATAGCCTGTTTGTGTCCCTCCCATTGCCAACTCATGGATCCACCCCTTTTTAAATACACTACTGTCATAGTCACCAAGAGAAAACTAAACAGACTATATTTGTAATGTTATACAGCTATATTACTGCTTGAAACTATACTTATGAAGTATCATGATGGAGCTATTACGTACAATACCCTGATGTCATGGGCATGCCCATAATTATATGGTAAATGCTTTATTCATAATTAATAACTGTATTTGCCCAAAAATGTATATGCTATGTATAGTAGGCAACCAATCTTGAGTTATCCAAACTCCAAAATGAATATTGTATTAGAGTAGTGAGTGTTCATTATAGTAGTGGAAAATTTCATAAAAATAAATTTTTGTAGTGTTTGATACGTACGCACATAGTCGTAAGGACAAGACTAAGAGTTATGTACTTTTCAGTTATCCAAACACCGGTTGGGGTTTGGATAACTGAGATTCCACTGTATTTAATAGTAGACAAGTAATATGTTCATAAGGATAATTTTTATGTTTCTATAGGACTCTATACTAGACATAAGGGTACCCATCTTCACTCAAGGGCAGGTGTGTGTGTGTGTGTAGTGTACCTATGTGTGTGCATTTGTAGTTGTTAAAAGATGACAAACAAGCATAGGTATACAAACTGTATAAAACATGTACAGTACATAGACCAAAGAGCATATGATGAACACATCCAGGGATTACAACAGACACAACACAAGTGTTGTCTGTGGTGAATAAATTGTTCCTTCTGATGCTCTTTGTTTATACCTTTCTATGTAAGGGGTGTGTTTAAATGTGTGTGAGCTATAAAACATTTTCTGGTAATGATTGCATGTGCAGCATACATTGTTAGAATAATACTATATGAGTGTACATAGCTATACTTATAGTTACGTCTATATTGGGATGCTCCTTGTATATTTTTTTGTACAGCCGATAAGTTTCAAGTCTTACCTGGATGTATTTCCATTCCCATTCTACCTGTTGTTGAAGGAGATCAGGAGTATGCCTTTAGTACTGGGGGATGCTTTACAACAATGGTTCCAGCTGATCAATGATGGACATTATTTAGGATTAACGCAACAGTGATTCTTACACCAATTGAATTTTCATGTGTACAGTACTGTATTTTAGTTTAAATGAAATATCAATAATGGGGTACCACATTACCTCTTTTGACTATTGTAGCAGTGGCAGTCCAGTTAATCAAAAGAAATGTATCATTACTTATAGGTTAGAGTCTCTAAAGTTAAATATTTACACTATTTTAGTCAATAGTTCACCACACAAACTGTTGTCCTTGAGTAGATGAGTTTCCAACAGCCAGTAAATAAAGTATAGGGTTGCATGGAACAAATGTACAAATACATCCTCTGAAGCTTCTTTTGAAAGTGTTACCAAAGCTTCGAAACTTTGTTACAAATGTCATGTCAATAATTAATGAACACAATTGATGGTTATTAGGGTGTACACTGTAATACCAACTCCTACACTTTGTTATAGCTCATTGTTTAAACTATAATTACACCAAAAATACCTAAATGGCAGCTTCCACAAGGAGTGACAATACTCGTGCAACTGGTTTAACATGTTAGTATCCATGGTAATAAAGCTTGGTGGGGTAAAGCGGCATCCGAATGTTATAAAACCAAACGAAGCTTCGAACTATTTGTCTCAGCTCTAAAACAAACTTTGTAAAGGTGCTATTTATACTTGTTGACAGCTAGCGTCTCCCTTTTCAAGCTTGTCCTGCTATGTCTATGTAGTCACTGTAAAGTGTTAATAATAATAATAAAATAATAATAGTCCCAATTTAGCTTGTCAGAGCATGCACACATGTGTAGTGTGAATGTGTGCGAATAAGAGTGTACATGTGTGCTTATGCTACTTATAGTCTATCCATAGGAGTATTTGTGGTGTTTGCAATTCTAGATTCATGTGTGTGTGGGTATGGGTCAGTCTCATGTACCCGGCCCATAAAGGGTCTAGTATCACTCAAGACAGCATGGCTGCTTTGCAGCTTGTCTGGGAGAGGAGGCATTCTTCATGATGACACCATACTTGGATCTGGTAATGTGTATGACATCCTTAAGTCAAAACACCATCTGCTGCTCCGCTACATTCAGAAACTTTACTGCTACAATTGCAGTTCACTCGGTCATCTTTGATGTGTTGGATGGTTCTGTGATACTAACTGCTGCACTACAAACTTCAGATGCTGCTGGACTTTCTGACATTGATGCATATGGTTGGAGAAGGCTGTGCTCCTCCTGTTCTGTATCTGTTGCTCTTCCATTACCTTATTGACTTGTCATTTGTGTACCACTTTTCTCGATCCCATGATTGTTTTCCCCATGATGGCTTGCCGGCTGATAACTTTGGACAAGAGACCACGTGTGTGATGTATTGGTATTGGTGAAACAGTTCAATGTATTATTGCTAAAGCTGTCTGTGTGATTGGTGAAGGCATTAGTTTTCTGCTGGCTCTATGCAGCTGTGTGCTGGCCAACCCTCAGTTGCTGTCCATGCAATGAGGAAAGCTTAGGATACTGAAGACATGTTACTAATTGATGCAATTTATGCTTTTAATTCTCCTAACAGAGCTGTGGCTTAGTATGTCATTCAGCGTTTTGTCCATTTTCTACCATTGTGATAAATATTTATGGACAACCAACATACCTCTATGTTGATGGTGATGTTCTCTACTCAGAGGAAGGGACTACTCAAGTTGACCCTCTTGCTGCAGTCCGTGGTAAGATTTCTGCTCTTCATGCATTAACTTCAATGGGCCCAAGCTTTGGACACTTCCCAAAATTAATGCAGGTGAAAAACCTGGCTTGTTACAAAGGCATGGTTTATATAGCTCAAGGAATTTATTTCGTGATGGGCTGTAAATGTTACATCTGATGGCAGACCCCATCTTGGTGCTCCAGTTGGCACCTCTGAGTATATGGAATGGTTTACTATTGACAACTGCATTTCTGAGATAGATATGCATCTTCTATTAATGTCCTGCTGCTTACACTTGTACATGTTTTTATTCATGGACTAATTAGCTGATTGCATGCTCTATGTTGCATGTACAGTTCCTGTTACATCTTTTAGTTTCCAGGAACTTGAGAAGAACAAAGTTTATATACCAGCTTTGACTGGCATAGGGGTCATTCCATGTCAAATCAACAAGGAATTTAGGGTCACCTCTCAGATTTTGACGAAACTTGGTGTATTTGTAGTACCTGTGGTGCTTATCACTCATGCAAATTTTTAGCTCCATACATTCTATAGTTTCTGATTTATGACTGCAAATATTTTGAATATTTCATGAAAATTTGGTCCATCTCCAGTTACAAAATCAACTGCAACTTTGTACTGTATAAATACAATTTTCACTGATTGAAGACTGTTGACTGACCTTTCCAGTGATCCCTAAATTATGGGATATCTACTTAATTATGGTTCAAAAGTACTTCATTGAAAACTTTAATCCTTTATATTTTGAGAAATGCTGCTTGAAAATTTTCAAATTCTTTTGTGAATAATGATTGGGTCATTGTCTATGTTTGATAAAATTTTTGTGGTGGGACCACAATGGGCTCAAGAGATATTATGAATTATGTTGTGGTATGCGGTGGAATGTGCTGTCTATTATTGCTGTATTGGAGTGTACAACTCCAATAACCACTCGCAACAAGCTAGGCCATGCCAAGCTTGTCTTACAGAGTGAAGGTGTCTAGGTACATTGCAACCTGTACTAGTGATTACCTGTACTGAAAGACCATCTATAAGCTGCAGTTAATTTATACTTTAATTGGATCTTAATGTGTAGCACCAAAGCATCAATCTTTTCTAGCAAATCCAAAAATGGTCCTTATTAGACAGGTTGACTATAAATGAGACCATCATGCATCCATAAACACATTAATGTTGTACCATCTCTTCAGTTATACCTTATTTATTAAGTAAAATCTTGCCGTAGTGCACTTACATACATATCCCCACTCTACACTATTCAAGTTACGTACATAGCTGCATAGGTACAACAGACCTCCTCAAAAAGGATATCTGGGTACCTTGATAACATCATGATCTTACTTTATAATTGTACATACATTTTGGATCCAAGACAAGTCTGTGGTTTCTCAAAAATGAACACTTCATCAATGGTCCAGGGAATAGAAGAGTTACACTATATACAGTAGATGCATTACTTGTACCAAAAGTTTTTATATTATTAACACTTGCTTGCACCTCAATGCGTGATTTATAGTACTGTAATTACTAAAATTAATGGTTTTTCAAAGTATTTTGTGTTCACGTTTTGAAGATCAGTACAGGTAAATGTTAAATATGTGGTCAACATGTTTGCTTCCTACGTGAGTATGTGTATGAATTTATTTCAAAGTGGTTGTGAATGTAAAGTAATGTAGTAATTAATTTCACACATTGAGGCACAATTAATGCATGTATATGGTAAAACCCCTCCATTGCTAGGACCATAATAAAGTGCTCACATTACGCCACAGATGTATATTGGTCTAAATGTATGTGTACCACTAGAGTGGGAGTACAGAACAGGTGTCCTCGTTATCAAGGTATCCAGGTATCCCTTCTGAGGAGTTCTGTTGTATGTACCTATGCAGCCACATACGGAACTTAAATATGGCTAAGTCCACTACAGTGGGACTCAACTTAATAAAGAAGGTACTTGTGAAGAGATGGTACAACATTTGCATGATGTTTATGGACACATGGTGGTCAGATCTTTAATTCATAGTCAACCTGTCTAATAAGGACCATTTTTGGATTTGCTAGAAAGAGTTGATGCTTTGGTGCTATACATTAAAGAAGATAACTTAACTGCAGCACATAGATGGCCTTTCAATACAGGTGGTCACTAACACAGGTTGCAATGTACCTAGACACCTAGACAAACTTGGCATAGCCTTGTTGTGAGTGGTTATTGGAGTTGTACACTCCAATACAGCAATAATAGCCTGCAAATTCCACCGCATACCACAAGATAATTCATTATATCTCTTGAGCCCATTGTGGTCCCACCACAAAAATTTTATCAAACATAGACATTGACCCAATCATTATTCACTAAAACATTTGAAAAATTTCAAGCAGCATTTCTCAAAATATAAAGGATTAAAGTTTTCAATGAAGTACTTTTGAACCATAACTAGGTAGATATCCCATAATTTAGGGATCACTGGAAAGGTCAATCAACAGTCATCCATCAGTGAAATTGTGTTTAAAAATATTTACACAGTGCAAAGTTGCAGTCAATTTTATAATTAGAGATGGACCAAATTTTCATGAAATATTCAAAATATTTGTGGTCATAAATCAGAAACTATGGAATGTATGGAGCTAAAAAATTGCATGAGTGATAAGCACCACAGGTACTACAAACACACCAAGTTGCATTAAAATCCGAGAGATGACCCTAAATTCCTTGTTGATTTGACATGGAATGACCCATAGGTGGATCTAGGAGGCACTGTTGGGGGGGGGGGCAAGAAGTTTTAGTGTACAACAGTGTTTATTCCACTAAGAGGAATTCTAGTACACATTGACAAGTTATATTCAGTTGCATAACTTTATTCAGTATAGCTGGATGGATGATAGACATACAGTTTTAGCAAGACTTCGTAATACAAAAAAAAAGGAGAGAGTGTCCAACTGGAATACAGTCAGCAGATACACTGCTGTCAAGTACACCTAGCCTGTTCACAGAATAAAGGCTTGACCTTATCAACACCAATAAGCACCAATCAACAGTTCTGTATGACCAATGGAAGTGTTAATTTGATCAAAGTTGAACATGACAGAACTTGACACAGTGACTTTATACAGGCTATATTGGAAGTTGGACACTCCTTTTTTTTATATTATGAACTTTTTTATATTATGAACTCTTGGTTTTAGACTGTGGTTAAAAATTAGACCTCCTAGGTTTGAATTTGGGAGCATATTTGATAGCATTTAGCTAAAAAAAAGTGTATGCTTGCAATGCATATAAAGATTAGTTAGCCTATCTGAGATAAAACCTGTTTGATGGTAAAGTGTACTAAATCAAAATATAAAAGTATATATATATTGTTATAATTGTGACTGTTCTATTAGAGTGGTGACTGTTCTATTAGAGCATCTCGAACTTAGTACAAAATTTTAAACTTATTTACCTCTGTTGCCTTCTATTTGCCCATTGGCTTTCTATACTTCTGAATACTGTGTGAATGCATGATTCCAGTTTCTGTTATCAATACAGTACTGTGAGTCCAAGGGGAGCAAAAGAAGGGGAGGGGCGCAGCACCCCTGCCCCTCCCCCCAGATCCGCCTATGCTGACTGGTCTTGACCGTCCCGGTGTACTGCAATGTTTACTTTTGCCCTTCCAACATGATTCAGAGGTATGGGCATCGTTGATACTACTAATACAAGTAGGCTTTAAAAAAAGAATTTTCAACTAGAGTATAGGGACCATAGCACATCGATAAAAAGTACTGAAACAATCTGGAGTAGTGAATGATATTAAACACAGTAAAATAGTATATAAGTGTTACTCAGTCACCAGAAAATTCCGTTTAAATTCCATAGCAACTTGTCGAAAGCGTTTCGGGTTGATCTGAAGGCTTGTTCATGCAGACTTAGTTTTACCTATAACCAACACTGCCTCATCGTTGATTCCTCAGGGAAAAGTGAGGCTGGTTAATTTTTGGGGAATATTTTTTCGTGTGCTACGTATACGCTCAAACCTAGCTAGCTAGCTATGTATTCCCTACTATACCGTACTGTATGATGGATTTCAATTTAAATGAATTTAGACTATATCAAGACACACGATAGTGTGTCGTGCAGCCCAAGAAGCCGGCGCGCCACACCGTGAGTATATTAACAGGAAGAAAAAAAACGCAATTTTCACACCTATGTAGCTCTGTGATCCCTAATCCGATTAGAACCAACTTTTCTAGAGAAGTGCCGGCCAGTTAGGGGAGTCTACATGCCAAATTTGAAGAAAATCCCTCAGGCCATTTCCTAGATACGAGCGAACAAAATTTCGTTTTAATTTCTTCGTTTTTCTTCTTCATTTCGCACACTTCGCAAAATCCGCCATAAAACACGAATGCGTGCTCCAATCGGGCTGAAATCTGGCACACTTGAAGGGTTCATTAAGGCGGATCTCAATACCAACTTTGGTAGGAATCCGATGAACATTCACGGAGTTATGACCAATTATTTGCGTAAAATAAGGTCGAAAGTCTGTCACGCCCACAAGGTAAATCCCTAGGCGAAATGAGTTGAAAATTGCTATGTGGATGGAGTAACCATCGTAGGAGTGCCTTTTTGTGGTTTGAAAAGAATCGAGATAAAGACCATAGAGATATGACACAAAACCCAACCTGTGTCAAAATTACGCAATCAATTTTTATGAATAAAAAAACTATTAGTTTTCACGCCTACCAGGTAAACCGCTTAAAGCAATGAGCTGAAAATCAGTATGTAGCTGGAATAATCATCATAGAAAGTCCTTGCAGTAGTACAGATAAATCGGATTACAAACCACTGAGTTATGATTTGAAAGGCAACTACGTGTAGCAAATGCGAGATCGAGATACTCTAATAGAACAGTCACCCTAATAGAACATTCAGCTACGTTTATAACTTACTACATTATAGAATTATATTACATTGCAAGTTATTCTGTAGGGAATTCAGCTACAACCAGTTAATCTGATGGACAATTCAGCTACAGGCAAGTCATCCTGTAGAGAGTTCACCTAGAAACAAATCACCCTGTAGAGAGATCAGCTAGAAGAAGTCACCTTGTAGAGAGTTCAGTTACAAAGAAACTATGCACCAAGTAGAGAGTTCAGCTGCAAACAAAATCACGCTGTAGAGAGATCAGCTAGAAGAAGTCACCTTGTAGAGAGTTCAGCTACAAAGAAACCATCATGTAGAGAGTTCAGCTGCAAAAAGATCACCCTGTAGAGAGTTCAGCTAGAAGAATTCACCCTATAGAGAGTTCAGCTGCAAATAAATCACCCTGTAGAGAATTCAGCTACAAACAAACCGTCCTGTAGAAAGATCAGCTAGAAGAAGTTACCTTGTAGAGAGTTCAGTTACAAAGAAACCATCATGTAGAGAGTTCAGCTGCAAAGAAATCACCCTGTAGAGAGTTCAGCTATGAATAAATCACCCTGTAGAGAGTTCAGCTGCAAACAATTCAACCTGTAGAGAGACCAGCTAGAAGAAGTTACCTTGTAGAGAGTTCAGCTACAAAGAAACCATCATGTAGAGAGTTCAGCTGCAAACAAATTACTCTGTAGAGAGATCATCTACAAAAAGATCACCCTGTAGAGAGTTCAGCTAGAAGAAGTCGCCTTGTAGAGTGTTCAGTTGCAAACAAATCATCCTGTAGAGAAATCAGCTACAAACAAATCGCTTTTTAGAAAGATCAGCTAGAAGAAGTTACCTTGTAGAGAGTTCAGCTACAAAGAAACTATCATGTAGAGAGATCAGCTACAAACAATTCACCCTGTAGAGAGATCAGCTAGAAGAAGTTACCTTGTAGAGAGTTCAGCTACAAAGAAACCATCATTTAGAGAGTTCAGCTGCAAACAAATCACCCTATAGAGAGTTTCAGCTACAAAAAGATCACTCTGTAGAGAGTTCAGCAAGAAGAAGTCACCTTGTAGAGAGTTCAGCTACAAAGAAACTATCATGTAGAGACATCAGCTATAAACAATTCACCCTGTAGAGAGATCAGCTAGAAGAAGTTACCTTGTAGAGAGTTCAGCTACAAAGAAACCATCATGTAGAGAGTTCAGCTGCAAACAAATCACCCTGTAGAGAGTTTCAGCTACAAAAAGATCACCCTGTAGAGAGTTCAGCTGAAGAAGTCACCTTGTAGAGAGCTCAGCTACAAGAAATCACCATTTAGAGAGTTCAGCTGCAACCAAATTACCTTGTGGAGAATTCAACTACAAACAAATCACCCTGTAGAAAGATCAGCTAGAAGAAGTTATCTTGTAGAGAGTTCAGCTACAAACAAGTCACTCTGTATAGAGAAGAAGTTACCTTGTAGAGAGTTCAGCTGCGAAGAAATTAAACCACCATGTAGAGAGTTCAGCTGCAAACAAATTGCCCTGTGGAAAGATCAGCTAAAAGAAGTTACCTTGTAGATAGTTCAGCTACAAACAAATCACCCTGTAGAGAGATCAGCTAGAAGAAGTCACCTTGTAGAGTGTTCAGTTATAAAGAAACCACCGTGTAGAGTGTTCTGTAATAAATATATGTATTATATATATATATATATATATATAATTTGTACATTTACTGATAAAATCAGAAATATTTAAAGTATTTAACATCTGCTTCATCTTTTCTGCTTCATCTTTTCTTCTTCCTGTGGTAAAGAAAAAAAAATAGATTAAAAAATTCCCCAAAGCCGGCCATAGGTATACAAATACAAAAAGAAGTGAAATTTAATCAAAAACAGCTAAGCTGTAAAAAAAGGTGTGGCCCCCAAAAAGGCCATGGTGAAAAAAGATGTGAAATTCAAGGTGGCGGCCAAGAAATGGCTGTGATGGTAGGTTAATGGTAAAAATTTTAATAACGACAATTCAGGTGAATTTGGTGCCAAGACCAAAAGGTGCAGCCCCCCAAAAGGCCATGGTGAAAAAAGATGTGAAATTCAAGGTGGCGGCCAAGAAATGGCTGTGATGGTAGGTTAATGGTAAAAATTTTAATAACGACAATTCAGGTGAATTTGGTGCCAAGACCAAGCGGCACCAAATTCACCTGAATTGTCGTTATTAAAATTTTTACCATTATTGAACCTACCATCACAGCCATTTCTTGGCCACCACCTTGAATTTCACATCTTTTTTCATCATGGCCTTTTTGGGGGCCGCACCTTTTTTTACAGTTTAGCTGTTTTTGATTAGATAATAATAGTAGCTCGTCAAACGTTTGTTGAAGGTGTGTATTTTGATTAGCAAAAATATGCGTGAAAATTCGATAGGTTGAAAATTTCTAATATAATAGTTAGCTATAGTAGTGATCATAGCCGGTGTAGCTACTTAATCTCTGATACTCAGATATAACGCCGAGCAGTATACGTTTGTGTCTCAAGTTTATTGATGTAATATTGCGTGTGTGCATGTGCTCGAATACATGCGGTCAAACGGGTGTCACGGGGTGTACCCTCAAATATGCACGCCATTTTTAGCTATCGGCAGAAATACTGATTCTGGTGCGTACGGCGAACTATATGGCAGAGCTACTTCAGCAAGATAAATCTACTGAGCATGATGTAGAAAGTAAGTGTGAATGATCTACATCTAATTTGCATGTAGCTATGACGGAGCAATTACAAAATAGCAAACATTTTAAACTGAGCAAGCTTAACTGAGAAATGCGCGGTCATAAAAGATACTGCAGATTTGCGTTAGAATTTTTTCTGTAATTCGCTGCATGATAATTATATTGTGCACACCCGTCAGGCTTAAACTTTCGAAGTGCCTGCCGCAGCCACGAAATCACCAGTTCGTGTAGGCGAACCTAGGAATGATGAGCTCAATCAGTGGATATACCCAGGATTTGAAGTGAAGGAACGTGCTCGGGAATTAGAATGCTGTATAGCTACTAGGTACTGTGGGTTTTCTGTCTCCGTATATTAATGCAGTTCACAACTAGTACGTAGCTAGTGCGAGACGTATAGTACGTGATACGCAATACGTGATACACAATACGTGATACACAATACGTGATACGCAATATTCAGTTGCAAACTGACATAGAAAATCAACAGTGTGGTTGGTTTCCTGTATGTCGGCAGGCGCGAGCTTGCCTTTGTATGTCATGTTTGTGGGTGCGTTGGTGTGAGTCATGCTCCCTTGGTCAGACTGCCTTTTCTGGCCACTAATTTCCCCTTGCTGTTCATTGGGTGCATGTTTTTAAAAAGCCACAATTCATTGGTTTTTAAGCCACATGACAGTTCAGAAAACAATAATTTAACAATAATAATGATCATTCACTACCTCATCAACTGAATGTGAATGCTCAGGTATAATGTGAGATGAGATAATAGCTATTATGCTGTAGTTTGGAGTGGTTTTGGCTAAGCTAATAGTTTGTTTTCTGTAATAAACAGTCAGGCAGCTATTTCTGGTTTGTGTGGTGTGTGTGTGCGTGCGTGTGTGTGTGTGTGTGTGTGTGTGTGCATGCGTGCATATGTACCCACCCATGCAGCTGTTCTGTGGAAAAGGAACATCTATATAGCTGTTAGCTAAGTATATCTAAACTGTTGTGTTGTAGCTATAATGCTGCCAGAATGCATGCAGGCAACAGCCAACAAAGTTGCTTAGATCTCAACTGACTACTACCAGTATTATAGTGTGTAAAGAACAAAGGGAGACTGACTAAGCATGACTGTAATCATTATTCATATACCATACAATCAAATTCATTGGGTTTGTCCCTCCATTAAAGCTATTAAATTAGTGAAGTCCAGCCCTTTATAAACAAAGGCTATAAATTACTATTTATATTCATACTAGCTACTGTATAAAGGGAAACGTATAATGCAAAAGTTTGTGGATGAAAGGTTTCACAGTTTTCACAGATTTATTGGCAACTGTGAAATTTTTCCAGCAAAATTTCCTTATAATAATTTGTATTTGTATTTTAAGGATAAAGGCTTGCACCTGTACATCCATAAACAGTATATACTTAACTATACTCAGGAGTGGATCCAGGAGGGGGTCTCTGAGCTGGGTGGAGGGTAACTCCCCTAAATTTCACACATGCAACTCAGTAGCATTCATACATAATAAGTGCCCTTAGACAAACTTTAACAAGCATGATGTGTGTATCTAGCTATAACTAGCTGGAAACCCACACTGCTGTTTGTGCTGCTTATTGCTATACTATGCTATTGTAGACTTATAGCTTACTACATACACAACTTCCTGGTATATGGTAGCTATGACAAATGATCGGGTGTTTGAGACTGCTCTATTAGAGTATATCGATCTTTTGCGATCTGTTGCTTTCCTCCATGCACTTTCTGTCTAGGAAGAAGTGTGATGAACAAGTGTCTCTATTCTAAATAACTATAATATAGCATCATTTAATGATAGCTCATGTGATATAAATTGTTTAAAGTTCAGCAAATGGTGGAAGATATGTGCTTACTGTGAATGGAAGAGCTGGCAATTGCAAGGAAGCAATGGCATTTGTAGTCACTGATATTGTTGTACAGTGAAATCTGTCTAATCAGGTCACTGCATAAAGAAGTCACCTGTCTAAACTGGCCATTATAAAAATCCCCTCATTTGCCAACTGTGTACAAAGTGACCTGCTTAATGCAGCCACCTCCGTAATGAGGTCAGAAAATTTTGTCCCTATGATGACCGGAATAGACAGGTTTCACTGTATAGGTAAGTCTGATTTGTATAATCTTCTACATAAAGTTTTACTGCCGGTACTTTTCTTTTGTGGTAATGCACCTGACATTTGGTCTGTAATGGACATGTGATATCACTCAGTTCCGACACAGAATGAACTGGACATGAACTGAACTCCAGTCTCCCGGCAGTATGAATTACGGAGTGATACAGGAGTTAGCTACTTCAGTAGTACTTCAACTTGGTCTCAAAAGAAAGAAATGGCGTTGCTCCCAAGCTACCAATTATAGTCTGAAAAGTGAAGTATCCATTACGCTTCATTGTTCAACCTGTTAAATAGCATTATGAATCAAGAACTGTTCAAAAAGCACCTCTGCAATCATAGTAGCCACTATGAAAATATGGACGATTTCCATTACAAAGGGAAGCCATCACATGCTACCACCAAATTGACACCTTTTGCTGTCAGCGAAAATGAATGGGACACAAAGGAGGACAATGGTAAGTCCATGAAGAATGCATTGTACAGTATACATACTGCAGTATGCCAAAAGGCACGTGTCCAGTTGAAGCAATGTTGAACAGTGAAAAAGACCAAGCCAATAGCCTTAGCTGTTATTGAGTTATGCTTGTCTGAATGCATCAGTCAGTTAGTCAGTCAGTCAGTTAGTTGGTCAATCAGTAGAAAATTCCAGTTAGTAAAATTTAAAAAAAATTCATAGCAACTTGTTGAAAGCATTTCGGGTCAATCTGAAGACTTGTTTTGGGCTTAATTTTACCTAACCAATACTGCTTCATTGTCATCAGGGAAAAGTGACGCTGGTTTTGGTGATGTATTTTTTTTTGTGGGTCACGCCCAAA
This sequence comes from Dysidea avara, assembly GCF_963678975.1. Taxonomy (NCBI): domain Eukaryota; kingdom Metazoa; phylum Porifera; class Demospongiae; order Dictyoceratida; family Dysideidae; genus Dysidea; species Dysidea avara. The sequence goes on from NC_089276.1 coordinate 10,222,254, forward strand.
CCTTTGTGGTCCCTACTATACAGTATGATGTATGTAATGTAGTGAACACTGACTTAAGTACAGAATGAGAATCAGTTAGTGACTTTAATAGCTGGTTGCTCTGTAGTTGATACTCTTGTAACAAACAGCTATATAGTGTGTAGTCTTAATAAAAATGTGCAGCTGCATGACTGGCATGCACAAATGTTTGGTCATTCTGTTCCATTCCTGATTCCATTAATTATTGCGGCCATGCCCTCTCATTGAACCCGTCTTTAAATGAAAGGTGGTTGGGTGGGGTTTCATGGCCTCAAATATGTGCAGTAGTGAGGCTGTGCTTATTCTTGAGAAAAACCCAAAAAATTACCTGACTTTTTGGTGAGTTTGCCTGGCATATAGCTAGTGATAGGATGACACAGCCATTTCAACACAAGCATCAACCCGGGGTGTCTGATACCAACTGGAATCCAACACAAATCACTTGGAATCCCAATATGGAATCTGGAATCCCTGATAGAATATGAGATTTGGAATCTTACACACAATATTTTGGGTAGTGTTGGACCCCTCAGCTTCAACATTCACAGGATATAAATGGTACGTGATCTTGTACATGATAGTAAGTAAGCATAAAGATGGACAATCATTATTAAACTGTTAATGTGTTACACTTGCTTTTTCTTTTAATTATAAGTTATTTCAGCTGCAGGACTCCTTCGCAGACAGTCAGATATTTTCTTTCACGTACTGGACACCCACAGCTTGATCTATATACTGCCCTGAATACTACACAAAATCACCAGAGCAAAAGATAGATGACAACATAGCCAGCACATCACCAATGTCAATGAATAATGCTCCTTAATTCCTCTTGACCACTAAACTTTGTAGCTTCACGAGCCATCCCAGGTGGGGCAAACTATAGGTAATCTATGGGCAAACATCCCTGCAGGATTGGGGTGTGTACATATTGAGGTACATTATGTATAGCTCAACTCTAGATCTCATGTGGGTGCAGAGGAGGATCCCGCAGACAATAGAGCTTATCCGTTTGATGTCACACTAAATATTTTCTGTATAAATACAGGTTATTTTCGTGAATGCGTGAAACAAGAGTGAGTTACAAGCTGAAGAACGCTAGTGAAAATAAGTAAGCTGTGGTGCATTTGTTATGTTATTCGTTGCTTAACAATATCACTTCGCAGCTGGAAGAAACAGGGCCATTAAATTCCAGCTGCTTGCTGGCTTGCACTACTGAATTAATCCAGTCCCCTTATTCCCGCTCTTCAATTAGCTATTAATATAAGTAACTCAATCGATGTAGCTATTCCCCCCAAGTCTTTCTTCAAATTGTGCAAAATCGCAAAAAGTTTCATTTTCTCGCATGGGTCCCATTAATTCTAGCCTCAAAAACATGATGTCTAGTAACTGTTACTAACTTAAAATGATGCAACTTGACGTAAACGGATAAGCTCTATTTTATTTTGATTGATTCTAGAGTTATCATACAGTATGGTAGTACTGTATAGTAGGGATCATGCAGAACTGAGCTTTTCTAGCCAAAAATATCACCCTAAACCAGCCTCAATTTCCCTTCATGACAACTTGGCAATATTGAGTAGGCACAGCCAAGCCCAAAAATGTCTTCAGATCAACCCTAAACCTTTCCAAAAGTTCTGTAGAATTTTAGAAATTTTCTATTTAACAGAATTTTATTCTGACTAGCTGATGCCTTCAGCCAAGCACAACTCGACAATGGATATAGCTACGGGCTTGATTTCTTCACTGTTCAACATTGCTTCATCCCGAGATGTGCCTTTTCACCAACCACAGTATGTACAATAAACTCATCATGGACTTTCCTTTGTCCCCAGTTCTTTTTGCTGACAATGCAAGGTGTTCATATTTATTCGTGATAGTGCATTAGTGGCTTCCTGCTAATAATTTATTTTGTACGTGCTGCTCAATTTTCTGTGCTGGCCGGTACGTTTGTTTCTTGTGTGTTTGAGTTCAACTGATTGTTCAAGACGATGGGTGTAGGATAAGAACTCATTTTAGCAAAGTAGAACAGGGATGTACTGATTAGTTGGCATGGTTTAATCGCTTGCATTTCTTAACGCACTGCTTTGCTGTGTAATTTCTTTGTACTAAGGTATTTCATTCTATGAACACTGTTAATTGTTTATTTCTTGTGTGTTGTTTGAGTTCATCTGACTGTTCCAGATGGCAAATGGATAAGAACTCGTTCTTAGAGTAGAACAGGCACGTGCTGATTAGTCTCGTGTATTTGAGTTCAACCGACTGTTCCAGATGATGGGTGGAAAGAACTCGTTCTAAGCAAAGTAGAACACAGACGCGCTGATTATAGTTGGTATGGTTTCCCACTGCTTTGCTGTGTACGTAAGTTCTTTGTACTAAGGTATGAACACTGCTGCTTCTGCCAGCATGAAACAACAAAAGTTAATCTTAAGTTCTTACAATGCATTGATAAGTGTTCTACTTGGGGTGAATATAATATATGGATTTTGAAAAACTTTGTGTCTTCTGTTCTACATTTTCATTTTGCTGTTGAGAGGCTTACTGTGTCATATATTACTTCAACACAGTCATCAATATTGAAGCTTGTGAAGAATTGGTTGAACCTCCCCCAAAATTGCACTCCTGGAACTATTTTTTCACCTGGTTGTATTGAATCTTCCCTTTTTACCTCATCTGAAGCAGTCAGCTAAGCTGTCATACATTCTGGCTGTTGAGCGGTCAATTGACCCACTGATTGTAGAGCTTCGATATTCTGTACTAGCCAACACTCCAGATGTCTCTCCCACTGTCCTTAACTCTTTATCTGCTGCTAAGGCTTTAGTACCCAACGTCTACTCCACTACATTCAAGAACCATGCACGTCATGATTTACATCGTACTCACATTGATTATTGGGAATCAAAATTTGAGACATTAACGGTTCAAAATAAATTTTTAGACATTGTCACTCTGGAACAAGCCTGTCCTTTACGGAAGAGATTGATGTATGGCCTCCCTGTGAAACAACTGCTCTTCTTGCTATATGCTGGTTGTGATACTCTACCAACTCCTATGAACCTGGCTAGCTAGGTGAAACATCATTACTAGCCCTAAATGTGCCCTTTGTCAAGCTCCCCAGCCCACAACAAACCATATCTTGACTGGATGTCCTGCTGCTCTTAATCAAGGCAGGTATACCTGGAGACATGATTCAGTCCTACAGGGGACTCCAACAGCACATATACTTTTAAACTCTTTGCTGACCTTCCAGGATATCTTGCTAGTGTCTGCCCTCCTAGCACCATTCCAACCAATCTTTCCTTTACCCTTAGTAGACCTGACTTGGTGTTGGTTTCCAATAATTCCATCTGTTTGTTCGAACTAACTATCTCCAGCAACATCTTTTTGGCTGCTAGAGCTCGGAAGGAAGATCGGTATGGCTGTTTACAATATGACCTCAGCTTCCTGGCTTATCTGTTAATCTCGTTTCGATCAAGATTGGCCATTTTGTGCCAGACACAATTGCCCAGTGCCCAATGCTTGTGAAATGACAAAGAAGACTATAAGAGCAGGCTGCTCGCATTGCTGTCTCCTGCTCATATAGGATTTTTAATTCTAGAGCCACCCCAGACTGGGATCTATTGGTTTGCCTAAACTTAACTTTTCTGCATGCTTTAATTGTTATTTCTGTATTGTAATTTAATAGTGTAAGTCTTGCCAGGGCTCCTGTACTGTTCATCCAGCGCATACATTCCGGGTAGCATGTACGTGAAGTATGACTGACTGTATATTTATATTATGTTGTTGATTGCAAATGATGATGATGTAATGGGGTGATCACATGTCTTATACATGCTGGCATGTGTTTGTAAATCAGATGAATCTTTGCTATCATGGTATCGGCAACTACTACGTAGTGACAGGAGTTTAAAAACTGCACCAAATCATTGTCCTTTGTAATGTCACATGGCAACTTACCAAGTTTTTCTGCCAGAACAGTTCAATAATTTCAGTTTACCAGAAGACTGGCCCAAATTGGCACAATGATTTGAATGTTTCAGATGTGTGCCAGGTTTAAAAGACAAAGACGAAGCTGTTCAGGTCCATACACTCATATATTCTATGGGAGACAAAACCAATGACATACTAAAGTCCTTCGGGCTCTCGCAAGATGACCTAAAGAAGTATGACACAGTCAAAGGAAAAATTGATGGCCACTTCGTAAAGAAACATAAGACTGTTTACGAGAGAGCACGATTCAATCAGCATGTACAGGAAGAGGGTGAATCAGCAGATCAAGACACACGATAGTGTGTCGTGCGGCCCAAGAAGCCGGCGCGCCACACCGTGAGTATATTAACAGGAAGAAAGAAAACGCAATTTTCACACCTATGTAGCTCTGTGATCCCTTATCCGATTGGAACCAAATTTGCTAGAGACATGCCGCCCAGTTAGGGGAGTCTACATACCAAATTTGAAGAAAATCGCTCCAGCCATTTCCGAGATACGAGCGAACAAAATTTCGTTTTAATTTCTTCGTTTTTTTCTTCATCTTCATTTCGCACACTTTGCAAAATTCGCCATAAAACACGAATGCGTGCTCGGATTGGGCTGACATTTGGCACACTTAAAGGGCTCATTAAGGCGGATCTCCGTACCAACTTTGGTAGGAATCCGATGAACATTCACGGAGTTATGACCGATTATTTGCGTAATATAAGGTCGAAGGTCTGTCACGCCTACAGGGTAAACCCCTTGGAGGAATCAGTTGAAAATTGATATGTAGATGGAGCAACCATCGTAGGAGTGCCTTTTTGTGGTTTGAAAGGAATCGAGATAAAGACCATGGAGATATGACACAAAACCCAACCTGTGTCAAAATTACGCGATCGATTTTTATGAATAAAAAAATTATTAGTTTTCGTGTCTACCAGACAAACCGCTTAGAGCAACGAGCTGAAAATCTGTATGTAGCTGGAATAATCATCATAGAAAGTCCTTGCAGTAGTACAGAAGAATCGGATTACAAATTACTGAGTTATGATTCGAAAGGCAACTAGGTACAGCAAATGCGAGATCGAGATACTCTAATAGAACAGTCACCCTAATAAAGCATTCAGTGCATACATAATTTACTCAGTTATATTACATTGCAAGTTATTCTGTAGGGAATTCAGCTACAAACAAGTCACCCTGTAGTCAGATCAGCTAGAAGAAGGTACCTAATAGAGAGTTCATCTACAAAGAAGCCATCATGTAGAGAGTTCAGCTCAAATAAATCACCCTGTAGAGAATTCAGCTACAAACAAATTGCCCTGTAGAGAGATCAGCTAAAAGAAGTTACCTTGTAGAGAGTTCAGTTACAAAGAAACAATCATGCAAAGAGTTTAGCTGCAAACAAATCACCCAGTAGAAAGTTCCGCTATGAACAGATCACACTGTAGAGAGTTCAGTTAGAAACAAGTCATCCTGTAGAGAGATCAGCTAGAAGAAGTTACCTTGTAGAGAGTTCAGTAACAAAGAAACAATCATGCAAAGAGTTTAGCTGCAAACAAATCACCCAGTAGAAAGTTCCGCTATGAACAGATCACACTGTAAAGAGTTCAGTTAGAAACAAGTCATCCTGTAGATAGATCAGCTAGAAGAAGTCACTTTGTAGAGAGTTCGGCTACAAAGAAACCCCCATGTAAGAGAGTTCAGTTGCAAACAAACCACTCTGTACAGACTTCAGCTACGAACAGATCACCCTGTAGAGAGATCAGCTAGAAACAAGTCATTTTGTAGAGAGTTCAGCTAGAAGAAGTTACATTGTAGAGAGTTCAGCTACAAAGAAACCACCATGTAAGAGAGTTCAGCTGCAAACAAATCAGCCGTAGAGAGTTCAGCTAGGAACAAGTCACCCTGTAGAGAGATCAGTTAGAAACAAGTCATCCTGTAGATAGATCAGCTAGAAGAAGTCACTTTGTAGAGAGTTCGGCTACAAAGAAACCACCATGTAAGAGAGTTCAGTTGCAAACAAACCACTCTGTACAGACTTCAGCTATGAACAGATCCACTATAGAGAGCTCAGTTAGAAACAAGTCATCCTGTAGAGAGATCAGCTAGAAGAAGTCACATTGTAGAGAGTTCAGTTACAAAGAAACAATTATGCAAAGAGTTTAGCTGCAAACAAATCACCCAGTAGAAAGTTCCGCTATGAACAGATCACACTGTAGAGAGTTCAGTTAGAAACAAGTCATCCTGTAGAGAGATCAGCTAGAAGAAGTTACCTTGTAGAGAGTTCAGTAACAAAGAAACAATCATGCAAAGAGTTTAGCTACAAACAAATCACCCTGTAGAGGGTTCAGCTACAAACAAGTCACCCTGTAGAGAGTTCAGCTAGAAGAAGTTACATTGTAGAGAGTTCAGCTACAAAGAAACTACCATGTACAGAGTTCAGCTGCAAACAAATTGCCTTGTAGAGAATTCAGCTACAAACAAATCACCCTGTAGAAAGATCAGCTAGAAGAAGTTACCTTGTAGAGAGTTCAGCTAGAAACAAATCACCCTGTAGAGAGTTCAGCTAGAAACAAGTCACCATGTAGAGAGTTCAGCTAGAAGAATTTACATTGTAGAGAGTTCAGCTACAAAGAAACTACCATGTACAGAGTTCAGCTGCAAACAAATTGCCCTGTAGAGAGATCAGCTAGAAGAAGTTACATTGTAGAGAGTTCAGCTACAAAGAAACTACCATGTAGAGAGTTCAGCTGCAAACAAATTGCCCTGTAGAGAATTCAGCTACAAACAAATCACCCTGTAGAGAGTTCAGCTAGAAACAAGTCACCCTGTAGAGAGTTCAGCTAGAAGAAGTTACATTATAGAGAGTTCAGCTACAAAGAAACTACCATGTACAGAGTTCAGCTGCAAACAAATTGCCTTGTAGAGAATTCAGCTACAAACAAATCACCCTGTAGAAAGATCAGCTAGAAGAAGTTACCTTGTAGAGAGTTCAGCTAGAAACAAATCACCCTGTAGAGAGTTCAGCTAGAAACAAGTCACCATGTAGAGAGTTCAGCTAGAAGAAGTTACATTGTAGAGAGTTCAGCTAGAATTAAATCACCCTGTAGAGAGTTCAGCTAGAAGAAGTTACATTGTAGAGAGTTCAGCTACAAAGAAACTACCATGTACAGAGTTCAGCTGCAAACAAATTACCTTTTGAGAATTCAGCTACAAACAAATCACCCTGTAGAGAGTTCAGCTAGAAACAAGTCACCTTGTAGAGAGTTCAGCTAGAAAAAGTTACATTGTAGAGAGTTCAGCTACAAAGAAACTACCATGTAGAGAGTTCAGCTGCAAACAAATTGCCCTGTAGAAAATTCAGCTACAAACAAATCACCCTGTAGAAAGATCAGCTAGAAGAAGTTACCTTGTAGAGAATTCAGCTACAAACAAATCACCCTGTAGAGAGTTCAGCTAGAATTAAATCACCCTGTAGAGAGTTCAGCTAGAAGAAGTTACATTGTAGAGAGTTCAGCTAGAAAAAGTTACATTGTAGAGAGTTCAGCTACAAAGAAACTACCATGTAGAGAGTTCAGCTGCAAACAAATTGCCCTGTAGAAAATTCAGCTACAAACAAATCACCCTGTAGAAAGATCAGCTAGAAGAAGTTACCTTGTAGAGAATTCAGCTACAAACAAATCATCCTGTAGAGAGTTCAGCTAGAAACAAGTTACACTGTAGAGAGATCAGCTAGAAACAAGTCACCCTGTAGAGAGTTCAGCTAGAAGAAGTTACATTGTAGAGAGTTCAGCTACAAAGAAACTACCATGTACAGAGTTCAGCTGCAAACAAATTGCCTTTTGAGAATTCAGCTACAAACAAATCACCCTGTAGAGAGTTCAGCTAGAAACAAGTCACCCTGTAGAGAGTTCAGCTAGAAAAAGTTACATTGTAGAGAGTTCAGCTACAAAGAAACTACCATGTAGAGAGTTCAGCTGCAAACAAATTGCCCTGTAGAAAATTCAGCTACAAACAAATCACCCTGTAGAAAGATCAGCTAGAAGAAGTTACCTTGTAGAGAATTCAGCTACAAACAAATCACCCTGTAGAGAGTTCAGCTAGAAACAAGTTACACTGTAGAGAGTTCAGCTAGAAACAAGTCACCCTGTAGAGAGTTCAGCTAGTAGAAGTTACATTGTAGAGAGTTCAGCTACAAAGAAACTACCATGTACAGAGTTCAGCTGCAAACAAATTGCCTTGTAGAGAATTCAGCTACAAACAAATCACCCTGTAGAAAGATCAGCTAGAAGAAGTTACCTTGTAGAGAGTTCAGCTAGAAACAAATCACCCTGTAGAGAGTTCAGCTAGAAACAAGTCACCATGTAGAGAGTTCAGCTAGAAGAATTTACATTGTAGAGAGTTCAGCTACAAAGAAACTACCATGTACAGAGTTCAACTGCAAACAAATTTCCCTGTAGAGAGATCAGCTAGAAGAAGTTACATTGTAGAGAGTTCAGCTACAAAGAAACTACCATGTAGAGAGTTCAGCTGCAAACAAATTGCCCTGTAGAGAATTCAGCTACAAACAAATCACCCTGTAGAGAGTTCAGCTAGGAACAAGTCACCCTGTAGAGAGTTCAGCTAGAAGAAGTTACATTGTAGAGAGTTCAGCTACAAAGAAACTACCATGTACAGAGTTCAGCTGCAAACAAATTGCCCTGTAGAGAATTCAGCTACAAAAACAAATCACCCTGTAGAAAGATCAGCTAGAAGAAGTTACCTTGTAGAGAGTTCAGCTAGAAACAAATCACCCTGTAGAGAGTTCAGCTAGAAACAAGTTACCATGTAGAGAGTTCAGCTAGAAGAAGTTACATTGTAGAGAGTTCAGCTACAAAGAAACTACCATGTACAGAGTTCAGCTGCAAACAAATTTCCCTGTAGAGAGATCTGCTAGAAGAAGTTACATTGTAGAGAGTTCAGCTACAAAGAAACTACCATGTAGAGAGTTCAGCTGCAAACAAATTGCCCTGTAGAGAATTCAGCTACAAACAAATCACCCTGTAGAGAGTTCAGCTAGAAACAAGTCACCCTGTAGAGAGTTCAGCTAGAAGAAGTTACATTGTAGAGAGTTCAGCTACAAAGAAACTACCATGTACAGAGTTCAGCTGCAAACAAATTGCCCTGTAGAGAATTCAGCTACAAACAAATCACCCTGTAGAAAGATCAGCTAGAAGAAGTTACCTTGTAGAGAGTTCAGCTAGAATTAAATCACCCTGTAGAGAGTTCAGCTAGAAGAAGTTACATTGTAGAGAGTTCAGCTACAAAGAAACTACCATGTACAGAGTTCAGCTGCAAACAAATTGCCCTGTAGAGAATTCAGCTACAAACAAATCACCCTGTAGAGAGTTCAGCTAGAAACAAGTCACCCTGTAGAGAGTTCAGCTAGAAAAAGTTACATTGTAGAGAGTTCAGCTACAAAGAAACTACCATGTAGAGAGTTCAGCTGCAAACAAATTGCCCTGTAGAAAATTCAGCTACAAACAAATCACCCTGTAGAAAGATCAGCTAGAAGAAGTTACCTTGTAGAGAATTCAGCTACAAACAAATCATCCTGTAGAGAGTTCAGCTAGAAACAAGTTACACTGTAGAGAGATCAGCTAGAAACAAGTCACCCTGTAGAGAGTTCAGCTAGAAGAAGTTACATTGTAGAGAGTTCAGCTACAAAGAAACTACCATGTACAGAGTTCAGCTGCAAACAAATTGCCCTGTAGAGAGATCAGCTAGAAGAAGTTATATTGTAGAGAGTTCAGCTACAAAGAAACTACCATGTACAGAGTTCAGCTGCAAACAAATTGCCTTTTGAGAATTCAGCTACAAACAAATCACCCTGTAGAGAGTTCAGCTAGAAACAAGTCACCCTGTAGAGAGTTCAGCTAGAAAAAGTTACATTGTAGAGAGTTCAGCTACAAAGAAACTACCATGTAGAGAGTTCAGCTGCAAACAAATTGCCCTGTAGAAAATTCAGCTACAAACAAATCACCCTGTAGAAAGATCAGCTAGAAGAAGTTACCTTGTAGAGAATTCAGCTACAAACAAATCACCCTGTAGAAAGATCAGCTAGAAGAAGTTACCTTGTAGAGAGTTCAGCTAGAAACAAATCACCCTGTAGAGAGTTCAGCTAGAAACAAGTCACCCTGTAGAGAGTTCAGCTAGAAGAAGTTACATTATAGAGAGTTCAGCTACAAAGAAACTACCATGTACAGAGTTCAGCTGCAAACAAATTGCCTTGTAGAGAATTCAGCTACAAACAAATCACCCTGTAGAAAGATCAGCTAGAAGAAGTTACCTTGTAGAGAGTTCAGCTAGAAACAAATCACCCTGTAGAGAGTTCAGCTAGAAACAAGTCACCATGTAGAGAGTTCAGCTAGAAGAAGTTACATTGTAGAGAGTTCAGCTAGAATTAAATCACCCTGTAGAGAGTTCAGCTAGAAGAAGTTACATTGTAGAGAGTTCAGCTACAAAGAAACTACCATGTACAGAGTTCAGCTGCAAACAAATTACCTTTTGAGAATTCAGCTACAAACAAATCACCCTGTAGAGAGTTCAGCTAGAAACAAGTCACCTTGTAGAGAGTTCAGCTAGAAAAAGTTACATTGTAGAGAGTTCAGCTACAAAGAAACTACCATGTAGAGAGTTCAGCTGCAAACGAATTGCCCTGTAGAAAATTCAGCTACAAACAAATCACCCTGTAGAAAGATCAGCTAGAAGAAGTTACCTTGTAGAGAATTCAGCTACAAACAAATCACCCTGTAGAGAGTTCAGCTAGAATTAAATCACCCTGTAGAGAGTTCAGCTAGAAGAAGTTACATTGTAGAGAGTTCAGCTAGAAAAAGTTACATTGTAGAGAGTTCAGCTACAAAGAAACTACCATGTAGAGAGTTCAGCTGCAAACAAATTGCCCTGTAGAAAATTCAGCTACAAACAAATCACCCTGTAGAAAGATCAGCTAGAAGAAGTTACCTTGTAGAGAATTCAGCTACAAACAAATCATCCTGTAGAGAGTTCAGCTAGAAACAAGTTACACTGTAGAGAGATCAGCTAGAAACAAGTCACCCTGTAGAGAGTTCAGCTGGAAGAAGTTACATTGTAGAGAGTTCAGCTACAAAAAAACTACCATGTACAGAGTTCAGCTGCAAACAAATTGCCCTGTAGAGAGATCAGCTAGAAGAAGTTATATTGTAGAGAGTTCAGCTACAAAGAAACTACCATGTACAGAGTTCAGCTGCAAACAAATTGCCTTTTGAGAATTCAGCTACAAAGAAATCACCCTGTAGAGAGTTCAGCTAGAAACAAGTCACCCTGTAGAGAGTTCAGCTAGAAAAAGTTACATTGTAGAGAGTTCAGCTACAAAGAAACTACCATGTAGAGAGTTCAGCTGCAAACAAATTGCCCTGTAGAAAATTCAGCTACAAACAAATCACCCTGTAGAAAAATCAGCTAGAAGAAGTTACCTTGTAGAGAATTCAGCTACAAACAAATCACCCTGTAGAGAGTTCAGCTAGAAACAAGTTACACTGTAGAGAGATCAGCTAGAAACAAGTCACCCTGTAGAGAGTTCAGCTAGAAGAAGTTACATTGTAGAGAGTTCAGCTACAAAGAAACTACCATGTAGAGAGTTCAGCTGCAAACAAATTGCCCTGTAGAGAGATCAGCTAGAAGAAGTTATATTGTAGAGAGTTCAGCTACAAAAAAACTACCATGTAGAGAGTTCAGCTGCAAACAAATTGCCCTGTAGAGAATTCAGCTACAAACAAATCACCCTGTAGAGAGTTCAGCTAGAAACAAGTCACCCTGTAGAGAGTTCAGCTAGTAGAAGTTACATTGTAGAGAGTTCAGCTACAAAGAAACTACCATGTACAGAGTTCAGCTGCAAACAAATTGCCTTGTAGAGAATTCAGCTACAAACAAATCACCCTGTAGAAAGATCAGCTAGAAGAAGTTACCTTGTAGAGAGTTCAGCTAGAAACAAATCACCCTGTAGAGAGTTCAGCTAGAAACAAGTCACCATGTAGAGAGTTCAGCTAGAAGAATTTACATTGTAGAGAGTTCAGCTACAAAGAAACTACCATGTACAGAGTTCAACTGCAAACAAATTGCCCTGTAGAGAGATCAGCTAGAAGAAGTTACATTGTAGAGAGTTCAGCTACAAAGAAACTACCATGTAGAGAGTTCAGCTGCAAACAAATTGCCCTGTAGAGAATTCAGCTACAAACAAATCACCCTGTAGAGAGTTCAGCTAGGAACAAGTCACCCTGTAGAGAGTTCAGCTAGAAACAAGTCACCATGTAGAGAGTTCAGCTAGAAGAAGTTACATTGTAGAGAGTTCAGCTAGAATTAAATCACCCTGTAGAGAGTTCAGCTAGAAGAAGTTACATTGTAGAGAGTTCAGCTACAAAGAAACTACCATGTACAGAGTTCAGCTGCAAACAAATTACCTTTTGAGAATTCAGCTACAAACAAATCACCCTGTAGAGAGTTCAGCTAGAAACAAGTCACCTTGTAGAGAGTTCAGCTAGAAAAAGTTACATTGTAGAGAGTTCAGCTACAAAGAAACTACCATGTAGAGAGTTCAGCTGCAAACAAATTGCCCTGTAGAAAATTCAGCTACAAACAAATCACCCTGTAGAAAGATCAGCTAGAAGAAGTTACCTTGTAGAGAATTCAGCTACAAACAAATCACCCTGTAGAGAGTTCAGCTAGAATTAAATCACCCTGTAGAGAGTTCAGCTAGAAGAAGTTACATTGTAGAGAGTTCAGCTAGAAAAAGTTACATTGTAGAGAGTTCAGCTACAAAGAAACTACCATGTAGAGAGTTCAGCTGCAAACAAATTGCCCTGTAGAAAATTCAGCTACAAACAAATCACCCTGTAGAAAGATCAGCTAGAAGAAGTTACCTTGTAGAGAATTCAGCTACAAACAAATCATCCTGTAGAGAGTTCAGCTAGAAACAAGTTACACTGTAGAGAGATCAGCTAGAAACAAGTCACCCTGTAGAGAGTTCAGCTGGAAGAAGTTACATTGTAGAGAGTTCAGCTACAAAAAAACTACCATGTACAGAGTTCAGCTGCAAACAAATTGCCCTGTAGAGAGATCAGCTAGAAGAAGTTATATTGTAGAGAGTTCAGCTACAAAGAAACTACCATGTACAGAGTTCAGCTGCAAACAAATTGCCTTTTGAGAATTCAGCTACAAAGAAATCACCCTGTAGAGAGTTCAGCTAGAAACAAGTCACCCTGTAGAGAGTTCAGCTAGAAAAAGTTACATTGTAGAGAGTTCAGCTACAAAGAAACTACCATGTAGAGAGTTCAGCTGCAAACAAATTGCCCTGTAGAAAATTCAGCTACAAACAAATCACCCTGTAGAAAAATCAGCTAGAAGAAGTTACCTTGTAGAGAATTCAGCTACAAACAAATCACCCTGTAGAGAGTTCAGCTAGAAACAAGTCACCCTGTAGAGAGATCAGCTAGAAGAAGTTATATTGTAGAGAGTTCAGCTACAAAAAAACTACCATGTAGAGAGTTCAGCTGCAAACAAATTGCCCTGTAGAGAATTCAGCTACAAACAAATCACCCTGTAGAGAGTTCAGCTAGAAACAAGTCACCCTGTAGAGAGTTCAGCTAGTAGAAGTTACATTGTAGAGAGTTCAGCTACAAAGAAACTACCATGTACAGAGTTCAGCTGCAAACAAATTGCCTTGTAGAGAATTCAGCTACAAACAAATCACCCTGTAGAAAGATCAGCTAGAAGAAGTTACCTTGTAGAGAGTTCAGCTAGAAACAAATCACCCTGTAGAGAGTTCAGCTAGAAACAAGTCACCATGTAGAGAGTTCAGCTAGAAGAATTTACATTGTAGAGAGTTCAGCTACAAAGAAACTACCATGTACAGAGTTCAACTGCAAACAAATTGCCCTGTAGAGAGATCAGCTAGAAGAAGTTACATTGTAGAGAGTTCAGCTACAAAGAAACTACCATGTAGAGAGTTCAGCTGCAAACAAATTGCCCTGTAGAGAATTCAGCTACAAACAAATCACCCTGTAGAGAGTTCAGCTAGGAACAAGTCACCCTGTAGAGAGTTCAGCTAGAAGAAGTTACATTATAGAGAGTTCAGCTACAAAGAAACTACCATGTACAGAGTTCAGCTGCAAACAAATTGCCCTGTAGAGAATTCAGCTACAAAAACAAATCACCCTGTAGAAAGATCAGCTAGAAGAAGTTACCTTGTAGAGAGTTCAGCTAGAAACAAATCACCCTGTAGAGAGTTCAGCTAGAAACAAGTTACCATGTAGAGAGTTCAGCTAGAAGAAGTTACATTGTAGAGAGTTCAGCTACAAAGAAACTACCATGTACAGAGTTCAGCTGCAAACAAATTTCCCTGTAGAGAGATCTGCTAGAAGAAGTTACATTGTAGAGAGTTCAGCTACAAAGAAACTACCATGTAGAGAGTTCAGCTGCAAACAAATTGCCCTGTAGAGAATTCAGCTACAAACAAATCACCCTGTAGAGAGTTCAGCTAGAAACAAGTCACCCTGTAGAGAGTTCAGCTAGAAGAAGTTACATTGTAGAGAGTTCAGCTACAAAGAAACTACCATGTACAGAGTTCAGCTGCAAACAAATTGCCCTGTAGAGAATTCAGCTACAAACAAATCACCCTGTAGAAAGATCAGCTAGAAGAAGTTACCTTGTAGAGAGTTCAGCTAGAATTAAACCACCCTGTAGAGAGTTCAGCTAGAAGAAGTTACATTGTAGAGAGTTCAGCTACAAAGAAACTACCATGTACAGAGTTCAGCTGCAAACAAATTGCCCTGTAGAGAATTCAGCTACAAACAAATCACCCTGTAGAGAGTTCAGCTAGAAACAAGTCACCCTGTAGAGAGTTCAGCTAGAAAAAGTTACATTGTAGAGAGTTCAGCTACAAAGAAACTACCATGTAGAGAGTTCAGCTGCAAACAAATTGCCCTGTAGAAAATTCAGCTACAAACAAATCACCCTGTAGAAAGATCAGCTAGAAGAAGTTACCTTGTAGAGAATTCAGCTACAAACAAATCACCCTGTAGAGAGTTCAGCTAGAAACAAGTTACACTGTAGAGAGATCAGCTAGAAACAAGTCACCCTGTAGAGAGTTCAGCTAGAAGAAGTTACATTGTAGAGAGTTCAGCTACAAAGAAACTACCATGTACAGAGTTCAGCTGCAAACAAATTGCCCTGTAGAAAATTCAGCTACAAACAAATCACCCTGTAGAAAGATCAGCTAGAAGAAGTTACCTTGTAGAGAATTCAGCTACAAACAAATCACCCTGTAGAGAGTTCAGCTAGAAACAAGTCACCCTGTAGAGAGTTCAGCTAGAAGAAGTTACATTGTAGGGAGTTCAGCTACAAAGAAACTACCATGTACAGAGTTCAGCTGCAAACAAATTGCCCTGTACAGAATTCAGCTACAAACAAATCACCCTGTAGAAAGATCAGCTAGAAGAAGTTACCTTGTAGAGAGTTCAGCTAGAAACAAATCACCCTGTAGAGAGTTCAGCTGCAAACAAATTGTCCTGTAGAGAGATCAGCTAGAAGAAGTTATATTGTAGAGAGTTCAGCTACAAAGAAACTACCATGTAGAGAGTTCAGCTGCAAACAAATTGCCCTGTAGAAAATTCAGCTACAAACAAATCACCCTGTAGAAAGATCAGCTAGAAGAAGTTACCTTGTAGAGAATTCAGCTACAAACAAATCACCCTGTAGAGAGTTCAGCTAGAAACAAGTCACCCTGTAGAGAGTTCAGCTAGAAGAAGTTACATTGTAGGGAGTTCAGCTACAAAGAAACTACCATGTACAGAGTTCAGCTGCAAACAAATTGCCCTGTACAGAATTCAGCTACAAACAAATCACCCTGTAGAAAGATCAGCTAGAAGAAGTTACCTTGTAGAGAGTTCAGCTAGAAACAAATCACCCTGTAGAGAGTTCAGCTAGAAACAAGTCACCCTATAGAGAGATCAGCTAGAAACAAGCCACCCGTAGAGAGTTCAGCTAGAAGAAGTTACATTGTAGAGAGTTCAGCAGTTTAGCTGCAAACTGTAGAGAATTCAGCTACAAACAAATTACCCTGTAGAAAGATCAGCTAGAAGAAGTTACCTTGTAGAGAGTTCAGCTACAAACAAATCACCCTGTAGAGAGTTCAGCTACAAACAAGTCATCTGGTAGAGAGATCAGCTAGAAGGATCACCTTGTAGAGAGGTTAGCTACAAAGAAATCACCCTGCTTCATCTTTTCTTCTTCCTGTAGTAAAGAAAAAATGACAGGTTAAAATCCCTAAAGCCGGCCATAGGCCGGCTTTGCTGTATACAAATACAAAAAGAAGTGAAATCTAATCCAAAACAGCCAAGCTGTAAAAAAAGAGTGCGGCCCTGAGAAAGGCTATGGTGAAAAAAGATGTGAAATCCAAGGTGGCGGCCAAGAAATGGCTGTGATGGTAGGTTAATGGTAAAAATTTTAATAACAACAATTCAGGTGAATTAGGTGCCGCTTGGTCTTGGCACAAAATTCACCTGAATTGACGTTATTAAAATCTTTACCATTAACCTACCATCACAGCCATTTCTTGGCCGCCACCTTGGATTTCACATCTTTTTTCACCATAGCCTTTCTCAGGGCCGCACTCTTTTTTTACAGCTTAGCTGTTTTGGATTAGATACCGTATACAGTAAAACTTTCAAGGGGGAAAACATTCACGCGGTTTTCACGATTATACTGCCAACCGCGAATGTTTCCCCTCGAATATATACTTTGTGTGTAAAAATGTTAAACATAAAATATAATAGATACTGTACCTTTTCTTTTGTATTTTTGTAAGTCTTCATTGAAACCAGAGCAGCACCCACCCATTTGCGAGCTCATACATTCGACGGTCTTTGTTACACAGATAGTATTCATTTGGGAACACTCCATGTTTTAACGCTCAACACATGGTGTTTCTGAAGTATTTCAAACTCAAGAAACCAAAGTTGCCAGATCCGGAGGGGCCCTTAAGTTCCCATATAAGTAGTGACTGCATCAGAGAAACGAACAAAGAAGTGTCATCTGCATTGAAGGAAAAGCAAGCACCGTACATTAGGTTACTCAAGATCACAAGGCTGTTATAGGAAGGTATGCAGCAGATCACGGTGTGGTAAATGCCATTAGAAGATATCAAGATGATTTTCAGCAGACATTCTGAAAGAAAGCACTATTAGAGGTTGGAGAGATACATACCGCAGAGGAGTGGGTGTACGAGTGAAAGAAGCTAAGAAATGAGCAGCAAGTCCAGACTTGAATGTGAAGACTTTGCCAAAAAAAATGCAGTCGTCCTTTGACCTTACAAGTAGAAATAGGCTTGGAGGTTCAGCAATACATTCTTCATCTTTGTGAAATTGGCGGGCCAGTAATGGCACTGTAGTTAGAGCTAGTGCTAAGGGATTACTTAAGAGAAAGATCGAGGAAACACACGGTAGTAAAGAAGGCCCTGGCCCAACTGTGCCAGTCCTAACTAAACACTGGAGTCCTGCTTGAAGAATACAGTTTGTAAAATGAAAAGCCAACACTAAAGTAAAAAATAATGTCTGTGGAGAATTTTGCACAGTTAAAGCATAATTACCTGTCAGATGTTTCAGGAATAGTTGATATTGAGGAGATCCCCCCATATCTCATCATTAATTGGGATTACACGGCACTGAAATATGTTCCAGTAGGATCATGGACATTGGCCAAGGAAGGATCTAAGAAGGTACCAATAACTGCTGTTTTTGGTGTTACAATGGATGGTAACTTCTTCCACCACAGTTAATCTATCAGGGTAAATCCCCAAAATGCTTGCCAGAAATAAGATTTCCAGAAGATTGGGATATCACATACACAGCAAATCATTGGTCAAATGAGGAAACAACGATTCAATATATTCACATCATCTTACCTTTCATTTGCAAGCAGAAAACAGAGAAGAGTTTACTAGTAGATTAACGGGCATTGTGTATCTTTGATAATTTTAAAACCCAGTTAACCGATGATGTTTTATAATTGCTTAAAGATAGTTTCGTTGACACGGTGTTTGTCCCAGCCAATTGTACCAATCAATTACAACCTTTGGACCTTAGTGTCAATAAGCCTGCCAAATATTTTCTCAAAACCAAGTTTGAAGAATGGTATTCTGAGCAGGTTTTCATTAATGGAGCAATAGCACCTATTAAGTTCCCTTTATGCACAACGAAGCCTGTTTGTGCACAGTGGATAAAGAGCTATACAAATACGTTTCAGAGCATCCTGATATTATTCAGAATGGTTTCAAAGTGGCTGGTATTACTGATGTGGTGTCGATCAAATGAGTAAACTGACTTCAACTATTACATTATTACTATTAATTTGTTTAATCAATCATTTAAATGTACCCAAGTGAAATTATTACAATACTGTTGGTTTAGTTGTACTTCTAACAGGATGTCTTTGGAAATAAAGAGAGCTTGCCTTGTGAAATGCAGTCAACAAGATGTTTCTGTAACTTGCTTTGATCATAATTTACAGTACTGGAGTCTTCACCAAAGACAAGTGAGATCATAGTAGCTATGGAAAATAGCCCACAATCTGTAGTACCTTTCTGGCATTGCATAGGCACCATCTTGATACAGTCTGCTTTCTTTAAACCAAACAACTGTTTGACAATAGTTTGTGTTTCAGCATCCAACTTGCGAAACATGGTATTATATATATCAACCTTCCCAGGTTCGCTAAATTTTGGTGAGGCTGCTATCCAGTGGCATCTTTTGTCGCAATAAATTATTTGCACAGTGTTGACTGTGCAACTACCTTTTCTCTTTTTACTTTGTAAAAGTGTTGATTTTAGGCCACCGGTAACAGGGAACCGAGTCTTCGCTAGGTATTGTGCCACCTGTATGGCTTATCATTCAATTCTTCACCTTGTTCAATTACTGCTTTATCTATAAACTTTAAGCTGTACTTTCCATGCGTAACCCACACATCATCACTTGCTTTGTCATTAGTTGTGACTATACCTTCCTCATTATTCCTTAGCTATGATCACACTACTGCTGTCCTGGGCCACAGAGTTTGTACTGCTGCAACTTGGTGCTTCTTCAACTTTAATAACTTTACTCCCCAACCCTGTCATAGTAGACATATCTTCTGCACATGAAGTTGTTTTTAATGCAGCCAATTTAGACAAATCCTGCATCAGATTGCAACAAATTTTTTCAGTTCCTTTCCTATTCCTATAAAGATTGGCTGGCATGGCACCTCCATTCCTCCTTGCACAAGGTGCCTACAAAAGCGTCAAGGTCCTGTGACACGGCAGTGAATAACGCCACCCTTTCTCATGAACGTGGAACATAAGGTAGATATTCTTCGGGGTAAATGCCCAACTGTTGTCCTGCTCTTCTTCACTGTGACTGCATATCTATCTTTATCGTTATCCTCCTCCCTTACACATTTCAACACTTCATCAACTACAGGGGTCCATATCATCTGATATATATGATAACCATGAATTTCACCTTCAGTAGTAAACTCCTCTTCGTGATATTCCATCTTAGGATTCTGGATCAATCAATTGCCACGTGCCTTCGCACGCAACGTGGCGGTATGCCAGGCGCCTAGCTATAGACCCAACTGTGAATGTTTTCCCTCGAATTGCAAGATTTCTATGAAACCACGAATATTTTCCCGCGAATTGCAATGCTTTTGTACATCCGTGAAAGTTTTCCCCCTTGAAAGTTTTGCCGTATATGGTAATTTCATTACCACCTTGTATGAATTAGTCAAACACTGCAACTACAGAAATTTACAGAACGGAATGATAAGGGATCACATTGTAGTGGGGATACATGACAGAAAGCTATCAGAAAGGCTACAGCTAGTGGCAGGGCTAACTCTAGAAAAAGCAGTCACTACAGTGAGACAAAGTGATTCTGTTAAGAAGCAACAAAGCACTCTCCGTCAAGACAAACCTAGTATCAATACTAAAGCCTCTGTGAATGCAATTGGCAAATACCCTGTATAAAGGTCACGGAAGGCTGCTAATAAATCTATTCAAACATCACAGAACCTCTCCCAAAGTCACCGAGTACTTTTTGTACTAGATGTGGTAGATCACCTCCACATGATCACACAGAATGCCCCGCTAAGGATGCCATTTGCCACCACTGTTCCAACATGGCCACTTTTAATTCAAAACTCTCTGAAAGTCTGCCAGATGTGTGGCAAATGTGTACCATCAGAATTCTTCAGATGACAACTCTTCAGATGACATTACTGATGACGTTTCTTCCAAATTTATTGGAGTTGTCACTGACGAAAGTAGCCCAGCATGGACGTGTCACTCTTAATGAATGATCACAAGACTGAGTTTACTATTGATATGGGGGACTGATGTAACCACGGTTACTGAACAGTTGTGCAAACAAGTTGGGTGTCCCCTCCAAGCTAGTTCACACACACACTGAGCATGCCCAGATCATCAAAATCAAACACTTCCAGTAGTTGGCAAGGGCATTGTTACACTATGAAAAGGCAGCCAGGTGGTACAGGAAACAGTGTATGTTGTAAAACAATTGAGACGACCATTCCAACAATTGAAGAATTTGGATTGGCTAAACATGTAAATGTAATTCAACTCACAGATTCCTCAGTAAAGCAATGATTTCCAAATCTATATACTGGATTAGGAACTGGAAGGGAATTGCCACATTTGCTTGAAAGAGGGAGCTAAGCCGTTTTCCCTTTGTACACCTTGTAGAGTGGCTATCCCCCTTCTCCCATAGGTTAAGGAAGAATTGGCAAGGATGGAAGTGCTGGGGGTTATAGAGAAGGTAGAACAACCAACCGAATGGTGTGCTGGGTTAGTAGTAGTACCCAAAGCCAATGGGAGGGTATGCATTTGCGTTGATTTGAGCACATTGAATAAAAGTGTTTGTTGAGAAAGATACCCCCTACCAGCAGTGGAACAGATACTGCCCAACTTGCTGGTACTACTGTGTTTTCTACCTTGGATGCCAACTCAGGACTTTGGCAGATCCCTTTCTCACATGAGTCCACTTTACTGACTACCTTCATTTCCCTGTATGGGCGATACTGTTTCAAACATCTGCCATTTAGCATTTCCTCAGTGCCTGAGCACTTTCAAAGATGAATGTCTAAAATTCTCAGTGACCTTACAGGAGTCGTCTGCCTCATGGACGATATTCTTATTCATGGGAAAACTCAGTCTGAACATGACAGCCATCTAGAGAAAGTGTCGAGTTGTTTACAAAAATCCAATCTCACTCTAAAAGTAGAGAAGTGCAAATTTTCTCAGAAATCCATTTGCTTCCTGGGCCACATCATTGATGGCAAAGGAATTCACCCTAATCCTGACAAAATCAAAGCCATTCAACAGACTCCAAGGCCTACCAATGTTGGTGATATCCGCTGTTTCCTGGGTATGGTCATTCAGATTACCAAGTTTTCTCCCAATCTGGCTGAAGTAACTGAACCACTATGAGACCTATGACTCCAAGGCCTACCAATGTTGATGATATCTGCCGTTTCCTGGGCATGGTCATTCAGATGACCAAGTTTACTTACAATATGGCTGAAGTAACCAAGCCACTGCGAGACCTACTTCAAACATTAGTGGACCTGGGGACCTGCTCAAGAAGAGGCCTTTGCAAAGGTACAGCACATTCTTAGTTCTGACCCTGTTCTTGCTTTGCTTGATCCCAATTCAGATATGGTAGTTTCATCTGATGCTTCATTCTTTTTGGGCTGGGGGCAGTATTATTGCAGAAGCAGACAGACGGAACCCAGAGACCAGTGGCATACGCTTCTAGAGCCACAACTAGTTACTGAACAGCAGTATGCCTAAATAGAGAAGGAGGCCCTGGCCCTCACTTGGGCATGTGAGCAATTTGCTGATTACTTGGTTGGGTCAATGTTCTACTGTGAAACCGACCACAAGCCATCGATACATACCCCTCCTGCACAACAATAATCTGCCTCCTCATATTCAATGGTTCTGTATGCGTCTAATGAGATTTTGCTTTGTTATTTCCCATGGCCTGGTAAAGATTTGATGATAGCAGATTCCTTATCTAGGCTACACTAGTACAACTTAGATGAAGACTTTCAAACTGAGGTGGAAATCTATCTCAACACAGTTGTACAGACACTACCTGCAACAGAGAAGCAGGTAGCAAATGTTCTGCATCACCAGAGATCTGATGAAGTTTGCAAACAATTTATTTTCTATAAGCCTTTTTTATAATGATGTTACATCGGTTTTCTATTTGGGGTACTTTTGTATTTTCGAGTTTTGCATCCTATGACGACCAGTTTTTCATGAACCATGTAGTTGTTAATAAAGGATGATATTGAAGCCAAATTACCAGGTATGGTTACAATGTATATAAAGGAATGTTATTTCTACTCAACCTTCAAAACCAGCCGAAAATTTCAAAACCCACGTAAACGATTTTATTCCGCTGCATTATACCCATACCTGTTAGTTTTGGCTTAATATCTTCTTCCTGAATCACACAAATGATCGATCTTCATTTGTCGCCCATATCAACCTGTACTTGAAAACATTAGAGTCCCCCAAATAGAGGTAGCCATTTTTTGCTCTGATGTCATTATTGGAAAGGCTTATTGTAGCTCCACCTGGCCAAACATAGCTGAGATCCCTGGGCCTATCAAGGTATATTACCCAGTTGCTTCAGACCTCACAGTGGTCAATGAGCTGTTGATGAGAGATTACTGAATTGTTATACCTGTAGTTCTATGCGCTGAGATCCTGGACAAACATCACATGGGCCACCAGGAAATTTCAAAGTGTAGAGAGCGAGCTAGACAATTTGTCTGGTGGCCAGGCCTTTTTATGTGACTAGAGGAGTTGGTTAAAACCTGCAAGAAGTGTTGTTAATTTCAGCCACAGCTTGCTCAGCCACTTTTACCAACATCACTTCTCTTAACATGGCAGCAAATAGCAATGGATATGTTTGAATGGGAGAAAACACAGTATTTATTGGCAGTGGATTATTACTCTTGCTACAATGAATTAGCTATAGCTAGACTTAATCATTCAACTTCTGCTGAGGTTATCATGCTAGGCACCGGCCTATTATGCCCGAAATTTTACCTATTGTGCTTTTGAGCATTGCTCAAAAATTAAGCCTATTATGCTCAAAATTATGCTTTCAAAATCAAAATTATGCTCTAGAAGTGACTGTTTTATCAGCCTTTCCTGACTGCTCTATTAGAGTAAGTGACTGTTCTATTAGAGTATCTCGATCTTATTTCTGCGAAGTGTGAATAACCAACAAAGAAATGGTTAAATAAGTTGTATTACGTGTTTTTGATTATAAAATGCCCTAATAATACTATTGAAAGTGAATATTTGCTTTCTTTCAGGCGCGCGTATTGCGCCTTTAATTAATTTTTCAAACATCGTCCCTATTATGCTGGCATTATGCTTGATGCTTTTGGCCACCTATTATGCTTTAAATTATGCCGGCATAATCGGCCGGTGCCTATATCATGCTTGCCAGATATGTAATTCCAGAGAAGCTTATTACTGATAATGGACCTCAGTTTTCATCAACAGAATTTTCTCGATTTTTGAACACTTATCCACACAACTAGTAGCCCTTATTTTTCACAAAGCAGTGGGGAAGCAGAGAGAGCAGTACAGACATTTAAGGGACTATTGAGAAAAGCTAAAGACTCCTATAGTACCTGGCATTACTAGCTTATCGAAACACCCTTCTACAGATTGGTTTCAGCCCTGCACAGTCATGTGAGTAGGAGGCTGCACTCCACAGCACCAATGTTACATAGTCTCAGAGAACTGCAAGCACCTGATAAACTGGTTGTTCACGATAGAGATAGTCAGAGTAAGTGCAGGCAGAAACTGAACTACAATGATCATCACAGGGTACAAGATTTAGAGCCATTAACTGTAAGGGACCAAGTGTGATTACCAGATCAGGAGCAGAGGGGCAAGTAGTAGCAACAAGTACTCCCCACTCTTAGGAACTCCTAAGGGACAGCACAGATGTAACAGAAGCCACTTCAACCCACTGCCTCCTCAAGATAATATTTCTGAAGAGACTTCTCTTGTTGATGACTCAGTGAATGAAGAGATTAGTCCTTGGCATGACAACGGTTCAGTTGTGACTAGAACTAGGAGTGGTTGAGTAGTAAAGCCTCCAAAACGTTTTGACCCAACAGAGAATTGACATAACAAAGGAGGATGTAGTATGACTGACTGTATATTTATATTATGTTGTTGATTGTAAATGATTATGATGTAATGGGGTGATCACATGTCTTAGTGTATTGTACATGCTGGCATGTGCTTGTAAATCAGATGAATCTTTGCTATCGTGGTATCGGCAACTACTACAGCATGCACAATGTTTATTTTGTTTGAACACTGTGCTGTATTTCTGGTGAGCTTTTACAGTTTTGTTATGATGATTGTACAACAAATATCTTCAGCCCTGCATTTCAATCATGACAGTTTAAAAAAAAGCACATGCATGTGTATTAAATTTGGTGAGATTACAAAAAACTGCTGTATCTTGATTTTCCAAGTTCTTGCAATGCAAATGTGTGCACAGTTGTTTAACAAGGGATTTTTCGGTGTCGTCTACACTCACAGCTAGGAGCTTAATAAACCTGCCCACATATACAACTCAACAGACAACAGTCATAGAACATTAGTTATGTACATTTAAAGAACTGCGCAATGTTAGCGCATGATGCTTGATAATTGCAAGAACTTGGAAAACTGTGGTACCAACACTGTTAATTTCACCTTCATTAAAAATTGTATGACACATGCATGCATGAACTAACAAGATTTAAAATAATTCATTTAATGGAACAAGTTGCTAATGTCTGGAAATCTTGGCCCCCAACGTCAGCAACTTGTTTCGTGAAACGAAGCACTTTAAATTTTGTGTGGATGCATGCACGCATCACATGTCTCATGCAGTACTAGTATGCATTATGCAATTTTAAATGAATCTGCAGTACTGTGGTATTGGATTAATGACATGGATTATAATGCAGTTCACAGTACATAGCTAGTATGTAATATGCAATACGCAATGTTCAAACAGACAGAAAATCCACAGTACTGCAGATTTCAATCATGGGCATAGAGTGAAACTACTTTTATATCCCTAAAACTCCCTATACTTTGTTATTAAAATAACTATACTGTACTATTACTGTTTGCTTGACTACTGTATTAGAGTGACTGTCGTTATGTCAATCTTAGATGTATTCATAGTTTGCAGTTATTGATGCCTGGACCCCCATGTATGCCACTGCAAACTTGAAATGTATAACGAAATAGTTACTAATACATACTTCATCATTACAGCTACTGGTACTCTACAACGGAGGGATCTCTATAAGGAGTTCACTCCACAATATGCTGCTCATTGGAAGGAGATAGGAACACTACTAGGTTTACCCAGTGGAATGCTTGACATTATAGAACAGGACAATGTGCGTGACAGTGTTCGCTGCTGTAATGCCATGTGGAGTAAATGGCTTCAAATAGATCCCTCTGCAAGTAGGGAGAAATTGCTTAAAGTAATTAAGTCACTTGCAGTGTCCAATGACCAAACTTCTGATAAAGGTAACCAACTTATATATATACACCGTTTTTACTTGGTTATAAATTAAAAGCCACAGCGCTTACTACCTTAGTTCTAAAAATCGATGCAGATAATTTGACAACTACTTGATGCTTGAAAATGGTGCTGAAGCCCTTATTTTTAAAATCGATCATTGCACCACTTAAGTGTGGCTACTATTGAAGGTGTGGCATTTAACCAAGTAAACATGGTATGTAACAAACCATGACTACGAGATGTATTGCACTTATGATACGTACAATCCTAAATCCAAAGTCAAGGAAATTTAATGTTGATAAACCCCAAGCTCGGATCAAAATTTTTGATGACTGAGGGGTGTATACTGTAAGTGCAATACACCAAAGTATAGCCATGGTTCATATGATATATGTAATAGTTGTAACATGGGGATGAGGACTTTGCCTAAAATGTATGTCCAACTGCCCAAGGGCGGAAGGCATAAGTTTTAGCAAAGCCCGAATACCCCATGTTATGGCTACTTAATATGTAACACTTTCCATCCGTATCAGGCTGTTAGCCTGCACAGGGCAATCATTCACCCAAGCTAATACAAGTAAAACCACTGGATATATATGCATGCCTAAAAAATTCAATTATGGGTCAGCGGCTAGTATGTTCTGGTTATGATAAATGGACATCCTTAAGATATCATTAAGAATTTTGGTTACACGAGTTTAATGCTTTAATCAGTGCTATTGAACCACTTATGGAATAATTACGAAGTATACTAAATGCCTAGATAGGTAAGCTTTTTTGTAGAGTGATTACTTCATGTAGAGTGGTAACTTCATGATGGAGGTGTGGTCCATATTCGGAAACATGCAGAAATGATTGGTGAATAAGCTACAGCACTAGTTCTATTTTTTTAAAAAGAACCAGCCCTAATGGCACACCCATCTACCACATTGTGACTCTAAGTTAAGATGTCCTAGCACTAGTTCTCACCTTAGCCCAACATTTTTCAACTCGTAGGATAGCGAGGATAACAAAATACTCTCCATCTGACTTTTCATGGTAAACTCCAAGTCATGCATACTAATCACGAGTATTAATCGATTCCCACAATTGATTTCAGCCTTAACATCTATGTAATCATTGCCCAGATGTAACCGGGCTAGCTGGGCTACATACAAAATGTAGCCCTGGTGACTCTTTTGATCTGAGGTGTAAAAGTGTTACATATATTATGTTATGTAACACGCACTGCATGACATACTAACACACAGTATGCACATAAACTAACTTAGCAAAGGAACTCATGCATAATTCGTCATAGTTTGGCATAGTAGACTTGCAGACTGCTGAGAAGAAACCCCCTCACCTTTGCAGAAGTTTTATACAGACTTCATTTTTGCTTTCAATTCTTACATGCTGGCTGCTTTTTTCATTTAATGGGCTTACTCATATGGGTACATACAGGCAAACAGATAGGTAGGTACACACATTTTAAAACTAGGCATGCACCCTTACAGGGGTTTGCAAAGTTCTTGCAATTTACAATCTGGGCATGAGACTATATAGTATTGTATCACATTCGAATACCTATCATTGTAGTAGATGATATTCATGCATTCGTGTTTATGGTGAGATAAATGTAAGAACAATAATGCACATGTGCAAAAGTTTGAATTTGCAAGAATTTTGCAACCTCCTGTAGCCTGCTGAAGGCCAGCTGTGGGGGCATGAAATTGTTATTAATTGTTAATTGGTTTCCTGAAATTGTTTTCATAAAAAGTGTGTGGTGTGTAACGTTACACTGACGACTCACAGTTACCACAGTAAACATACCAAGTTTCTCATTATGAGAAATCTTTCCACTTGCAATGACTTCTCTGCAACACAATAAAAAAATAATTAGCATGTTTTACAAAACCTTTAACAATACCTTGCTCTAGATATTGGTGATGACACATGGAATAAAGCTGTACTTTTAGCACTGGGCACTGGTCTGACGGGTCTCAGAATCTTGTAGTGGAGATTCCTGTGTTTTGGTTTGAGCCAGCTCATTGCTTGGCTAATCTTGGAGACAATTTCTTCAGGGGGGGAACTGTTTTAACAACAATTCATCTGAGGATCAAAGCAAAGTTCTAACTCAATTAGCTTCAACTTATATTCACCAAGCTCTGCTGCACCTCATTGTGGTGATATAGTTGCAAACGGTAAAGGCCATGCACTAATGAGTCAACAGGAACTTCCTTCCACTGTTGGTACTGTTTTAGTACAGTGTTAAAGCCCTCTGACTGGTTGGTTGTGACACCACTTAAATTAAAGAACTGTACACCTTTACATTCTCCAGCACCCACCTACCAACAGTCCTGTTGACCTGAATAACAAGTACGTATATGTACAAAACAAAATTATAGAACATAGTTTAATTTTTTACAAAAATGTAACAGCATTGCTATAATAATACCCATTTCAAAAATTGTAGATACAAGCAAACAGTTAGCATGTTACATTGGACTGTTAGTATACCTCATATGAAGATTTGCTTCAAAGTAGTCCAAAAAAGCTTGGTTCCAGTTCCTTTTAAGGCACTCATATTTCTCAAGGTAAGCTTTGTAGGTTGAAATAGTTCTCACAAATTTGATACATAAACAGGAATTTTAATAGACTTTGCTCCATGTCTTCTCAGCCACACCTTTGCAGCATTAATGATGCGATTCCAGCAACTGACATGTACAACTCCTGTAATGTGCTTGTAAATTGCATTATAAATGCCCTTTTCATCATTGGTGACGATAGGGATAAGTGATGTAACATTACTGAGGGATGGCAGCTCTTTTCTAAGAAATACCATAAAAGTGTAATGCATGCATTATAGTTCCCCAATTAAATCCTGAAGCGCACATATTACCACAAGGTTTGGATGGGTTTCCATTCTTCACACAAATTCAGAAGTGTCATATGCTATCTCATGGAGGTTGTAAAGGGCATTATGGCTCAAGTGTGATGCTTGTCGCTGTAGTGATTGTGCATTCCGAATCTACTTTATATCTCATGGAGTCAACACAGGTTTGCAGATCAGGAGAACAATGTGGATTTGAGACTAACTGCTTGTAAACATTTGCTGGTGAGTCTTGGCTTTTTTGAGCATAGATGAACATGCACTAATGTAAGGAGTATTGCATTTAGAATTTCCATGTGGATACTGGACAGCTGTATTGCAATCACCATTGTATTGTATTAGAACACAATTCTCTTTCTTGTCAATTGGAGTATAGACACAGCGAACAAAACTGTGATTTTCCCTTCAGGAGTTACATTTAAATAATACCGATTTGTCAATACTAGATTAGTTGCAGATATAGTTTTAATTCCATTTTGATACCATCAGTACTGATTAGCCTTCCAGTCGCCTAAGCAGAAAATTAAAGTTGAAAACTAGGATAATAGCATTTAGTCCCACATAGCCAGACAGCTATTTCAGTCTATAGGGCTATGGTGATTACAGATGGCATGTACACCTATGCTGGAAAGTGACTGGTACATCTGATAGCACTATGGCAAAGATTTAAGGAGTAGATAACACCATTAAAAAGGCTTGGCTATGATAACATATTTCAGTTTAATGGGCTTAATTGAGCAGCATAATCAATTAACACCTCACATTTTATGCTGACTAAACCCAGTTTTAGAAGTGTACCACATCCTTTTTATTGGGTCAAATTACCGACTCATTCAAACTCTGGGGCTGGCTAGGCTAGGCCATGCCACTTTAAAATTGAAATCACAACTCACCAGCAGTGTTAGGGGATTCTGGAACATACAAATAAACATCACCACCTTTTGGACAAGCTGGTGTAACAGAAATGGTATATTCTTCATTATTTGCTAATCAAAATAGCTCCTGAACTCTCTGGAGTAACAGAGCCTCAACACAAACACGTGGCATGGAACTATCATCATTGGTATCCGGGCCGATTCATCACTGCTATGAACAGCTGAGATTTCTTCTTGTTCAACAGAACTTGACATAACCAGGGTGAAGTAACAGCCACGTGTTCCCAGGTGAAGTGTCAAACAATTTTTTGCGCCTAATCCAGGCCACGTGCTTTGCTAAACACATGATCCTTGGTGTACTAGATCATGTGTGGTCCGTCCATCAGTCTGTATTTTAGTAGGGAAGTCTGGTTCAGTCCAAAAAGCAAAAGCTTACAATACCAGCATTTGATCTCAACCAAGCCATGGGGATCTTCCTCACTTGGGTCTGTAACAAACCCATCTGGTGATACCCCTATCCAGTTATGCTGTATAAAAGGAATAACACATACATGAGTTAACAATGAACTATATTCACCTCTTTGTCAATATTTAGCCCAGTTTCTTCAACTGTTGCATCTTGGTGGTGATGTCTCTGGAGATGGTCAAGGTATGCAGCTGATGGTATAGTGATGTTACCTGTCGAGAGGGTAATCCTGGTTACGGCATCAAATGACAGTGAGGTTTAGTATGTGAAAGGTACCGTAACATTGACTGAGAACGAGACCGAAGGTAAGACACTAATGTGTGTTCACACTACTACTCAACTAATCGTAAGCATATAAGCCAACTAGGGCCCAAACGAACTTAAGTGAATTTGAAGGTTCATTCGAACGAACGAACAATCGAATGCGGGCTGAACAGTTCGAATTATAGCTACTAATTAGATAGTGATACAGTTAAGCTATCCATCTTGCTGTGTTCCATAATGATGTGGGGGAAGCTAGACATATGTGTAACACGTGTACAAGTTCAACACCGACTCTAATGATTTCATTCAGTTGTCACACACAAAGTATTTACAACCACAGATATTTATAACAAATCATAATTACAATAATATTGATGATTACAATATTAAACTAATAATCAGTCTGTCACATTTGTTCCTTCCAGATGAAGCTCGTCCTCGAGCTAGTAACGTAAATAGTCTGGGGGTTGCCTACTGCACTGCGGGTAACGTCTACCTTCTCCTAAATCGAGGACTTCGTGCTCAATGGTTGGTGGATTCCACACAGGCAGTGAAACATTTACAGGTGAATCAACTTCTACACATATTCGTTTACGAAGTCTGTTAATATGCACTATCTTTTTCTTCTTGCCATTTACTATTTCATATGAGGTTGGTCCTTTGATGGCTTTTACTGTCCGCCCTCCCTCCCATTTTGGATCCGATTTACCAGCTGTTGGTGAGCTCAACCATACTGCGTCATCTACTTTAAAGCATCGATCTTGGATGTGCTGGTTATATGAAGTTTGCTGGTGGTGGGCAGCCTCAACCAGATTAGTTTCCACAAAATTGTAAAGTTGGGATAGCTTGGAATGAAGGTGATTGCTGTAAGACTCAGGATCAAAAGCCGGAGGCAAACTGAAAGAAAAATTCTGAGCGCTTCGACTAAACATGAACTCAAAGGGGAAACCCCTGTAGATGTGTGAACAGAAGTGCGATATGCGAACAACACAAGTGGAAGAAATTTTTCCCAATCTGCCTGAGTATGCACATATGAGCGTAGCATTTGTAGTAGTGAACGGTTGAATTTTTCTACCATCCCATCCCCTTGTGGGTGGTATGCAGTAGTTTTGAATTTCACCACACCAAAAGCATCTAAAGTCTGTTGTAATAACAAGCTCTCAAAATTACGTCCCTGGTCAGAATGCAGGATTGCAGGCATGCCATACTTGGAGAAAATTTTAACAAGTTCTTTGTGATGGTAGCAGCCGTTTGGTTCGGAAGTGGGATAGCCTCTATCCACTTAGTGAAGTAGTCTTGCACTACAAGGATGTAGCGATTATTGTGGCAGGACAAAGGAACTTGTAAAACATCCACAGCCACCATTTCCCAAGGTTTTCCAATAGGGATGCTGTGAAGTGGGACTTTCTGTGGTGCAGGGGGCTTGGCTGATTGACATGTGACACACTTGCTACAGTACTGGTTAACATCTTGAAGCAAGCCAACCCAATATCCCAGCTTACGTACCTTTTCAGCAGTTTTCTGAGGTCCAACATGTCCCGCACTGACAGCATCATGACACTGTTGTAATATTTTGGTTTGAAGTGAAGTGGGAACAATTGGGACTAACAGAGCATCTGCTGTTGGACCCGGAGTGTACTGTCTGAAAACTATGCCATCTTGTATAAGTAGTTGCGACCATATTTGCCTGTACCTCTGGAGCGGGTGTCAACGCCACTTACGTCCTTTTGGAGATGTGTGGGACTGTAAAAGTGAATCATGGAGCTGGCGAACTACAGGATCACTATGTTGGTATAGATGGAGATCAGGAAACAAATTCGGTGAGCAAGATGTTGCTGCAGCTGCCTCAACACTATGGAACTGCTTGCGAGATAGGGCATCAACATTGCCATTTTCAGTACCTTTCCGATAAACGATGGCAAAGTCAAATTCCTGCATGGCAAGGGCCCAGCGAGCTAATAACCCTTCCATTTTCTGACTTGCTAGCCACTGTAATGGTGCATGATCTGTAAGAAGAGTAAAATGTCTGCCAAGCAAGTAATGACGAAACTGTTTCAAAGCAAAGATTATAGCTAAACATTCTCTTTGGATAATGCTGTAGTTCTTTTCTGCAGTAGTCAGGGTCCTACTAGCATATGCGATGACCCTGTCACCTTGCTCCAGAACAACTCCCAAGCCAGTAGCACTGGCATCTGTGTGTAATTGAAACTGGACGGCCGTGTGAGCAAAATTGGGATATGCCAGGATTGGTACTTCTGTCAGAACCTTTTTTAGAGCCTCAAACGCTACTTGGCACTCAGACGTCCAGACAAATGCAACGCCTTTGTTAGTAAGGGCATGTAGTGGTGTAGCAATGTCAGCAAATTGACGTATATAACATTGATAGTAGGACGCTAGACCCAAAAAACTTCTGAGCTCAGTAACATTGCAAGGAGTACTCCAATCACGAACAGCGGCAATCTTCTCTGGATCTGGTTCCATACCCTTTGCTGAGAACAGATGCCCAAGATATTTTACCTTACTCAACCCAATGTAACACTTCTCACCTCTTAACGTGAGGCCTGCATTGGAAAGACGAGTAAAGAATGTTTGGAGGTGCTGGACATGTTCCGAAACCGAACGTGAATGAATTAAAACATCATCAAGGTAAGATGTAGCAAACGGCAAGTCACGGCATATCGTATTCATCAATCTCTGAAAGGATGCTGGCGCCCCAGTCAGGCCAAAGGGCATTCTGCGGAATTGAAAAAGACCCAAACCAGGACCAGGACAAAAAGCAGTTTTGAGCTGATCTGGCTTGTGTACTGGAAGCTGCCAGTATCCACTACGCAGGTCAAACGTGGAAAACATAGTACAGCCTGCTAGTCTGTCCTGAACTTCATCAGGTAAAGGAAGAGGATACGAGTCTTTCACTGTCTGCTTGTTCAGTGCACGGTAGTCTACACAAATGCGGACATCACCATTTTTCTTACAGACAAACACTGCTGGCGACATCCACGGGCTTGAGCTTTCTTCAATTATGCCATCTTGCAGCATGGCTTCTATTTGCTCCTCTACTTGCGCTCGGAAATGTGCTGGTATCCTCCGTGGAGGTATTTTCACTGGTGTCCCATTGGTTGGAATGAAGTGTTCTGCCAGTCGAGTCTGGCCTGGAATTTTACCCCTATGTTGCTCCAAAACTGTTAACAACAACGGATTAGTACATTTAGGGATATCTACACATTTTAGTGAGGACTTACCAAAGAGAGGTATAGCACAGTTGTCAATGATATCCTCTGATTCACCATTCACTCCTGTAGCACACACCTTAGCTGCATTCAACAGTGGCTTCACACATTTGGGCAAAGAAGGTTTCAAATCAGATTTGATTTGCTTAGATGCAATACTAACTGGACTGGTGGTAAAGTCCAACACCAAACTGTGCCGTTGTAGAAAATCAATCCCAAGAATTACTGGGGATATTAGGGATTGTACCACCACAAACTTATGGTTGACTATGAGGTCTGCCAGGCACACAGGAAGTGTGGTACACCCTACAACAGGTATCTCCTTTCCTTCTGCTGAGACCAACTGAAGTCCTTTAGGGGGTGCTTCCGTTTTTGTCACATAAGCTTTTGCAACAGATTCTTCTATTAGAGAGATAGACGATCCTGAATCAACCATCATGTCTACTTCTTTCTGTGCCAGGCGCCCCTTTATGACTGCTGCGCTGGATCGCACAGCAGCCACCACTACCATATTGCCCACACCAGATGGGGGTCTAGTTGGTTCTTGGGGGTACCCCAGCCCCCTTTGGGGTGCCCCGTTGGCATTTCCCAACTGACACTCTCTAGTTAAATGTCCAGGTTGTCCACAATTAAAGCATCTTCTGGCTGTTGGGCAATACCTCTGTAAATGACCTGGCTGGTGGCACCAATAACACAACATACTTGCGGGTTTCCTATTTTTCCTGGTAGAAGTAGTAAGGGCTGCCACTTGTTCAGTCAAATGTGCAATCTGATCTTTGAGAACGGCTACTTCAGATGACTGGACCACTGCTGACGCTTCCTGCTCCTGTTCCAGAGTCATTAACAGCTTGGCCCGCTCCATTGCTGCCTTCAATTCAGTAACTTCACCCGCTGCACGTAACTGTTTACTAAGACGAGCCGGTAGTCCGTTGATAAACTGATGGAGGAGGAGTTGCTTACTAGTGTTGGCATCAGCCGTTGGCAATGCCTGTTCCAGTAATCGCTTCAATTCATGGGCGAACACTGATAAGGATTCACCAGGCTACAAGCACCTTCTGTGGAGGTCCGCCAAGGTCACGAACCGAGCAGGTGCCATCTGCTCAACTATCTTCTCTTTCGCTGTCTTATACGTCCCCTGTTCCTCAGTTGAAAGGTCAAACCATCCTCTGCTACCAATGTAACACATGTACAAGTTCAACACCAACTCTAATGATTTCATTCAG
Organism: Dysidea avara; assembly: GCF_963678975.1. Classification (NCBI taxonomy): domain Eukaryota; kingdom Metazoa; phylum Porifera; class Demospongiae; order Dictyoceratida; family Dysideidae; genus Dysidea; species Dysidea avara. The sequence continues at coordinate 10,256,869 of NC_089276.1, forward strand.
TTGTCACACACAAAGTATTTACAACCACAGATATTTATAACAAATCATAATTACAATAATATCGATGATTACAATAATAAACTAATAATCAGTCTGTCACATATGGTATTTGGCATTCAATTACGTTATGTGTTGATGGTTTAGTGGTGGTCACAGGCCATGCCTCTATGAGGTTTTAAGGTTTCTATGTGGTGCCAGTCACTTGTCTCAACCGTAGAGCAGTAGTAAAATGTATTCAAAACCTAGTAACCACATGCATTTTTACTTGTGGTATTCAATTTCAAGTTTTCTCAGTAAAACTGTTGAGTCAGTACAACTGCATGTGTGATTTATAATTTGTAAACAGGAACCAGCTCCATTTAAAAGTTCGAAAGATTCGTGAACTTTAGTTGATGAATGTTCGAACCCTGACAATCCAAGTTTGTTTGGGCCCTAAAGCCAATATAATACAATATAACAATGTCATGATACTACTAGAATCAGTCTACAATAGAGGGAGTTAATCATTGTCCATGTCAGCAGCTCAAGTATCAGGTTCATGGTAGTTGTCATCAGTGGCGTATCTACACCCGGGCCCTGGTTAATTTGACTTGTGTCCTGGTAAATGCTTTTCACCATCAGTGTTGAATAACCACAAAACATTAATGATTGTAAACAATACTTCTGCAACACTGATCCACGTCAAATCAAGCTTTTCTTTCCAGAGGAGAAATGGCGATCTTGAATTGGTTTCGATTGTGGTATTTCCAATGTAAGGCACTTAATAGAAAGAAGATCACGTGACTACCAACTACAGCATCGTGACAAGGACTGAATGAATCATAGTGTGGTGAATAATCCCCATTCAAGATTAAGTCAATTTCAAAATTCAGATGTGAACAGATGCAAGCAAGTTTTGAGACATGCACCCCATATGACTGTGTGATGCCTTGGTAAATGATAGCTAGCTACTGACTAGTCCAAAGGTATGGTGTACTTGTTTAGTTAGTGTTTTCATTTATTCTATTTGTAGGTTAACTACTTTAGTCCACAGTTGTCATGTGATCGTATAAGCGCCTGGTGCTTTAAATCCAAGTCTCGAGTATTATGCATTGCTGTATTGTATGTGTGAAGAAGACGATAGTAGTCAATGTTTGTGTCTAGTGATATTAGCTATTTTGCATGCAGTTAGTGTAGGTATAGCACATAGATAGTGATGCACAACACATTTTAGATGTTATAGTGATGTCCATATGAGGATGGGCATGTGTATGTGGCTGAGTGGTTTGCCCACCCAGCGCCCGGGTGAAGTAAGAAGTCTAGATACGCCACTGGTTGTCATACAGTGTTACTGGTGTCATTATATTATGTCGTGTATTTTTGCACAAAAAGGAAGCCTTCCACTTAGCTACTACTACAAAGGAGGAAGCAGTAACACGACACTGATGGTGTGAGTGCCATCCCCCGGATTGGTCATCACTCTGGTCTATAGTCTCAGCACTGATTCAGCGTATTCCATCAGCAGTAACCATCAATCTATCCAGATGTTCTCGACAAAGTTTGAGGAGTTCTTCTGGAGTTGGTCCAGGGTCTGCTGCTAAACTCCCAAATGATGAATCAGGTGAGCTACTAGAAGCTTGGTGTTTACTATCTAGTCTTTGCTTATTATCTAGTCTTTGCTTCTTGTGTTTCTGGAGGACTTTACTCACACTGTCTCTATCATGTTTCCACTTCCTCCTTACAGCAAATGTTGCCAATGGTTGTAATTGGATGCCCATTTTATTCAAGACTGGGTCAAACCAACCTGGACTCTCAGAGCTGCTGTCATAGACCGATGCCCAAACGATCTTGCTTGTACCCGGTTGTAGTACATTCCATCATCCATTTTACAATGGATTGACATAACGTTTTCAGTTAGGTTGGTGGTTTTGTTGCAAATCAGTTGGCCAGCTTTGGACAATAATTGATCTCCACATCTTCCAAATCTCTTAGAAAATTAGTAGGAAGTTTATCAAAAGGTGTTGGTCCTGTATGTGACTAGTCATTATACATGATACACTTGTTTATATAGTATTACCTGCTGTATCTTTGTCTTTGTGTTTACAAAACGCAGAAATACATTTACTGTGGTCACAAAAACAGTAGTGAAGACCATTCCTCAAGTTGTTTTGCAAAGCGTTGACATCCTTTGTGATGGGATCTGATAGCATATCGTGCTCCATCGGTGATATGCCTCATCATGGAAGTTGATAAGGCATTTCTGTCTTTATATTCAGGCTTCTGCTTGCAGAGATCTTCCATTTGATTTCTGTAACACTTGATGGCATGGTTAGCATATTCAACTTTTTCAATATGCCAGCCATATGTAAGTACCCCTTAGCATTGTAAACAGAGCTATCTCCATCTCCAATCAACCACTTGTATTGAGACCATGCATAACCTCAGATTGTAGGAAACCATCAAGTACAATGTCAGCTTCCATGGAGCACGATGAGCCAGACCAGTTTTTGAAGCATTGATGTTTAGGAGGTGACTGTTTTTTTTATGTTCACTAACTGAAAATACAGAGCAGTACTTCTTGTTAATCCCAATGTACAGTAATTTCTTTGTAGCTGCTCCAAAGATAACAGCAACACCTGATTTTGCATTGTAAGAGTTTTTATGGGCTCATTTACTCCAGCCTCCATCAACTACGACAGAAATGGCAGGAACTTCACCATCAAAGCTGTTGTTTGATATCGTTATTTGTTTTTCTTCTTGTCCTGCACTCAACATTTGTTCCATCACAAGTGACTTGAGATTTGTGCCATGCGTATGTTCCATCTCTACGAAGAAGGCAATAGTGAGTGATGGCACCGAGATGCAGGCTAGTTGTTCTTCCAAATGTGCTGCTCCACCACCTGTTGCCATTTGTCAAAGAACAGCACCAACATTGGTGGCATAATGATTATGGTCATCATATGATGTCAATTCAGATGTGTGCCATTGAAATATCTCATGGCGCTTTGAACACTGAGCTAGTAGGATGGATACTAGCCCACATGCAGACATGGCTTTCTCCAAGGAAATTGATCATCGATCCACAAGATGTAGCAAGATTTGTCACTCGTTCAATGAAGTATTTCAATAGAAGCAGTGGAATTATACGATTTCCTTTAAGTGTACATACATTCTGGTACTGTATTAAAATAACTAAAATTGTGTTTTTACAATTGTATATTCACCTTCTGGCCTTTGTAAAACTGTTTCTAGTGTTGTTCAGTTGTTGAGAGTTAAACTTATAAACCTTGCCATAGTTACATTGCATTTTAAAAGCATAATGTTTTCTCACCTTCCACCTAGCTTGCTTGGCAAGCTGTGAAGCTCGTGTAATTTCTGCTTAGACGTAACCATTTTATAGTTATCTTACAGTTTTCTATGTAAACTTGTGGCGCAATTACATGATGCCTGCCACATTTATTTATTTAAAAGCTTTACAGTGCTACAGGAGCAGCACATAGTGAAACCAAAAAATTCAATTAGTGGTCAAAGTTAATTACTACTACTAAGGTTTCTTTTACTGGTATACCACCACACAGTGCATTGCAATGCAATTAGAGAATTAAGTATTTCATGAATTACAATTCCAAAATTACTACTTAATTAATTGATGTATTATTGCAAGACAGAACCTATTAGCTAAAATAAATAATAGCATATCTAATATATTAAAAATTATAAATTTAAAAGTGAAGTAGGGATCCAAGCAATAAAAAGTAGTGAAACAAGAGATGAACAACGGTAGCTATTACAGCATAGCTCAGTGGGAAATCCCTACTTTGGCATGGTATAACAATTATTTTGTGTTCAATGCCAAAGTAGGGATTTAATGCCAAAGTAGGGATTTTCCACTGAGCTATGCTGTAATAGCTACCATTTTTCATCTCTTGTTTCATTACTTTTTATTGCTTGGATCCCTACTTCACTTTTAAATTTATAATTTTTAATATACTAGTTTGTTTAGATTTTTTTTTGTTAAAGCATACAGCTAGCTATAAACATGTGACTGTTCTATTAGGGTGACTGCTGCATTAGAATATCTTGAGTCATGTGTGCTTGCCCCAAAAGGGGTGTGGTCATTGTGGTTTTGATCGATTGGTAGACTAGAGTATCTCGAATCAGTCTACCAACTTGAAGTGTGTGGTCACAAATACAGCTAGCGTAAAAGGGGCATGGTCATCGTGGTCTTGATCGATAGATCAAATAAAGAAAAAAAATCTCACGTGACGTGGAAGTATGGCATCTTTTTTTTACTCCCGATGAGTAATATGCTACAACGCCCTGCTGGATATGTTTAGATGAGATTCTTCGTGATCGTTTAGGTTGGTTACACCACTCACTTGGCAGTGATGTGTTGGCTGCAACATGCTCACAACAAATTTTCTTGGCTAGGAACTGCAGTGAGTGGTCTCCTTAAATTTGTAATTACTAATCACTTTTTTGTTTGTTTTCTGTATGTATGTATGTTTGTCAGTTTTGTTCTTGTATTTACCTTGCCATGCCCACACAGATCTTTTACTACGATCTGATTGTGGTCGCACGAGACCGAGGTCGCACATACTGTAAGCTAACTCTACTTATTGTGTTTTCTCATTTATAATAATGATGGTTCTCTCTCTGGGCGTGATCTTGTGGCCTATCTTGTAGTACCGGTACCTCCATGCAGTAGCGTAGCCTAAGTGTCTTAAATAATTTTGTTGCATCTATTTTGCTGCTTAATAAAGAAAGTGTTGATATGGAAAATTAGTGCCTCGATATGATTTTGTTGGATGAAGAAGACAAGCAGTCTGATTGAAGATAAAAGAAAAGACAAGGCGCACAGGGTGTACACTCGTCAGAACCTCAAAAGGCACATCCCACCGGTGAGTTTGTTGTTGTGGCGTAAAATGGTGACCGTGTGCTGCTTTGTTTGGGCTTTAGGCTTGCGACTGTGGTCAGTGAGTGAGTGAGTGAGTGAGTGAGCGAGCGAGTGAGTGAGTGAGTGACGAAATTTCAAGTTTTGACGATTTAAAAAAAATTCTATATCTGGTTGCCAGTAAGTGTTTTCTTGTTTTTAATGCTACATTTGATGTTAGATGGACTAATAGTATTCTGTAAAAGTGATTTTTGTCATTTAAGAAGTTTCTAAGCTGGATTTTAAAGGTGGTATTTTTGGCGGCGTGTGTCACTTTTGATACAAACCCTACTTAAACATTACTATCGTACTGTTTGATATGTAGCTAGCTACATGATTCCTGGTTTTTAGAAGCAACAACTTGTTACAATAATAATTTCAGTAAACCAAGTGTGTGCCCATAGCTGGCCTTCAACAGGCTGTGGGTGTATGCCTGGTTTAAAAGAAAACAAACTTGTCTATAGCCAGTTTTATAGGACTCTGAAAATTAGAACTTTAAAAAATTGAAAAGGAAGTGTTAGAATGATGCAATTGAAACCAAAGGTGAGCCAAGGTTCCACTTGTTGTTCTAAAGAACAGACACTAAATTGGTTTATACTTCAAAGATGCTATAGTTGTCACTCACCAGTGCATGTCACTTGCTGGTGTTGTGTGAAGCTTTTAATTGGCAGCACTGCTGTTTTTAGTGAAATTGATTACCATTACTGTCATTGCATGGCACAGTTATTTCTTGGCCACTACTTTTCAATGTCACACCTGTGTTGCCTAAAGGTACACCTTTCTTAACTGGTCACCTTATTTTAAAGTAGCACATCAGCTCGTTGGTGTACAGGAACATTACACTTTAAAAGCATTGTTGGTATAACAGTAAAGTTGTTCACAAATGTGTAACAAAAAATGTTAGTATATACAATTGCAACTTTATATGATCAGTTTCTTATTATTTTCTTAGATGCGGAACATACAGAAATAGATAAGTATAACAGTCGACTCAAGAATAAATATACAATTCATAAAAGATATGCCTCTGAAAACAGGTGGCCACCTTTCACACCTGTAAAATTTACTAAACTTGGATATGTCATTCACAAAACTAAACGTACACAAAAACAAACAAATGATTTTGCAAAATTAAAGCAATCTGGAAGTTTCTCTTCATCTTCAATGCACAAAGATATTAGTAGCAGTGATGTTGATGAAGATGTATTTGATTCAGATGCTTTAATAAAAGAAAATGTCTCTGATATTTTTTTAAATTCTGAACATTCTGAAGATGATCTACAAATAATTTTGGTAGAAGGAGCCCCTGGTGTGGGTAAAACAATGCTCTTGAAAGAAATTGCATACCTGTGGGCTACTGGAACGCTGCTCACTGAAAAGAAAGTTGTCTTACACTTGTCACTTCATGATCACAAATTTAATGATATTGATTCACCAAAACATATGTTTTTTCATGACTGTAAAAATGAAAAATATGCTCAGATTTATGCCAGTTACTTTTATAACAATAGTGGAGCAGGGCTGGTGATATTGCTGGATGGTTTAGATGAAAACCTAAAGGCATTGCAAGAAGGAACCTTTCTATACGACACTCTTATATCAAAGAAACATTTTTCTCGGGCATGCATTGTTATCACTTCTAGGCCACATGCAACAATTGAATTGCAAATGCATATTAGCTATAGAGTTGAAGTGATAGGATTTACTAGGGAGAACAGAAAACACTTTGTGCAAGAAAATTTAGAGGAGGATGCTGAAAAATTAGAAAGTTATCTAAAAGATCACATTGTCATTGATACTTTGTGTCACATACCTTTAAATTTAAGTATAATACTGTTCTTATTCAAAGAAAAACTTACAACAGGAAGCGATTTTTCATTACCCACAACTCAAACTGAGCTAATAAAAAAAGCTGTAGAAATGACAGTATTGCATAATCTGGTAAGGTTGAACCGGCAGGACCTGAAAACTGAAAATAATGATCTTCAAAATCTGCCTGAACCATATCGATATATATTTAATAAATTTTGTGTGCTAGCTTACAATGGATTAGTTGAAAACAAGCTAATGTTTACATATGATGACATGAAAAGGGCATGCCCACTGCGTTTAAACAATGAAGATGTGAAATCTGCTTGGTTCTGTGGCCTTGGTTTAATTCAAACAACACAGTTCATTGCTGACAATCATGGCTACACTAGAAGACTGTCTAATTTTGTTCATTTTTCTGTTCAGGAGTTAATGGCTGCATGGAATGTTTCTTTTTGGTATAAAAGTTTATGTAATCAAATCCCACTTGGCTGTGCATTTAACCCTTTAAAGGAATGCGCATATTTCTTCACACTACAAAGAGATCTTAAGAATAAATTTTGGAAAGGAGAATACATAAACATGTGGTCCTTGTACATTGGATTAACACAAGGTAAGGATTTGGTTTTGAAACATTTTCTGTCAGGGAGTTGGCTGTGTTGTGCCTTCTGTATCCATTGTAAACAGTTCTCCATTTCAAAAAGCATTCTTAGTAACAAAATAAACACTCTTTTGCTGTATTTGTGTTTACAAGAAGCTCCTGGTAATGAGATTACTGAACAACTACAGGTTGTAATTGGGGAAGACACCTTGGATCTAAGCAAAGAGAAATTAAGTGAAAAGGATGTTGATCTCTTAGGATATATTCTATCTCGACCCTACCTAACTCCACAATGGAGAAAAGTTGATTTATCTCACTGTGATATAGATGATGATAAATTTGAAATTCTGCATAATGTGTTAACTCGGAATGATGGTATACCTAAACCTAAAATACAAGATTTATCGGTGCTTGGTAATAACCTAAGATCATGTGGTACAGCTGTTGCTAAAGTAGCACAAAACCAAAAAATAATTCGTTTAAATTTATCGGGTAATGCATTGAAGAATTTGGGTGATTTTAAACTGTGCATTCTTCTTGAAATATTGGACATGTCAAACAGCAGTTTAAAAAATAAAGAAGCACTTGAGTTATTTCCAGCACTGAGGTTTTTAAAGAAACTTAAAGAACTGAAACTGGTTGGCAATCACATTGGTGATGATGAAAACATAGTCGATGCCATTGGTTCAGCTCTTTGTTGCTGTGATTCACTTAATCATTTGGAGCTTGAAGGTAACATGATAAAGGATAAAGCAGTGGTAATGTTTGATGTTATAAAATATATTAGAAGCTCCACATCTCTAGAGCTTTCCTTTAGTATGCCCATAAAGGCTATTTTATTTATCAGAATTCTTCATTGTTGTTGTAAGATTATAAATGATAGAAATATGCTTAAAGAAAAAATTGCAAAACTGGTGGTGCTGAATATATCTTGCTGTGGTTTACAGGATAGTGATGCTCAAACACTTGGAAAATCTTTGCATGTTCTTAAGTCTCTAAAGAAACTTGATATTTCAGAAAACAAAATTTCTGATACATCCTCAATAGAGTTAACAAATGGACTAATGCTCACACTTAAACTAAGACGATTTGAATATGATAAATGTTCATTCGATGAGCAAAGTATTGGTGTGTTTAAGATGGTTCTCTATTTGCGTGATATGTCAAGCAAAGTATTTAGATGTGTACCATCAAAAGTTAATGCACTAATTTATATATTGGAATGCATAAGAGATCTTGACAAAGATCTTGTGTGGTCAAGTGACATTGTGAAAACTGTAGGTTGTGTTTCTGAACTAGACTTGCGATACAAAGGAAGTGGAGGTAAACTTAATGATAAAAAAATTAAATTACTTTGTCCCTTGTTGAAATGGTTCAGGCAGCTTGAGGTTGTATGTCTTAACAATAACAACATCACTGCTGAAGCTACAGAGTCATTAGTATTAGCTATGATACAAATTCACACTTTCAAGCAATTAGAGATTGCTGGTAATCCAATTGTTGACAGTACATCAAGCATGTTAACATTTGCTACTATAAAAGATTTATTTGAAAGGAAGTTACTATCGTTTGCTTGCAATCAAGATTCGGACCATGAAAACTGTAAATCAATACTTTTTATACTGGAATGTTTAAACAAAATAGAGAATGTGCAGGACTGTACTTTGCTTAATAATGTTGCTGATCTGGTAGTTCATTTGTCAAACTGTGGGTCTTCATACAAGTTTGTCAACTACATTAATTTTCTTCCTGGTTTACAATGCCTTGATGTGAGTGGTACCACTATTACGGAGCATGGCATAAAAGAACTGAGCACATACATCACTGAAAACTTTAAACTACAGAAATTGGATTTATCATGTAATAATTTAGAAAATCTTAAAATAGAAGCAATATCTGACCCTAATACATCCTTAAAAATTGCAAGGTTTAACAATTGTAATGTTACAAATGAAGTGTTATGTAACTTGGCACAACTACTGGTATTAAATGACTTGGATATCTTAGATCTTGAAGGAAACTGTTTTGATAGCCAGGGAGTTAGCAATCTTTATGATATATTAACCCAAAATCAAAATGAATTTTGTGGCATTTCTATAACTTCACTTAATCTTTCCAACAACAATTTGAATTCATCATCTGCTAAACATATTATTGAAATCATAAACACTTGCAAGACAAAATCTTTAAATGTTGCTCATAATTGTTTGGACATGTTGCTTTCTTACTTTGAAGATATACAAGTTTCAACACTTGAAGAATTGGACATTTCTTCCAATAACCAGCAAACAAATGGTGGAATAGAATTTGCTCAGAGTATAAATTATTTAAAAAACTGCAAGACTTTGAAAAGGCTTAATATAAGTAACAACTGCATTGATCAAGATGCAGTAGACCATTTATACTCTTATTTTCTGAACTGTTCTAGCCTAGAAGAAATACAATGTAATGACAATCCGGCAGCAGTTGAAATTGAAGTAGCTTTTTATTTGCTGAAGAACTTGCGCAGTCATTGTGTTGAGTCCATTAATTTAAAAGGCCACCCAGCTGCAGTTAGAGTATTTATTTCAGCAGTGTCTAGTGGAAGTGACAGTATACATGGACCATATGCAATTCTTCTTGAGGCACATGCCAGTGACATTAAGCAGATTGATATATCTTTTACTGAGTTGCAAATAGATGAAAGCTTTATATGTGTACTGAAGAAGTTTACTAATTTACAAATGCTAGACTTGAGTGGCAATAATATTACAGATGAAACCTTTAAACATGTGGCTACCGGATTTCTTTTTGCTTCACAGTTGAAGATTACAAACATTCATCTTGAGGGTAACCCTTGTGACAGCAATAAAGAAAATCATTTCATATTGCAAATAATTGAAGACTTTCGTTCAGGTATCAAAAATTTTGTGTGCTTGCCAGAAAAGTTCAATGCATTCCTTTTTGTTCTTGAGCTTGTACATGGTATATATGAGTTAAACAGTGAGCAAAGTGATGTGTGCAAAGCCATTCCTTACATAGAAGGTATTGACATTGGTGACCCTGGAACAGCAAATGCCAGTGCTAACAAAGAAGACTTTTCTACATTTGTGAAATTAAGTTCTGGTAATGCCAAAAATTTTCATCTTTATTTGAAGCATTTTAAATCTTTAACATTTATCAACATTGGTGGTAATCTCAAAAATTCTAAAACTGTTGATTATTCCAAACCGTTAAAAATAGCTATATTCAATAATTGTGATATCACAGAAGATGTATTGCAAAATTTGACAAAGCATGTACTAATCAACAATGACTTGGCCATCTTAGAAATTTCAGATAATCATTTTGGTGACAGTGGTTTTTATAAAACAATATCAGCGTGCAAACAATTGCAAGATCAACTTAACACAACAATAATGTCATTGAATTTGTCCAACAATGATTTAACTTCAATTTCTGCTTCAATGATTATGGAACTTGTAGATGTTTGTAAAGTAAAATGTTTAAACATCTCTGGCAATCATTTTCGGTATAGCATATTACAGTATTTTCAATTTTTGAATATTACAACACTTGAAAATCTGGACATTTCAGGTAACAATCGACAAAGTAGATATGGAATCCAGTTTGCACAAAGCATAAGTTATTTAAATACTTGCAAGTTGAAAACACTTAACATCAGCAGCAACTACATCGATAAAGATGCAATTTATGAAATTATGTGTTCTTTCATAAAGTGTGTTGACCTGGATGAACTAAAATGTGCTGATAATCCAGCAGAAAGTGAAATTGAATTCACATTTGATTTGGTGAAGAAGTTTTACGATCGTCAGAACCATTTTGAATCTATTACATTTAAAGGATACACAGCTACTGCAAATGCTTTCATTTCTGTAGTTGCAAGAATAAGTTTGTTAATAAGTAAATTTTCATCCTCCATCAAGTTTCATGCCAATCAGGTTAGAGAGATCGATTTTTCATGGAACAAGTTACAAATAGATGAAAGTTTTGTTCTGATATTAAGAACATTTTCAAGTTTGCAAGTACTGAATTTATCTGGGAATAAAATCACAGATGAAGGATTTAAGTTTGTAGCTACTGGATTTCTTTACACTAGTAAATTAAAGCTTGTTAACATCAACCTTTATGGTAATCCTTGCACAATTAATAAAGAAAACTATTCCATTCTTGAAATGATTGAAGATATTCGCTTTGCCTGCAGAGATTCTAATTTTGTGTGTCTTCCAACAAAATTTAAAACTTTCCTCCATGTTCTTGAACTTGTAGATCTGGTAAATAGTGAAGAAAGTGATGTTTGTAAAACCATCTTCTCTATGAAATATCTTAATGTGAGCTACTCAGAAATAGCAAATTCATTTAGTTCAAGTGGCGGTAAACAAGAGTTCTCTAGATTTGTGAAATTAAGTTCTGCTGAAGTAAAAGAATTTTGTCCATATTTGAAACATTTCAAATCACTAGAAACTTTAAACATGGGAGGTAACAACATCAAAGAAGATGCTAGAGATGATTTGGTGACGAGTATCTTGAGGAACAGCAGTATTTTTGAAATTCAACTTGAAAGAAATCCTTTATGTAAAAATAGAAGGACATTCAAATTATTTGAAACCATTGGAAAACTACGGAAAAGTAAAATTCCATTTCCCTTCAAAGATCTACCAGAAGCATTGCTGGCTTATGTAGACTTACTACAATACATCAATGGCTTTGAAGACAAATCTTGTGATATAGTGGTAAAAACTGAGCACTTGAACATTAGAGAGTTTTATCAACCACAACAAAAAGGTCGATTATATGGCATTGAGAATGTTGACAATCCAAAGACTGTTATTACAGGCTTTGTTTCCCATTTGAAATTGTTTTGCAATTTAAGAACTCTTGATCTATGCAATTCTTGCTTGACTATACGAACATTGCATAAGTTATCGACATTTCTGTGTAGCAGTGAAACACTCCAGGGATTAGACATATCACTGAACAATATAAGAGGAGAAGGAGCTTTGATTATTTTGAGATCATTGGATCCTGTGTCAAGCAGAGCTTTACAACATATAAACATGACTAGCAATGAAATTGAAGGAAGACAGAGTGAAGAAGTAGCTACTATAATATGTAGTGTGCCTATTAAAATTGATGTGTTAAAAGGTAATAGGTTTTCTGAAAAAAGCAAGAAACTTCTTAAAGCAAAGAAAATGTGATATGCTACATTCAAAGAGGGTGTGCTTTTTTATTTATTAATTTGTGTGTGCTTTATATTTTGTGTGCATCAGCATAATTATTACATGTATATGCATTACAACCCTATACATTATTAGACATGCACTTTATATATGCATAAATACATTCCTCCTTTATGTAATAACATGTTTCAGTGTATCTTAGCTAAATAGTTTGAATGATATGCGTCACTATCAAAACAGCTCAATATAACTATTTGGTAATTCTTTGATCTATTTTGATTGAGTATAAACATGCTGTTGAATGGATTAAGTAGATACATACATAGGTAGATAGTATTATTCCTTCCTGGAAAATGTGTTTTTATTACCAAGGGTGGCTCTCAGAATTTTGTTGACAAATCTCCAAATTTTCTGTTGCAAGTGCGTTTAAATCTAGGCAGTCTGAGGGGCATGCTCCCTCAGGAAATTTTTGAAAATTATTTAATCTGAGATTAAACCTGGCATATAACCATTTTCTCCAAAGCTAACATTTTAAAATTAGCTTTTGCTTCCAAATTCTACCTCAAGATAGCTAGGTATTTTTTCAGTTTGTGAGGCTAACTGGTCGAGCATGGTACAGATGCTGAGTATTGATTATTCATCTTTTTGCCTCAGCAAACGCATGCGCAGTACTTGAAAAGGTGTGATGGATGTTGGCTACACTGAAAAGAGTTTGTTTATAGTATAAAATGTAGCTTTAGTACATAAACTTCTGGTGACACTATGAACTACATGTACAACATCCTTGCCATCTGTAGCTGCTTCAACAGTAAATGGTTAATACATGTACAGTGAAATCTTTTTAATCCGACACCTCAGTAAGCTGAAACAGTTTTATTCTAATGCATTGTGATTGTTTAAAATTAGCTATATTGTGTATGTTTTGTTTTGTACCTGATGCCTTGTAATTGTACATGTGTATGCATGGACTGTATGTAAGGGTATCACCTTGTACATGCATTTGTCTGTATCACTTTAAAGTTCAATAATAATAAGGCCATGAAAAGTTAATTACATGTTTCTGGCTTCAGGGGCTGGGGCTAGTTGTGGCCAAAAAGCTAGTTGTAAATGACTTTTGGCTAGTTGAAAAATGATGATCGGGCTAGTTGTAAAAGTCAGGCTAAAATAGCACAGAAAAAACCAAGTTGTTTCTATCAGCACGATCTTTGGTACCATGTTTTAACAAGTTAATTACTGCCTCAGGGAGTTAAAGACAAAAAAAGATCAATTTTCTGTACAAAAATGGCCGTAAAAATCATCAAAGGTCAACTCAGCGATGGCACTATATCTAAAATTACATATCATGAGGAGTACTATTTATGTGGAAAGTTTCATGGCTTTATGAAAAAGTGCACAATTTTTTGGTTGGCCGTTATACTATTTATTATGTGTGTGTTATACAAATTTAAAGACAAAAAAACAACAACACGATAATCATTTTTAGAGATGCTTGGTACGTACGAAGGTGTTGGATTACAGTTTGACAGCTGTTTTAACTTCGGTTTCAGGTGAGTTTGCAATAAATAGTGGTAGCTAATATGCAGTTTTCATGAGTTATATAAATTGATTTTGGTCTGACATGGTGTATAGTATTTCTATCAAAAGAACGAGTAGCTATGTCCACAAGGAAGGGGGCATTTGTCCCAAATGCCCCATTCTGGATCCGCCATTGAAAAGGCTTGACTTTCCTACTGTTCTGTGTGTTGTACAGACTAATACAGTGAGTGATTCGAAATCTCCAGACAGCTCTGTTGAAAAGCAGAGAGTGGAGGTAGCTCCCTTGTGGGGGGCACAGTTACTTCATAGTTTCTGCGTCTGGCCTGCCTTGATCTGGGATAAGCTATTGACTAAAGTCTTTTGCAGCAAAAAAAAAAAAGGCTGATCACCCGGTCAATTTTTGGGTAGGACCAGAACTTTTGCACGACCTAATCGTGTGATTTATTATTAGGCCATTGCTATTGCCACCGGTGAACAAAAAAAAAACTTAGACACTGTAAAATGAATAAAAATTTTTTGGGTAAAGCGGATCCCCGACCCTCCACACTTGAGTCGCAGGGCCTACCACTGAGCCACCGCTGCCAGCTACTGCCTTCCTTTGTTTTCTACATTATAATATAATGCAACTATAGTAACAAACCACAAGGGTGTACTATATTATTAAAGAAGGAACCAAAGCTGAACCCGACCCTAACTCTAACGTTAACACTGCTTTTCGCATCCCCTAGGCTAAAGTCGAATGCTCGGGGCAACTACTAGACGCGTCCCCTAAAGTCGAATGCTCGGGGCACTACTAGACGCGTGCACGTGCCCTAAAGTAGAATGTTTGGGGCATACCACATCGGTGTCAATAGCTGATAGGTGGCTCTTACATCCACCGGTATACCGGTCAGCGGCGTACCTACCATGTAGGCAGGTGAGGCAGCTGCCTCACCAAATATTCTGAGTAATTGAACTGAGAAGCTAGTAGTGGACTTTTTGATACTTGAAACTTAATGTTACAACAATTTATATGTTATTTAGTGCAATTTACCATGGAAATTATTACGAATCCATCCATAGCAGATTACCCTCGGTACTGCTTCGTTACAAACAACAGTTGGCACTTATTAGAATTTTTTTGAATGGTTAGGCGATTCTTTTTTTGTTACTAAAAACGGATGATCAGAGTGAGGACCACATTGAGTCACAACCATAGGCATAGCAACCCCGGGGGCAAGGGGAGCTGGAGCCCCCTTGTGATTTTATGATTGTAAATTCAAAAAAGATCGAGATACTCTAATAGAGCAGTCACTTACTCTAATAAAGCAGTCGCAGTATTCAGAGAAGTAGTGTGGAAAACTATGAAGTTATGAATAAGGATTTTTATGTACTTTATCAGTGATACAAATTATTATTAGTGGAGGGCAGCCATTCTTAGTAGGTTTTGACTTTTTTTGCTCTTCAACCTAAACTAGAGCCGGCCTCTTATCTAAAAATATCCGGCTTGCTACGCCTATAGTCACAACAACCAAAAAAGAAGCACCAAAAGACCATTCTACATTTATGGGTTGAGTTTAGTTAATTCTAGGTATTAATTGTATTATAATCAATTCCAAACTATTCTATTATAACCACACCAATGCTAGTTTTCATATAATAGGCTAGTAATAACTAACTAATCTAGAGAATAGCTTTGCCTTATAGATTAAGTAATGCCCTTTATGCTTGTATGGTCTGCTGCTCATTCTTCTCAGCCTGAGTCAACACCTGAGCTTTAACCAAGTGCTTCTTTGACAGTTCAAAACTCCAAGGGACATGCACTTACAGAAGGTATATAGCTAAGCTATTGTACATTCAGCTATTGTACATAATAATTGTATTAATTTTCCAGTGCACATTCTTTGCAATAATTATTACCATAGTATGACTAAAATTGCCTCCAGATTCAAATTTGAAACACCTAATTTTTAAACATTTTCTGGGGGGACATGCCCCCAGACCCCCCTAGAAGGCAAAATGCTTCGCATTTCGCAGAGTGTGCTTCGCACACTGTATGGTCACTTCTACTACCTTTAGAAAAATCCTAGATCTGCCCCTGGAGTCTGCCTCACCTATTTTAAATTTCTAGTTACGCCCTTGCCGGTGGACATAGACACTTCGTTATTAATAATCGCGTGTGGAATTAACTTTCGCGGGCTTTACGCGAAAACATTGTACAGGTGTCAGCAGTACTGGAGATTTGATACAGTGCACGCGCTAGCTGTGGGTGGAATTTGATTGTTACGCCCACTGTCCATTGACTGTCTGAAACGAATTGGTTCAACTAGTGGATAGTCCCCGGGCTACTCGAGCGATTAATAGTTTGCCTGGCCGACAAGGCAAGGTGCGGACATGGCACGGCGACGTGAAAATCCTACCAAGGATATCCCGAGTAAGTTGATGTAAAAATAAGTGAACACCACTGCATGCATTTAAGGGTGTAATCTGCTGGCGGGGAGTATAAACATGGCACGGCCATCATAGGGCCAACTAACTCTCAATATGCGAGCTCTTATGCACCTATCAATATTAAGCCGCACTCATACCAGCAATATCGGGCTTTAGGAAGGGATTTGGAGTTGAAAATATGCCCGAGGGTGCATGAAGAAGCTCTGACTTGTGGCAAGTGACAAAACCCTCAAATCCTTTCTTACAGAGCCTTTCTTATATCGCCACATCCTAGATGTGGGCGAGGATGTGGGGATTTGACCTAACAATTTATCCCCAAGTTTGGTCAAATCCCCACTACAGGCCTGCCAACCTGGAAAGTAAAAAAATCTTGAGATTTCTGTACCTTTATTGTAGTATTGCAGTGTGTAGTAAAAAAAAACTGGTAGATGCTATGCTGAGACCAAAAAAAAAAAAAAAAAAAAAGGTCTCGACTTTTCTCAAAAACCGTGAGATTCGATCTGCTGCCCTTGAGCAGGGTAGTGAAACCGTGAGACTCACGGTAAACCCGTGAGAGTTGGCAGGCCTGCCACTATGTTCCCACCCTCCCCGTAGTACTGGGGCTTAACATTGTTATTGTTATTAGAGCTTTACAGTGACCATTGATAGGTGCATTAATACTTAGGCCAGGCAGACTTGTTTACTTGTTTCTCATTCAGATTTTTTCATTATTCATTATTAAAGAAAATACTCCAAATCAAGCTGTCTGTTATATAGGTTAGCTAAAGCCTTTTAAGAACCAGTAATTATGTTTTACTATACTGTTTCTGAGGTGCAAGTGATATTTGCTGTGCTGTAAAATGATAGCCAGCCTTCTTAGCATCAAAATACGTGTGCACGTGGTGGATAACCGCAATAATGAAATTAGAGGCAGTGGGGTAAAAGGGGGTGCAGGTAGGGATGAGAAACAACTAATCAAGTTTGCTTGGCCTTACTTAGTGTGTACTGAGCTAGCTATGTTAGCATTGGGGGTCTGACACCAACTGTAATCCAACACAAATCACTTGGAATCCCAAAATGAAATCTGGAATCTTGGGCAAGAATCTTAAATCACTAATAAAATGGCAAATTTATATTACCTCGTGTGCTGTGTTACAATCAGTTTAGTCTCGTAAGCACTGTGCATGTGTCGTGACACATTTGTGCAGGCAATAACACAACTTTAACCTCTATTTCTGCCCTAACAGATCCAATTAGCCTGGAAGCTAGCTGAGTGCATAAAGAGTGTTAATATATGTATACCCAGCTATATAAATTTCAAATTTTGGAATCTGGAATCTTTGCAAAAATTGGTTGAGATTTGGAATATTACACATGATTTTTTTGTGGTGTCGGACCCCTCAGTCACTAATAATCACTTCAAGTGCGTTGCATCAAGTAATGCACTTGCTCCCCAGGAAAAAGTCCTGCAAAACTATTTGCAAGATTTTGCAATCTTTTCTTGCAAAGTTTCTACAATATCTTTGAAAACCAGTCGTTTCTTGCAAGAACTTTCAGGGATCCTGTAGGGCTGTATATGGTATTTCCTCAGGGACATGACGTACGTGTATCGATTAGAGATTATAAGACTATATATATATATATAAGTGCCCCCCCTTCTTCCGGTACCACCCCCGAGGAAATAGGATCTGGGAACAAAACTAGGTTGAAACCAGGTCAAGACTTTTGGGTCTGTTGCAGAATTTTTTGGACAATGAATTAATTGGTTTTGTGAACTCAGCTCTACCATAACTTATAAAA
The DNA here is from genome assembly GCF_963678975.1 of Dysidea avara. Classification (NCBI taxonomy): domain Eukaryota; kingdom Metazoa; phylum Porifera; class Demospongiae; order Dictyoceratida; family Dysideidae; genus Dysidea; species Dysidea avara. Next base: position 10,275,116 of record NC_089276.1, read on the forward strand.
ATGAATACCAAATTTGGGGTAAACAGGATATCATGTAACATTCCTGTGGTAGTACAAGTCATGTGTGTGTCTATTATTGTTCACACTTGTTATTGTTTATGACTTGTGTTACTGTCTGTAGGCATACAGTACCGCTCAAATGCAACATTGTTTTGCAAGAGTGTGAGTGATTAAAAAAACTTGCTAATTAAAAGGCATGGCACCTGTTTTGCTTGTGAGTATTCATCCCGTTTCATTTGGGATGAATACTCGCAAGCGAAATTAGTGCCACGCCCCTTAATTAGCGGTTTTTTATTGCTCGCACTCTCGTGAGACGACATTGCATTTGAGCAGTACTATATGTGGAGCCACACTTATTCACCAGTATATATTTATAGCTATAACATGCTTACGAGGGATATGAATAAAATAAATTATATGCATGATTCTGCACGTCTACTTGCCATTACTGAGTTATCCACGAAGGAGACAAAAGTTCATTGAAAATCCTTTTACTTACTCAGGTGAATAATATTTGGTTGATTTAGGCGCTTGTTAGTAGAGACTTGCTTACTGTTTAGATAAGGATTTTGCACAATGTGTGAAGTTACACCATTTATGGTAATCGTAGCCACAGTGTATCACTTATATACCACAGTTTGCCATGGTATATACCACAGTGCGGCACTTTTGATCTCCACCACAGGTGTAGTATATACTATATGTATCATACAGTACAATAGTGGACCACAAAGGTGTGGGCGTGGCCCATGAAAAACATCACCCAAAAACCAGCTTCACTTTTTCCTGATGACGATGAAGCAGCATTGGTTCGGTAAACCTAAGCCCAAACATCAACCCGAAATGCTTTCAACAAGTTGCTATGAAGTTTATTATTAAACGAATTCTAGTGACTGACTGACTAAAATAACTGACTGATGCCTTCAGACAAGCATAACTCGATAATGGCTAAGGCTATGGGCTTGAGTTTTTCACTTGCTTTGGCCCGAGAGGTGCCTTTTGGCATACCGCAGTACGTATAATGCATTTTTCATGGACTTATCAGTGTCCTCCTTTGTGTCCCATTCATCTTTGGTGACAGCAAAAAGTGTCGATTTGGCGGTAGCATGTGATGGCTTCCTTTCATAATGGAGATTGTCCGTATTTTTCATAGTGGCTATTTTAATTGCAGAGATGTTTTTCGAATAGTTCTTGAGGTTGAACATAGCTGACAACGAAGCGTAATAGACACTTCACTTTTCAGACGATAATTGATAGCTGGGATGCATGGTGCCATTTCTTTCTTTTGATACGGTATGCGTGGGTTCACCATTCATAATAATTTTATTTTATAACAAAAGTTAACAAAGAAGTACACAAAAGATTTGGAATTTTCAACTAGATTAGGGACAATAACACATCGATAGCACAGTAGGGATGCAACACCTCTTATCAAATAGTACAGTAGTACTGTTTAAGTAGGGATCCCCCAGAAAATGACGCGCCGCCTAAAATACCACCTTTAAAAATCATCCTAGAGACATCTTACACCACAACTAGAGTAGGGACAACAACACATCGGTAACACTTCTTATCAAACAGTATGGTAGTAGGGATCCCCCCGAAAATGACGCGCTGCCTAAAATACTGCCTTTAAAATCATCCTGGAGACATCTTACGCCACGAAAATCACCTTTACAGAATAATAATATTAGTCCATCTAACATGAAATACTGCATTAAAACAAGAAAACACTTACTGGTGACTGGATATAGAATTTTTTTTAAATTTCCAAAACTTGAAATTTTGTCTCACTCACTCACTCACTCACTCACTCACTCACTCACTCACTCACTCACTCACTCACTCACTCACTCACTCACTCACTCACTCACTCACTCACTCACTCACTCACTCACTCACTCACTCACTCACTCACTCACTCACTCACTCACTCACCACAGTCGCAAGCCTAGAGCCCAAAGGAAGTAGCGCACGGTCACCATTTTACACCACAACAACAAACTCACCGGTGGGATGTGCCTTTTGGGGTTCTGACGAGTGTACACCCTGTGCACCTTGTCTTTCCTTTTATTTTCAATCAGGTTGGTTGTTTTCTTCTTCAAGCATCGAAACCATACCGAGGCATTAATTTTCCATATCAACACTTTTCTGTAGACACCACAAAATTATTTCAGAAAGCGCTTATGCTGCTGAAAGAGTGGGGCACTTATAATTTCAAGTGTTGCACATGAAACATTAAGAGTTGTCACTTCAACTTTTGCCAATGCCCGAACTGCAATCGACGAAGAGATTTGTTACTTAATAGATGGACTGATAATTGACAGCTTGTTCCTCTGAGCACACTGACTCAGCCACTCAGTGCCGGAAGGCGAGATCAGCGAATGATTGGATAGTACCCAAGTGGAAATTGTATTACTTCATCCTGTTAGTCGAGGCTAAGCTCCAGACAACTGAAAGGGCCTGTTCGTTCGAACAACTTCCGGTCCGGGTGAATAGAACGTGGACCATCGTATTGAGATAGGTCATAGATCTGAGCGCCACTGCTACTATGATCAAAGGTAAGCTATGCACACTACTATGGGCCTCTGTGCTTCCAATTTTGGAATAGTACGTACTTTAATAAGCTGTACAGGAACTTAATAGTTAGCTCATAAGTTACACTGTAACTAGCTGTGCCACAACAAAAACTAAACAAACTAGTATTTAAAAAAATGTTAATTTAAAAATGATCTATGCAATAAAAGGTAGTGAAACAAGAGATGAATGATGGTATTACAGCATAGCTTGATGGGAAAGTCCCTGCTTTGGCACATTAGCTATAATTTTGCTCAATGCCAAAGTAGGGACTTTCCCACCGATCTATGCTGTTATACCATCATTCATCTTTTGTTTCACTACTTTTTATTGCATAGATCCCCACTTCATTTTGAAATTAACGATTTTTTAAAATACTAGTTGTTTTACTGTGGTTTAATATCATGCACTACTCCAGCTTGTTTCAATACTTTTTATCGATGTGTTTTTTGTGTACTTGTATGCTTTTTAGTCTGTAGGTGTGTACTTTGCTACATGGAGCCACACCCACTAGTCGATTGAGTCATCATTTCACAGACTGGTATTGTGGCAGGCTAGTTTCTTTTGAGAACCACACACTCACTTATCAGCAGTGTGTGCTACTATTTATAGGCACAGTTACGTGGAGCCTTGCTGAATTGTCAGTATGAAGTTTGTAGGTATCCACAGAGCCACACCCACTTATAGGAAATGTAAAGATACTATGTCCACTGACTGATCATTATTATTATAATTATCGTATAGCTACTGCTTGTGGATCATCCCAACTGTAGCTCCTGGCACTTGCCTCGCCTTTTTCAGGTCACATCCAGGCCAGTGGGTTATCTGAGTCAGCATTACTGACCCAGGTTACAAAGTTACCTCACAAGAAGTATAGTGTGACTGGGACTTGAAAAAACCAGTCTTTCAGTATCATCAGTAACAGCAAGTTCAATTTTTAGCCACAATCACAAAGCTATATCTATAAGACTAGTACGAATTTCACTGTCATAATCAGCCCCAGTGAAGTGGTTTGCTTCTGCCGGCTGCTTTTTCCAAGTCTAGTGTTACTTTGGAGCCTTGATGGAGCTGAGGAGAACTCAGGAGATGGCTGTATGTGAATGTACAGCTCCATGATGCTGAATAAAGACCTAGATGCTGTACATTTTCCTTTCATTTAGCCAGTTTTGATCCTTGAATAGCCCAAAGCTTGGCCTAATTCATCCCTCACCATCCTTATCGGATTGCCTGATATAGCCAACCTTGTAACAAAATGGCAGGAAACTTTCTACTTGTACAGTGGATGCTCTAAAAGATAAGAAAATGTGTGAAATATGTTGCACATAACTTCAACCATTGACAAGCTACAACACTCTGATTACTTAAAACTCTATACTTATTATATTAATAAGTGATAAGACCAGAACAGTCACTTATAGTAGAGTATCTGCAGGACGGATAAGCTTCTTTTGAATCAGGACACATGATGGTGTGTCATGCTGCCAAGTACAACTAGTGTGGTCGCATGACAGACAAATATGTCTTTTACAGGAACCAATAAAACAGTTTTCACGCATCATTAGCTTGATAGTGCTTGAACAGAAATTATCCAGTTTCACTGTGGAAACCCCTTGGGGTAGGGCACCTCTTATTTCAAGTTTGATACAAATCCGCCCAGAGATATGTGCCTTCAAAGGTCATCTTATATTCCTCGTATTTTCTTCATATGTATCATACAGTACAGTATATTATAGATCATGGAGGTTAGCACCTTTTCACAAAAATATTGACCAGAAACCAGCCTCACAATAGCTTTATGGTGCCTTGGCAGTATTGGTTAGGAAGAATCAAAAATGTCTTCAGAACGGCCAAACACACTTCAGAAAGGTTGCTATGAATTTTTAAAAATTTCTTATTCAGTGTAATTTTCTGCTGACTGACTGAATAATGCCTTCAGACAAGCATAACTTGATAACAACTAAGGGTACGGGCTTGATTTTTTCACTGTTTGACGTCGCTTCAGCCCAACAGGTGCCTTTTTGGCATACTGCAGTACGTACAATGCACACATCATGGACTTACCTTTATCCTCCTTTGTGTCCCATTTCCTTTTGCTGACAGCCGAAGGTGTTGATTCATGGTAGCTCGATGGCTTCCCTACATTTGTTAACAGGAATCGTCTGTATTTTCCATGGTGGCTGGATTGAGGGAGTTTGTAAAAGACGGAATAAGGAATAGCGGAATAACGGAATAACTCGCATCACAATGAATGGGCATTTATATGGCTTATGCAATGTTAGGGCCGTATTCTCACTGATTAGAACAATTGTTTTTATGTGTTGTTAAAATGTGTTCATTAATAATGAAAAAAAAATGCAATTTTAGGGTGATTGTACTGTTACAGCTGTGAACTCATCCCTCGTAGATATCCTTACAATGTAGGGTGATTGCATGTACTGTTACAGCTGTGAACTATACTGCTTCGTCACTCATAGATGTCCTAGCGAAATGATTACTATACGCTCTTACTACTACTGTATGTAGCTAAGCTAGAATATACAGTAGTTAGCTATTAGTTTCGTTTTCGAGTCTTCATCCTTCCAGTGGAGGGATGAAACGAAACGACTGTCACGCCCCCTTTGCTCATGACGTTGGTACCATACTTAACATACAGTACCCGCTTACGAAGTGCAAAATTACATTTGATTATAGCTCTTACTAGCTACTACTGTATGTAAAGTAGCTATGGTACCAATGTCGCGAGCAAAAGGGGGTGTGACAGCCGTTTCGTTTCATCCCTCCACTGGAAGGATGAAGACTTAAAACGAAACTAATAGCTAACTACTTTATATTCTAGCTGTGTTAGCGCAATGATACTTAGCTACATACAGTAGTAGTAAGAGCGTATAGTAATCACTTTGCTAGGACGGCTATGAGCGACGAAGCAGTGTAGTTCACAACTGTAACAGTACACGCAATCACCCTACATTGTAAGGATATCTACGAGGGATGAGTTCACAGCTGTAACAGTACAATCACCCTAACATTGCATAAGCCATATAAATGCCCATTCGTTGTGATGCGAGTTATTCCGCTATTCCTTATTCTGCCTTTTACAAACTCCCCTGGATTGATTACAGAGGTGCTACCGATAATTGGTTTAATAATTGGTATCGGGCTGATATTGGCTACTAGCCGATTAATCGGTTTTGATTAAATCACAGCTGATGTTAATCTCCACTGTGCTGTGTAGTATAATGAAGTGGGGAAGGCTAGACATAAGTTATTTGGCATTTTAATTAAGTCATGTGTTGATGGTTTAGTGGTGACTACAAGCCATGCCCATAATAAACTGCCAGGTTTTAGGCCATGTCCAACAGTAAACTGAGGTTTTAGCTAGGTTTCTATGTGGTACCAGCCACTTGTCTCAACTGTATAGCAGTAGCAAAATCTACTTAAACCTTATCAACATGAGTAGCTTTTATTTGTGGTATACATCTAACTTTACATTTTAGCCTAGAATAAGCTGTATATCAATGAATATTGAGTCATTTAATAATGATGAGGATGAGTGTTAGTGTTATTAGTGTATATCGGATCGGTTATCGGTATTGGCTAATTTATGTTGCTTAATATCGGTTATCGGAATAATTGGCTAATTTGGTTATTGGTGCAATACTAGTGCTTCTGCTGTACTTCATCAGTAGCGCTGTGTAATAGGATGAACAAAGCTGAAAGTGAAGCGTAATGGCCGCTTCACTTTCGTATCAATAATTGATAGTTGGGGTGTGCAAATCGTCCATATTGATTGATTACAGAGGCCCTTCTCCTACTTTTCTTTGTTTGTAGCACTGTACATAGCTGAAAGTGAGGTGTAATGGCCATTTGTCTTTTGATGCGGTATGCACGAGTTCACCAGTTATAATAATGTTTTCTTTATTATTATTATTTTTCCAGCCCTAATGGCACTCCCATCCTCCCCGATATCTAGCTAGAGTGAAACCTAATTTTGCATGCAAAAAAGAAGAAAAAAACTAACCAACAGAGCCTACATAGACCTAAAAAATACCACATGAAATGCAAGCAAACACACAATCAACCCCTAATAACAGGGGCCTTTATAGCATAAAATGTTATATTCTTGTAGATCTATCAGTGGAAATTCTAGATTGTTCTAGAACATTCTATGTGCATTTTAGTAGATATGCTCAGGAAAATGTGTGTCCTAAAATATTATATTAAGACACACATACTGTTGTGTGTCCAAGTATGGTAGGTGCAGATGTGTGACAGACAAGTGTGCCAGATATAGAAATCTTGAATTTACGTTGCAATGGTTTACAGGATAATCATGCTGAAATACTTGGCAAATCTTTGCATGTACTTAAATCTTTAAAACAACTTGATATTACTAAAAATGAAATCACTGATGCATCCACAAAAGAGTTAACCAAAGGAATACTTCTTTCATCGAAACTAAAACAATTTAAGTATGATGAAAGTTCCTTCAATAAGCTGAATACGACAGTTTTCAAGATACTTTTGTTTTTGCGTGATACATCAAGTAGAGTGTTTAAATGTGTACCATCAAACTTTAAGGCTTTTATCTTCATACTAGATTGTATAAATGAACTCAGTGAAGGGTATGTGCGGTTAAGTGACATTGTAAAAACGTTAGGTTGTATTACTGAACTAGACTTGATATATGAGGGAAGTGGAGATAAAATTAATGACGAAAGCACTGAATTACTTTGCCCTTTTCTAAGATGGTTCGGGCAGCTTGAAATTGTGCGACTCAACAACAATGACATCACTGCCAAAGTTACAGAATTATTGGTACTTACTATGCTCCAAATTCACACTTTCAAACAATTAGAGCTTGCTGGTAACCCAATTGTTGACAGTGAATTAGCTGTAAAGATATTTACCATTATATTAGAGCTGCATGAAAAGGAGTTGCAGTCATTTACTTGTGATGAAAATTCTGATCATGATAATTGCAAATCAGTTCTTTTTATAATGGAATGTTTAGATAAGATTGAACATCCACAAGATTGTACCTTGCTTAATAGTGTTGCTAATCTGATAGTTCATACATCAAAATGTGCATCGTCATGCAAGTTCGTCAATTACATAAATTTTCTTCCTGGTTTGCAGTGCCTTGATACAAGTTGTGCTGTAATCACAAAGAGTGGCATAAACGAATTAAGCACTTACTTGACCAACCATCATCAGCTAAAGGAGTTGGATTTGTCTTCTAATAATTTAGGAAATCTTCGAATTCACAACCAGGTAGTTAAAAGAAAACCATTACTTGTTGCTAGGTTTAACAACTGCAATGTTACGGATGAGGTGTTGCATGATTTGATAAACAGTTTGGTAATGTTCAGTGATGTACAATTCTTTGAGCTTGAAGGAAATTGCTTTGGCAATAAAGGAATTGATACCTTTTGCAGCCTGTTAACAACACAAACTAATAGCGGACTCAATACAAACATTGCTTCACTTAATCTTTCCAATAATCAATTAGATTCATCTTCTGCAAAGCAAATACTTGAAATAGTAGAAATTTGTAGCATTAGGGCTTTAAATATTTCTAGCAATCACTTGGATAGTTTCTTTCCTTATTTTGAGCATTCAAATATTACAACACTTGAAGAATTGGATATCTCAAGTAACAATAGTAGTGAAGATAATTCAAAGCGATTTCTACAAAATATGAGTTATTTGAGCGAATGCAAAGCCTTGAAAATACTTAACATTAGCAACAATTACATAACTGAAACTGCAGTGGATCAAATTTATTGTTGCTTTCTAAAGTGCTTCAATAAAACTGATCTTGTTGAAATACAATGTATCTGTAACAAAAATCCAGCAAGAGGTAAAATTGAAGCTGCATTTGATTTCGTGAAAAATTTATACAGTCTTGATGGACATGTTGAAGTCGTAGACCTTGGAAGCTGTCCAGAAGCAGCATGTGTGTTTATTTCTTTAATGGCAAACCAACACATTGAAGTGAATAAAATTACACGAGCAATTAACTATCATGCTGCCAATATAAAATGGATTGATTTTTCCAATTGTAATCTACAAATAGATGCAAGCTTTGATCATGTACTTCGCAAATTAGCAAGTTTGGAGGAACTAAATTTGAGTAACAACAGAATAAAAAGCAGTAACTTTATACATTTAGTGACAGGATTTCTTTTTACTAGGCAACTTAAGCTTGGTAACTTGCGCCTTGAAGGTAATTCTTGTATGAAAAACAAAGAAAATTCTTTAAAATTAGAGATGATTGATTGTATTCGTTCAGGTAATAATTTCTTCAAGTGTCTTCCAGAACAATTCAATATATTTCTTTTTATTCTTGAATGTTTGGATACTATAGACTCTGAAAACTGTGATAAGTGTGATGTATATAAAAAGATCAACTGCTTAAAAAGTCTTGATATAAGCAGTACAGATTCAAGTAAGAAACAACAGAAATTAAGTTCTGATGATGTAAAAAAATTTCACCATTTTTTAAAACACTTTCAGTCACTAGAGGTTGTAAACATGAGATGCAATAACATAAAAGATGATGCTAAAGATTGTTTGGTCAAATCTATGTTGAAGAATAGCAGTATTGTTGACTTTGATTTAGAAAAAAATCCTATACATATTAAAGAAACTATAACTACAGTGTTTACGACACTTAAAAGTGTCCGTGAAAAGCATAATGAGTTTGACTTTAAAGACCTCCCAGATATCCTACAAGCCTTTGTAGAATTGCTACAATACATCAATAATTTTGAAGACAGATCATGTGACATTGTCGAAAATATTGAACATTTGTCTTTAAAAGATTTTTACCAACAGAAAAGGCACAAAAAATATAGCCCTGAAAGAGCAAGAATAATAGTTATTGGTTTCATAAGTCACTTAAACCTATTCAAGAAATTACGATCCCTTGATTTGTGTAACACCTATTTGACTGCTGATGCAATATGTGAATTACCAGGGTTTTTGTGTAGCACTAAAACACTGAAAAGTCTGGACATTTCTGAAAATAACATTGAAGCTAAAGGAGCTATAAGGATTTTGCAGGAATTGCAGGATGTAGATCCCACCTCTAACAGACCAATTTTGTCTATTAAAATGACTGACTGCAACATAGTAGGAGATTCAGACTGCGTAGAAATAGCTAAACTAATATGTAACCTTCCTGCAGCTGTTATTAGTGTTAATGTGATAAAAGGAAACAAATTTCCTGAAAAAGCTATTAAAATTCTTAAATCCAAAAAGTAAACATATACAATACATATCACATAGTATACCACAAGTATTTACTATACACAACACATGTATTTACAGCATGCTTATATAGTTATGCTCACTTCATTAGAACAGATGTATACTTTTGCATTGCTTGTATGTTAGTTAATTTTTTTTGATTGTAATTGTGTTTCATGTAGAACATATACATTTTATTCTGCATACATTTGAATTGATATTTATAGTACAGTATAGTGAATATTGTATTAATGCAGTGCAGGATACTATTAGTAACATTGATGTGTTAGTACATATAGGTAGTAAGAGACCTATGGATGGTAGAAAGTTGTAAAGTCTTACAATTCTATTGAAGTAAAAATGACACTGTGTTACTATAGGGTGAATTAATTATTGTGTGCTCCTGAATTACTGGCAAAGGTGATGTGTTCCTTGATGCTGAAGTTATCTGATGGTGACTTAAGAACATGTACTGTCATATACAAAAGAAGTGCTATGAAATGTGTTCCAGAACTTTATAATTTAGAATACGATGATCGTCTAAGTGCTCTAAATCTTCCTTTACTATCTTACCGAAGACATCGTGCAGATATGTTGATGGTGTACAATATTTTACATGAATGTCAGTTTACAGTCTGAAGTGTTTTCACCAACAATTGTCTAGTGTAACAAGAGAACACAGTCTCAAATTGTTTAAGCCGCATGCACTAAGGTCTATTCGAAGTAATTTCTTCTCTATAAGATCAATAAATGCTTGGAATAATCTACCTAATGAAGTAGTGTCGACTAACTTAGTAAATAACTTCAAGATTCTATTTGATAACTATTTTCTCTAATGATTTAGTTTCTTTTTGTACATGAGCTGATTCCTTTTTTTCCCTATAATATTAATTAAGGACTTTATAAGAAACATCAGATTGTTGAGTTGATAGATATACATCAGTGGTAGAAGATATTTAATTGTTCCAGCCTTGATTAATTGTAATTTAAGAGATCTTTATTGGCTCTCCTTTGTGTATATATGTTCTTATGTTGTGATATCTTATGTTAGATTATCATGAGGTCTCCATATCTGGAAACAGTTGGGATTGTACCAATGCAATATATAGTTGTTCTTTGCTTCTATACAAATGTTCATCTGATGAGTTCTGAAGTTTGATAAGCTTTGGCGGAGATAGATTTGTAATGTTTTGACCAGCTAAAAGTCAGTTAAAATGTTATACTATATGATCTTAGGTGTTTGATAGGGTTTCGGTTGATGGTGTATATTGAATGGTCTGTTGCAGTTGTATCTTTTGGCCAAAAATGAAGATGAACAAAATTAATTTGGATTCATTACAGAATAGATCTGATGTGATACTCCAATCAGAAACATGATTGTTGATGTCAGTTTGTAGTTTTTCTGTATATATATCATCAATCTCTGCATGTATCATCAATGATTGTGATCATATGTAGACACTTGGTGTCAAATGAAGAAGATAGCAAAAATTTGAAAGTTTTTGGGTGCTGTAATTAGCTTTATCTTTGTGCAACAATTTTTGTGATAAAAAAATTTGTGCAAAAATATTTTCGTATGATTTACATAAATAACTGCTTTATTAGAGTAATTCGATCTTGTGTAAAAATTTTCGTGTAAAAAATTTGTGTACAAGTTTTGCATAATTATGAAAATTATTTACAATGACAAAAAAGCAAATTACGGTAGAATAAAGATGACAAACAATAGAGGTCGATACTAGGACACTCCCTTGAGGTACCCCTGATAAAACATTACATAAATATGTGAATGAGTCTCCTAGTTTGATAACGATACTTCATTATGTATTATGTTTGAAACCACTGTCCTAGCTATTCCAATAGAGCAGTTTGTTGAGTAGACATTCTAGAGTCAAAGGCTTTTAATTATGCACCATCAACTTCACACTTGGTTTCTCTAACTTTTTAAGCAAATACTAGTAATGCGGATTCTTCAGAAACTGAACTGATGTTTAGGATAGTCGTCACACATGATCTATTATGTTATTACACTATATTCTTTCCAGTACATAGCTATGTTAGATAGGATACACAACAGTGAAATTGGTCTGTAATTGCACACAGAGGATTTGTCACCCGATTAATTTTATTATAAAAACACAGTGAATATGGTAAAGTAGCACAGGGATAAACTTGTATGAAGAAGGTGGCAAATTATTTGAAGTAGTGGTAGTGCACAGTGTTCAAATGTTTAATACCACAAGCTTTGCTGACATCAAGAATTGTATGCAAGTCAAAAACATCAGATTCAGAGAAATGAATATTGTGAAATGTGAGGTAACTTAATTGGCTGATAATCTGGTTTACTTGTTATATAGATGTAAAAATCACAGTAGAAGTAGCTATTGAATAGTTAAGCTTTTTTCTAAGTCAGTGGAGACACATTCATCATTGTAAGACATTTCAGCGGGGAGTCCTGACACTAGAGATATACTAAAAAATCTTTTCGGTGTTAGAGTGAGCATAATTTAATGAAAGTTTTAGATTCATAGTCAGATTTTGTTATCACCAGATGAAGTTCTTTTTGTGGGTTGTCCGGTTTGAGTTTTCTTCTAGCAGTCGATCTTGAAAGTATAGTTTTCTTTAGAGGTACTAAGGCATTAATTGTGATGAATAGTTAAATTGAACCATCTAGGTTGATTTGTTTCCTTAAGATCTTTGGGGCGTACAAGTCTAGGGCACTATTTACAGCTGTTTAAGGTTGTAAATTTGATGTTATTAGTGATAAGGAACTGATTCATATACTCACAGCTATAGTGTTGCTTTTATCAAATCTTTGTTTATACGTTTTTTGAGGGTGTGCAGGGGCGGATCCAGAGTTTCGAAAGAGGGGGGGCACCTTTCTGAAAAACAGTTGAAGACCAAAAAAACTTGCTGAAAACCAGTTAAAGACCAAAAAAAAAAAAAAAAAAAAAGGTCACAACAATAATAGCTAGTTATCCTTACCAACTATATCACGTCTGTTATGCAAAATAAAATCCTATTTGTAGCTTCATAGGTAAGCTACACTGCCTCATGAACATTGTGACTGCTTTATTAGAGTAATTGACTGCTCTATTAGAGTATCTCGATCTTGTATGCAATTTCTTGAAGGGGGGGGCATTTGCCCCAAATGCCCCATCCTGGATCCGCCACTGGTGTGATTGTTGAGAAGTGTTAACATGTAGTAATCAGATGAAAGGGTAGGTGGTAAACTCATGTATGTATCAACATGGTGAAGACTGGTAATGTTGGAAAATGCTATGTCTAATATAAGGTGTTGCTAGCACAATGAGTATAGTGCCAGTTACATAAGAATTATATTGTTGTATGGTGCTTCTGTGATGTCATCAGTCAAGGGATAAAAGCCATGCACTGTAGTCAATATCTGGTAGATTTAGATCTCCAACAAATACTGGTTTATTCCTTGTATATAATACTGCTATCCAGTGAGATATTAGTGATGAATTGTATTGGTCTGCAGAGGAGTTGTGTGGTCAATAAATCAGTTAGAAATAAAAAAACTGTAGTCATCCTAAGTTGAAGTAATTTCAAGATTTGCTATTTTAACAGGGAGGCAGCATCAGCTGAAGTTGTTCTTCAGCTATGCTCTATAACACATCCAATAATTACTTAAACTGTTCTTAAATAACTATAAGATTACTTGGGAAAGAAAGTGGAGTCAAATTGAGTGAATCTTTAAAAGCAAGCATTACACCACCACCTATGCTGTCTTATACCAGAGAGAAAAATTCATTAGTGGTTTGTGTATATACAGTATGTCCAAGTTGTCTTTTGCCATTCGAGAATCGTTGATTAGCTAATAATACATATTGATGCTCTCATAAAGATTGCGGCTAGTGGCCATGCTGGTTAGCAAAGGGACATCTCCAAACTTATTTATATACACTTACCAACATAATAATGTTATAAGAAGGGGCCATGATGGTTCAGCTATTGATGCAGCTACAGTGTAAACAACTAGGAATAGTAATTAAGTAAAAAGTAATGTTGCAATCTTATCTTTCAACCAAACTTTCTTGTACATAACATTACAGTAGCTCAACTTCAATCTACAAATACCATATATTCATCGTTGCAACATCATGTATATACAAACTTTTAAATTGATTATACTGGGCAGGCGTTTGTGCAGGGAACCAGCATAAACAAAATTTATACACATGCACAAAGTTGTGATAATCAAAGTTACATAATATCAGCTCAAGTTTGTTACATTCCATACAGGGAATTTGATTCAATACTTCTGATAAAGAGATTGTTGCAATCATGGATTGGACAAGGAAAGTAACTGTATTTATGCGAATTTGTGAATCGTTCACATGATTTTTTTACATGTTGTAGTGTAGAATAATTATAAAGAGCAAACCTAGCTTGTTTTAGAACAACGGCATATATAGTTGACTTTCATTGGAACTTCATTACATCATATTCCTTAAAGAGACAGTACTATCCAGAAACAGATGGATTTTAGATAAATTGCTTAAAAAACACTTTCTCTCAGTCTGGCATTTTCTGGTTGAGGCTTGTATATAGGTTGCAACAAAATGACAGTCTTTATCTTAACATACTTCAAATTTCAATTCCTTTAAATATGTATAGGTGCATGTACACTGCAGTCCTAAATAAGGTATAGCCATAGTTTAGTTCACTTGACTGTGGCATAGGCTACTAATCCCACTGATGAACTTGAATTTATCCATATACACACATAAATTATGCATAGCTTTATTATACTAGCCATCTAAAAATATCAGTATCTATAGCTAGTTATAGCTACCTATATAGCTACGTATATTGCAGGTCAATTCACGATGCTACATGCATGCAACTGTAGTTCTGCTGAACAGTAAGAGGTACTTAACAGTCACCATTAAATTACACACCCCTGCAGATATTCAGGCATAACACCAATTAATAGCAGAAATCAGAGAAAGCCAAAAACTGATGTCAGTGATGTGGGAGGGGACCAGAAACAGGATTACCACTTGGAATGGCAGACTGGGCTTAGCTATTAATTGGTGTTATGCCTGAATATCTGCAGGGGTGTGTAATTTAATGGTGACTGTTAAGTACCTCTTACTATTCAGCAGAACTACAGTTGCTAAGGTAGATTTATTGAGCCACTGTTGTCTACTAATGTTAAAAATACCAGAGCAAATCACTATATAGTTGCATAAATCAGTCTACATAAACTATGAATAATAAATCATCATGTGTACTGTCAATAATTTCTTCATAATAGTATCAACTGTTTGAATATAGTCATAATACACAGCACAATAAGTCAGTCTTCATCTTGGTCACCAGCTTCTCCTTCATCATCAGACACATCTGGGTCAGCATCCCCACAAATTAGTTCACCTCTCAACTGTGCTGCCATTTCTCTGTTCGGAACTACAGCTATGTAGTTTCAGCCTCCTCTCAAAGCAGCTGACCCATTGTGAACTGTAGCAATACAAGTCATAGTAAGCTGTGGAGAATTACAAATTTGTATTTCCTAGTGCAAAAAATGGCTAACTGTCACACTATATGGCTAGAGGTATATTAGTGGAATCACACATTTGTGCTCCCTGGAACCTATTAGCTCAATTCACAACATAAATAATAACTGTACCTCAATTTTGTGGAACCATAAATTTGTATTCCCCATAGTTGGAAACTATAGTGACTTGTAATATGATGGGTAGCTGTAGTTGGTTCGCATTCACCTGAGCCCTTGCTTTTGTTACATTGGCCAGCTGCCCATGCATTTACTGGGGCCGTGAAGCCCTTCAAATGCCAGAACTGTTTATCAAAAAAGCCCTTTGATTCTGGTAAGAACAAGTGAGTTATGCACCATAAAATATATATCCCCATACATTTAGTATAGACGATTCAGGTGCGCAAACATATTTACAACATAAAAACATAACCATTGGGAGTGAACAAATGTTCACCTCTTGATATTGCCATATTTGGCAGGAATCAGGTGAACACAAACTGACTATATATAGTTGTATAAAATCACACTATGCCTGTCCTCAGTTATCTGAACCTCGTTGATCCATAATACCCTAGCTTGTTCATCCTAAATTGAAAGTGACTGTTTTATTAGAGTACTTTGAGTACAGGTGTATGTTCTATTAGAGTATTCCAACAGAGCTCAATGTATGTTTTCAGTTATTTTAACACTTTTATCATTAAAGGGGTTCGGGCCGCAGTTGTGAAATCGTACATTTGTATTTCTGGACTTATGAAGCTAGAGCTGCCATTTGAGTAGTAGATACACGTGCACTGGTATTTATGTGCAAATTTTAAGTGCTAAAGTGATACACTAATATTATATACATATAGCTATAGCATGTACAAATTTAGCTGAATCCTGAAAAACAGCTAAAAATCAAAAGTGGATTTTTTTGCAAGAGAGTTAACATTTCGTCCAACCAGATGATTAGTGGTAACAGCAAAGGTGTCAACAACAGATACGTACACTTTGGCTCCATTACAAGTTGAGGAAAGGATTGTAACGAAAATTGCACTTTCATGGCTTCCCCACAGGAAATTTATGGTAAAAATTTTGATTGGCTGTAAGAATTATGTCTGACATTTGAACGAAAAAGTTAGAAATATTTTTAGCAAGTCAAGCAGCACTAAAAGTGAGCCAAATTTCAAGATCGTATGTAATTGTATCCATTAATTATTAAAGTTTTTGAGGATGCATACATACTATAAATCATGCATTACAGTGAAAACTCACTTATCTCTATTAGAGTAGTGACTGTTCTATTAGGGTATTTGAATAATACTGAAATTTTATTTTTTGTGCTATTTTAAATTTTAAGGTTATTTATACACAGTTTCAGAGGTATGGACTTTTGAGACTTATGCTGGTCCCAAGGGGTTCAGATAACTGAGGTTCCACTGTATGTATAATATTCTTACCAGAATAACTTGTTTCTGTTACAATTTCCACAACTGTCTGGCCAGTATACGAAAATAACTTCATAAGTTTATGTAACAGTTCACACCTGTTTTCAACAACAAACATGTCGTGGTGTTTCTCTGTGTAGTGCTCTTTTTTCAGTTGCCCATCCAAAGAAAAGTGTCCAATTATAATAAGTCCCGCAGCCTCAACCAATTCCAGCCCACCACCTTAGATTTGTTAGATATTGTTATTGTACATGCATTCCAAATTGTTACATTATGTACCTGAACATGGAACGCTTTGATCATAATAAAAAGCTGTTTCCACATGGTCTAGACATTGGTTCAGTCCCTCTTCTATCGGTGCACCCTTATCCCGGCAAGAACAGATCACAGCTACGTTGTACAATGCTAGTCCAGTCTCTACACTATTCAGCTGCCTGGACCCAAGGATCACTTCCCTGATCTGTGTTTCTGTCCATCCCTATGTGTACATACAGTATTACTACAATTCAATAATACAGTACACTAACTGTTAGTATATTCATTAAAATTAATCCAGCTCCTGAGTATGTTGGGCACACTCTCTTAATTGCTGCATCTTCAAGGTGACTAAAATCTATTTCAACTACTGCAGCCTCTGCACCCTGATACACCTGAATGGCACTGTAGTCTGGTAGATGAAGCTCAAAAAGGCACACAACCCGGAAAAAAATGGTATAAAAGTATTTTTTGCTCCTATGTATAAAATTTAATGGAGAACAACATATCCAAAGTCCCAAAAAATCCACTTCGGGGAAAAATTTTTACAGCCTTTTAAAATTTTGCTATAACTAACTGTATTTTAAATCCAAATTTAGGCTCTTAATTACAATGTACTTGAGAAGCAAGATTTTGATACAGATGAGAAACAGCTGACATTTGAACAGCTGGACATTTGTCAACAAATAGTATCTCAATAGGTTTGTATTATGTTGGCATGGTTACTATTCATTTTGGTGGGCTTTGTTTGGAAATGTTTGCTAGATATTGTTAGTGCAGTTTGAAGCTCCTTGAAAGTGGCTACATAGATATGGTGAGTTTATTTTGTGAAGTAATATAGTTTTACTATCTAGCATATAGACATATATCATTATTTTAGGTTAAAAATGGTAGAAAACTACACTACAAATAAGTTCCAGGAAGACTGTTGTGTCATCTGTCAATTAGGTTTTGAAGTTGAAAAACCAGTAACTGTAGCAGGAAAAAGTACATTTACTTTGATAACGTATAGTGAAGAGCATGGAGAATATGAGCTTAAAGAATACTTAACTAGATGTATAAATTCAGCTCAAAGCAGAAGTGTTTTGGTACATAAAAGCTGTCGTAGAGATTTTACAAGAACTTACAGCAGTGTTGAACATGAAAATGCTCCCAGTGCTAAAAAATTGAGGTCTGGTTTGCTACCGTTTAACTGGAAAAAGGAATGTGTGCTTTTTAAAATATTCTAAAAGACTCCTTCATCCCAAATAACTTCCAACTTTACAATGTCTAGCTTCTATCCCAAATATTAATTGCAAAAACTTATATCGCATATTGAATTTATAGCTTAATTTTAGATTATTCTTTATCTCTAGTCTCCATCTGTTCTTTGTGGAAGTAAAGCTAATTTTGATACTCGCCATCCAGAAAGGTCAAAAGTACACAAGATTACTACACTGCCTATTAAAAATAGACTCCTCGAATGTTGCCAAAGGCGAGGTGACTCATGGGGATTGGAAGTTCAAGAGCGCCTTCATGGATGTTTTGATTTAGTTGCTGCAGAGGCTGTATATCACAACAACTGTTATTCAAGATTTATATTAAGTAAACAGATGGGTAAATCTAATTCTAAAAGAGATCAAGGTAGACCACAAGACCAAGAAATGCTACAATCATTTGAAAATTTGTGTCAATGGTTAAAACTAGAAGGTGGCACAGAATTGTACACTCTTCTGAGCTGCATGAGAAATTGGAAGAATTAGCATCAGGTTCAGAAGTCTACACAATCAAGAGATTGAAACAGAAGCTTATGGATTATTAAAAGGATTTTATATTTTTTGCTGAGGTTGAAGGACGTCACAATGTTGTTTGTTTTAGAAACATGGCCAAGTTTATTGTCAATGAAAAATGGTACTTGGAGAGGAAAGATACTTTAGAGGATGAATCTGAACGTATAGTTAAAACAGCAGCACAACTTATACAAGCACAGATTAGAGAAGCTGAATATGATATTGCATCATATCCGAGTAGTGATGAAATCAACAATATATCAATTGCAGCAGAACACAGGTTCCACAACTCTTACAAACTTTCTTGAGAACCATCATTTCATCAGAATTGAAGCAGGCTAGTATTGGTCAGTGTATTGTGCAGGCAGCATGACCACGGTCAGTAATTATGCCTATTCTATTTGGATTAGGTGTTGAAATTGATCATGTTTTTGGGTCCAAGTGGCTTATAACACAATTGTCAAGATTAGGATTTTCTATCACCTGTGATGAAGTAGCAAGGTATAAACAATCAGTAATCCAGGGTGAAAATTCAGACAATTTGCTAGCCGAGTATTTATCTGGTGCCTTTACCCAGTGGGTTGCAGACAATATGGATCATAATCTAGCAACATTAGACGGACAGGGAACTTTTCATGGCATGGGTATCATTGCTGTTTCTACTCCAAATCAAGATCAATTGTTTCCCTCACTATCAAGGGCTGTCAGAAGACAAAAAATTAAAGTACATGAGCTGGTGAAAGATAAGGGTGTACCAATAGTCTATTACAAAGGTTTCGACAAAAAAGGTTTAGCATCACTCACTTTTAAGCCAGTTATTGAGTTGCAAGTGCCATACACTTTGCCATTGCAATTATGCTCAGACTTTCTTTGGAATTCTGGCTGGTTGTTTAGTGAAGCAGCAAGACCGAGACCAAACTGGTCTGGTTTCATGCAACATGTATTCTTTGAAAGTGACTGTCCAACTACAAAAGCTGAAGTGCTGTTCCTGCCAATTATAGATCTAAATCCATCAGATGAAACTTGCATATATTCAACCTTAGTTTATGTTCAAAGCCAAGCTGAACAATTAAGTATTCCAACTGCTTGCATAACATTTGATCAACCACTGTGGCTCAAAGCAGTAGAAATTATTACTGAGCAATCATTAAACATAGTATGTAGATTAGGTGGGTTTCACACCATGATGAGTTTTTTGGGAAGTATTGGTTCCATGATGAAAGGGTCAGGATTGGAGGAAGCATTAGAACAGGTCTACGGTACAAATGCAATTGCACATATGATGTCAGGAAAGGCAGTTTCAAGGGCATTACATGGGCACTTTTTAGTAGAATCTGCATTGGTAAACAAGTTAATTATGGCCATCACACCTAATAGGAGAGTGGAGTCAGAGGAAACAATAGATACATGTTTCGTGTAATAATATGAATGAAAGTGAAACCTTACCTTTTGCAGGAGGGAACAATACTACTGATCTAGATGTAGTCATGAGTACTGACAGGTATAACGATATTCAACTCAGTGTTGCTGAAGTAGAGAAGATTCACAGTTTGTTCGAAGGAGTAAGCAACAGAACAGTACCTATTTCTTTTGTTTACACTTCTAAGGAGCTAATAAAGCTAGAGAAGTTATTGCACAGGTACAAAGAATTGCTTGCTGAGAAATCCCCAACTGCATAGCTGTACATGTGGTTACAATATCTTGAGTATATAGAGACTCTGAAGATATTCATAAGAGCAGAGAGAATAGGAGATTGGAATTTACATCTGATAGCAATCGGAAAGATGCTCAATCTGTTTGCTGCCAAAGGACATATCAACTATGCCAAAAGTTCCCGGCTCTATCTGCAGCTAATGATGCAGTTGCCATCTGAACATCCTTGGCTGTACCAATGCTTTATTGAAAAAGGTTACCACACCATCCGCAGAAGTAGTAGATTTTGGGCAGGTTTATGGACTGATCTAACAATAGAACAAGTCATGATGAAATCCATTAAGAGTTGGGGAGGACTAACAAGTGGCAGGGGACTGACAGAAACCGTTCGTCTTCAATGGGTTTACAGTATGCACAAGTGTGCTGCGATCATAGTTCCATGACCACTCTCACTGGTTTGAATCACCACACAAGTGACCAACAATACTAATATATCTGTACCTCATTAATGCCAACAAATCTGCTCTCCCTGATAACATAATTAAATTATTGCTAGAGTCATTAGTCATGTCTCAGGGGCAGATCCAGGAGCTGGCAAGGGGAGGGGCACAGACAGGATAAGTTGTAGGTGGTTTGGGAGAGCCAGATTCTCTTGTTAGTTGCTGCATTCCACCTCTTAGCAGTGTCACACTGTTGGTTTTTGTCATTTTGGCCTTTGCAGATGGTTGTGAAGTCTTAAAAAGCTGTTTAAAGGCTCTGAATTTCTTATACAATAGCGACACAATAATTATTTTTAGAGATGCTTAGTGTGCACAAAGGTGTTGGGTGACAATTTCGCAGCCGGCTAGTTTGACTTTGGTTTGCTTAGGTTTCAGGTGAATTTGTAATAAATACTAGTGAAATGTGCATATGATTTTCATGAGTTTATAAACTGATCTTGAAAGTTTAGTGTTTTAATCAGAAGTATGGCTGGCTCCTCCACAAAGTGGGGGAGGCATTTGCCCCAAATGCCCCATCCTGGATCCACCATTGTGTCTCACTTGAATTATGCACTGCCAGCTGCAGTATGGGGTACCTCACGCACACAACAGAACTTTTCTAGAATCCAACATATACAGAATCGTGCAATCCGCCTGTTATATCATTTGAACAAATGTGACCACATCACATCTTACTACAATCAGTTACAATGGCTAAAGTTTGAACAATTAGTAAAATTTTGCACCACTTGTATAATGTTTCATTATTTTCATTCCACCAGAGGAATCCAGCTTAATCCACCTTGCCAATCCCACCTGATTCCATCTCAGTTTTACTCAAGAATCCTTTCGCCATCAGGCCTCCAATTGGTGGAATTCAATGCCAGATGTTCATAAAGAACAAGCTTCATTTACAGACTTTTATAGTTACACTTTGTAAATTTTAACTATTAGGCCAGGCAAACTTGATTACTTGTTTCTCATCCACAAAAATTTGGGTTTCCATGCGAGTGGGAGGTCATTTTTCATTATTCATTATTAAAGAAAATACTCCAAATCAGGCTGTCTGTTACTATAAAGGTTAGTTAAAGCCTTTTAAGCACTAGTACTTATGTTTTACCACCGTTTCTGAGGTGCCGCTGGTGACATTCACTGTACTGTAAAATGATAGCCAGCCAAAATACGTACGTGTGCACGTGATCAAAAACAGCAATAATGAAAATAGAGGTGGTGGGATAAAAAGGGATGCGGGTGGGGATGAGAAACAATTAATCAAGTTTGCCTGGCCTAATGTTTTTGTGTTTTATTGTTTTTACTTTTTTGTATCATGTACCTTTGTGTTGCTTTTATTACTATACTGGTGTCGTGCTATTTATTGTTATTTTTGTACTCCAACAAGGAGGAACGGCTACAGCCGATTGTTGTGGGTTTAAATAATAAATCAATCAATCAACCAGTCTCGTGCCCAGCTG
The DNA here is from genome assembly GCF_963678975.1 of Dysidea avara. Taxonomy (NCBI): domain Eukaryota; kingdom Metazoa; phylum Porifera; class Demospongiae; order Dictyoceratida; family Dysideidae; genus Dysidea; species Dysidea avara. The sequence continues at coordinate 10,297,523 of NC_089276.1, forward strand.
GGCTCGCGCTAATGAGCAAACAAGATTTACAAGTAGCGCGAGGCCGGCTGGGCACGAGAACCTTGTTTGCGCATTAGCGCGAGCCCAGCTGGGCACGAGACTATAAGTGCTATCACGTGACAATGTACACACCAAAATTGAATCAAATTCCATTTAACGCGCTTCTCCGCTTTGTACGGATCTCCCGACACTGGGATCTCCTTTGTGCTAGAGGCAGTGTACGAGAGGTTCGATGAGACTTATCCTTAACAATGTCTATTGACGATAAAAATGGTAAGTAAATGTATACACCATTGTACCGTTCACTGAAATAAACTCTCTTATAAACGTTTCAGTTGTTTATGCACCTATCAATGTAATTCCCGACTACCCGACTAATACGGGCTGAGGGTGGGGGAATTGATCGCTAAATTTCGCCGACATAGTGGGGATTTGTCTTCACTAAAGAAATTCACTCAGACAGCAAAGGTGTATGCTTTTGGTTTAGGAAGGAGTGTCTCGGGTGCTAGCCATTACTTTAATACTAGAATCCACTCGAACTAACTCATCACTAGACTAACGCCACACGACCACAAAAATCCTCTCCTAGCCCCAGTATTCCCGGGGTTTGTAGGTCGAGACTTGGTCGGGGTTTGCATCGCTAGTACTTCCCCAGTAGGTGGGGAATTGTAATTTTCAGTGATGCAAATCCCTACCTCACCCGTGTTAGTGGTAGTCGGGGATTACATTGACAGGTGCATTACTGTTGGGTGTGTAGTAGCACAAAGCGACTTCGTAACTCAAAGGAGAGCTGCCTAATTGTTATCGAGGAGTAATCCATGTCAAGTGTGCCGCAAGCTCATGGGTCGGTGTAGGTGAGGAGTACTCACGGGAACAAAACTTGCCCAGACATTAATAGTACGCCTAGATACATGAGTGAGCATTACCAAACAGTACTATAAACCATTTCGTGGTACTAGTTTGTGATAAAGAATCGTGTTAGACCAATTGTCACATCAAAGGCTACAGCACATGTTGCTGTCAGACCTTCAGTGCTGGTCAACTGTAAAGCTTAAAGCTCCAGTAATAACAACAACTAGTTTTAATGAATCACGTGATAGCATTCTGGTTTTGCACCATCACCAGAACCCAGGTCATGAGGTTAGATATGCAGTGCTAGTCTTGTGTCTTCTTGGAGTGGCGCTTATTGATTTTCAATTATAAGCGCCCCCTTGAAAAAGGGTCTGGTCCTGAATCAATATGCCAACTCGGTTTTGCACCCTGAGCTAGAACTCGGGGTGTTTAATCAACTTTCATCGTGAAACGTATATATTTGAATTTCAAGCCATGTACACAACATGAATGATTTATTGCCAGTAGCGGTGATGAGACACAAAAGCTGCTTTTCTACAGACATGCTTGTGAAAACAAAAATGCTAAGGGTGAATTGAGGAAGGAATCAATCCACCTTAGAACATTACCGTGGACAGCTAACTACATGCATCTGCATATATGTGCAGTAGTGAATCATAGACTATGGGTCACCTTTGAGTGATGTTTGGTTGTGAGAAACAATGATTCCAGTCAATAACTGCTGCTACAAAATGTAATTTTGTCTCTTTTCTTGGCATTCACAATGGTTAATTCTACAAGCATATGCTCCATTCAAGCAGCACATTTTTACATAAACCACTGTACGGAGGTTTTGAAGTTGGTTGTGCATGACTACATCGTACATGTGTAATGAGCAGCTAAAGAAATTGAGCAGCATATTTGAAGTACATGAATAGTAAAATTCATTGGCTATAAATTATGTTGCACTTAAGTAATTTGATAATGGTGATTGTGTTAAGTAACCTCAAAGGGCACTATCATACCCATATACTACCATAGATAATAAAGTACACAAAAGGGAAAAGAATTGCAATAATGTGACGTCACAAAATATATACATTTCTATTGCAGTTCCGTGTACTATGCCACAAACATCTTTGTTGCATGTTACTCTTGTATCAAAGAGAAACAAATGTTGTAACAGCAAAATTTTGTAAACAATCATTGTGAAACCTCGCTACAAATGAACTCAAGTAAGTAATTGAGGTAACTAGGATAGTACCAATGCTCAAAGTAAAATAAAATGAGACTGAAAGTGAGTAAGACAACCCAAAATGTGCTTTAAACTCCATAACTTTCTTTGCAAATATAGTCTATGCTTTAACTGTAATAAGCCTCTTCCTTACTGTTTAACATAGAGAACCAGAGGGATTATCAAAACAACTCAGGAACAGTTGCTCAAAGAAACGGCAAATTATCTTTCAGCTTTGTCTAGCCGGAGACTTGTGGTAAGCTAGGCATGTCACCAACACAGCCTTGTAACCTAGCATAACACTGCTAGGTGTTTTACAAGAATCGATACTGTCTAGGCATGAAGGTACTATGAGTGAAAGTACTATGAGTGAAAGTACAGCATTGTGTAACACTCAAACTCAATGTGACACACTTTGCTACAAAAATTTCGGTTTGAATTTCCTTGCCAAAATCTTTCACGAATCCCTAAACCCTTACTACAGTCTGTTGGATTACCATTTATGCTGCTTAGAATGCTAATTTTCTGTACTTGTACACTTGTCCTTTGAAATCATAGATAATGTGAATCAAACTGGAAGTCGGTTGCATTTCCTGTCCTTTTTGTACTCTATTATCTATGATATTACAAATGAGGTACTATCCTATTACTATCACACTATTGTATTGCAGGTTGCCTAGCACTATTGTATTACAAATATACAGCAGACGTAGCCAGCAAAATTTACTTTTTGTGGAATTCAAAACCCGACTGACAAAAGTTAGGCAAGCATCTGGTTGTGGTGGGTTCTGCTGGGAGCTCATATGGTTTCTGGCTGTGTAAGTTGTGGCATAGTGGTTACTATCTTTTTAGCCACTTAGCCCAAATGCTTTGAGGAGGAATATTTTTGAGGTTGAGCAATGTATTTTTATTTTTTTTTGCAGATTTGCAAAACAATTGTCTAAATATTTCAATGATAAAATTTTTTCTGTTAGCCTCCCAAAACTTTTCCTTGAAATATTTAGTCCATACAGTATTGTCCTTTCCAGTGGCTTGGTTTGTAAACCCTATAATATACCCATTGCTCTTGCTTTAGTATTCTGGATTTGCCATTCAGGATATTCAGTGGTGATTAGACTTTATATATAGAAAGGCCAGGAGAGTAGTCACTGGAGTTTGTCGCAGTTGAAACTACTCATGACTAATATTGCTAAATTCTGCATGTAACATAGCTATGTAACAACTGTCACTTCTTGAAGCAATACAGTGGAACCTCTCTATTATAGACATTTTGGGACCCAGAATTAGAGATGCAACGATACAGTTATCAATATATTGCCTCTAGTGTATCACGATACAGCGATATATTGCACGATACAAAGTGGAGTCTAAGCAATGGTCTATGTTGTATTTTAATGTTGTATTTTTGTTTTTTAAGAGAAATACGTGAGCAAAATTTTCTTCGAGAAGCATTACATACTACTCAGTTTAACCACAATGCACAACAATTTGAATGTCAGCTATGTTAACAAGCCATGATATGTCGATATATCACGATACGTGATAAATCGATACAGTTTGACTTTGTATTGATACAGCAATATTATCTTAAAACGATATGATACGCGATATATTTTTGCATCTCTACTCAGAATTATTGACCACTTTTTGCTGTGATATAGAGGTTTTACTCTTACAGAAGTAAAAAAAATGTACTAACTTTTGTGACCAAAAGTCCTTATTATGGAGGTGTTGTGTCCTTACTTCAGGGAGTTTGGTTAAGACAGGTTCCACTGTATATCATTAGTTCTAATTAATGTCCACCACAATATCTGAGTGTTACTGGTTTGATAATTTGGCACTGCCAATCTTCCAGTTTATGAGCATAGCTTGTATGGCCACTGTTGCCGTGTTAGGTTAGTGACTACTGCTGCACACGACAAGCCGATCTAGCTACTATTCATAGCTATAAATAGTGCAACAAGCTCTCCTATTCTGCCAACTAGCACTTTTGTACAGTACTGCTTGCAGGCTGGGCTTTACTGGACATATGTGCTGCCACTACGTATGTACATAATCCCATTGTAACATTGTCACCATTATCACATACATAATTCTAACCATTGCACTTTTCCATGTAGCTATGGCCTCTAGTGTCGTAGCCATGTAATATGATGCTTGTGCTGCTGCTGCTAGTGCTGATCATTGTTTCTTTATAAAATAAGTGCAGTGCTGGCCATTCCAATTGCTACACATCACAGGGTTTTTCTGGTACTACAATAGGTGATCATCTGTTTCCTTAGTTAGCTTTCATTACACACTGTTACAATTTAAGAAAAGTACTGCAGGGCAGCAGTACAGTATGTGGTATTATGCCACATGTAAGTTACCATTCTGCTATTTAATTAATTCCATACACTAATTTGTATTTGATTCAGTCTAAATGTTATAATACAATACGATGGTACTGTATAGTAGGGACAATGAAGGTATGTGATAAAATGTCACACAGAAACCTTCCTTGATTTCCCCTCGTCACAACATGACATTATTGCTTGGGTAAAATCTAGCCCAGAAGTGCCTTCAGATCAACTCTAAACGTTTCATCAAGTTGCTAAGTATAATTTTAAAAGTTGTTTTGTTTTTGTTTTTATCTGCTTTACCAGTTAGGCACTGGAGGACGAGTTGTTCAACAGCACTTTCTACCGCCTGCCTGCCTGATGCCTTCGGTCAATCATAGCGGAAAAGTCGCTACAGCTACAACCCTACTTCTTTCACCTAATTCACTTAAGAAGAAACCTTTGGAATATTGATAGCCATACAATACCATAGATCGTATATTCTTCATACCTTATGTGCACTATTGTCTTACCTTTATCCTTCCATGTACTATAGCGGCCATAGCACAGTATGGCTTTGATCTCCAGGCATGTACATTTCACAATTTTACTACACCAACATATTGGAATACACATGTGGGTAGTTCAGTGAGCTGTCCTCCATTGTAGATGAGATGTAGCCTGCCACCAGGAAATGGACTGCTTGTAGAATGGTATGCACAAAGCGTATGTATATATGAATGTAGACTATTGTTGTGAGTTAGTCTGGCATAGCTGTGTGTAAGTGAATTAGTCTGGTGGCTATGCCAGACCTTGGTGCCATTGGTGTGTGTATGATCATGTGACTACTTGATAATTACTTATAACCACAATCACACATACAGCTTACATAATAGATTGCATGCTACTACTACTACAGCTACATAATACAGTTAGGTTAGTACAATTGATTGTGTATGCATTATAGTTTAGTTCAGTTTCCTGCATCTCCCCCTCCCCCCTCCAAGTGTGCAAATATCAGTGTAAATATTGCCATCATGGCCAAGTAGGGTCATCAATCAATTGTTGTGGTGGCTTGCGTGCATGTGAAGAGTGTTTTGAGGATGGATTCTGGAAAGTGGAGGTAAGTGGCTCCTCCTGGTTGTCATCCATCATTGAGTGAGCATCAGGGGCCAAAGTGTGGCACTCGATGACACAGGAAGCGGCAATTTCTATCTAGCACACTGCCACTGTGTGTCCTGATGTAGTATCGCCTGTGAGGGCCAATTTCTGTGACAGTGCCATAGATGTCCTATAATTTTGTTTGCAAGTTCTGAATGGCTACACTAGAAACAACATGAATATCTGGTAAAGGGTGTGCATGATCATTGTAAAACTGTGTGGAAGCCTCTAGTGTGTGAGCTAATTGTTTGTCAACTTGCGTTGCCATTCTGGAGAAAATGAGCGGCGGTGTGTTGGAAGCGAATCTTGCACAGGATGTCCTTACAGCTTTTGTGCTGGGGAGATACCATGCAAGGGGTGTTACGGTATTGTAGTAGAGCTCTGCAGAGTCTCTCCTCATCTAGAGTTCGGCCTGTCCATGATCAACGTATGATCTTTTTCATCGACTTCACTGTAGCCTCAATTTTCCAATTACTTTGTGGGTACCTCAGTGTGGAAGTTCTATGCACAACATCCTGAAAGATCTTTGATTTAAATTGAGGTCCTCCATCAGACCAGGGATTCCAGTATGGCAAAAAGATTTCTGGACAGCAGCAACAAGGTGAGACACTGTTGTATTAGTTCCCATCAGAACAATGGTAGGCCAATCTGTACAACAGTCTACTAGGATTAAGTAACTCTGGCCAGTATGTGAGCAGAAGTCTGCTGCTACGTACTTCTTGATATGGTCTATCTTGTTGAGAAGCAGTTCTCTGTGGTTAGACAGAAGATAGTCCTGGCACTGTTTACAACCAAGGACAATGTTCTCTATATCATTATCTATGCCTGGCCAGTATACAGTAAGGCGAGCTCGTTGTTTGGTACGTATAATACCTTGGTGTGAACCATGTAACTGAGACAGGACTTATTTACGCATGACAGTTGGGATGAGAAGACGACATTCATGAACAATCAGGTTGTCATCTTCTGTCAGATGCTCTTGAACATGCCAATAACGTCTTAATGGTTCTGGCAGCTGTCTGGAAACCCACTGAAAATTGTGTCACACAACTGCTTGTATTCTTCATCATTTTCAGCATGCCTTCGAAGATCTTGGAGATGGAGGCTATCATGGCCATCATTAGTAATAATTCTGATCTCCCTGATTGACATCTCTGGTTGGCTACAGATGTCATATTCAGCAAGCATGTCTTGTGGCTGGGGATCTAACACAGGATTTTGAGACAGTGCATCAGGTGTTTCATTTTGATTGCTCTTTCGCCATTCTGCAGTAAAGTTGTAAGCCATCAGTCTGGTTTTTAATCGCTGGAGGCTAAGAGGATTTTCAACCTCATCAAGGCGGTGGCTGTTCAAAATTAAAATTAGGGGGTTACGGTCAGTGAGAATGGTAAAATGTTGCATTTAGATACACCCCACGATATCACAAGAAGCTCAAATTCAATGACAGCATAATGGACTCAGTTTCTGTTAGAAAATTAGAACCAGCTTGGATAAGGGTCCACAGTCCATCTGATTGTTGCTGAAGGACAAATCCTAGTCCATTTCGGCTTGCGTCTATGCACAAATGTGTAGGTTTCACTGAATCAAAAAAGAAAACAACAGGTGCTACTGTAAGAGACTTTATCATGTATTGGTGACCAAATGAAATCATTCTTTGTACTCAGCAGAGGCCATAGTGGGGCCAACAGTGTGGCGATTGAATTGGCACATGTAGACAATTAATTGGCCAAGCCAAGGAATGAATGCAGGGCAGTGCGATTAGTTGGAGTTCGGAACAATGAAATTGCATCTGTGATCGTGTGGTCAACCTGGTATCCATCTGCGGACAGGATGGATCCTGCAAATGTGACTCTCATCTGACAAAATTTACACTTGGCTAAATTAAGGGCAATGTTCTTATTAGCACAGTGTTTCAAAACCTGTCCAATATGCTCTGTGTGGGTTGCAGCATCGCTCATAAATTACAGTACAATGTCCTCAACAATGCGATGGAAGCCAGTGAGCCTTGCAAAAGCCTCAGCCATGCGGCAGTCATAGTGCTCAGAAATGAAGGAGATCCCAAATGTGAGAGGTCAACACACATTCAAACTGACTCACTGTTCTTCTTAGGTGTGACAACAATAGGTACGCACCATTCTGTCACCTCAGTTACAGGAGTTGTTGCAGGAGGTCATGAGCTTATCGTGGAAGGCGAATGGGATGAAACATGGTGTGGTGACACGGAAAAGTTTGGCATCTTTGGTCAACAAGATGTGAAACTCCTCATCATCCATATTGCGGATGTTACCATCAAATACTGTGGGAAACTCTTTGCTGAAGTCCATGGTGGATGAGGGATGACTTGTACTAGTGGCACTGACAATGGGATGTGGCACAGTCTCCATAGTGGTAGCAGCAGGCACCGGATGAGGGTAGTGGTCCGGGAGGATGTCTAGACCCTTAGAGGCTCTCCATGATATTAGGGCTCCTGACACTCCAGGATGGATGTGGATGTCATCCTGGTACTGTTTATTTTCCTGGCGGAGAGTCACTAGCTGCTTGCCAAGTGGCTCTATTGCTGTGCTGTTAACTGCTCATGGAGTAATTCCAGATGGTGGGAGGTTATCTACGTATGTGCTCACCTAAGCTGTTCAAAATCTCTTTGCCAGCTGTTGATATGTCAGCACCAGAGTCTGGTAGAATCTCAGGGTGGATCCATTCAGGGATGGGACGTGGACGTGGATGGTTGGTGCAGCCTCATTAGTGGTGACATGCTGGATGTGGGGCAATGAGTGCTGGTTCTCTGAATCAGTGCAGGTGATGGTTTTATCCCTTTAGGGGTGGTTCCTACAGGTGGTACATGTATGGGCTGAGGTAGTTACTGAAAGAGTTCTGGTACAGGTGGCTGTGATGCATGCTTGCGCAATGACTTGCTACGGCACACCTTAGCAAAATTCCCAACTTTTTGACAGTGAAAGCATGTCACATTGTACACAGGGCACTGTGTGAATCCTGCTGAATGAGGTTTGGCACCACATCCTTGGCAAGGAATGGTTGCATTAGTCATCTGTCTGTTCACAGCTGAACGGTGCAAGGCTGATATGGACTGGGATCGGTCAGTGATCTCTGCACGCTGCTGTTTAACAGCCTCCTTGGCTCTACATTTACTAATAGCTGTAGCAAGCGAGAGGTCACTTTGCTGTAGCATGTCTTCAACTATCTCACCATCTACTAAACATTCTATAATTTGATCTCGGATGCTTTTCTGGATACACCTCTCTGAACAGAAATTACATGTATCGACAAGTTCGCGTAGTGATACCAGATATCATTGAAAGACTCTCTAGGTTGTTGAAAGCACCTGCAGAAATTTCTCCGCTCTATAGTCTCATTTATGTGACCGTCAACATAGTGTTTCAATGCAGTTATTATTTGGCTCACTTTCTTTTTATCGTCTTCCGACAGTCCTAGGTTCTGAACGGTGGTCAGTATCTCGTGGGATAAGTACAGGGTCAAGGCCTGTACTTGTTTCTCGTCCAACTGCTCGCTGAGTCTGGACAGGCTGAAGTAACAGTCCTACAGGACTTTCCAAGCTGTGAAGTCTATTACTCAGTCTACTTGGAGATCAAGTTTGGGTAGATCTCCTTGTCGAAAGGTGAATGTAGACATTGGTTCAGAGTCCAGTATAATTGGTGGAAGTGGCTATACAGGAGAGAGAGAAGCAAGAAACAATGCACAAGAGTTTAACTGTCACCTTAATGGGTGCCTCTAACTGGCACCAGGGAATCAGTTGTTGGGTTACAAAAGACGGAGGGCCCAAACTGCTCGCAGCGCCATGTATGATCACGCAACTACTTGATAACTAATATCCACAATCACACATACAGCTTACATAATAAATTGTGTGCTACTACTACTACTACAGCTACATAATACAGATAGATTACTACAATTGATTGTGTGTGCATTATAGTTTAGTTCAGTTCCCTACAGTGTGTATCAGTAGTGGAATGTAAGTGGACACCACTTGTGCTTTTATGAAATAATTATTGTGGATTCAGATTGCTGCAGATCACGATCTCACTCATGAATATGATTAATTGTATTACATATGTGATGGTAGTTAGCTTTGTGGTCACAAGCAAGTATAAGAAAAGATTAGGATTTTAAACTAGAGTAGGGACAATGTAGGACCGCCAGTGTTGGGACAGTTACTTTTTAAAAGTAACTAGTTACATATTACATATTACTTGCAACTGAACTATTTAGTTACAGTTACATATTACCCATAAAATAAAGTAACTATAATAATATTACATAATATATTACTTTGTGTCCACAGCCTTAAGCTGTCATGTGTGAAACTACCACTTTATAACGTGACATGATTGCGTTGTTGGACAATGTGCAAATCTTGGTTATAAGTAAGAAGCTGGTGAATAAGCTTCATTCAGTAGGCTTCATTACTTCGTTGTGGCTAGGCGTTACTCAGTGGATCACTAACGAGATTAGTAACTTCGTTATTTGTAGTAATAATATTACGTAATATTAGACTCGTTACAGTAACTATATTACTTAGGTAACGTGTTACATATGTAAGTAAAGTAACTTGAGTTACATTACCTGTTTTTATAGTGTATTGTGTTATATTACTTAGTTATAAAGTATTACATAACACGTTACATAAGTAACGCGTTACCCCCACACTGAGGACCGCTGTAATAAAAAGTACTGAAACAAGCTGGATCAGAGTAGTACGTAATGTCCAAATACTGTAAAACAATAAGAAGGGAATACTGTGCATTTTGATTGTAGAATCTCCGTAAATGACAGAACGACACCAGAATTATTGTTTTCATCTGAATGTGTGCCCCAACTACACCCCCCTGTATCAATTATTGCAATAGTAAATTGGTCATTACACTACTGTATTCAGCCCATTGCACAGTATTACAAACTAAGAACACTGTTAGAAGCACCTCTGCAATCAAATCCAATCACTACAGAAAACTCATTCCTGTTACAAACTTAGGAAGCCATTATGCGGTGCTACTGCAAATCAATCGACACCTTGAGCTGTCAGCATGAGATGTGAGGTGCAAAGTACAGTATGAGAGCACTAGCAATAATTATATAATAAAGTACAGTAGTACTCCTGAAGTCTTAAAGCACCTCTTGTCTGGACATATTATACATTGCATAGACACAGGTGGCTTATACACTGTATCTCTGTTAACATTTTCTGATGTGGTAAGGCACTATAAAGTAGCTGCTATTATAACATTAGCAAAGAAGTTAGCATTGTTACATATGTGTATAATCCCTTGGTATCCAAGTGATTGATTGTCATGATCTTTGTGGACTGTTATCAGGAGTGCTGGTGCATAGGCATAGCAAGCACCTTGTAGTTGGGGAACCAGACAACTGTAAGGATAAAAGAAAGCTAAACATGCTAATTTAGGGGGTCTTGGGCCCCACCCCCAGGAAATATTTTGAAAACTAATGCTCTGAAATTGAATTTCAGAGTATTGTAAGTAGTAAAATCATGCTTGAAACATTCCAACAGTGCATTCATTTACTTCCATGTCAGTCACAAACGCTATGAAGCTTAATTTTAGAAGCGCTTGTTACAATCATCGATCTGAAGTGTTGCTGAGGAGTCACTGTGCAAGCTGATATTTTTATAAATTCTTCATGGATTGCTGATTGAATAGAAAAGTGAATTATAGATTAGCCTGGATTAAATGTCCACCAGTATAGCCGCAGGTGTAGAGATGACCTCCCTTGTTTCACTGCTTTGATCCCTACTCAAATATAAAGTTCTAATTTTTCCTTACACTTGTTTGTTTGCTTTTTTGTAACATAATTAGTGACTGGTGAACCAAGACACACAGTATCAAAGGAAAGAATGGTGCTGGCCATATTATATAAATCAATTGAATGACTCCCCATCTATATCAATTACTGGAATGCACTGTGACCATTTTGCTTCCTTTTCAACTTTGTTCCACCTGCTATACGGCATAACAAGCGAAGAGCGTTATATACTAAAAGCAATATGGAAATTGGGTGAGTAAACAAGTATGTCCCGGCTATCAATGTACTGAGAATTGAAGTGACCATTCTGCTTTGTTTTCAGGTTATACAGCATTACAAATGAAGAATGGTATGAGAAATTCTTCTGCAATCAATCCAGTTACTAGTAACTACCAGTCACTATGAAAATTATAGACGATTCTTGTGATAGCTAGCTCCACTGCAGCCATCACGAATTACCACAAATCAATACCTACGCAGTTGTGGAGAAACACAAAGGAGAACAAAGGTAAGTCCATGCACTGTAGATGCTGCGGTTGGTGTAAGGCATCATCATATCTCAGGCTGAAGCAATACCGAACAGTAAAGAAATCAAGCCCATGGCTTTAACCATATAGTCAAGTAATGCTAGCTTGGCTTGGCTGGAGGCATTCAGTCAGTTAGTCAGCTAGTTGGTTAGTTAGCAAAAAATTTCCAAAGAAGCTTTTTGGAAAGGTTTGGGATCACTCTGCAGGAATTCTTGGGCTTGATTATATCTAACCAATACTGCCAGGCTGTCATGAAAGGAGGCCGGTTTTATGGTGATACGTATTATTGGTCAGAAAAGCCCCAAACCTTCACAAAACCTACCTACTACTTTTAAAAATGAAATACTGTAGAGATCCAAGCAATAAAATGTAGTGAAACAATATATGAATTATGGTATTACAGCAGTGGGAAATTTCTACATTGGCATGTTATAACAATGATTTTGTTCAATGTAAAAGTATGGATTTTCCTGCCGAGTTATGCTGTAATACCATCATTCATTTATTGTTTCACTACTTTTTATTGCTTGGATCCCTACTTCATTTAATATACTAATTGTTTGGCTTTTTTTAGTGATGCACCGATACCACTTTTCACAACCGATCTGATACTGATACATTTGAGACCGGAAAGGGCCGATACCGATACTTTGCCCCACAGGTATTTCTCACAAGAAACAGCTAGAGATTTAGCTAAAAAGGGCTAATCCCATCAACTGCAGTTTGCTGGTTTGTGGCTATCAATTACACAAAGATAATAGTTTATGACTTCAATGAATCTTATTTCGTGGCTTACTTCAGCTTCCACTGTACTAATAATGCTAGTAGATGGCTTCTTTTAAGGAATTCATGGCCTATATCAGCTTTTGCTCAACTCTGTTCAATGCACTATGTATGCCACCATCTTGAAAAGTAATTAAATGATGTCATTTAAAGTATCAGTTGGTATCGGGAATTTATAGCTTTACTAATACAAGTCTGATACCACCAAAATAGGGCTGATACTGATACTAGTATTGGTATCGGTGCATCACTAGTTTTTTCCGTAGCATAGAGCTATACATGTGTGACTGTTCTATTAGGGTGACTGCTGTATTAGAGTATCTCAAGTCAGCCTTTCACCTACCAGGGGGTGTCACTATTTCATATTTCGTTGTGCTAGCATTATAGATACTGCTAGACCAATAATAAAGAGGTGTGGTCATTGTGATCAAGTAAATATATTGTTAAGAGGTGTGGTCTTGGTGCTTGATTGTTATTAATCAGCATTAATAGGTGTGGTATTGAATCTATTGTGAAGTTACAGGTGTGAGTGCTTAAATAAGTTTGTGGTGTCTAAGTATGCTGCTCAAGGAAGAGTTGGTAGGAAAAATTAACACCTCAATTTGGTTTCATTGCATGGAGGAGGATGAAGACTAATCTGATTGAAGATAAAAGAAAAGACAAGGCACAGAAGGCCTACACTCATTGCAATCCCAAAAGGCACATCCCACTGGTGAGTTTGTTATTGTGGCATAAAATGGTGGCTGTGCTTGGTCGTTTGGCTTCTAGCTTTGCAACTGAGGTCGGGCTGGCTGGCAGGCAGGCAGGCAGATGAAAATTCAAGTTTCAGTGATTTTTAAAATTCTTTATATCTGGCCGCCTGTAAGTGTTTTCTTGTTTTTAATGCTGCATTTGATGTTAGATGGACAAAGATTATTCCATAAAGGTGATTTTTGTTGCTTCAGATGTGTTTTTAAAAGTAGCATTTTAGGTGGCTCGTATCATTTTTGGGGGGATCCCTACTTAAACAGATTACTGTACTATTTGATATGTGTAGTACTGGACTACCATACTGTATGATATACGTACTTCAGTCATGGGTACGCTGTCGATGGTTAGGCTGTGTATGGCTGAAGTAGACATTAAATGTCCACTAGCTAATCAATCTGGAGCTGTAGATAACCTCCCTTACTTCATTTCTATGATCCCTACTCAAACGTATAATTTTCCCTTACATTTGTGTTATATGTCTGTATGTATTTAGTGCATAGTACGTATACGTATATGAGAAAGTTTATATATCTGCATGTCATTATAATATCCTCTCCTTGTCTGTCTACAGGCACTGCAGCATCCAATCAGTTCAAAATAGTGGTAATTGGACCACCTGGTAGTGGAAAAACAAGTTTGGTGCAAAGACTATTGAAGAAACCATCACAACACCCTACCAAAAGAAGCACCGATGCACATTTCTGTATGGTTACTCGCAATGACCCTCATCCCTGGAAAGAGATGAATTTTGATTCTCAAGTTACTACATTATCACAACGATATCGAAAGACAAAGGGACCGCTTTCTTCAGTTGATGTGCTAAATACTAATCAACCATCAACCAGTTCCTGTACTGCTAAAAATTCCCACATAATCAGTGTATTAATTTATGATATCGGTAGAGATGATCACAGTCATGAACTGCTTCCTTTACTCCTTAATCCACAAGACATAGTTCTTTTAGTCTACAATGTATCAGAAGTGTTGGCTAATAAGTCCTTTGATATCAATCTTGATTACTTTTTACAATTGGTTTGTTCTCATTGCAGTGTAGGATGTTGTAACGATGACCCAAACTCTGTTCATTGGCCAAGAATTGTGATGGTAGGAACTCACAAAGACCTCCTCAGTCCCAGATCAAAATCTGTTATTAACACTTTGTTTAGTGACTATTCTAAGGGAAAATCATTTGTGAAACACCTCGTTGAGCCACTTCAATTTGTTAACTGTTTAACAGGAAAACTTAAACACCTTCAGGATGCCATTTTGTCTGTTGCTAAGCCATTGTATGAGAAGCATTGCCCTTTGAAATATTTTAAGTTTGAACATCACATCTTACATGATCTAGCACGTGTGCATATTGAAAAAGAATTAGTCTCAAGGATCGCCCATCAAATTGGCATAACTGATGTGGAGTCACTCCTACAGTACTGTGCGAACAAAGGAATTATTTTGTACTATCCTAATGTGGAATCACTGCAGAATGACGTATTTGTTACCCCTTACAACATCATTAAGGTCCTCTCTGTCATTTTGGAAGGTTCTAATCACCAATCATCACTTCCGAATGCAGTCGAATATTTGCTGCAGAAGTTGAACCTTGTGAGCTGTTTTCCTACAGACATAAAAGTTGATGAAGTTGCTGCGCTCAGTGAAACTGTTTTTTTACAACAGCGATAAAGTGTTGATCATGCCTTCACATTTGAGAACTGTTACTGTTGATACACTGAATCTTGATTATACTGAGATTATTTACCATTTTCCTGATGGATTTCTACCCAAGTGCATTTTCCACCAGTTGTTAGCTGTTGTACTTCGTTTATGCCGAGTGGGACAATTCGAAGTTATAGAGTAAGCAACTAGATATGTAGAATTTCTAATGCTATATACACTGTAGTAGAGATCACAGTATTAAAAAAGTGCCAGAAAGAAGCCAAAATAGTACCCATCAATCTTTGCTTGAATGGTATGGGGCCTGGCATGTATTTCTTTCTATGCTAACCACTAAACGAGGCTGAAAATCTAGTATGGTAGTACTGTATGGTAGGGATCATGGAGGTTTGTGCTTTCTTGCCTTTCAATGTCACCCCCCCCCCCCCCCAAAAAAACAACTCACTTTTCCTTCAAAACAGCTTGGCAGTGTTGGTTAAACATAACCTACCTCAAAATCCATTCAGAGCAACCCCAAACCCTTTCAACAAGTTTCTATGTCATTTAAAAAAATTTTCTTTTAATGGAACTTCGGCTAACTGCCTTCACCCAAGCATAACTCAACTATGCTTAATGCTATGGGCTTGATGTCTTCACTGTTTGACGTTACTTTGGCCCGAGATGGGCCTTTTCAGCAGCTACAATGTATGCATCATGGACTTACCTTTAACTTCCCATGCCTTGAAGGTGTTGATTTGAGGTAAAATGCAGTGGCTTCAGTGCAAGTTGCAATTGGCTGTTATGAGAATTGTCTGTAATTTTTGTAGCAAGTAGATTGACTGCAGAGGTGCTTCTCATACTGTTCTTTGTTTGTAACACTGTATAATGAATAGAACATACGTACATACCTGAAAACAAAGTGGAATAGTCATTCACTTCCCAGTAATTGATAGTCAGGGTACACGTTTAATCACGATTTCAATAGTGACTGAATTACTTACAGAAGTGCTTCTTGCACTGTTCTTCGTTTGTAATGCTGTATTACTGGTAGAATAAAGCTGAAAATGGAAACAATGTTTTCCAGAAATCCATAGTCAGGGTGCGCATTATGTCTGGCTGGTGTCATTCTTTCCTTTGATGCAGTATGTGTTGGTTCACCAGTCATTGTCACAAAAAAGTAAACAGACAAGTATAAGAAAAAATTAGTAGGGATCACAATGAAACAAGGGAGGTCATCTACACCTGCAGCTGAAGGTACGTATACTAGTGGACTTTAATCCCTACTTCAGTCATGGTTATACTCTGTATTATACTGTATTAGTCAGTATGCGTTCACCTGAGCCCTGCCAAATATAGTAATATCAAAGAGGTGAACATATGTTCACTCCTAATGGTTTCGTACTAGAACAAGCATGTTTTCATCCTGTAAACATGTTTTGCGTACCTGAATCCTGTATACTAAATGTATAGGATATTTTTAAAGCCTCACAACTAGTATTCCACCGATAATTGGATTGGTATCAAATCAGAGCAGATATTGGGCATTTTGGTATCGATCAGTATCGGTTATTTAAGTGTTCTGATACCGATTAATAGCCACTCGTGCCAGTCATCATCTATCATCATAAATCCTATGCTAGCAAAACGTGATATACAACAGGCTGGAAATAGTGTTGAGCGTTATTCTAGCATAAAAGGTGCAGGAATTGCTTTGTTAAACATTGAGCAACTGCTACTTACTACTTTTACATGAAAAAGTTCGAAATACTCTAATAGCACAGTCACTGCAACTAAAACATTCTAATAGAGCAGTCACACATAGCTAACTTGAGAAGTGTGTAAATTGCATGGAAATTATTGGTATCAGTATTGGATCAGTAGGTGTTTTTCTGTATCGGTGGAACCCTACTCACAACTCACTTGTTCTTGCCCATATCAAAGCACTTTTTTTGATAAACAGTTGTGGCTTTTAAAAGGATTCACAGCGTTACTAAATGTTTGGGCAGCTGGCTCATGTAACAAGAGTTATTAACAAGAAATGAGGGCTCAAGTAAACACGAACAGACTAAATAAACTTCCTACCTTTTAGGCTAAGCCAATATCCGACTGACCTATTTTACCAATAGTTAACCGATATCTGACAGTAGGTCTCTACACAAATTACACTTGTGCTGCACTAAAAAGTACAGTTGTAAAGCCAATGCTGTGAGGTTGGGCTAGGGCTCCATCCATCACTGTTTATATAGGATTGGCTTTGTAGCTACCACAAAACATAAACGAATTACCCAAGCGCACGCCAAAGCCTTTGACACCAGCTCTCCAGTGGTACTGCAGTTGCTGAAGCTGAATAGGCTAATAACCCGTTGGCCTACGGTTTACCAATTATGGTAAAAACAGAGAATTATCGGCTTTTACGTTCTGTATAATGCTACATGATGCTATGACTGTGTCGACATGTTCTGACAGGTGTGGAATATAGAGCACATGTGTTGTGTGCAGACTCTAGTATAGTATTACTGAAGTAGGAATTAAATGATTATGTCCACTAGTATAGCTGCAGGTGTAGATGTTTCCTTCTATGATCCGTATTCAAACATAAAATTTCTTAGAAAATGTGTAAAATCTTTTTATCTTTGGGAGATAGTGAGGTCTCTAAAATCCAGTAAGAGAGCTCTGGAGAAGTTCTCTAAAATGGGGGTAATTGGAAATAGTGGAAAGCGGAAAAGGAAATGATCAAATTGTTGTGTGTATGGCTGTGACTGCTTTATTGGAGTATTTAGTGAGCTATGTAATGGAGTAAGAAATGTGGTTTGCCATGTCTAGTTTTCTACAGCAAGACTGCAGCTGATTGCAGCTAGATCATTAAGGGATGTGATCATGAAGCACACTGATTGTTAAGTACGAGGCATGTGTTCTGATTGTTTAGGGTGCGGTTGGATCAATGATCATTTTATACTCAGTTTTATAAGTGCAGCTGTATTCATGTATCTACTTACCTACATTCTTCAAATAGTTTTATTTTTTTGGCATCTAAATGCACTCCTCTAAAGAAAGTGTTGATGCAAAAATTAATGACACAGTATGGTTTCCTTACATAAAGAAAAAGATGACCATGTAACTGAAGATAAAAGGAAACGCAAAGCACAGAAGGCAGATACTTGTCGGAACCAGAAAAGGCACATGCCACCAGTGAGTTTGTTATTGTGGCATAAAATGGTGGCTGTACGCTGCTTTGTTTGGCCTCTTAGCCTTGCGACTGTGGTCAGGCAGGCAGTGAAGCATCAGACAAAAATACGGGTTTTGACAATTGTGTTAAATTCGATATCTTGCTGTCTGTGAGTGTTTTCTTGTTTTTAACACTGGATATGAGGTTAGATACACTAAGGCTATTGTGTAAAGGTGATTTTCATTCTGTATAATATTTTTATGATGGTTTTTAGACATGGCATTTTTAGCAGACCCATCACTTCATACATTAAAGACCAATGTACTCTAATAGTACCAGGAATAAATCATGATAGTACTAATGGTATATTCCAGGGGCGGATCCAGAGTTTCGAAAGAGGGGGGGGCACCTTTCTGAAAAACAGTTGAAGACCAAAAAAAACTTGCTGAAAACCAGTTGAAGACCAAAAAAAAAAAAAAAAAAAAAAGAAAAGGTCACAACAATAATAGCTAGTTATCCTTACCAACTATATCACGTCTGTTATGTAAAATAAAATCCTATTTGTAGCTTCATAGGTAAGTTACACTGCCTCATGAACATTGTGACTGCTTTATTAGAGTAATTGACTGCTCTATTAGAGTATCTCGATCTTGTATGCAATTTCTTGAAGGGGGGGGGCATTTGCCCCAAATGCCCCATCCTGGATCCGCCACTGTATTTAGTGTACAAGTCTGATTCTTTACTGCATAACACTTTCCTTTATAGTCTGGTAGTCAAATGCAAAAAGGCTATGTACCCAAAAATGGTATAAAAGCAGTATTGGTATCATTCTGTGATGGAGAATAACATATCCAAAACCCCGAAAAATCCATCTTGGGGAATTTTTTACTGTTGTTTAATGTTTGCATGTAATGCAAACACTTGTTGAACCAATAGTGTATTGACAGTGTAATTTCCAATATATGTACGTGTTTTATTTTTTTGTATTTAGATTAGGTAATAATTGTGGACAGTTTTCGTTTGGAATCCAACATTGGCAACAGTTTTGTTTACAGTATTGTACAGAAGGTATTAAATTTTCAATTGCTCTTCCACCTGACCAGGCAGTAGCAGCAGAAGAGGGAGAAGTGTACCCTGACTTAATAGCGTGTTTGCAGTACACTCTTAATATGACATGTGCTTTGTGTTTGCCTTCTGCCCGGAAACCTGTCTGTCATTTGAAATGTCCTCTGGATCATCCTGGTGATAGTGGGAAATGTCCACATCTCCCTCTTGATGAGATCAGTGGAGAAAATGAAGTGCTTTGTAGCATTATGAATACAGAAATTCCTAAAGAATTTTATTTTTGGCTTATTGGATTAGATGGTGAGTAACTGTAATGCTTACATAATAAAGTATAATAGAAAATTAATTTTATATATGAAAATATACTTGTGTGTTTCTCA
This sequence comes from Dysidea avara, assembly GCF_963678975.1. NCBI lineage: Eukaryota > Metazoa > Porifera > Demospongiae > Dictyoceratida > Dysideidae > Dysidea > Dysidea avara. Next base: position 10,317,184 of record NC_089276.1, read on the forward strand.
GAACTTTTAGTGATAGGTACACTATACGTAGGTGTAGGTTATGATTGTTTTGTTAGAAATGCAGTGAAATTAATCACCACACATGTGTATGGAGAATACAGCACGAGGGGTGTGTCAATAGGCTAACACAGTCTGAGGAAAAACTGAGTGTTGCATTAGCCTCGAGACACCCCCCGAGTGTACTAATTTTGCACTGCTTGATCACCTCTCTTGGAGCATTCATCTCGAGTACTTCAATATTTGATAATCAGACTATCAGTCAGTAAGTGTTTATGTAATCTATTTCTAGTCATAGAACAAACTGGTAGGAGTAGTTTGACTAGTTTTAGTGGATACAAACATGATCATTCATGCTGTCTGAGAGAGTTTGTTTTCATAACATTCCTTGCACAATTTTACTGTATAACTGTACTGTATTTGCCTAAGTGTACTGTACTTGCCCAATTATCCGCATAACTGTACTCTGACTCATACAGTGCAGTTGTGTGGTTAATTAGTACCATTTGGAAAATACAGTACTTTGATCCTCCCACACAAAGTATAATATGGTTATTAGGACCATAGATATTACACGAACTATGGATTGGGAAATACCCATATTAATTTATGTAGTGGTGTCATAGGCCACCCATGTTATGGTAAGCGAAAAGTTTATGATCATTTGTATGCTACAAATATGTGTTTGTTGTTTATGTCATAAGCACTGCAAGGCATGCCTTTGTTTATAAACAGTTTGCATTTCTTTAAACTACTAAAAGGTGTCTGTTGTTTATGTACATACAGGTTTTGGCACTGTAAGGCATGCCTTTGGTTATAAATCTCTGACAAAAATGTATGATATCCTAAGTCATTTGATGTACATTTCATTTATGGTGCTAATCAATATCCCTAAATTGACAATATTTGGTACCATTTCTGTTTGACCTCATCATAGCTTCAGTTTATTGCTAGTTGACTGCCAATAATGTAAACTCTCAATTATTGGCACATAAATTACCAAAACCCATTATCTTTAAGTAAGAGCGTCTCATCGTCTAATACTATATGTTATATAGTTAAAGCACCGCCACGTGTGTGTACGGAGAATACAGTATGAGGGGGCGTGTCGAGAGGCTAATACAGCACAAAGCGAAACTAAATGCTCTATTTGCCTTGAGATACCCCCCGAGTGCTGATGGTAACCTGGAGCAGCTAATGATGAAGGCCAGATTTGAAGAAAGTTGGCCATGGCGACCCCTAGTAACAGTAACCAAAGAAAATTTGTGGACCAGAAGGGTGCATTGCAGCTACTATCAGTGAAGAACCAATTACCAGAAGGTCAGAATAAGAAAGCTGGAAAGTTAGGCAGTAACACTAAAGGGTGCTTCAACTGTGGTTTGACTACCTGCAAACCTTGGACTGGATATTCGGAAGTGATGGTAGATAGAATAAAGATGACAGCACTAATAGACACTGGTTCACCTGTGACTCTGATGTCCCCTAAGCAGGCTGTGCAGATGTTGGCTTTGAAGAAAGGAGATTTCAGTTCCATACAAGAGTGGAAGGAGACTATGATGGATTGGTTCCATACACTTACTGTTATGCTCAAGAGTTACAGTGGTGATAGACTGAAAATTGTGGCTCAGTTACCCTGGCACAGAGAGACTACAAGGTTTCATCCATGGTGCTGATACAGAAGAATGCACCTAATGGATTGCTTATTGGAACTGACTTACAGCCAGCACTTGGGTTCAGGTTGACTGTACAGAAATCAAGAAATCAGGAGACTGTCGTCATGGGAGATGATGGTGATATTGTGTTTGACTCAGTAGATGATCTTGTTCAGAGTAGCAGTATGCAGAAGGCACAAGTAAGTGATACTGCTGTTGTACAGTTGCTTACAGCCACTAGAGTCCCTGCTGGCCATCAGAAATAAGCCAAAGCAAATGGTTGGCTTTCAGAAGGCTTTGTTCTATTTACACCTACAGTTGTTGACTCCAATCTGAAGATAGTTGATGCCATTGTACAGACTGATGGAGATGGATATTTGAAGCTGATTGTTGAGAATACTGGCTATTGCCACATGCAGTTAGAGAAGGGTATAAGATTGGGAATGTTGGAAGATGCTGAACAAGTGGATGTTATGAAGGAGCCTGTGCCTCCAGCTGTAGTGTCAGCGGTCACCTGATAGAGAAGCAAAATTACTTGAGCAACTCAACCTTGAGGTAGAGCACTCATCTGCATAGCAGCAGCTTCAGTTAACGCAGTTAATCACCAGGTATGGTAACAGGAATTGGGTACCACCAATTTAGTAAAGCATGTGATTAAAACAGGTGATAACCCCTGTGTAAGGCAGGCAGCCTGTGTGCCGCACACCATTTGTTCTTAGACACAAGATAGACGAGATGGTGCAAGAAATGTTAGCTCAAGGTGTGATCCAGCCATCACAGAGCCCATGGGCCAGTCCAATTGTCCTGGTGAAGAAGAAGGATGGTGGATTATGGCTTTGCGCTGATTATCGACAATTAAACAGAGTGATGTATTTCTACTGCCTCGCATTGACAACATGCTAGATTCATTGTCTGGGGCTAAGTATTTCACTACACTAGATCTAGCATCTGGCTATTGGCAAGTTTGCATGGATCCATCTTCTCAGGAGAAAACAACGTTTGTGACTTATTCAGGTCATGAGTTTAGAAAAATGCCCTTCGAACTGGTGAATGTACCAGCAACATTTCAAAAATTGGTAGAGATAGTACTGACAGGCCTGGCAAGGGATGGATGCATGGTATACTTGGATGATGTACTGGTGGTTGGCAGAGACTTTGAGGAGCACAGTAGTAGTTTGGCTAAAGTGTTTGAGCAACTACAGTTAGCTGGTCTCACATTGAAGCCTGAGAAGTACAAGTTTGCTCATCACCCAGAGGTACACTATCTAGGTCATGTAGTGTCTGCAGAAGGGGCGCAAACAAATCCTTGTAAACTGAAAGCCGTGTCTGAATTCCCAGTACCCAACAATGTAAAGTCATTGAGGTCATTCTTAGGATTGGCTTCATATTATCAGAGATTTATACCACAGTTTGCAAGAATTGCTGGACCTCTTCACAATTTTACTAAGAAAGATGTGGAGTTCACCTGGACAAATGTTTGTCAGAAGGCATTTGAAAACCAAAAGAAGCTATTGGCTAGTGCACCTGTGCTGTCATACCCTGATTTCAGTGTTCCATTTACTCTTGAAACAGATGCTATGGGCTAGGCGCTGTCTTAGCTCAAAGGCAAGAAGATGGGTCATCTTGACCAATCGCTTATACTAGCAGAAGTCTTCAAGAACACGAGAAACGATATGGAGTAACTGAATTAGAAGGGCTGTGAGTAGTTTGGGCCATAAAACATTTTAGACCTTACCTTTATGGCCACCAGTGTGACATTTACACAGATCATGAGGCATTGAAGTCATTGTTGAATACCCCACAATCCTCTGGAAAGCTTGCCAGATGGGCCATTCAGGAGTTAGGTGTACAAATCCTTCATAGAGCTGGAAAGCATAATGCCGATGCAGATGTACTCTCAAGAGCCCCATTACAGCAGTCAGAAGAGAGGGGGAGGAGAGTTGTGAAACTGTAGCTGCAATTAAGCCAGTAAGTGAGTTACCAGTGTTGCAGAGAGCAGACCAAGAATTGAAAGCAATAATAGACGGTCTGGAATCTGGGATCTTGCCAAGTACAGAAAAGCAGGCCAAGGCCTAGCTATACACACTCACAGTATACACTGATAGATGACATACTGTATTATGTGCAACAGGATGGATCATTGAGAATAGTTTCACCAACTAATAGTCATGAAGAATTGTTTCAACAGGCTCATGAAGGCAACTTTGGAGGCCACTTAAGTGATGCAAAGGTTTACAGTGAGTTGCTGCGCCACTACTATTGGCCCAAGATGCAAAGTGACATTACTCACTGGAGCAAGGGCTGTTTAACATGTGCTACTTATATGCATGGCAAGGGACATTCAGTACGTTCCCCTTTAACACCTAAGCCAGTTGCAGGACCTTTTGACAGAGTTGGCATTGATATTCAGGCAGTGGAAATCAATATTCCGTGGTTTTTATGGATTATCTGACCAAATAACCAGACGTTTTGCTTTCCATTAACTTCAGCAGGTTTCAAATTATTTACTCTGTGTATGTGGGTGGGAAAATCCCTATTGTGCATAGCCATAGCTACCCACCATCAAATTATGTAAGAAAACCAGCAATTTACAGATGCAAATTAATGTTACAATATTGTATTGAAAAGTATGAATTTATCAGCCAATTTTGGTCAATATCATATCATTCTGAAAATCCTGGTACACCCATCGCTACTAATATGTAACACTTTCCATCTGTATCAGGCTGGTAGCCTGCATAGAATGATCAAGCCAAATCGGGTGCAACCACTGGATATATTATTATATGCATGCCTAAAAATTTCAATTATGGGTCAGCAGCTAGTACATTCTGGTTACATTTGTAATGCTGCGATGTACTCTCAGACACAGGAACTACTTGACTTTACTTAGCTACCACTTCTTTGCAACTCATAACTAACTAAATGCCTGCATGTGCCCAGTGCAAAGCATACAACAATGTACATACACTGAATAAATGTCAGTTAAATGTTACATATCCCCCTTCTTAAGTTGGCTGCCCTCATCTGATGCTTAAGACTTCTTAACTGGTGTTCTGCTGGGGGTTCTTGTGGCCAGAAAGTATCAGGAATCTCAATTGGACATCTCCGAAGAAGGTCTACTGCTACCAACTGTGGCTCTTCTGGTTGATCTACCCTTCTGATGTGGGAATTTTTGGATGTCAGCTTTACCATTTGAAAAGGCCCATGGTAAGGTCTGGTCAGTTTTTGCTTTTCACCGTTTCGTTCAACTGTGTTTAAACAGAAACACTATCTCGTCAACCTGAAAATTAGGAGGCCTGGCATGCTAATCATAGTTCATCTTCTGTCGTTTCTGTTTCTTTCTGATGTTTGCTCTTGCCAGATTCCAGGCCTGGGTAAACTTATCAGTGATGTACTTGCCATATTCAAGTAGATCCATATGTGTTCTCCTCTTAGTAGGACTCAATACTGAGTTGGTTGGCAGCCTAGGATCTCCTCCATATAGTAAGTAAAATGGTGATTCCTGAGTTGATTGTTGCTCAGTAGCTCGATAAGCAAAGAAAACATAAGGAATACAATTGTCCCAATCATGACCTCCCTTGTCAACCGTCTTTGCCAGCATGGTAATTAGAGTGCGGTTAAATCTTTCAACTAAACCATCTGTTTGAGGATGGTAGGCTGTGGCATTACACTGATGAATTCCGAGTAACTTCACCACTTCTTTCATCAGATTTGACAAGAAAGTCTTCCCTCTATCTGATAATATTTGTGTGGGTACACCATGGCGGCTTACAATTTCTACAACTAGCAGGCAGGTAATAGTTGCAGCTGTCTGATTAGACACAGCATACAATTAATTATTAAATAAGCTAAAATATACATTTTAAAAAATGATTCAGATCACGTGATATATCGTATCGAAATATTGAATTCTGAAAAATAATTCAATATAATATCGATATATCGTCTAAAACTGCATATTAGCTGTAACATGGGACATTCAGGCTTTTGCCTGATATTTATTCCCTCGGGCAGTCAGGTATACATATCAGGCAAAGCCTTCATGCCCGTGTAACAATATATTTTAGACCCCTCCAAAAAGTGGATCCCCTGTCCACTTTTCCTTGAAATATTTCAGCTGAAATAATCATTCCCCCCTTCCCTGAATAGCTAACATAAAGCACGAACAGAAAAAAGATGCTGGGAGATCTACAACGATACAGACTGACTCACAGACTTTGTAACAATGGTTTTCAATATCATAGATGTCATAGATAGAAGAGATAACTTCGCACCTTTACGCTGTGTACGGTTACTCCATAGCACATGCCCCTCATAGCACATGCCACGTAAGAACACGTGTACCACAAGCTGCACATTAATATATAGCTATGTATACTATGTCACTGTGTTATGTACATAATTTATACCAATATAGATCAAATGTCTATAATAGTTATTTTACTTGGAACATGTGATTAAATTGTAACCAAGTATCTGGAGTGTTTGCAATGAGGGGGATCCAACCTTTTAATTGAACTGTTAAGCTTACAAATTGCATCATGGGAGTCAAATATTTACTTAAAGTATGTACATTCATTTAAAGCACTGAGTATGCACAGAAATTAAAATGGAATACATACTTGTTCCCTTGAAAATTTACCAATTACTAATCATACAGAATATATTATTTCAATCCTATAATTTACAAATAACGATTATATGCGGAGGAGCAAGTTTCTATTTTACTTGATATAGCTCATTATATAAACTTATAATAATGCTGAGGGAAATGTTTCACTGGATTCCTATAATATAGGCTTTACTTGAAATATTTGATTCTTTTATATCAGCTTATGTTGGAACAAAATTTATCTATATGCTGCAGGAAAACGAATATTTCACTTCAAATTATCCCCTAAACTTATTGACTGAGGCAGAACCACAAATATTTCACCTGAATGTTTTATCCCCTTGTTATAAGCTTATTGACTGTGGGGGATCAAATAAATATTTGATCTTCCCTTGTGTAAGCTTATTGACAGGCCATGGGGAAACAAATATTTCACTTGAAATATTTGATGCCCTATTTTACATTTGTAGCATGGACACGAGTGATTTGCCTGGTATGTATGCCCAAAGCCCGAGGGCTGCGGGCACGCAAATTATAAGTATCCACTGATATCTCTGCCTCTTCAGCATGTGACAAAGAGGGCTTGTTTAGTACAATGAACAACCCGACATAATCTATCTGTCCAGAAACCTGATTTACTTTTTATCCACTCTTAACATCTATGCCTGGCTTATCAGCATCAGTTGCACAGCATATATCATCTGTCCACTGCATTCACTTTTGGGAGCACTGATTGGTGGTAAAATTTGAGTGGAGTTGAGAGTGACTGTACTCTTCCTTTCCCTTCCTTATCTAGTCACGTTTTCACTTCGTAGCATCTCAATGTGCATCAACGAATAAAGCAGGTATTAATTTACATAACATCAAAAGGTCACAGGGCAGTTACTTCAATTTCACTCCCTTACCCTTTTAATAGACTCCATAAATATTTGAAGCACTAACCTAATCTTGTGCCGAAAATTGAAAATAGCACTGCCGATAATTAAGAGTTTACATTAGCAAGCTTGGTGGAGTTAAGGGAATGTTTTGTGAGAAACATTTAGGAAAGGTCTAGTAATGCACTTCATTTAAATTTCCTTCTATAGTTCTAGTACTTCAGTTGTACAGCAACACGATAGTTGCGTCATTTGTGAGAAAAGCATGAAACTTTCGATATCAATTGTACTCCTAATGACATTCATATTTTGATATAGTGCCATCATAGATTTGACCTGTGATGACCTTTGCAGCCACTTTTGTAGTGAAAATTTGACATTTATTTTTGTCTTTATCTTCCTGAGGCATTATTTTGCATGTCAAAACATGGTACCAATTTATGATGCCAACCTAAGAAACAACTTGATTTTTATTTGAAGTCAATAGCTCATTCCACCATAGATCAAGACACACGATAGTGTGTCATGCGGCCCAAGAAGCCGGCGCGCCACACCGTGAGTATATTAACAGGAAGAAAACGCTATTTTCACACCTATGTAGCTCTGTGATCCCTTATCCGATTGGAACCAAATTTGCTAGAGACGTGCCGCCCAGTTAGGGGAGTCTACATACCAAATTTGAAGAAAATCGCTCCAGCCATTTCCGTAGATACGAGCGAACAAAATTTCGTTTTAATTTCTTCGTTTTTTTCTTCTTCATTTCGCACACTTTGCAAAATTCGCCATAAAACACGAATGTGTGCTCGGATTGGGCTGAAATTTGGCACACGTAAAGGGCTCATTACAGTCAAAACACAACCTCTCCAAAAAACGCGTATTTCGTCAGTTTTATTTGCTAACGCCATTAAAATAAAATTTCTAAATACCATACGTGCTAAGTCCGCAACCGTCACTAGCGTCATCATAACTTGCCTATGAAAGCCTTGATCCATACGTAATTCTACGTACATAACGTTACATCATCGTTCTAACACGTGGTAGTTAATTAGCAACAAAGCTGCTTTCGCAAGGTAGCTACATCGCCGAGTTTTAAAAAGGTAAGTACCGCATTCAAGCTTGGTACACTTTTGTATTATACATTGCATACAGTATTTTCAAACATTGTTAGCAACAATAATGTTTATACTAGCCTATAGTATAGTTAAATAATGTGTCCCACTGTTACAAGAGTTGATAAAAATTTTACAAAAAAAACCAGGTCAATTTGATGACTTCCAAGTCTGCATCTTCTATGACTTCCAAGTCTCCAGTATCTGGCGACAACCACTCATCACCATGCTCCAGTGCAGCCAGAAATGATAAGCAGTGCTGTCTCTGTGGGGGGAAAGACAGTACAATGTCACAATACAAAAAGGTTGGAGCACAAGTAAAAAGCTTCATCACACAACACTGTGATCAAAGTTACAAAGTGAGGAATGGATCTGTAGGAAGCAGCACAGAGGTACTGTAATAATGATGGCTATGTGCCTAAGTGGAAAAGGGTCAGCACCTGCAGGACACCCCCAGATATTAATAAAAGGTGTGGTAATCCAATCTGTGCCAATTTGGAGTGTGAAAGGTTAATAAAACCATCATTTGCACCACTAAATGAGATTAAGGCCTTGTTTAATCTATACACAGTCTTGAGAGCACTGTTGTGCTGTGTTAAAAATGCTACTGCTATGCATATAATGTATTCCATCCCAAGGAAATTTGTAAATCATGTGGAGCCGGCCCTAAGGCAGGTGAAACTTTCAACCGACACAGTCCTGATTCAGGAAAAGTAACCAAGCACTTGAGGAAAACAATAGATAGTGATATCAATATTACCCCACAAGACATACTGTGCCACAGTTGTTATAAGCTACATAACAACATACTAAAAGAAATGAGGAACCCAGGCAATGCAGGGTCAAATGATACACTACAGGACAAAATGCATGAATGAGCATCCGCTGTTAATGATAAAGGAACAAACATACTTACAAGTCCATTTTGAATGCAGTCATATTTGTGGCTGAACATTTGATACACCAGAAAGCAGTGCTTCTTCCATGGGTGTGCAATGTATTTCTGGACACACACTCACAGGCACTAGCAGGAAGTAAGCCAACACCGTCACCAATCCTGGAGGTTGGAGAAAGCACTGTTAAGTTTAGTTCACGCTGGCTCCTTAACCAGCTGATTTTATACCTTAACCAACACATGTCATACAAATGCATACACAAGAGGTTTGGAACAATATTGTATCGTAAGGAAGGAGACATACTGACTAGTCTTTCATGGGCACTAAGTAACAGTAACATGCATGTTGATGATGATGAAACAATTCACGCTACTATTCTTGAGCACGAAACGACATAAACTAATACTCTACAAGGCAAGCAAAATTGTGAATCGCTTACTGCAAGAAGAATCCAAGAAGTTATCAAAAGATGAAAGTTTATTGTACTTTAATGTGGACTCATACTTAGACAATATAAACTCTTTACTGGTACAATTTTTAACATCAGCGGTAAGTACAAGGCAAGAAACAAGTGCCTCAGAAGGACAGTTAAGCAGCCATGTTAAAAAGGTTCACATTTACTTTATACTATGTCTACTGCTTTTTTGTAAAAACCCCAAACAGCCAACACCAATACACAACATCCTTGCTGATGCAGTAGAAGTTTGTTCTGGATCACGTCATCTATTAAAGATACTGAACAGACTAGGGTGTACAAGTTCATCAGATACACATGACAGATGTGTTACCCAACATGCAGAAAGTAGACGGTGTAAAGATGTATGGGACGAGCTGAACAGCAATGTATTTACAATAGCATCTGTCGATAATTTTGATATACTAAAAAGCCATTCAGCAGTATACTGTGGAGATCAAAATCGTAGCTATCATGGTACTACCTTACAACTTGTACAGCCAGATCCATCACTTATTTACCATCCTATAGCCATGGAAGACAATGTTATGACACCACAACCTACTATAGAAGACACACCACAGCCACTGACATACACTCAACATCGAAGGAGATCATCATCTCCAGGTAACTCTCCACATAAGTTGGGTAAAGTTGGACCGAAACGAATGAGAACAGTTACACCAAGAGATCTAACAAAATCCATTAGTGAAAGTAGCCTGGAGAGCCGGTTGTCAGATACCCAGTCTGTAGGGATTAACTTGATTGGACAGCCACCTGTAACAACATTAACGCTTAACAATTTTTTTGAGAATGTAAACGAACACAAAAAACAAGAGGAACTCAAAGAAAATATGTTAATGTATGTATTTCAAAAATGTTCACTTTACCAACATTCCAATGAAGCCACCATTTTGAGAGACATGCGGTACTTTTTAAATGCAAGTTTTCCTATTCAACTACAAGCTTCACGTGTACACTATATGGAATTGATCAATGAAAACCCTGATAGTGACAAAACAATGTCTTTGGTAGCAGAGGAAGTGTTAGAAAAGTTTGAAGAAAAAGTACAAGAAGGCTGGATAGTGCTTGTTGGGGATGGAAAAACGTACCAGCATTTAATGAACATAAAAACTACGTACGGTAAGGCATTAGATAAACTATTGATTTTTCCTGGTGACTGGCACATATTAAAGAATTTTCAACCAGTTCTTATGAAGCTATATTATAACGCTGGCCTAAGGGAGCTAGCTAAGGCATCAGGTTTTCAGGGTGCAACACTTACTTCACTGGAAGGTTGCAGTAACTTTAAGCGCACACACCGATTTTTACTGCACGTTTGGGAAGCTCTGTACAGAGAAATGTTAAATGTGTACATTACAAACACTGATTCAAAGAATATTGTTGAAAGTGCTAGGTGTATTATAGCCACTGCTATACAAGAAAACCAAACAACAGACAGTATAGCTTTACGAATCAAACAATTACTAAATGATTCTAATGTATACAATAAGTTTCTTAATTTTGCCCAGCAACAAATGGACGATACATGGAAATTATGGGTGCAATTTTTATTTCACGATTGCTACTGCTACATTAGTCTCTACTTAGCAATTAGAGGTAGCAACTGGGACATGCGCATATCTAGCCTAAATTGATGGCCCCTCTGTTTGGAGTATTTGACCACACTACATACCAAAGAATAATTCCACATCACTTGGCAGATATCCAAAAATATCCTGGATCAATTTTAACATGCTTACAGTCTGGTGGGTTTACAGTCAACATTACAGGACAGAAGTGGCACGCAGTAGCACTTGATGAGGCGCATGAAATGTGCATAAATAAAGACCTAAAGGCTGCTGTTGTGCGCCCCACTGATGCTTACATACAGAAGACTACACTATTTCACAATGATAGAATTAAGATTTATAAGAACCTAGAAGAACAGTTATTTCCTGAGAAAGGTAAAGTAGCCGCACAGACCAACACCATTACAGATACCACACCATTAACTAAGCAGCAAGAAGAGAACATCATACAAATGTGCACAGCAATTAAAACCAACAAACTATTTGAACTACAACTGACTACTAACAACAGAGGAATACTTAATGTATTTACAGGACAAAAAGCAACAACAGAACAAGCAACTGATATGTTAAACTGTCGACAAATAGGTAACCAGTCTTTTGAAACATATGTAAAGTATTATATATTGAAACAACCAAGTACTGTTAATGCACCGGTCCGACGCAAGAGAATACTAACAATGAAGATAGATAAACCCAAGAAGACAAGATCAAGCCACAAAGAAAAAGATTTCAAACAAATGTTACAATGTATGCGTAGACAGTTGGCATGGTGTAAGCATAACTCACAATCTGACATCGTTGATGATGATATGCAGTACTCATTGTACCCACGAGCTCTTGCAGATGAAGAAGGTCATCCTCATAAAGGCAGCAAAAGTTACTGGACAGACAAACTACAGAGTCGTTACAGAACAACAGAACCACCAGTTTTTACTATCTGTCCACCATGGACACCACAAGTTGTACTACTAGATGCTATGTTTTTAATCAACATTAAACCATTATGACGAAACAAAACAATACAAGATTACAGTTTATTACTTTTTAACCAGGTCATAATTCAGTACTATAAAGCAGGAACTAAGGAAGTACATTTAATATTTGACAAGCCCGGAAGAAGGGATTTCAACCCTAAAGCATTTGAACATCGTAGACGATACAACAAAACAAACACTGAACATCAACATTGTACTTTTTCCCCAACCACCAATACACCACCTAGATGGCAGGACTATTTAGACTGCAGAGAATGTAAGCGTTCCATCATAGAATCAATAGGACTTTTTTTACTGCAGCAAGGTAGATTATTACTAAGGGGAACCCAAAAGTTAATCTTATCTGGATGTTTCTCAGGAGCAAATGAGAATGATGCTATCCTTTTGTCTGCCAATGAATTAGTTCCTGAACTAACAACTACATATCGATCCAATGCAGAAGAGGCTGATAATAGGATATGGAGACACGCATGCCAATCATGTGCCAACAAAATACTGATTCATTCTCCAGACACTGACACATATAACATAGGTTTAGGTTTACTAAACAGAGACACCAAACAATATGTAATCCAACTGAATGTTTTTCATGCAACTGAAAGGAAGTATTTATACCTAAACAATCTACAAACAGCACTGCTAAACGATCCTGACTTAGCTACCTTACCAAGCCACAATATTTCTGAAATTTTACAGGTTTTGTTTATTTGCACTGGGTGTGACTTTCTATCGTTCTTCAAATCACTAGGGAAGGCAACTATACTTAATAACTTTTATCAGTATGCAGAATTCATAGGTTGCCTACACAAGACTCTGCCAAGTAATAAAGATGATGGATTTTTGGCTTTTATTAGATTGGTAGGCACCAGCTATTTAAAAAAAACATTTATCAGCTTTTACATCACAATATGGTCACGGAACACCAAAGCATCTGTTTAATTCACTAGAGGGATCGTTGGATCCAGAAGCAAAGCATAAGAAGTGGCTTCATGAAATACAGTCTGCAGTCAATATTAGAATCATTACTGAGGATGAGAAAGTGCCATCTTATACATCTTTATGGAGGCACTGGCTACGTACATGTTGGATAGTAGAAATGTGGAGGAATTCATTTCTTCCAGATATCTATTCATCTCTTCCTCCTCCAGAACAGTCCGGTTGGAGATTCTCTGATGGCACCTATACAATTGATTGGGAATCAAGTGAGGTACAGCAAAAAATCCAACGTAGTATAGATTTTTTACTTAAGGGGTGCAGTTGTAAAAAGGGGTGCAAGACTCACATTTGTGGATGCCGAAAGAAAAACAGCTTTTGTGGTCCAGGATGCTTGTGCCTAGGTTGCACAAATGTACGCACTGACAATTCCCATAATTCCCGTGACAACAGTAATTTTGAAAGTGACAACAGCAGTAGTAGTAGCGACAATGACTTCGATGTGGACTCAGATGATGATACCCTGCAAACAGAAGTAGTCACTGATGATTTTGAAATTTCTGAACTTGTTTAACAATACTATAGTGACTTAGCATTATTTGTATTATATAATCTATATAGCTTATAGTTACAAAGGTAGATATCTAAGGTATTTGAATACAAACTAATCATCATTAATCAGCTGAACAATAATGATTATGTTATATTCTAGAATCTTGCATGGAAAGGCTAAGTTACAAGCTCCAATACTGCAATCCATTATGTACGTGCTCATAAAAGTGCAGTACACTTCCATATAAAAGTACGCAAATGGTTAATCTTTTCCACATAGAAGGCCTATGCATAGGACCAAAGTGTTATGATAAAACGAGGCTTGTACTACCCACTGCGACTCCACAAGCAAGTCAAAGATTCGCGATATTATAACTGTCATCTGAGTTTGGAAACACAACGTCAAGTTTCGCGAATTTTATAACACAGGAAAACTTACATACAGTTACACCTTTCATTTCTTTTACTACTGTCTATCAGTCAAGTCCGGAATGGTTGAAAACCTTAAAAATCCACCACTGGTCTAGAACGCCATTTTTAGTTTCCGGTGAAAATAAACTATTTCCGTTTCAGGGGGGTTGCGTTTTGACTGATTAAGGCGGATCTTCGTACCAACTTTGGTAGGAATCCGATGAAGTTATGACCGATTATTTGCGTAAAATAAGGTAGAAGGTCTGTCACGCCTACAGGGTAAACTCCTTGGAGGAATCAGTTGAAAATTGATATGTAGATGGAGCAACCATCGTAGGAGTGCCTTTTTGTGGTTTGAAAGGAATCGGGATAAAGACCATGGAGATATGACACAAAACCCAACCTGTGTCAAAATTACGCGATCGATTTTTATGAATAAAAAACCATTAGTTTTCGTGTCTATCAGGCAAACCGCTTAGAGCAACGAGCTGAAAATCAGTATGTAGCTGGAATAATCATCATAGAAAGTTCTTGCAGTAGTACAGAAGAATCGGATTACAAATCATTGAGTTATGATTCGAAAGGCAACTACGTGCAGCAAATGCGAGATCGAGATACTCTAATAGAACAGTCACCCTAATAAAGCATTCAGCTGCATGTATAATTTACTCAGTTATATTACATTTCAAGTTATTCTGTAGGGAATTCAGCTACAAACAAGTCACCCTGTAGTCAGATTAACTAGAAGAAGGTGCCTAATAGAGAGATCAGCTACAAAGAAGCCATCATGTAGAGAGTTCAGCTCAAATAAATCACCCTGTAGAGAATTCAGCTACAAACAAATCACCCTGTAGAAAGATCAGCTAGAAGAAGTTACCTTGTAGAGAGTTCAGCTACAAACAAATCACCCTGTAGAGGGTTCAGCTACAAACAAGTCACCCGTAGAGAGTTCAGCTAGAAGAAGTTACATTGTAGAGAGTTCAGCTACAAAGAAACTACCATGTATAGAGAGTTCAGCAGCAAACAAATTGCCCTGTAGAGAATTCAGCTACAGACAAATCACCTTGTAGAAAGATCATCTAGAAGAAGTTACCTTGTAGAGAGTTCAGCTACAAACAAATCACCCTGTAGAGAGTTCAGCTAGAAACAAGTCACCCTGTAGAGAGATCAGCCAGAAACAAGTCACCCTGTAGAGAGTTCAGCTAGAAGAAGTTACATTGTAGAGAGTTCAGCTACAAAGAAACTACCATGTACAGAGTTCACTGCAAACAAATTTCCCTGTAGACAATTCAGCTACAAACAAATCACCCTGTAGAAAGATCAGCTAGAAGAAGTTACCTTGTAGAGAGTTCAGCTACAAACAAATCACCCTGTAGAGGGTTCAGCTACAAACAAGTCACCCGTAGAGAGTTCAGCTAGAAGAAGTTACATTGTAGAGAGTTCAGCTACAAAGAAACTACCATGTAGAGAGTTCAGCTGCAAACAAATTGCCCTGTAGAGACAAACAAATCACCCTGTAGAAAGATCAGCTAGAAGAAGTTACCTTGTAGAGAGTTCAGCTACAAACAAATCACCCTGTAGAGGGTTCAACTACAAACAAGTCACCCTGTAGAGAGTTCAGCTAGAAGAAGTTACATTGTAGAGAGTTCAGCTACAAACAAATCACCCTGTAGAGAGTTCAGCTAGAAACAAGTTACACTGTAGAGAGATCAGCTAGAAACAAGTCACCCTGTAGAGAGTTCAGCTAGAAGAAATCACATTTTAGAGAGTTCAGCTACAAAGAAACTACCATGTAGAGAGTTCAGCAGCAAACAAATTGCCCTGTAGAGAATTCAGCTACAAACAAATCACCCTGTAGAAAGATCAGCTAGAAGAAGTTACCTTGTAGAGAGTTCAGCTAGAAACAAATCACCCTGTAGAGAGTTCAGCTAGAAACAAGTCACCCGTAGAGAATTCAGCTAGAAGAAGTTACATTGTAGAGAGTTCAGCTACAAAGAAACTACCATGTAGAGAGTTCAGCAGCAAACAAATCACCCTGTAGAGAATTCAGCTACAAACAAATCACCCTGTAGAAAGATCAGCTAGAAGAAGTTACCTTGTAGAGAGTTCAGCTACAAACAAATCACTCTGTAGAGAGTTCAGCTACAAACAAGTCATCCGGTAGAGAGATCAGCTAGAAGGATCACCTTGCAGAGAGGTTAGCTACAAAGAAATCACCCTGCTTCATCTTTTCTTCTTCCTGTAGTAAAGAAAAAATGACAGGTTAAAAAGCCCTAAAGCCGGCCATAGGCCGGCTTTGGGGTATACAAATACAAAAAGAAGTGAAATCTAATCCAAAACAGCCAAGCTGTAAAAAAAGAGTGCAGCCCTGAGAAAGGCTATGGTGAAAAAAGATGTGAAATCCAAGGTGGCGGCCAAGAAATGGCTGTGATGGTAGGTTAATGGTAAAAATTTTAATAACAACAATTCAGGTTAATTTGGTGCCGCTTGGTCTTGGCACAAAATTCACCTGAATTGTCGTTATTAAAATTTTTACCATTAACCTACCATCACAGCCATTTCTTGGCCGCCACCTTGGATTTCACATCTTTTTTCACCATAGCCTTTCTCAGGGCCGCACTCTTTTTTTACAGCTTGGCTGTTTTGGATTAGATATTATATTACTTAACAGACCGGGATTGGAAATGGACTTCGCACGTTGAAACATTCGGAAGTGTGGAGGTCAAGCTTCAGGAAGGACCAAATGCACAGCTATTTCATGTACTGGCGAAGGAATAGAAATATTTCTTTAGGTGCACGATTTAATTTGGAAGCCAGCCACATTAGACAACTAGCACTACTTTCGAAGATGGATGACTGAACATTTTGCCACCAACTGTGTGTTCTATTAGAGTAATTGACGGAAGGTCACTTTCATTGCACGTCTGAGTAAATGA
The DNA here is from genome assembly GCF_963678975.1 of Dysidea avara. Classification (NCBI taxonomy): domain Eukaryota; kingdom Metazoa; phylum Porifera; class Demospongiae; order Dictyoceratida; family Dysideidae; genus Dysidea; species Dysidea avara. Next base: position 10,334,204 of record NC_089276.1, read on the forward strand.
ACAGTCAATGACTGTTTCAGAAAATTGGTCCTAGTAAATTCATGCGCTATCCATATCCATTCTTTTACAATGATGTTTTACCACACAGGTTCATACACAACCACGAACACACTTTCCCACAAGGGGAGTCATACAATCTATGGAGAAGTCATTTTCTTCTGACAACTGCAGTTGCTACCCAAGTCTTGATTGAACACCTTAATCCATCTCCATTAAGTACACGCCACAGACATACTTGAATCAGATGATGATGACTTAACGTTACATCCTCTCCTTGCTGACACTCCTCTATGTACTTGCTGACACAAGCACAATTCTACACAACATTAAATGTAACCCACAATTATCCACTAAATACGACAATAAGTTGATTAATAAATACACAAGAAACACAACACCTACTTTATGTGGTACGTATTTGTTTAGTGTACATGCCAGCAGAGTTGGGGTAGTTACTTCAGAAAAGTAACTAGTTACTAGTTACACATTACTTTTATCCCATGTAACTTAGTTACAGTTACAGTTACTTTTCAAAAGGTAACTAAGTAGTCTAGTTACTAGTTACTTTCGTAGTATAAATTATGACTTGTTTTTAGCTTTTGTAACATGAATTTTGCTCAGAAATGTATCATTAAGGGATGCAATACATATGTGCACTTAAAATAACAATTCTGTTGCTCTTTCAGGTCAGTTTTAATTAATGCTACGTCTGTTACTCAAGCTGAATCATAGAGAACAGTACAGAGAATCTGTCTACTTAATGTGGCTGTAGCATATATGGCACAAAAATTGAAGTGCTCTTGCTTTTAAAGCATAATTATTCATAGTTACAATGTAACTATTGTAACTAGTTACTATTGTAACTTAGTTACTTTTCAGAAAATTACTCCTAGTTACAAGTTACTAGTTACAAAGCAAGTAACTAGTTATATTACTAGTTACTTTAAAAGTAATCCGTTACGTAACTTAGTTACAAAGTAACCAGTTATCCCAACTCAATGCATATAGCATAAGGGACCATAAAAGGTTGTGCACCACAATAAGTCGTGCAGTTCTCACTTCTATATGATACGCACCTTCAAAATGCAGATGGTGGTCAGTAACTACTGTCCTCAGGCCCTGCTTGATGGGAGGTAAGTTTCTTGTGGCACAGTATAGTTTACTTACTTTTTGGCTTGTACATTATCAATTTTTGAAAATTGTCAAACAAGGCCAGTTATGAGTGGCTATGTAAAAAGTGTGCGACTTGCGGTCTCTTACACTACATATTTAAACATAGTTAATTGAAAATTAACCAGGCAAACTAACAACTAGCTGTTTGTTCTACAACCACTGGAACTTAAGCCTATACCACCCAGACAGAGTCAGCACTGCTTTACTTTTGTCAAATTTCTCTTGGTGCACAGCTTTATTCACCCGGGCTTTCAAAGGCCAGACCCCTTTTCACAACTCAGTTGTTTTTAAACAATGCAACTATACGATACAATATAAAAACCAGTTAAAAGGTTAGTATAGTAAAATTACCATGGACATGATTGTGCCACAAAATTTTGGAACAATGGTCAGACTAATGTACCGAACGATCAACACTTCAACATTCGCAACAGTTAAATTATTTAGAGTTGCACCGATATGCATTTTTTCACATTTGCCGATACCGATTATTTGCCTATTCCTGTAACCGATATGCCGATATTTACCGATATTCTTCATTTCTTCAGAACAGAGGAGGAGGAGCAGAAAATCACCTAAAGTTTATGCGTATAAACTGCATTTGTAATGATAATGTAATCAATGTAATTAATTACGTGGGCGGCCGACTTTTACAATGTTTTACACAGTTTTGCTACTATCTCCTTTCATGGAAAAGGAAGCCAAGTAGTTATAAAACAGCTAATCAAACAGTGTTTTAGTGGGACTACAGACTCTTTGTGAAGAGTGATCAACTAATTGCGTGGGCGGCCGATAAATATACACAGCCTACTATAGCCTTGCAACCACATTTGTGCAAACAAACAAACTCAAATAGTTACAAAACAGTTACAACAAACCACTTACTGCTACATTCACCACCTTCTTTACTTTCACCTGTTCATTGTCGTCAACTTAACGATTGATTGTGGGTTTCGGTTAACCGGCAAGTTATTCCGCTTCGTAGCCGATACCGATACTTGTAAAATTAGCTAATATCGGTTGTTACCGATAATTCAACCGATTATCGGTGCAACTCTAAAATTATTCCTTACCCTTCTTATTTGTACATATTTTCAGCAGTACTGATGGTACACTAACCATATAATCATTATCACCTTCAAATTTACAACAGGTTAATTACAATGAAATTTTGAACTAACAACTTAACATGATGCAAAATTCTTTACCTCACATCCTTAAATATTGTGGTACCATTAAAACAAACTTGTTTCTAAAAGAATGGCACACATTTAAGGTCCATACACAAGGAAGATTGGCAAGATACCAATGAATGGTCTGTTGTTCTTAATCTACTACAGACACCAACTCAAAACATGGTGTATTTTATCACAGGCAATCACCTCAGCAACTCAAAATAATCTTGTGTGGTTAGTTTCATGCCCATTATAGTATGTTCATGTTGAGCTGAATCCTCAAAAACATTTAATAACTCATGGATGCAATTACACACGATCTTGAAATTTGGCTCATTTGTAGTACTGCTTGACCCGCTAAAAATATTTCAAAATCTTGTTGTTCAAATGTTTGACATAATATTTATGGCCAATCAAAATTTTCACAATACATTTCCTATGGGGAAGCCATATAAATACAGTGTCCATTAGAGCCCTTTCCCGAACTTGTAATGGAGCCAAACCATACGTGTCTGTTGTTGACACCTTTGCTGTTACCAATAATCATCTGGTTGGCAGAAATGTTAACTCTGTTGAGAAAAAATCTACTTTTAATTTTTAGCTGTTTTTCAGGGTTCAGCTCAACGTGAACATACTATAGTGAAATAGAAAAAGCGATACGACTGGCTAAAAACTTACCATAAGTCACAAATTTGTTACTATAACACCTCTAAAAATTCTAATCACAGTATAGTATCACTGTTAAATAGCGCACCAGTACAGCTAAATTTGTGACATAAAACACTTTAGAATTTTCGCTACCTCCACTGAAAGAGAAAATACACAAAAATTGATGAATTTTTTTCAAAACTCAAATATGCACCTTTTTGGTACAAAAACTAGACCAATATGTACAACAGGTTATAATATGACTAACCATGTGGATAACTCACCGAATTTCAGGTTCTATGGCAACTTTTCAGCATCCAAAAGTAATTATTTTTCCTAGCGTGGATAACAAGGATTGTTTCAAGAGTGCCTATGTCACAACTACAGTGTGCATTGGGTCCACGAAAACAGTTTTCAACCCAGGTGTTCTAATATCTATGATATCACTCCCATTAGTCATAAGTTCTTTGAGTTTGTCTGCTCTTGAGGTGTAAATTGCCAATGGGAAGGTAACTTTATAAAATTTTACGGCTAATACAAATGATCATATCTTAAAATTACTGATTGACTTCAAATAAAAATCAACTCTACTAATACCTAAATATACTACATTATACTTTGCATGGGAGGATCAAAGTGCTGCCGCATACTGTATTTTCCATACTGTACCAATTAGCTACATAGTTGTATGAGTCATACAGTATAGTTATGCAGAACAATTATGTAAGGAGTTTTACGATAACAACCCCACTCAGACAGCACGATTGATCAGCTAAAGCTAGCCAGACTAATCCTACCACTTGGCTCTATGACTAGAAATAGATTACATGAACACTTACTGATAGTCTAATTACAGAGAATTGAAGCAACAACCCCACGTAGACAGCACAATGTATCATGTGCGTGATGTCAAATGCTAAAACTAGCCAACTACCAGTTCATTCTACCACTGCAAATAGATCATACGACAACAGTCTGGTTACTGAAAATTGAAGCGATTCAAGTATACTGCTCCAAGCAAGACGATCAGGGAATACAATAGAACACTTAAAGCACTGCCTGTACTTGTGTGTACAAAAAATACACCACTTAGGGGGTCTCGAGGCAAATACACCACTCAGACTCAGCTTCTCCTCATGCTGTATTAGCCTCTCAACACACACCCTCATGTTATATTTTCCATACACAATCGCGGCAGTGCTTTAACTATAACATACTGTACTGTACACTATACCAAGGCACAGTTACTAGGTATACTATACTGATTTTTACAGATGTGCAATCAACTGAATCTAAAGAAATGGAAGCATATTCTTTAGCTTTAAAGGAAGGAAAGGCTAAAACATCTAGTGTGAGAATTCTGTTTGTTGGGACAGAAAATGCTGGTAAAACTTGTCTTATAGAATCTTTGCTTGGTGAAGATTTTAAATCCCATGGAGCCACACAGGGGGCAGATGTCAATGTTTGCAAAATTTTTTTGACAAACTGGTCACGGTTGAAAAGCGATCAGGTTCTTGAGAAGCTTCAAAAAGACTTTTACACCAAATTAAAGGCCACAGCTATCAAAAAACTTATAGGTGAAGCTGAAACCCCAGGTTGCGATGAACCTGTCAGTAGAGCATCCACTCCTGAGCACAATGAGGAGCCATTTCCTACCATTGTAGTTACGCCAGCAGATAATGTAGCTCAACCAGTCAGTAGTGCAAGACTTGCTTTACCTTTCATTAATGAAGAAGAGCTACCATGTCTGAGTGATGCTGATTTGAAAGGACTTGAACTGTTTTCACCAGTTAGTGAAAATGAAATAAATGTGGCCATCTGGGATGTGTCTGGACAAACAGTCTACCATGGTTTGCTTTCTCCCTTCCTTACTGAAGAAAACATTGCTGTCATTGTTTTTGATGCTTCACGAGATCTTTGTAGTGTCCCTCAGCCAAGAAGTGATGGGTATACTGAGAATTCCATTAATCCAAAAATGAGAGGATTGGACGTTATCTGTCATTGGTTTAACTCCATTTATTCATGCTGTCATAAGAGAAGTACAAAGAATGCTTTATCTCGTTATTTACCTACAATTTTTCTAGTGGCTACACATATTGATTTGATTGGGAACAGTGAAGCAATCAAACAGAAGAGGGAGGAGATTATTGGGCTGTTAGCCAAAGCTTTTGATGGGAAACCTTTTGCTAAGTTGCTAGCTGGAAACTATGGTGATGATGGAATCATGGAAGCTTTGAAGAAATATCTCTTTTTTGTAAGTAATAAGGACAGGGATCCAGCTATTTTTATGCAACTTAAAGAAACATTGGTTGATGCTTCACAGCACCTTTTGAATCAGCGCAATCCTGTGGCATATATAAAAATTGAGCAACATCTCCTTGATCTCAATAAAGGTTCAATTACCACATCTGACTTTAATACAATTGCTCGCGTGTCTGGCTTTCCAGTAAATCTTGGAAGTAAGAAGTTTTACCATGCATTGAGGTATTTTCACCGCAAAGGAATTGCCCTGCACTTTCACTCAATCGAATCTTTACAAGACGTCATTGTATTGTCTCCCCAGTGGCTTGTTAAGTTATTGGCTTACGTAATCGTTGGTCATCCTTTCAATAAGTCTGGTTCACGTCTTGACAATCAGTATGATTGTCTCATTTATTCAGGCATACTTTACAAAGAATTTTTTGATCACATGGTCAGTTGTTTCAATAAATGGCAGGAATCGTATTGTCACGGTATCAAAATCAATCCAAAGCAAGCAATGGATTTTGTTGAAAATTTTAATTTTGTTGCTGAAATAGACAAGGATATCATCTATCTAAATAGCATGAAGCATTATACAAGAATGAGAAAGCCTAAGGACAAATTGTACATAGTTCCATCTATGTTACCAGAGGAAATTCCTGAGGTACGTAGTTGCTTGAAGTTGCAAGAATGTTATGTACAAATTTCTTATGTTTGTAGACTTCAGCAGATCCCATATTTCAAAAAATAATGAGTGACCAACTTTTGATAGACAAAGATGTGCGGATTGTGTATTTCCGTTTTCCAGATGGTTTCGTGCCCACTACTGTTTATTCACAGGTACTGGCTACATGTTTTAAAAGAAATGCTGATAGATCCGAACAATTGATCTGGTAAGTGTTGTTATGTGGCAATAACGATATTTATTGAAAATCAACATTCTTTAGACCTGTTTTAGTAACAAGTAAATTATAGGTTTCATTAATGCATGCCCTAATTTCTGTATTGCATACACATACATACATATATATACAAGTACACAAACAATTAGAACTAGAGTAGGAACCATAGCACATTGATAAAAAGTACTGGAGTATTGCACAATATTAAATCACAGTAAAACAATAAGAAGTGTTATATCCCTACTGTGCATTTCAGCTTGTTTTAGTACTTTTTATGGATGTGCTATGGTCCCTACTCTAGTTGAAAATCCCAATTTTTTTTGTGCACTTGTTTGTTAATTTTTTTGTAAAATAAAATTATTGTGACTGGTGAACCCATGCATACTGCATCAAAAGAATGGTGCTGAGTGCCCCAGCTACCAATTATCATCTGAAAAGTGAAGTATCCATTACACTTTGTTGTCAGCTATATTCAACCTGTTAAACAGCATTACGAATCAAGAACTGTTCAAAATGCACCTCTGCAATCAAAGTAGCCACAATGAAAAATACAGACAATTTCTGTTATAAAGGGAAGCCATTATGTGCTACCACCAAATCGACACTTCACTGTCAGCAAAGATAAATGGGACACATGGTAAGTCAATGAAGAATGCTTTGTATGTACTGCAGTATGCCAAAAGGAACCTCTCAGGCTGAAGCAACATCGAACAGTGAAAAAATTAAGCCCATAGCCTTAGAGTTACACTTGTCTGAAGGCATCAATCAGTCAGGCAGTCAATCAGTAGAAATTCTATTTAATAATTTTTGTAAAAAATTCTGTAGTAACTAGTTGAAAGTATTTCTGGTCAATCTGAAAGCTTGTTTGGGCTTAGTTTTACCTAACCAATACTGCCTCATTGTCGTCAGGGAAAAGTGAGGCTGGTTTTTGGGTATTTTTTTCATGGGTCACACCCACACCTTTGTGGTCCTTAGTATACAGTACTATCATTCTGTATGATTACCGTATTGCCTCGAATTATGGCTGGGGCATTTATTTCTTTAAAAGCACGTATTGCTCGTCCAAAAGTAGCACTAAATCTGAGGTTTATTGCTATAAAAGGTTTCTGTTGACACAACAAAGGTTTCAGTTGATAGTAAATGATGTCTATTAAAGCTATGAATACTACAAACTGGCATTTATGGTGGTCACGTTGTTATCAACCAGGGTGACTAAACGAGACCAGGCATTTATCCGGACCGGCCATAATTCGAGGCAATACGGTATATTTGTACATATTTACAAGTTTGTACAACAATAAAGGGTTTTCAGCATCACAGCCTTTGTTTGTTTTGACCTTGTGAAATTTTATTTTACAGGTTAACCAGATATCACTGCAAACTTGCTTTAGGAGAGGATCAGTTCTACTATGTTATTCTTCATAAACACAAAGAGGGCATTTGGTTGGTGTTTTCTCCAGATGAAAGTGGAACTGTCGGGGTTGATGGCATTAAAGAGCGATTAAAACTGTTTAAAGAATTTCGCCAAAACATACTCAATTCTTTACATGCTGTGGCCAAATCTTTAGAAGAACCGATTCCTTGTATTCCATGTCCTGTATGCTTGAACCCACATATTGACCTAGATCTTATCTGTGGTAGAAGGAGAAGTGTCTTCCGTTGCCAGTCAATTAAAATATCCCCAGATTATTACTCTGATTTTCGAGAAACTTCAGGTTTGTAAATACGAATATTGTATAACACAGTGCTGTGTGATTATCTAACTATGTATCTGTAGTCTTCTTTTAACTCGAATTCAGTGAATAAAGTTCCTCTGGATATTTTCATAATACTACCCAGTGGTGAATACAGGAAAGCTGCAGTGGTTTTAAAACCTCCTAAAGTAATACACATGCCAAAAATCATCTTGTGGGGTAGTGGGTTACTGTTACTATAACCCTTTTCAAGATTGAGATACTCTAATAGAGTAGTCAGTTACTTTAATACTGCAGTCACGTACACAATCAGGTGCACCTTACAGTATAACAATGGCTGTTTTTATAGGTCTTATAGACAACTCAAATGCACCATACATCACTTCAGACTCTGGATTTCCTTCCACAAGGGATGACCTGGAATAAACACAGTATAACTGAGTGACCAGAAAATTTTGGTTTCCTAGTGAATCAATTTTTGGAGAATAGTTGCTATATAGCTCCACTTTTAATCAATCTACATATTATATTAGAGCTTCTGGGGTTGCAATCCAGATGATTTACTTTACGGTTAAACTGTACTGTGGTGTGCCCCAATCACATGTCATGTAGATTCAGAATTGCCACTTCTATAGTATGTTCACATTGAGCTGAATCCTCAAAAACATTTAACAACTCATGGATGCAACTACACACGATCTTGAAATTTGGCTCATTTGTAGTGCTGCTAGACCCGCTAAAAATGTTTTGAAATCTTGTTGTTCAAATGTTTGACATAATATTTACGGCCAATCAAAGTTTTCACAATACATTTCCTATGGGGAAGCCATATAAGTACAGTGTCCATTACAACTCTTTCCCGAACTTGTAATGGAGCCAAACCGTATGTGTTTATTTTTTGACACCTTTGCCGTTATCAATAATCATCTGGTTGGCTGAAATGTTAACTCTGTTGAGAAAAAATCCACTTTCAATTTTTAGCTGTTTTTCAGGATTCAGCTCAACATGAACATACTATAGAGACTGATAAATAAACAACATGTAATTGGAATTCAAATGAGTGTTTATTACACTACAGTTAGCAGTATACTGGTAACATGCATAGTTAGCTGCCGTATAGAAGGAAACTTTGGCGAATTTGGTGATTTGCTGCAAATTCGCCAAAATTTAACCCGCCAATTACTCGTAGCGCCTAAGATTAGCATCTTCATAGCTAAAGATTGAGATCGAATTCGCCAAGGTCAAATGCATATTAACTGGCTATTCGCCAAGTTTATCCTCGCCAAAGTTTCCCTCCATACGGTATATCAAATTTTGACTCTACTATAGGTACAGCTAAATGTATAAAATATGTCATTTTTTGTAGTGCCTATAGCAAATTTCTTGACTTTTTCTGCAATCAGTTAATCAGCATAATCAGACCATTCACCGTCATGTTTTTTTTTAAATCCTCTGACGATAAACTGTGATTCAAGCACACGGTCGGCCCAAGGAGCTGGTGCGCCACACCATCAGTATAGTGACTAGAAGAAAGAAAATGCGATTTTCACTATAGTATGTTCACGTTGAGCTGGATCCTGAAAAACGGCTAAAAATTAAAAGTGGATTTTTTCTCAACAGAGTTAACATTTCAGTCAACCGGATGATTATTGGTAACAGCAAAGGTGTCAACAACAGACATGTACAGTTTGGCTCCATTACAAGTTCGGGAAAGGGCTGTAATGGACACTGTATTTATATGGCTTCCCCATAGGATTTGATTGGCCCTAAATATTATGTCAAACGTTTGAACAAAAAGATTTTGAAATATTTTTAGCGGGTCAAGCAGTACTACAAATGAGCCAAGTTTCAGGATCGTGTGTAATTGCATCCATGAGTTATTAAATGTTTTTGAGGATTCAGCTCAACGTGAACATACTATAGCTCATCCGATTGGAACCAAATTTGTTACAGAAGTGCCGGCCAGGTAGGGGAGTCTACATACCAAACTTGAAGAATATCGTTCCAGACATTTCCAAGATACAAGTGACCAAACTTTCATTTTGATTTCTTCGTTTTTCTTCATTTCACACACTTTGCAAAATCCGCCATAAAACCACACTTGAATGGGCTTATTACAGCGGATCTCAGTACCAAGTTTGGTAGGAATCCGATGAATATTCACGAAGTAATGACTGATTATTCGCATAAAATAAGGTCAAAGGTCTGTCACGCCCACAGGGTAAACCCCTTGAAGGAATGAGCTAAAAATTGCTATGTAGATGGAATAACCAGCGTAGGAGTGCCTTTTTGTGATTTGAAAAGAATCGAGATAAAGTGTATGACGCAAAACCCAACCTGTGTCACAATTATGCAATGGATTTTTATGAATAAAAAAAAACTATTAGTTTATTTCGCGCCTACCAGACAAACTACTTAGAGCAATGAGCTGAAAATCGGTATGTAGCTGGAATAATCATCATAGAAAGTCCTTGCAGTAGTACAGAAGAATCAGATTACAAACCACTGAGTTATGATTCGAAAGAAAACTACGTGTAGCAAAAGTGAGATAGAACAGTCATCCTAATAGGGCATCCAACTGCTGAGATACCCTAATAGAACAGTCACCATGCAGTTACAGATAAATCGCTCTAGCAATTCAGACCATTACAAGTCACCCTGTAGGGAGATCAGCTTGAAACCAATTGACCCTGTAGAGAGTTCAGCTACAAACAAATCACCCTGTAGATAGATCAGCTAGAAACAAGTCGCCTAATAGAGAGGTCAGCTGGAAACAGGTCACCCTGTAGAGAGATCAGCTACAAACGAAATTACCCTGTAGAGAGTTCAATTACAAACAAATCACCCTATAAAAGTTCAACTACAAACAGATATCCCTATAGAGAGTTCAGCTAGAAGCAAGCCACCCTGTAGAGAAAATCCTGTAGAGAGTTCAGCAACATTTCAAGTCACCCAATAGAGAGATCAGCTGCAAACAAGTTATCCTGTAGGGAATAATTTGCATGCAATAATATATATATATGTATATAATATCATTTGTATATTTACTGATAAATCAAAGCATTAAAAATCCGCTTTAAAACTTTTTCTTCTTCCTGTGGTAAAGAAAAGAAAAAAAAATAGGTTCAAAAATTCCCAAAGCTGGCCTATTGGGGTATACAAATACAAAAAGAAGTAATATCTAATCCAAAACAGCCAAGCTGTAAAAAAGAGTGTGGCTCCCAAATAGGCTATGGTGAAAAAAGATGTGAAATCCAAGGTGGTGGCCAAGAAATGGTTGTGATGGTAGGTTAATGGCAAAATTTTAATAACGACAATTCAGGTGAATTTGTGACTGTCTCTGGGAAACCGGTCTTATCGCCCATTTTAAAGTATCGAGAAACACCAATTTTAAATATTCAGCTAGCCAATGGTGGTAACTATGCATACCAAATTTTCACACGTTTTACAACAATTTCTTACCTTCCAGATCATCCACTGAAGAAGTAGTCAACAGCTAAGTTGCTCGCCTTTTTAGATAGTCTTTAAACCGAGGTTGACTGTATCAGGCAAGTTCCAAAAAGGGTGGGAGGCGGGGGCCTAGAAGGTGGACAAGATGGTGTTCAAAAATTGAAAAAAGAACATGTTGGGATGAATTTAGCCAAGCTATGGGCCATTCAGGGCTCAAAACTGGCTAAACTGAAAGGAAATTTACAGCACAGGTCATTGTCCAATACCACGTAGCTGTACAGCCACACACAGCCATCTCCTGGTTGGCCAGGGCTTCATCAAGACCCGCCCAGACTCCTCGTACAGCTCGCCACTGTGCTTGAAAAAGCAGCCAGCAAAAGCAGACCACTTTACTCTGGTCGACTGTGACAGTGAAATTTGATAGTGCATTCAGTAAGCTTTGTGTTTGTGTGAAAAAATCAAATTTCCTGTCTTGGCGATAAGACCAGTTTTTGCAGATTCAGTGACAATCGGTGCCGAATCCTAGTGAAACTTGTAGGAGGCAACACAAATTCATCGTTATTAAAATTTTTGCCATTAACCTACCATCACAGCCATTTCACCAGTACACCACTGATTGTTATCAAGTCAGGTCCTTCACAAGGCCAGAAATTGTCATTTGAGCTTGCCACACCACTTAGAAAAGGCATCTCTTAAAACCAGCCTCAAGTAGTTTGAGCAATTTTGAAGATCAAAACCATTTATTTAGTATACACTGTAGTAGTGAAGCTATCCACTGTTGATGTTAGTTTGATTTTGCCTGATACTCGATTTGGAGTGTAAAATCTGTTTGCAATTAATCTTTACTTCCAGATAACATATTGATAGCCAACTTTAATTTTCTAGCACACCATTTCCTCCACACTTGAGTCCCTTAGTTGGCAAAACTTTCTCCCAAGTATAAACATTATTCTAGGTCCTCTTGTTGATTAAAGTAAAATAAAGCAACATACAATTTTAGTACATGTTAAAGCATACTTTTAATACATGTTGAAGCATTGCCGCAAGTGCTATATGAATAGCATGATCATGAGGCACTCTGTTGAGATGCTAATAAAGCATGAAGTGTAGCTGATTGCTTTTATTATTTGTATCAATGCAGTGTTGTGTTTTAATTTTACAGATGACGAAAATGGTTCTCCACGTGATTCTCCACAGCAGTCACCACATAAAAGAATAAAGTTGTCATCTGAATCCTCTACAGCTGGTAATACATAAACTCGAAATGAATATAACTAATACATGTATTCTCAACAGTTTCAAGTTCTAGTGTTGAAAATTTGCCATCATCTGAAAGCAAGGAGGGTAAGTTCTGATCAAGACCATGTTAGTGTGTTGTGGTCCTAGTAACCAATATACCACACCCGTATATGGAATAACAATAATGTGATTTTCACACATGCAAACAGTATAATGTGTATGTATAGATCTAGTCTTCTCCAAACAAAACCATTACAGTGGAGATGAACTTTCAGAGTTTGCATTCCAAAATCACCCAGGGATTCCTGGGTAGTATACAACTTCTTTTTTTTTGTACAATTACAAAACTCCCCTTAACCACAAACATGTTAACCAATTGTCTTGAAATTTAGTGCACTTAGAATGACGTAATGAAAACCGAGGCGGAACTAAAAAAGTCTACGAAAACACGAAAACTGTCCAAGTACTAAGTATCTTTCGAGGCTAAATGTATAACACCTCCTTAGACGTTTATACTTCGAAGATGCTAGTTTGGAGTGTCTTACTGTTTTAGAAAATGGTCTGCCAACAGTGAAAAGGACATTGTAGCTATGCCTCGTACCATTGCTAGTGATGGTGTCACGCACAAGGCTGCATGGGAAGGCTAATTTACCTTCCTCTCAAGGCTTAGTCGTTAAAACAGCACTTTTATTGGTGATACACACTGCTATCAACAAGAATTGTATCAGTTTGAGTAAGAGATCTGTGAAAAATTAGTGACAGTAGCTACTGTAAAGTTGTATTGTGATTGGTGTAGCTACCAGACACTTGACTAGACGCTGGAGTATCCTCACAACTACTATACCACAAGGGAGAATCAATGGATTGACATCACTGTGCCTCATGTAAACGAAATGAAAGTGGAGAAAGACAGCTAGCAAAATTACTGTATAATGGCACTGGCTTGTCGCAACGCAGCCCATTTTCTAGGAAAGTAAGACACTAATACCTGCCTTGGCACTCCAGTTAACCCTCCGGCACCGGAATAGGGTGGTAAAGAACATGCTGGTTTGGTTGTGCTATTGTTTTGTTGACAATATTTCAGCGGTTAACAATAAATTCTTGGCGTGGATAACTAATTAATGTGGCTAGCCACGAGTCTCTTAGTACTAAAAGACTTGTGGTGGAGTCTCTTCATGAATAAGAAACTTCTATTTTAATGAAAGCTATAGAGTTTGATTGGCATAATTTCTTGTCAGGGACACTAACATCAGTACATGTGTATCATTGCTGTTACTTGTAAACTGCTCAAAGTCAGTATAAAACATGTCAAATGGGTGTGACTACAAGTAGCTACGTAGTACTCGATCGTTAACTCTAGAGAGCACTCAAATACTAAAATACCATGATCTTTTCAGTCGTTATTTTAAGTTCAATTGGGGATCGTAGAAATAAAAAGTAAAGAAACAAGGGAGATCACCTATACCCTAGCAGACATTTAACCCTTATTTCAGTCTATTTATAGCTAACTGACCATGACTGAATTAGGGACTAAATGTTCACTAGTATACGTATCTACAGGTGTAGATGACCACTCTTGTTTATTACTGTTTATTTTCATGACCTAATCAAACTTAAAACTCCTAATTTTTTTCCTTCTACTTGTTGTTTACTTTTCATGACATAATTATTACTGGTGAACCTGCACATATCGCATCAAAAGGGGGCCATTAGACTAAATGCTTTCATCTGAACGTGCACCGCAAATACTAGTTAAAGCACCACCGTGAGTGCAATTTGTGAAAAATAGCACGAGGGTGGTGGACGAGAGACTAATACAGCACGAAGCAAGGCTGAGTGCTGTATTAGACCATGCCAGAGTGCCATATTGCACAAGTGTGGTGGTGCTTTAACTGATTTAAAGTACTTTCTGGTCATCTTTGTTCGGGGTATTCATTTTGTAGAGTTCAGTTTTCAGCCATCAGACAATCAGTAAGTGTCTATATAGTACAAGTTTGGTCATAAAACAAACACATATCATCATTTTGGCTACTACTTCTGTCGATTTAAAATGTTATGCACGTGATCAACAGTGCTGTATTTTCCTTTCAGTGCTGTATGGAAGTAATGGCACTCCTATTTGTTTGATCTTCACCCACACAAGTACTTTAACTATCAATTTGTGAAAAGTGGATCACTCATTTTGCTTTGTTTCCAGCTTTGTTCAGCGAGTTACACAGAGTAGAGTGGTAGGAGACTGCCCCTCTGCAATCAATCCATTCATCACAGAAAATACGGACAATTCACTGGGAACCATGTGTGCGCTACCGTGAATCAACACCTTACACTGTCAGCAAGCAGAAATAGGAGGACAAAGGTGATTTTGTGATGTGTGCATTGTATGTACTGCGGTATGCCAAAAGGCACCAGTCTGGCTGAAGCAGCATCTATATCAATGCAAAAATCAAGTTCATAACCTTAGCCATTATAGAGTTGTCTTAAGGCATTAGTCACAGTTAGTCAACCAGCCAGCAGAAATTTTACCAAATAACTTTTTTTTTTAATTCCATAGCAACCTATCTGAAGCATTTTTGGCAATTCTGGAGACACTTTTGGGTTTGATTCCACCTAACCAATTCTGCCAAGGTGCCATGAAGCTATTGTAAGGCTAATTTCTGGTCAATATTTTTTGTGTAAAACTTGCTAACCTCTGTAATCCCATATATATAGCACTACTGTACTGTAGGTAGTACTGTATGATTATAAACAATTATTTACATAAATGCGATTAAATTTGTGAGTTCATGTAACCCTTTGTGGATTGAAAGGAATAGCTGCTGATGCAAAAGCCAAACTTCTGTGCCATGCATGGTTGAGGTACTCTAATAGAACAGCAACCATTCATTACAAAAAAAGGAAATCACGTCTGCTAATTTGTAGCAAATTTCATTGTGTTTTACTGCTAAAGAGATAAGCTTGTTGCAAATAAAATGAAGTAATGTTTGTTGTCTTGGCTGGCTTCTGTTGGTGCTGCTACATCTTTTATACTGCTATTGTGCCACAAATACCTAACAACTTGTCGCTATTATAATCTCTCAAGCCGTGTCTTCAAACTGTTTTATTAATGCGCACATCGCTGTGATTCCATAGCACATGCAATGGGAGAATTGGTCAGTTTCCTTGTCAAATCAATTATCTTCACTAACGTCTGTCTTCAGGAAGCAGTGATAAGGTGTTAACTTTGATTTCTCTTCTGCTCTTTGACAAAAACACGTTCAATTGCTCATGTTAAGATTGTGTGATGATTTTAAAACAACATCTAACCACAATTACTCCACCTATGTATCCATATAAATTACTCCCATTCTGTAAGTTGGTTAGAGACCATGCCCTTGGATCTTCATAAAACCTCAGCTTCACCTTAGTCTCCACAAAGTCTAGGTAGGGTCTGCAATCTAAAAGTCTACTTTTACAAATCAATCCCGGGATGTTCATTGTAATATCCCATTGCTAGTTCCACCATGAAATCAGGGGTACAATTGTTTCTTCCCAGACATATATCTCACAAGATGAAAACTTCATGCTCCACACAAAGGACCGGATGAAACTTGCTACTTAACCAGATCATATCCAGAGTTGTTGTAGTTAAAAAGTATGCGCAATAATAAGCAAATTATTTGCTGGGTTCCTGAAACAGGGTTGCTTTCTTTGAAAAATGGACAAAAGAAATATCAATTTTTGATTTCAAAACTGCCCTGGGTACCCAGGGCAAGAGAAGCCAACTCTTCCTTGTAGTGCTTCAATACAGGTAGATGCATAGTCTATCTATACTGTTAGTCAGGAAAACATCTGTGACTTCTCACCATCTATAGGTGACAAGCATTAAAATTTTCTGCAGCGTTAAAGAAATTATATCACGCTTTCTAGCCATTTCAAGCGCTTCTGCAGTCACAACAGTCATTGATTATTGATTAGAATTATGGCAAAAGATGTCCCTGGATGTTTGGTACCAGCGGTTGTCAATTATCATTTCATCCACAATTTTCAAACATCATTCTAAGTTCAGCACCATGGGGGGCAGCAAAACCATCCAAATTTGACTTTGTCTCTCATGCTCCACAGCAGTTTTAAAACTTTACTAGATCACCCTACAACACCATCAAATTACAAAATATCCAAAAAAAAATCCTAAAAGCACAAATTCTTTCACTTTAAATGTTTGGTAGTAGTAGCAGTCAGTGTTGTGGGTTTACTCACATGAGTCATATATGGCCTCATAGAAAATTTTATGGTGAAAACAATTGAACTTGTTGCAAGTTGATAGGAGCAATCACCACTGAGTTATGGATCATTTTATAAAGGTATGTAAAGAGTTTGTGTGTTTCCTTGCCAAAAAGTTATAACTAGTTTGGCCTCACTGCTTAGAGGTAGGGAAAACCCTTGTTATCATTTTAATCCTTGTTACATCACAAGTAGAATGACGTAAATTGCATAGCCATAGAATGGATGCTTCAAAAGTTACAGCACTTTGTGCAAGGCATGCGTATTTGGGCCAGTTTTCTGGCCTACATGCAGTATAGCGGGTAGGTTATTGTAGCGTCTGAAATTTCATGTGAAGTTTAAAAATAGTGGCAGAAAATTTTGTGATTGAATGGCAACGCTAAAATTTAAATATCGCTTTTAATTAATATACGCACAAAAATCCGATGTGGTAACACTTGTAACAACAGTTTTGTTTCAACTAGAAGAGTGAAAACAAAGCCATTCATGCTGCGTGGCATCGCACGTGCAACCAGTACATCGCTTTGTCTGTTGCCCTTCACATCCTGGGTCGTATCCATCATTAAACTACACTCTGAATGGTCTGAAAGAAAGATTAATAGAGAACTGGACCCTTTGCAGCAGGCCTGCAGTCTAAGTGGCAATTATTTTTAGTTCAAGTCATTAGTTAGTTCGGGTCACGTGCACCTTTCTTTCCCTATCCGCACTTCTTGCTTCGACTCGCATAACCATACACAGTTACATCCCTGGCTTTAGCTGGGCAAATGTATTCCAGAGTGCTTAGTGATAAGCTGTGACCTTAGATTAAATCACACGATAACGTTAATATCACGGTGCCAAAATTCTCACGAATTAAATTTTAGCAAATGACCCCAAACACTAAAATTAATTCCTTACTACAAAAACCTGTTATACGGTATGTTGCTTTAAGGGTTACAAGAGAGCATCCCTGTGCCAGGAACCCAGTGAATCATTTGCTCATTACAGTGCGTACTTTTTAACTACAGTAACTCTAGATAAGATCTGGTTTCATCCGATCCTTTGTGTGGAGCACAAAATTTAAAAAATAAATTTTTGCATCTTGTGGGATACTAAAAGTATTATTTCTGTGAAGACAGCAATCGGGCCTCCGGTTTCATGGTGGATCTAGCAATGGGATACTACAATGACCATCCCACAATGGTAGGGAAACTGATTTGTAAAAGTTGGTTTTCGGACTGCGGACCCTATGCTAGGTCTCTAACCTACACTTATTGCAATACTGCATGTAACACAACCATGTAGTTTGAAAAGTCTACAATGTCATTGCAAGTGCTTATATTTTTACCCAGAAGTAGTTTACTAAAATAGTTAACCAATTGATATGGACAGCAATAATACACACAAATTGAGGCCCAGAATAGACAAAAATTAGACAATAATAATTATTGTAAAATGCAATTGTAAAATGCAATAATTATTGCCAATATTATGAAGGCTAAAGAAATGCAGTAATTGTATTGCAATAAGCGATATTGGTGAAACATTTCCCAACCCTAATATACGTAGATGCTATACTGCATACTAACTAGCATATACATTACATGATTTATAATAATTATACTGTATTCAGGTACACCTATTTTACCACTTTGGATAACTTATCTGAAAGATGTTACTACTAAGTGGAAGGAATTTGCAGCTTTTCTGCTCCCCCATGATTCTTCTGCTGCTACTGAAATAAAAACTATCTCTAATAAATACCAAGGCGATGTTGAAGAATGTAAGATGGAACTGTACCACACATTTGCTCGACGAGGGGAAATGACATGGGAGCGAGTAGTTTATGCTCTTGACAAATCAGATCATTCAAACCTCACAAAGAAAATTAAAACAGATTTTAATTTACATTAATTTAATTAACATTATAGCATTATTTACAATTTTTCACCACATGTTATAATTTTTTGTACTGTATGTAGTCTATGAGGCAGCGTATATTTATTATGTATAATTATATGTAACATTAAATTAATCATAAAATAATGTGCTTATATATATATATATATCTAATCCAAAACAGCCAAGCTGTAAAAAAAGAGTGCGGCCCTGAGAAAGGCTATGGTGAAAAAAGATGTGAAATCCAAGGTGGCGGCCAAGAAATGGCTGTGATGGTAGGTTAATGGTAAAAATTTTAATAACGACAATTGAAGTGAATTTTGCGCCAAGACCAAGTGGCACCAAATTCACCTGAATTGTTGTTATTAAAATTTTTACCATTAACCTACCATCACAGCCATTTCTTGGCCGCCACCTTGGATTTCACATCTTTTTTCACCATAGCCTTTCTCAGGGCTGCACTCTTTTTTTACAGCTTGGCTGTTTTGGATTAGATTTCACTTCTTTTTGTATTTGAATACCCCAAAGCCGGCTTATGGCCGGCTTTAGGGCTTTTTAACCTGTCATTTTTTCTTTACTACAGGAAGAAGAAAAGATGAAGCAGGGTGATTTCTTTGTAGCTGACCTCTCTGCAAGGTGATCCTTCTAGCTGATCTCTCTACCGGATGACTTGTTTGTAGCTGAACTCTCTACAGGGTGATTTGTTTGTAGCTGAACTCTCTACAAGGTAATTTCTTCTACCTGATCTTTCTACAGGGTGATTTGTTTGTAGCTGAATTCTCTACAGGGCGATTTGTTTGCAGCTAAACTGCTGAACTCTCTACAATGTAACTTCTTCTAGCTGAACTCTCTACGGGTGGCTTGTTTCTAGCTGAACTCTCTACAGGGTGATTTGTTTGTAGCTTAACTCTCTACAAGGTAACTTCTTCTAGCTGATCTTTCTACAGGGTGATTTGTTTGTAGCTGAATTCTCTACAGGGCAATTTGTTTGCAGCTGAACTCTCTACATGGTAGTTTCTTTGTAGCTGAACTCTACGGGTGACTTGTTTCTAGCTGAACTCTCTACAGGGTGACTTGTTTCTAGCTGATCTCTCTAACAGTGTAACTTGTTTCTAGCTGAACTCTCTACAGGGTGATTTGTTTGTAACTGAATTCTCTACAAGGTAACTTCTTCTAGCTGATCTTTCTACAGGGTGATTTGTTTGTAGCTGAATTCTCTACAGGGCAATTTGTTTGCAGCTGAACTCTCTACATGGTAGTTTCTTTGTAGCTGAACTCTCTACAATGTAACTTCTTCTAGCTGAACTCTCTACAGGGTGACTTGTTTCTAGCTGACCTCTCTACAGGGTGATTTGTTTGTAGCTGAACTCTCTACAAGGTAACTTCTTCTAGCTGATCTTTCTACAGGGTGATTTGTTTGTCTCTACAGGGCAATTTGTTTGCAGCTGAACTCTCTACATTGTAGTTTCTTTGTAGCTGAACTCTCTACAATGTAACTTCTTCTAGTTGAACTCTCTACAGGGTAACTTGTTTCTAGCTGAACTCACTACAGGGTGATTTGTTTGTAGCTGAACGCTCTACAAGGTAACTTCTTCTAGCTGATCTTTCTACAGGGTGATTTGTTTGTAGCTGAATTCTCTACATGGTAGTTTCTTTGTAGCTGAACTCTCTACAATGTAACTTCTTCTAGCTGAACTCTCTACAGGATGACTTGTTTCTAGCTGATCTCTCTACAGGGTGACTTGTTTGTAGCTGAACTCTCTACAGGGTGATTTGTTTGTAGCTGAACTCTCTACAAGGTAACTTCTAGCTGAACTCTCTACGGGTGACTTGTTTCTAGCTGATCTCTCTACAGGGTGACTTGTTTCTAGCTGAACTCTCTACAGGGTGATTTGTTTGTAGCTGAACTCTACAGGGTGACTTGTTTGTAGCTGAACTCTCCACAAGGAAACATCTTCTAGCTGATCTTTCTACAGGGTGATTTGTTTGTAGCTGAACTCTCTACAAGGTAACTTCTTCTAGCTGAACTCTCTACAGGGTGACTTGTTTCTAGCTGAACTCTCTACAGGGTGATTTGTTTGTAACTGAACTCTCTACAAGGAAACTTCTTCTAGCTGATCTTTCTACAGGGTGATTTGTTTGTAGCTGAACTCTCTACAAGGTAACTTCTTCTAGCTGAACTCTCTACAGGGTGACTTGTTTCTAGCTGATCTCTCTACAGGGTGACTTGTTTCTAGCTGAACTCTCTACAGGATGATTTGTTTGTAACTGAACTCTCTACAAGGAAACTTCTTCTAGCTGATCTTTCTACAAGGTGATTTGTCTGTAGCTGAATTCTCTACAGTACAACTTGTTTGCTGTTGAACTCTCTACATGGTAGTTTCTTTGTAGCTGAGCTCTCTACAATGTAACTTCTTCTAGCTGAACTCTCTACAGGGTGACTTGTTTGTAGCTGAACTCTCTACAAGGTAACGTCTTCTAGCTGATCTTTCTACAGGGTGATTTGTTTGTCTCTACAGGGAAATTTGTTTGCAGCTGAACTCTCTACAAGGTAGTTTCTTTGTAGCTGAACTCTCTACAATGTAACTTCTTCTAGCTGAATTCTCTACAGGGTGACTTGTTTGTAGCTGAACCCTCTACAGGGTGATTTGTTTGTAGCTGAACTCTCTACAAGGTAACTTCTTCAAGCTGATCTTTCTACAGGGTGATTTGTTTGTAGCTGAATTCTCTACAGGGCAATTTGTTTGTAGCTGAACTCTCTACATGGTAGTTTCTTTGTAGCTGAACTCTCTACAGGGTGACTTGTTTCTAGCTGATCTCTGTACAGGGTGACTTGTTCCTAGCTGAACTCTCTACAGGTGATTTGTTTGCATCTGAACTCTCTTACATGGTGGTTTCTTTGTAGCTGAACTCTCTACAAAGTGACTTCTTCTAGCTGATCTCTCTACAGGATGACTTGTTTCTAACTGAACTCTCTACAGTGTGATCTGTTCATAGCGGATCTTTCTACTGGGTGATTTGTTTGCAGCTAAACTTTTGCATGATTGTTTCTTTGTAACTGAACTCTCTACAAGGTAACTTCTTCTAGCTGATCTCTCTACAGGGCAATTTGTTTGTAGCTGAATTCTCTACATGGTGATTTATTTGAGCTGAACTCTCTACATGATGGCTTCTTTGTAGCTGAACTCTCTATTAGGTACCTTCTTCTAGCTGATCTGACTACAGAGTGACTTGTTTGTAGCTGAATGCCCTACAGAATAACTTGCAATGTAATATAGCTTTGTAAATTATACATGCAGCTGAATGCTTTATTAGTGTGACTGTTCTATTAGAGTATCTCGATCTCGCATTTACTGCACGTAGTTTCCTTTCGAATCATAACTCAGTGATTTGTAATCCGATTCTTCTGTACTACTGCAAGAACTTTCTATGATGATTATTCCAGCTACATACTGATTTTCAGCTCGTTGCTCTAAGCGGTTTGCCTGGTAGACACGAACACTAATAGTTTTTTTTATTCATAAAAATTGATCGCGTAATTTTGACACAGATTGGGTTTTGTGTCATATCTCCATGGTGTTTATCCCGATTTTTTTCAAACCACAAAAAGGCACTCCTACGATGGTTGCTCCATCTACATATCAATTTTCAACTGATTCCTCCAAGGGGTTTACCCTGTAGGCGTGACAGACCTTCGACCTTATTTTACGCAAATAATCGGTAATAACTCCGTGAATGTCCATCGGATTCCTACCAAAGTTGGTACGGAGATCCGTCTTAATGAGCCCTTTAAGTGTGCCAAATTTCAGCCCAATCCGAGCACGCATTCGTGTTTTATGGCGAATTTTGCGAAGTGTGCGAAATCAAGATGAAGAAAAAAACGAAGAAATTAAAACGAAATGTTGTTCGCTCATATCTCGGAAATGGCTGGAGCGATTTTCTTCAAATTTGGTATGTAGACTCCCCTAACTGGGCGGCACGTCTCTAGCAAATTTGGGTCCAATCGGATAAGGGATCACAGAGCTACATAGGTGTGAAAATTGCGTTTTCTTTCTTCCTGTTAATATACTCACGGTGTGGCGCGCCGGCTTCTTGGGCCGCACGACACACTATCGTGTGTCTTGATATATATATATATATATAGGTAATCCAATTATTTCACTATCTGCAATGCTCTAGTTATACAGTAGAACCTCTATTATGGACATTTTGGGACCCAGAATTTTTGGCCATTTTTTGCTGTAATATATTGTAGAGGTTTTCCTCTTTCAGAGGTAAAAATGTATTAACCAGTGCAGACCTGTTGGGAACAAAATTTTTGTCCTTATTTTTACTTATGAAGTGATGTATATATCTATGCTGTAAAAATTCTATTTCAGAAAAGATAGAAATAGCTCTTAGGCTTTACCTTGCTCCCTATAACAAAAGATTTCAGTACTTATTCAATAGAAGTGTAAGCTTAAAGAATAATTGAATATTCGGTTGCTTTGTTCACAATTATTTGAATAGTAAAAATTGCTATTCATTTCAGCACTAAGTCATACACTAAAAAATCTGGAGGTGTTATATATACACCCACACTTCAAAAGGTGCTTGTGTACACTGATTCAGCTGCAGATCTATCTTTGCTGTATTGTAGTTCTCACATAGTATTATCCCAGAACTGTGTGGCACGGAGCATTCAGTGAGCTTCTTTTTTAAAAAAAGAGGTGCTCTTAAAACACCCAATGGGCGTACAGATAAACCCTATGAGTGTAATGGAACACCTCCTATAAGGGTCCAGTGTAACCGAACACATTCTGTAGGTCTTAGGGATTATGTTTTTGTAGTGTTGATCCCAAGATAGGTCTGATGATATTATAATACCGAGATTTTTATGTGAACTATTTGTTAAAATTAAACCTGTGTGTCAGCTATTTTGTAATTAGTGATGACTTTTGCAATAATATAGGTGGACACTCTTTTTTGGATTAAAGATCATATTATATCTCATACTCCACAAAGTTGCTAAGTCTAAATCATTTTGAAACAGTGAAATATCTCCAGGACTACAAACAGTATTATAAATCTTGGTGTCATCAATGAATAGTAAAGTTTTACTGATGGTAACACAAGATGGTAAATCATTCCTGTAAATAATGAAGAATATATAGGGTCCCAAAATACTCCCTTGGGGAACCCCAGATAGAACCGGCAATGGGGTAGATAATGACTGACTGCCAAAGCTGTAGCTACATTGATTAGTTATTCATAGCTGCAATCACATGATTTACTCTATATAGCTAGAGATAGTATTTTATTGTATACATGTACTTGTAGCTACTGTTTTATTAAACTGATGCTATTGCTACATAGCCAAATCACAGCACAGTTTAGCAGTTATAGTTGAATGCCAGTGAATGGCTTGATTTCCTCCATCAACATGTATAATTATAGTATAACTCTAGTGCACCCTCAAATCAACCCCTACACTCTGCATACCGACGTCATGACAAGGAAAAGAGACGTGAATACCAACAACGGGTTCATGAAGTAGAGAATGCCTCATTTACTCTCTTAATGTTTACTACTACTGGTGGAATGGGTGATGCTGCTACTCAGCTTTATAAGAGATTGGCCAACCTTTTGAGTGCAAAGCACAGTCTTTCCTATGGAATGGTGATGGGATGGCTGAGATGTAAATCGAGCTTCTCTTTGTTGAGGCCTGCAATTATGTGCATTCGCGGTGCCAGGTCCATGCAGTTTGTTCCATTGCTGAGGCACCAATTGCTGTGCAGGTCACTGAGGCCCATATTTAGTATAATTTGTTTTTGTTTATTATGTACTGTTTTATCTCATGTCATTAATTTGTAAAAGAAAATATATATATATATATAATATATAAATAATTATAGTATTAGTTGTAGCTATAGGTATGGCTAGCTATGATTATTAAAAGTGCATGCGCGCCTATGCTAACATTACGTACGTTGCACATGACTAGGGTCCGCAATCCGAAAAATCAACTTTAACAAATCAATCCCCCTACCATTGTAGGATGTTAATTGTGGTATCCCAAAAGTAGAAGGACAGCATCAAGACACACGGTAGTGTGTCGTACGGCTCAAGAAGCCGGCGCGCCACACCCGTGAGTATATTGACAGGAAGAACGAAAACGTCATTTTCACACCTTTGTATCTCGGTGATCACTTATCTGATTGGAACCAAATTTGCTACACAGTTGCCCGCCAGCCAAGGGAGTCTACATTCCAAATTTGAAGGACATCGCTCCAGCCATTTCCGAGATACGAGCTGCCAAAGTTTCGGTTTTTTTTCTTCGTTTTTTTCTTCTTCCTGTTCTTCGTCTTTTCGCACACTTGCAAAAATTGCTATAACAAGCAAACGCGTACTCCGATCGCCTTGAAATTTGGTACACAGAAAGGTAGTCCAAAGGCGAATCCTAGCATCAAATCTGGTACAAATCCGATGAATGGTTCAGGAGTTATGACCGATTATTCGCGTAAAACAAGATCGATTTGTTGTCACGCCTACAGGGTAAACCGCTTCATGGAATGAGTTGAAAATTGCTATGTAGATGGAGTGACCATCGTAGGAGTGCCTTTTGGTGGTTTGAAAGGAATCGAGATAAAGACCACGGAGATATGACACAAAACCCAACCTGTGTCACAATTACGCGATCGATTTTTATGAATAAAAAAGTATTAGTTTTCACGCCTACTAGGCAAACCGCTTAGAGCAATGAGCTGAAAATCGGTGTATAGCTGGAATAATCTTCATAGAAAGTCCTTGCAGTAGTACAGAAGAATCGGATTACAAACCACTGAGTTATGATTCGAAAGCCAACTTCGTGTAGCAAATGCGAGATCGAGATACTCTAATAGAACAGTCACCCTAATAGAGCATTCGGCTAGTTTATTTATTCCATTATAGAATTTTATTACATCACAAGTTATTCTGTAGGGAGTTCAGCTGCAAACAGTTAACCTTATAGACAGTTCAGCAAGAAGAAAATCACCATGTGGAGAGTTAAGCAAATATATCACTATAGAGATTCAGAACATTACAAGTCACACTGAAGAAAGTTCAGCTATAAACACGTCATGCACTGTGTAGAGAATTCAGCTACAATTAAGTCACTCTCTAGAGAATTCAGCTACACAGAATTCAGCTACACAGAATTCAGCTACACACAAGTCACTGTGGAGAGAGTTCAGCTACAAACAAATTACCCTTTAGAGTGATCAGCTACAAACAAAACACTTTGCAGGGTGTTCAGCTGCAACAAATCAACCTTTAGAGCGATCAGCAATGAACAAATCAACAAAAATCTACCTGTAGAGAGATAAGCTAGAAACAAATTACCCTGTAGAGAGTTCAGCTACAAAAATCACCCTGTAGAGACATCAGCTAGAAACTAGACACAATGTAAGGAGTTCAGCTACAAGCAAATCACCCTGTAGAGAGTTCAGCTACAAACAAACCAACCTGTAGAGCGATCAGCTAGAAACAAATTACCCTGAAGAGAGGTCAGCTACAAAAAATCACCCTGTAGAGATATCAGCTAGAAACAAATCACCCTAAAGAGAGGTCAGCTACAAAAAATCACCTTGTAGAGAAATCAACTACAAACAAAACACTTTGCAGAGAGTTCAGCTACAAACAAATCAACCTTTAGAGCGATCAGCAACAAACAAATCAACCTGTAGAGAGATAAGCTAGAAACAAATCACCCTGTAGAGAGTTCAGCTAAAACAAATCAATCTGCAGAGAGACCAGCTATGTACAAATCACCTTATAGATAGTTCAGCTACAAACAAATTACCTTGTAGAGAGATCGGCTACAAACAAATCACCCTGCAGAGAGAACAGCTACACACATATCAATTTGTATAGAGATCAGCTACAAACAAATCACCCTGTAGAGAGATCAGCTACAAACTAGACACAAAGTAAGGAGTTCAGCTACAAGCAAGTTACACTGTAGAGAGTTCATCTACAAGCAAATCAACCTGCAGAGCAATCAGCTAGAAACAAATCACCCTGAAGAGAGATCAGCTACAAAAAAATCACCCTGTAGAGAGATCAGCTAGAAACAAATCACCCTGAAGAGAGGTCAGCTACAAACAAAACACTTTGCAGAGAATTCAGCTACAAACAAATCAGCTTGTAGAGAGATCAGTTACACACAAATCAACCTGTAGAGAGATAAGCTAGAAACAAATCACCCTGTAGAGAGTTCAGCTACAAGCAAAACACCCTGCAGAGTGTTCAGCAACAAAGAAACCACCATGTAGAGAGTTCAGCTGCAAACAAATCACCTTATAGAGAGTTCAGCTACAAACAAATCACCCTGTAGAGAGATCAGCTAGAAACTAGACACAATGTAAGGAGTTCAGCTACAAGCAAATCACTCTTTAGTGAGTTCAGCTACAAACAAATCAACCTGCAGTGAGATCACTTACAAAAAAGCACCTTGTACAGAGTTCAGCTACAAACAAATTACCCTGTAGAGAGATCGGCTACAAACAAATCAACCTGTAGAAAGATCAGCTACACACAAATCAACTTGTAGAGAGATCACCTACAAGTAAATCACCCTGTAGAGAGTTCAGCTAAAACAAATCAACCTGCAGAGAGATCAGCTACAAATAAATCACTTTATAGACAGTTCAGCTACAAACAAATTACCTTGTAGAGAGATCGGCTGCAAATTAATCAACCTGCAGAGAGATTAGCTACACACAAATCAACTTGTAGAGAGATCAGCTACAAACAAATCACCCTGTAGAGAGATCAGCTAGAAACTACACACAATGTAAGGAGTTCAGCTACAAGTAAATCACCCTGTAGAGAGTTCAGCTAAAACAAATCAACCTGCAGAGAGATCAGCTACAAATAAATCACTTTATAGACAGTTCAGCTACAAACAAATTACCTTGTAGAGAGATCGGCTGCAAATTAATCAACCTGCAGAGAGATTAGCTACACACAAATCAACTTGTAGAGAGATCAGCTACAAACAAATCACCCTGTAGAGAGATCAGCTAGAAACTACACACAATGTAAGGAGTTCAGCTACAAGTAAATCACCCTGTAGAGAGTTCAGCTAAAACAAATCAACCTGCAGAGAGATCAGCTACAAATAAATCACTTTATAGACAGTTCAGCTACAAACAAATTACCTTGTAGAGAGATCGGCTGCAAATTAATCAACCTGCAGAGAGATCAGCTACACACAAATCAACTTGTAGAGAGATCAGCTACAAATAAATCACCCTGTAGAGAGATCAGCTAGAAACTAGATACAATGCAAGGAGTTCAGCTACAAGCAAAATCACCCTTTAGTGAGTTCAGCTACAAACAAATCAACCTGCAGTGAGATCACCCACAAAAACGCACTTGTACAGAGTTCAGTTACAAACAAATCACCCTGTAGAGAGATCAGGTAGAAGAATTCACCTTGTAGAGAGTTCAGCAACAAAGAAACCACCATGTAGAGAGTTCAGCTGGAAACAAATCATCCAGTAGAAAGATCAGCTAGAAGAAGTTACCTTGTAGAGAGTTCAGTTACAAAGAAACCATCATATAGAGAGTTCAGCTACAAAGAAATTACCCCGTAGAGAGTTCAGCTAGAAGAAGTCACCTTGTAAAGAGTTCAGCTATAAAGAAATCATCATGTACAGAGTTCAGCTACAAAGAAACCACCTGTACAGAATTCAACTACAAACAAATCACCCTGTATAGAGATCAGCTAGAAGAAGTCACCTTGTAGAGTGTTCAGTTACAAAGAAACCATCATGTAGAGAGTTCAGCTGCAAACAAATCACTCTGTAGAGAGTTCAGCTACAAAGAAACCGCTAGGCATGAGGCTATTATGCTCCAAAAATTGAGCATTATGCTTTTGAGCAGTGCTCAAAAAATCACCTATTATGCTTTTAAGAATTGCCCATTATTCTCAAAATTATGCCACCATAATTGGCCAGTTCATTGCTGTATCAGGCCATTTTCATTGATGTTTAAGCTTCAAATAGTCTTGAATTCTTTAGCTGGTTGCTGTATTAGAGTATTTAATTTCAATTGACTGCTTTATTAGAGTAAATAATCTTTAGTGACTGTTCTATTAGAGTTTCTGACTGCTCTATTAGAGTATCTCGATCTTTTTAAACGGAATTGTGCAATCTGCAGATTTTCCTACTGTTAAAGCTTTATAATCACCTCAAAATGCTAGCATAATTCCTGATTCCCACACATACCTATTATGCCCGAAATTATGCCGGCATAATCGCCGCATCCCTAGAAACCGCCATGTAGAGAGTTCAGCCTCATACAAACCACCTTGTAGAGAATTCAACCACAACAAATCACCCTGTAGAGAAGAAGTTACCTTGTAGAGAGTTCAGCTACAAAGAAACCATCATGTAGGGAGTTCAGCTACAAAGAAACCACCATGTAGAGAGTTTAGCTGCAAACAAATCACCTGTGGAGAGTTCAACTAGAAACAAATCACCCCGTAAAGAGATCAGCTGGACGAAGTCACCTTGTAGAGAGTTCAGCTACAAAGAAACCATCATGTAGACAGTTTAGCTGCAAACAAATCACCCTGCAGAGAGTTCAGCTACAAAAAAATCACCCTGTAGAGAGTTCAGCTAGACGAAGTCACCTTATAGAGAGTTCAGCTACAAAGAAACCATCATGTAGAGAGTTCGGCTACAAAGACACCACCATGTAGAGAGTTTAGCTGCAAACAAATCACCTTGTAGAGAGTTCAGCTACAAAGAAACCATCATGTAGACAGTTCAGCTGCAAACAAATCACCCTGCAGAGAGTTCAGCTACAAAAAAATCACCCTGTAGAGAGTTCAGCTAGACGAAGTCACCTTATAGAGAGTTCAGCTACAAAGAAACCATCATGTAGAGAGTTCGGCTACAAAGACACCACCATGTAGAGAGTTTAGCTGCAAACAAATCACCTGTAGAGAGTTCAGCTAGAAACAAAATACCCTGTAGAGAGACCAGCTAGAAGAGGTTACCTTGTAGAGAGTTCAACTACAAAGAAACCATCCTGTATATAGTTCAGCTACATTTCAAGTCACCCAGTAGAGAGATCAGCTGCAAAAAAATATCCTGTGGGGCATAATGGGCATGTAGTAAATATATGTATATAATTTGTATAATTACTAATAAAATCAAAAATAATTGAAGCACTAAAATTCTTCTTTAAGTTCTTTTCTTCTTCCTGTAGTGAAGAAAAAAACACATGGGTTAAAAAAGCCCCAAAGCCAGCCATAGGCCGGCTTTGCAGTATACAAATACAAAAAGAAGTGATATCTAATCAAAAACAGCCAAGCTGTAAAAAAAGGTGCGGCCCCCAAAAAGGCCATGGTGAAAAAAGATGTGAAATCCAAGGTGGCGGCCAAGAAATAGCTGTGATGGTAGGTTAATGGTTACATTTTAATAACGACAATTCAGGTGAATTTTGTGCCGCTTGGTCTTGGCACCAAATTCACCTGAATTGTTGTTATTAAAATGTAACCATTAACCTACCATCACAGCCATTTCTTGGCCGCCACCTTGGATTTCACATCTTTTTTCACCATGGCCTTTTTGGGGGCCGCACCTTTTTTTTACAGCTTGGCTGTTTTTGATTAGATACAATTTACACCAAAATTTTAAAATTTGTGGCTGCCTAATTATTTAATTTAATAATTTTTTAACCCTTTTTCAATATTATGGATACACTGTACCTAGTTACAAATGCTTCAAATGACAAATTATAAAGTATGCAAAAAAATCAATACATTATTAAAAGCTAAACTTTATGGTGTATAACAGACCTCATAAACACATGAATTGCTACCATGTTTCTCTTTGTACTCTATTAATATGCTTCTTTGGAAATTTGATCTGCCACCAAACAGGATAAGACATTTACTGTTGTCTAGTACTGTTCTCTGTACAGCTGCAATGTATCCGTTATATGTTACACCATTTGTACTGTCAATAAAAGATGATTCCCATTCTTGCATTGTTACTGAACCATTGTACACAGTTTGAAATAATGTGTCTTCAATAGATGTAATCATTGGTGGAGATATAAATGATGCTTGTTTATTGTCTCCCAATCTCCCTAGATCCAATGACATAAACATTTTCTTACTAGTTACATTTAAAGATTGAATAGCTTGCCTAAGACTTTTAAAACAAACCTTGTAAAAGGTGTATTGATGTTCTTTATCAGGCAAATACTTTTCTCTCACAACTGTTCGAATAGAAATTCCCACATACTCACCAAAATCAGATCCCAGATACTGCCTAACATAATTCTGGGCATCCATTATTACTCTGTTACTAGCATGTACCATCGGCAGTGTTTTAGGACTTCTATGAAAGTATTACTGAACTATAGCTATTCTGACTCTGTTGTTGTAGGCAAATCCTTTCCAAGTTAAAATCCAAACAAAAGCTTCTGAAGGATCATGTGGTCCATAAATATGCCGAGTGAAGTCAGTAATGTTCATTCCGGTTTTATAAAATGAGAAACACACATGTCTTACTAACTTAGCTGGAACCAACTTCTCGATAAAAAAACTGTACTTCTTTTTAAACAACAAGAAATTTTCTTTGCAATAAGGTTCATCCATAGCTTCATCATCAATATGCACTGGTTTTACAACCCCTTTTATCAAATCATTTATAATATTTAATATTACGTACTTGTTAGGTTTGTGATCAAGGAAGTATTCCCAGGATATTAATGAAGTTCCATTACTTTGTATGCCCATTTCATTCCAAATGCTAAGATCAAAATAATCACAAAATCATAGTTGTTTGGACAGTTCCGTTTGTGAAGTGACAAAAGGCAGTCCAAAGACAGAATTGTTAACGAATGGCTCTACCACAGAAGCGTTAACAATTTTGGCCCATTTCTGTAGAGAGAACATGTTCATGGCAGCTCCAACTTGCTGTTCGTCATATTTTGTTACTAAGATTACTCAATCTTTGTGATCTTTGCTTTTAGTACCAAGTTTATCAAGAAAATGATTGTAATTACTGTTGATATCACCAGCAGCATCACCAAAACTCTGCAAAGTTTTATTATTGTTAGACCTGCCATAGGAGTAATCAGTAACTGTCATATGCATTGTGAAATTCATCCCTCACTCTATGGTATTTAAGAATATTCATATTTGTTACTGTTTTAAAAGTCAAGTTATTATGATCCATAACTGCAGTATGATATAGCAAAAGGCATACTCCCAGAGTGATAATCGAGACTGCAACTAACATTTTAATGGTAAACAGTGAAAAGTTATCCATGAAGGAAATAACAATCACTGCAGAAATTACAGTATAGAACAGTCATACACCATAGCACATACATGTGTACATTTGTGAATAGGGTATCAGCTATCAACATCATACACTTCAATTATAGAACAGTGACCAAGAAAGCTGGTATGCCACACTGTGAGTATATATTAATAACTTTATTACGTAGTTTTGCACCAGGAAATACACATCTAGGTATAATTAAGTAACAAATTATAACATAATAGAACCCCCAGTGTATTAACTAGCATCTTTTATTTCAATCAATTACTACAGATCTGGAATGCACTACTCATCATCAATTGTGATCTTAGTATAACAACAATAAAGAAAAAAAATACTAACTACCTATGGAATCATTTTGAAACTAATTTTGATTCTAATAATGCATGTACATATTTATTATTATGTCCCTGTAGCCATTGTAACAAGTCCCCCAAACCACCTAATTTTGCACATATATAAAAAATAACAGGAAAAGCATCTAGAACATTAAACTTTAAACCTAAGCAATTGTTCTACACAAGTGAAAGCAGCATCATATTTAGCAGTAGCCAGGGGGTTCTGAAGAACCGCCTTCTTGGAAACAAGGTCCACAATGTCAGTAAAAGGTCCACAATTTTAGCAAAACGCTCCACAGTTTTGGCAAAAAGGATCACAATTTTAGTATGCAAGACCAAATTTTCAGTAGTAAAAGTCCATTAGCTACAGTTTACTAAATAGTAAATACCACTAATAAGAATTAATTCAAAGTGCTCCAAGTAGCTCATTTAGTGCTTATAATGCAAGATTGAGATACTCTAATAGAGCAGTTAACCACTCTAATAGAACAGTCACAACTACATTTTCTTTAAAAGCTACCTAATTTATGTTTAAAAAAATATCAAGATCACCTAAACTAGAACTTTCATTATAATATGGTGGGAAAGCTCCCTCCCCCCATGCAGAGCCCATCAATTATCCATGCAATTGCAATTATCCATGCAATTATCCATGCATGTCTCCCCATGCAATTTGTAAATTTCATTAGGAGACACTCTTTGTTCTGCTCCACTACCCCATGACCGAGTTCTCAATCTTTCCCATCAGTCTTATTCACTGTGACATTCCAATATAACACATGCATGTACAGATGGTATAGTTACAGTGGCAGTAGAGATATTTCCCAGGTGTCATCCATGTAGCTGGTCTTGAGCCTACCTAGAAAATTGTTATTTTTATTGACTAAAATGCCACTAAATTCAACCTTTTAGTGTCTATTTTCAAAAATTCCTGGGGGGATGCCCCCAGACTCCACTAGTTTCAGCATGCTTTTGCACCATAATGTGATCTGCATTATGCCATATAAAAAAGTCCACTTTTCTTCTAATAGAACTTACCCAGATAAAAGTCTGACTATGGCCCTGAATGGTCAGATCACAATTGGAATATGCTTCAATAGTATGGGATCCTATTTATATCAATGATGTACATAACTTGAAAATATTCAAAGTAGAGCAGCAAGATGAATTGAAAGATTTTAGTAGATACAGTTCAGTTACTTCATGCTCCAACATCTCTTCTGGCCTGAACTTCAAACTACATAAGATATCCAGATTACAGACATTTTACAAAGCACTTCACAACCAAATTCCATTATCTATTCTGACCAATCATCTTCCAATGACCAGAGACACCAGGCATTATCATCAGCACCCTTTCATACTCCCTACAACATCTACAACAGCTTACCAAAAAAGTTATTTCTCCAGAACAGCTCAAGACTGGAACTCTTTGCCAAAATTCATAATCAATCTAAATGACTTTGACTCATTTTCAGTTAATGTTTCTAATTATTGTAACAATGTACATGTATGATTTCTTTTTCTTTACCTGAGCACATTAGCAGTGCTGGCTGCTCAGTAATAATAAATAAACAATAAATAAACAAGCAACCACAAAATTATATCAATATATAATTTGTTTTGGTATCAGATCAGTAGGTATTTTTCTGTTTCCCTGTAAGAGAAAGTGGTTACTGAACCGAAAGGTTTTTATTTTTGCGGATAACACAAAACAGCTGACCGTCATCCATCTACAAGAGTATCAAGCAACTAGTTGAATGCTAGGGTTGGTATGCCCTGAGTGTTTGACTTTAGGGCACGCATCTAGAGTATTTGACTTTAGGGCACGCATCTATATAGTAGTTGCCCCGAGTTGGCATTCAATTTTTGGACACGCGACAAGTAGTATTAGCATTAGGGTTGGGCTCAGCTTTGGTTTCTTCTTCACCTTTAGGTTATGTTCTTCTTACTATAATACTGAGATTACTACTTGAGTAACATTTTTAAGATAAAAAAGTAGAGGAGTTCAGTAGCTAGCAGCAGTAGCACAATAGTTGCCTAATGCTCCAGTAGTCCAGGGTTCAAGCCCTGGCCAAGTTTTGTGATTTTTTTCATTTTAGTAATCCTTTTTTGCTAAGTTTAACTGTTGGTTCCATAGCTGGTACAGCTTATTGAACTGACTTTTGGTTCAGTATCCACTGCCATTTCTGTATTGGTAGAGCAGTAGTTTGTCTTATATCATCTTCATTGCATCTGAAAATAATTTTGTAGCTATGTGAACGTGTTCAATTGTTATTTGTAAAACTTTTATTAGGAATTGGAGATGCTGAAGTCCTTCACCCAGTCAGTTGCCCATTTTGTCAGTGAATTTAAATCATCTTGAAGTAGCTATTTGGTTTGTTTTTTTTTTGATTTTTTTTTCCCGGGCTGGATGGACTGCCCTTGCCTACCACCCCCAGCACAAAGAAAGCACGTGCTGGACAACTGAAGGTAGTTCGGTAGCTATTCTAATGGCTTTATAAAGAAGGATATCATCTGCAAATAATCGGATCTCACTTTGAATGTTGATAATGATGTCATTGATATGAACTAAGAAATAGAACTGGTCCAAGAACAGACCCAGTGTTGGGAGCAATGCGTTAGATAAGTAACGCGTTACGTAATATTATTACTTTTGTGGCAACTAAGTAATATAACGAAATATTATTAACTCTTGGAAATACGCTATAATAATTAGTATAAAAACGGGTAATATAACTCAAGTTACTTTACTTACAAATGTAACGCGTTACCTAAGTAATATAGTTACTGTAACGAGTCTAATATTACGTAATATTATTACTGCAAGTAACGAAGTTACTAATCTCGTTAGTTATCCTCTCAGTAACGCCTAGCCACAACGAAGTAACGAAGCCTACTGAATGAAACTTATTCACCAGCCTCTTACTTAAAACCAAGATTTGCACATTGTCCAACAACACAATCATGTCACGTGATAAAGTGGTAGTTTCACACGTGACAGCTTAAGGCTGTGGACACAAAGTAATATAATATGTAATATTATTATAGTTACTTTATTTTATGAGTAATATGTAACTGTAACTAAATAGTTCAGTTGCAAGTAATATGTAATATGTAACTAGTTACTTTTACAAAGTAACTTGCCCAACATTGAACAGACCCTAGGGGAACACCAGATGTCACATTACCAATAGATGATTTAGAACCTTCTACCATAACTTGCCGCCTGCATGTGACCATTAAGAATAGATTCCCCATTATTCCCTAATACCTTAGGAGTCTTAACTGATTCTATCATATTTTCTCTCCTTTAGTACACTCTATATACCTGTGTGAGGTACAGTAGTTATCACTATGCTAGTTACTATGTAAACATCCGATAATAAAAATTTCAATCTTCAGGATTATGAGGATTCAAAATTATTCGAGTTCCAGGATTCATCATGTGAAATATTTAACCATGTAGTTCTCTGAATGTTTGGGTGAAATTCCAAAAGTGATATATGAACAAGTTGCAACTCTAAATTGCAGCTGCATGGCTCATTGTTGGGCCACTGTTAATGACATGCACTGATCTGCTGTGGACCTGCATTCTGTTAACGGAGAAAGTTTTACATTACTGCGAAAGTTTCCCTGCTAAATTGAAATAGTTTTACTATGTGTTGACCATGAAAGTTTTACTATGAATCATCTTAGTAAGATGTAACTGTGAAACTTTCTTTATTTACAGTATACAGCCCAACTTGGAATGTCTCAAATTTTAATTGCTTGTGAGAGATATTCCTTCTTAGGAGACATTAAGTCATTGATGCTCCATTTTTAACTTCATGTGACACAGCAGCTCCCTTTAAGTCTAGTTTGACCATGAACTGAGCATGCATGCTTTACTGCCAACACAAGCAAGGAACAGTATCACCTCACTGACAGATTTTGAACATAAAATGGTTCAAATGCTACTAGATTCCTGATTCTGTAGGTGATACGAACCATTTTTCAGTTATAGACTTGATTCCCTTTAAACTTCATGGCTTATAGGTGACCATGAGCTTGAGATACTCACTGAAAAAAGCAGTCATATCTACTGTAATGTAATAGTACACAGAGATCATTTCCTAAAAGTACACAGCAGAAAAATATCATTTCAAGATGCTGAATCTTCTATTCCAATTGAAGAATTTGAGAGTTGCGTTTGGATCTAGTATTCACTAAGAATTAATCAAGACAAACGATAGTGTGTCGTGCGGCCCAAGAAGCCGGCGCGCCACACCGTGGGTATATTGACAGGAAGAAAAAAAAACGTCATTTTCACACTTTGTATCTCGGTGATCCATTACCCGATTGAAACCAAATTTGCTGCAGAGTTTCCCGCCAGCCAGGAGAGTCTACATACCAAATTTGATGGTAATCGCTCCATGCAGCCATTTCCGAGATACGAGCTTCCAAAGTTTCGAGGTTTTTTCTTGTTATTCTTCGTGTTTTCGCACACTTGCAAAAATTGCTATAATGTAAAGGCAAAGATCACGCGAGAACGGACACGTGACTGAAGGTGTGAACTCATGGACCAAATATTGTTGTAGGCTGCTAATGTGTGCGTGATTGTAATTGATCAAATGTTGTTTAACAATTGTTTAATGATCATTGCTAAATCATATTAAGTGATAATAGCCTACTGTACCAACCGTCGAGTGATACGGCACACCTCAAGGACGGTTTCACACCTCCGACGAACGACACGTGGACCCGAGAGGCATCACAATGTGGAGGTCCCCGACCGAGATTAGGACTAGGATGACGGCCAGTGGCAGCAGTTGTTCAGCTTGCGGTGAGGAAGTCAAGAAAAATGATAAAGCACTTCTGTGCGAAATGTGTGAAATGTGGGAGCATCAGTATTGCGTCCGAGAAGAAGATAGACTCACCGAGGATCTATACCACAGTATTACTATATGTAGTAGTAAGAGTATAGTGTATGTGTGCAGAGCCTGTAGAAATAAGGGCTCTTTGGGGAAACGGCTGTTCAAATTAGAGTTATAGAGTGCGCGCGCGCTAATGAGCAGCGGCTGGCCAGCGAACGCTTGCTCGAGGAGCGGCAACGTATTATAGATGGTTTGTTAGAGGACAAACAAAGGTTAACCCGAGAGCGGGAAGCTGTAATGCGTAGAGGCGAGACGTCGCCAGTGCAGCAGCAATCAGAGGTTCACGTGAGTGAGAGGGCGTCGGTTACGCAGAGTAACGAACCGAACGCCACATTACAGTTAACGTCGGGCATAAGGTCTGACGAGCACTCCAGTGAGTCTGAAACAGAAGACAGTAATACCAGCCAAAACATGAGAACACCTTCGAGAAATCCACGACGATTAGTTCAACCGTTGGGATTTAAGGAAATTCGCTCAAGAGTGGGCAAGTTTAGTGGCAGAAAAGGTGATGAAGATTTTGGTCTATGGCTAGCTGACTTCGAAGAGGCAACTGATGACTTCACTTGGAGTAGTGATACACGTGCCAAGTGGTTCTCATGGTTTGTAGAAGGTCCAGCAAAGGCCACCTGGCAGCGTACACTATCAGCAGAGGAACGTGGGTCCTGGGTATCAATTAAGAAGATCTTCCAAGGACAGTATGGCACACACATGGGTCCACGGACCGCTTATTTAAGATGCCATGAATTACAGTATGAAGAACTGGGATCAGTGCAAGCACTACTAGAAGGAATGAGGGAGTACCAACGGTTAGCACCTGATAAGTTGTCAGATACTAATCTTGAATCCATATTGTGGAATAAAGTTCCAGTCATGTTACAGAAGGAAGTTGGTGAAATGAAAGAATGGTCCCTCCAAGAGTTGTTCCAGAGATTGCTTAAGGCAGAGGCTCAAGTACAAGAGAGAGAGACGACAGCAGTCAGTCGGTACCGGACAGCCAGAGAATAACTTGAATGAAGATATGAAGAAACTTACAGTGGACACTAGAAAGAAACTACCTACACATACCAGAAGTGCATCGTATAAACCTTCAGAACTTACACAAGCTAACAGTAGGACATACAGAGACAAGCCCACTAGGGAGATGCAAGCGAAGAGCATTAAATGTTTTAACTGCAATGAGAAAGGTCATTTTGCAAGCTCTTGCCCCAAGGCTAAGAAAAGTTCATTTAGAGTGAGTATGGAAGGAAATGAAGAGACAACATCAGAAATTCAGACATCTGATAATCAGACATCTGATAATCAGACATTAACGGAAGAGATCACCTTATGGACTCGAGTTCTAACATTCAATCAGTCTGATGAGCAGCATCAACCTAGAACACATACAGTTGGTCCAATTTATCAAGTGAATATGACTGTGTGAGGTATTCCTACAAGAGCTTTTCTTGATCATGGGTCACAAATCACTATAATTCGACATCAACTCTTGCCCAAGATTCGAGACAAACAAGGATGGTCAGATCAGCAGTGCATAGCTAAGACAAATTGCAAGGAAATGGATGCTCAACCTGTTGGAGCAATGGGAAAGGAATTAGGAACCTGTGGAATAGTTGTTCTCCAGATGGAAATAGATGAGACAGGTCAGAACTTAGAAATCCCTTGCTATGTACTAGACTCGGTCAAGCCACTGTGGCAAGGTGAGTTGAAAGATTGTGCTGTGCTGCTAGGAACAAATGCTCTCACTGATTTGGATTTGAAATTGTTTATCCAAATGGAACTCCAATTCACCCAGTTTACAAG
The DNA here is from genome assembly GCF_963678975.1 of Dysidea avara. NCBI lineage: Eukaryota > Metazoa > Porifera > Demospongiae > Dictyoceratida > Dysideidae > Dysidea > Dysidea avara. The sequence goes on from NC_089276.1 coordinate 10,373,249, forward strand.
GACCAGGCAAATACTTCTAATGAGAAAAGTAGTTTGAAGATAGTTTTGAAGAAGAGTATTCACTTGAAACCAGGCTGTACCAAGTTGGTTCCAGCCACTGTTGATGGAGAAATTGTTACCCCTCCTCAAGTGAATTGTTGTGGAATTATGAGTCCGAATGCTGCAGTTCTAGCAGCAAATAACTGTGATTTTCCAGAGGAACTATGGAATGGACAGAAGGATTTGATGATTTCTTTAACTAACTGGGGTAATATGCCTGTCCTGGTGAAGAAACAGAGTCAAGTTGGTGAGATTGAGCATGCTGAGTTTGTAGCAAAGGACGATCCTCATTGGAAAGTTGAATTCGAAGCTAATGCTAGAGTCTGCCACATCAGTAGTGAAGACAAAAGTGAACAACTTAGAGAACAGTTGAAGATTGGAGATGCAGTCAGTGATGTACAGAAGATGAAATTGGTGGAACTACTGTTGCAACATGGTGAAGCATTTGCACTGACTGACGATGATCTAGGAGAGACCAGCATTGTAGAGCATGTTATTGACACCAAGGGTGCACCACCAGTATCTACTTGTCCAAGGAGAATACCATATGTGTTGAGAGAAGAGCTGGAGAAGGAGTTAGAGACCTTACAGAGGCCTGGATGTATTGAAGAGTCTAACAGCCCATATGCATCAGCATTGGTGCTTGTACGTAAGAAAGAAGGTGGCTTACGCATATGTGTTGATTACAGAGCACTGAACAGAGATACTGTTCCAGATAAGTATCCGATCCCTCGAATCGATGAGTTGATTGATCGAGTGGGTAGTTGTAAGGCTAAAGTGTTCTCTGCATTAGATTTAATGAAGGGCTACCATCAGGTCAAAGTTAGAAATGAAGACAAGCAGAAGACAGCTTTTGTGTGTCACCAAGGATTGTATCAGTACAGAAGAATGCCGTTCGGGCTGACAAATGCTCCGGCAACATTTCAACGGTTAATAGACAAGTTGTTTGATAAGAGGAAATGACCATTTGTGTTTACATATCTTGATGACATACTCATAGCATCTAAGTCAATTGAAGAACATTTTACACATGTGTCAGCAGTGATAACTAAACTAACAGAGGTAGGTTTAAGGTTGAGGCCTGAGAAGTGTCACTTTGCAAGAACTGAGATTGAGTATCTTGGACACACTTTAACCCCAGGTGGAGTTAAGCCTAACAATGCTAAAGTTAAGGCAGTACAAGAGTTCCCTCAGCCTAAATCTGCTCAAGGAATCAAGAGTTTCTTAGGACTAGTTAATTTCTATCGAAGTCATATTCAAGACCTAGGAATGTTGGCAAGGCCATTGACTGAGTTAACCAGAACAGACAAGGCAACAGGAAAGACTGTAGAGTTTAAGTGGTCAAAAGAATGCCAGGAAGCATTTCAGGAGATCAAGAGTCGCCTTTCTAAAGCACCAGTGTTACAGCCACCAGATTTGACAAAACCTTTTTTCTTGTGGGTGGATGCCAGTACTGCTGGTTTTGGTGCAGTGCTAGAACAAGAGACTAGTGATGGAAAGACAGCCCCTGTTGCATTTGCCAGTAGACCTACTTCATTAGCAGAACAGAAGTTTGCTGCTACAGAGTTAGAGGTAGCAGGTCTAGTTTTTGCACTAGAGCACTTTGAAGTGTGTGTTCTGGGAAATCAGGTGACTGTGTATACCGACCACCAAGCGTTAGTGAAGTCATACTTACCGTACTTAAAGAGTCAGACTAAAGGTCTTTTAGCACATTGGTACTTGCGACTGGCAAGATTTCTCCCAACAGTGAAATTAGAGTATAAGCCAGGTAGAGCAAATGTAGTAGCAGATGCTCTATCCAGAGCTCCTGTTGGAGAGCTAGAAGTACATACAGTAGTAGTAAGTTCAGAGCAAGACCCTTTGATGAAGAGAATTCAAGAGCAGCAAAGTAGTGATGTAGATGTAAAACAACTGTTGGATTATGTAGAAAAGAAGATAGTACCTAATGATGACACTGCCGCTAAGAAAGTAATGGGTCAAAGTAACAGAGGGTATTATGTGGTGGATGGAATTCTGTATCACGAAGATGCTATAATGCCATCCAGAAGAAGAATTGTGGTCCCAACACAACTGAGAGATGCAGTACTATCAGAAAGCCATGATGCACCATTTGCTGGACATTTTTCAGCTAAGAAAATGTATGAGAAGGTGAGCCAATATTACTTTTGGCCTGGTATGAAAGGTGATGTGTATAAGAAGTGTAGTAATTGTGTTACATGTGCATCAGTACAGGGTCAGGGGAGAAGACATAACCCACCACTGAAGAGTATACCTGTTGGGGAACCATTCGAATGTATTGGAATGGGCTTCAAAGAGATGGACATCAGCAGTGAAGGTAATCATTACGCTCTGGTATTCCAAGATTATCTGACAAAATGGCCAGAAGTATTCGCTGTACCAGATAGAACCGCTACCACAGTAGCACATTGCCTGGCAGAAGTGATATGGAGAAATGGAGTACCCCGTAAAATAATTCACGATAGAGCTGCAGAATTTCTATCTGACATCCTGCAAGATACTGCCTCTATTATGGGTCTTGGACAGTTCCCAACATCAGGTGGCCATCCTCAATCAGATGGATTGGTCGAACGATTTAATAGAACTCTTAAAGGAATGCTGAGCAAAGTTGTGTCAAAAGGGGGAAAGGACTGGGATGAGTGTTTAGGCCCAGCATTGTTAGCATACAGAACTGCTCCCCAAGCATCAACTTCACAGTCACCATTTTTCTTGATGTATGGCCGTGATGCCAGAATTTCAACAGCACTGAATTTTTATGCACCAGCCACTAATTGTCCTACAGTTGAATCAGAGTATGCCAGACAACTGTTTAAAGAGTTGAAGAATGCTAGAACGTTAGCAAAGAGGAATATCCAGAATGCTCAAAAGACACAAAAGAAACAATATGATAAGAGGGCTCAAGATAGCAAAATTTGTGCTGGAGACTTGGTTATGCTGAAAGTGGAGCCAAGATTTAAGTTAGACAGAGGGTTTAAGGGACCCTACCATGTTCAAGATGTTACAACCACTAATGCAACAATTCAGATAATGAATGATCCGAATTCAGAACCACTGGTTGTATCATTGCAGCGTCTTTCCTTGTGCAATGGTTCTTTTTCTGGTGATATTCAGCCCTGGAAGGGACACTACAAACCTCGGCGTCATCGTCAAGTTAGAAGACCACCTCCAGAGAATTCCCAAGTGGATGAAGTGACTAGTAATCAGGATGATACCAGTCAGAACCAAGCAACTAAGACACGTGCTGGCAGAGTAGTGAAGAAACCTGCCCGATACTGTATGACTGTGGAGGGCTCCTCTTCTCAAGGGGAGGGAGGATGTAAAGGCAAAGATCACGCGAGAATGGACACGTGACTGAAGGTGTGAACTCATGGACCAAATATTGTTGTAGGCTGCTAAGGCCCCTATTCGGTGATTATTAGTTTCTCATCCAGCCTTTCTAATTATTATGATGCGGGCGGGAGGGTATTACCATTATGCCATTATTTTATAATATTAACACACTGATGTACAGACCTTGTCCAAATTGTCTTTCTTTCTTACTAAAAACATTTCCTTCACCAGCTGATTCTACTTTTCGTGATCGCCAACTGTTTTTCGACAGTCAACTGAAAGCCTGCTTTGATGAAGTCGATAGAGCACGATTGCAACTGGCACTGCAGCAATTTGCTAAGGAATACAATAGTTCTCCTGGTGATATAGAGCGAATTGTAGCGTTCATCAACAAAAATTATAACAGTTTGGTATCATGTGTTCTTCTGAGCATGCGCAGAGTAAATAATGGCTTACCATGCGGTAGCTTAAGAAGGATGCGGGCGGTGGATGAGAAACTAATAATCACCAAATAGGGGCCTAATGTGTGCGTGATTGTAATTGATCAAATGTTGTTTAACAATTGTTTAATGATCATTGCTAAATCATATTAAGTGATAATAGCCTACTGTACCAACCGTCGAGTGATACGGCACACCTCAAGGACGGTTTCACTCGCGGTTTCACACCTCCGACGAACGACACGTGGACCCGAGAGGCATCACATAAAACGCAAACGCGTACTCCGATCGCCTTGAAATTTGGCACACAGAAAGGGAGTCCAAAGGCGAATTCTAGCATCAAATTTGTTGCAATACGAACGGTTCGGGAGTTACGACCGATTATTCGCGTAAAATAAACATTATTTGTGTCATGTACTATATACCATAATGTATGTGTGTTTGTAGTGTTTTTTTTGTTGTTGTGTGTACTCAACCATGGAAGAACGGCTGGTGCCGACTGGTTTTGAGTTTAAATTATAAATCAAATCAAATCAAATCAACAATATCGATTTGTTGTCTTATTTGTTGTCACGCCTACAGGGTAAACCGCTTCATGGAATGAGTTAGATGATTACTTCATCTGTACAGGAATTTTCAAAGCATTAGCCCAAGCAGTTTATCTGGTAGGCGTGGCAAACAGTTTTTTTTTTTTTTTTTTGTGGCAAGCAGTCGCTTTTTTATTAGCTAATCTCTACTGCGTAATTGTTGGTAGGGTCCACAACGTGAAATTTCAACCTCTGAGAATCAACTACCAAACTACCCACAAATGCTAGGCTAGGTACCACTTAGAAAATGCCAGATTGGCGTTATTTTTCATTATCGTCTTTTCGTGCAAATCGGCGAATATGTTTAAAAATTACGATATTTTTTGCTATATCTTCAAGGAAATGTATTTTAAAGCTACAATACGTGCTCTAAACCTTTCTTACAAACCGTACTCTAAACTTAAACCATTAGTGGCTGCATTGTCTGGAGCAATTTCCAGTCACAGCATCGCGAAAAGGAAATTTCGGACTCGAAAAAAGTTTCGATGTCACTGGAGCACACAGTAGCGATGCCAAAGTAACCCTCCCAGGTCAAACTGTTCTGGTATGGGTCCAACTACTACCACATCAAATATGATCGAATTCCAAAATTGTTTGCCATCCGGCTGAGCTCGACGGCTGTCAAAAATTCGTAAAAAATGCCAATTTTATTCACTGACGAGAACTTTTGCTAGCCAGATGTGCTAGTTTATTTCTCAAAAGCTTGGTAGACCCATAGCCAGTAGCTTTCATTCATAGGATTGGTCTGGCAGCTCTTCAAGCGACCTCAAAAAACCGCCAAATACCGATATCCACGAATTTTGCCGATATCAACCAATTTACAATTCTTTAAAGAAATTTTGTACACCAAACGTAATGCTTTGCCTCTCTTAAGTCATGCTGTATCCTTGTTTAGTTGTATTCGTCCATAGGGTGGCAATGGCGGCTCTGTTATCGAGGCCAAAATCCATCAAAATGCCCATCTCAACATTTGTCACCAGTTTTAGGAAATTTTACATGTCAAACATGCTGGTTTGCCTCTCTACATCTTTACTGGACGTTTCAATCACCTTCGTCTGTGTAGGCACCTTTCTTCAGTCTCTTGAAAATGTCAGAGCACGCCAATTGGGCCGCGGCGCAACCATCAACACCACTTACTGCTTATTTTGTTTCATTGATTCGACGAAAATTCAGCAGTAATATTGCATAACCCAAGTGGAGTTAGTCTAGTTTTGAATATCCACCCTTCGGAACTCTACACGAATGGAATTTTCGATTGTGGTTTTTGATAATCGGAATTTGCATTTCGGTAATCATTTGTATAAACATGTAGAGTACAATATTTAGAGCTAGACTAACTCCATTTTCGCTCTATTACATTTCTGCTGGTTTTCCTGTCATTCTTGCGTGGAACCAATGAAACAAAATAGCTAAGCATTAACTGGTATTGATGGTTACACCCAATTGGCATGCTCTGGCGTTTTCAAGAGACTGCAGAAAGCTGCCTACACAGACGGAGGTGATTGAATGGTCCAGCAAGGATGTAAAGAGGTAAACCAACATGTTTGACATGTAAAACTTCCTAAAACTGATGAAAAATGTTGAGATGGGCATTTTGATGGATTTTGGCCTCGATAAGAGAGCCGCCAGTGCCACCCTATGGACCAATATAACTAAACATAGATGCAGCATGACTTTAGAGAGGCAAAGCATCACGTTTGGTGTGCAAGATTTCTTTAACGCATTGTAAATTGGTCAACATCGGCAAAATCCGTGGATATCGGCATTTGGCGGTTTTTGAGGTCACTTGAAGAGCTACCAGGCCAACCCTATGAATGAAAGCTTCTGGCTATGGGTCTAGTAAGTTTTTGAGAAGTAAACTAGCACATCTGGCTAGCAAAAGTTCCTGTCAGTGAATAAAATCGGCATTTTTGACGAATTTTTGACTGCCGTCAAGCTCAGCCAGATGGCAAACAATTTTGGAATTCGATCATACTTGGTGTGGTAGTAGTTGGACCCATGCCAAACCAGTTTGACATGGAAAGGTTACTTTGGCATCGCTACTGTGTGCTCCAGTGACATCGAAACTTTTTTTCGAGTCCGAAATTTTATTTTCGCGATGCTGCGGCTGGAAATTGCTCCAGACAATGCAGCCACTGATGGTTTTAGTTTAGAGAACGGTTTGTAAGAAAGGTTGAGAGCGCGTATTGTAACTTTAAAAGACATTTCCTTGAAGATATAGAAAAAAATCTCGTAATTTGTAAGCATTTTCGCCGATTTGCACGACAAGACGTTAATGAAAAATAACGCCAATCTGGCATTTTCTAAGTGGTACCTAGCCTAGCATTTGTGGCTAGTTTGGTAGTTGATTCTCAGAGGTCGAAATTTCACGTTGCGGACCCTACAGTGTTGGTTTTTTTCCTTTGTGTCTTCCTGGTTTTTAGCTCGATTCCTTTCAAACGACAAAAGGTTTCAGGTTCAATAGGTAACCTATTCACCCACCGATTTTCAGCTTCTTCCCATACGCGGTTTACCCTGTAGGCGTGACAACATAATGGTGTTATTTTTAGTGAATAATCGCTCATAACTCATTGCCTGTTTGTCGTATTCCAGCAAAATTAGTGCCGAGATGCGCCTTTATACCCCCTTCTGTGCGCCACATTTCAAGGCAATCGGATATGTCGTTCGCGTTTTATAGCAGTTTTTGTAAGTGTGCGAAAATAGGAAGAAAAATAAGAAGAAAACGAAGAAACTAAGCCAATTTTTGAAGTCGCATATATCTGGAACGCTTGAAGCGATTTCGCGCAAATTTGGAATGTGGCGTGCTGAAGTTGGAGGGAGTGTCCACAGCAAAAATTGTCTTGTTTCATCAAGGAAGCACAGAGCTACGGACTTGCGAAAATTGCGTTTTCGTTCTTCCTGTCAATATACTCACGGGTGTTGCGCGCCGGCTTCTTGGGCCGCACGACACACTACCTCTAAACCAAAACAGCCAAGCTGTAAAAAAATAGTGCGGCCCCAAAAAGGCTAGGATGAAAAAAGATGTGAAATCAGTGGTGGCGGCCAAGAAATGGCTGTGATGGTAGGGTAATAGCAAAAAATTTAATTATGACAATTCAGGTGAATTTGTGTTGCCTCCTCCACTAGGATTCGGCACCAAATTCACCTGAATTATCGTAATTAAAATTTTCCCATTAACCTACCATCACAGCCATTTCTTGGCCGCCACCTTGGATTTCACATCTTTTTTCATCCTGGCCTTTTTGGGGGCCGCACTCTTTTTTACAGCTTGGCTGTTTTGGTTTAGATATCACTTCTTTTTGTATTGCAAGCCACAAAACCAGCCTTTAACTGGCTTTGGTGCTTCTTTCTAACTTGTTTTTTTTTTCTTTTCTGTAGGAATATTGGAACAAAGGAAGAAATGCTGTGTACAGTTTTTTGTCTGTTTAAAATTATTTGTATATTTAACAATGAAAGATGATTTTGTTTCCAACACATATTTCTACAGGGTGATTTGTTTGTAGCTGATCCGTATAAGGTAACAAGTATCCAGTTGATATCTCTTCGGGGTGACATGTTTGTAGCTGATCTCTCTACAGTGTGATTTGTTTGTAGCTGAATTCTCTGCATGATGGTTTCTTTGTAGCTGAACTCTCTACAAGGTGACGTTTTCTAGCTGATCTCTCTACAGAGTAACTTGTTAGTAAAGCTGAAGTCTTTACATGGTGGATTTTGGTTATTAAACTCTCTGCATGAAGACTTGTTTGTAGAAGAACTTCTAAAGAGCAAATTGTTTATAGCTGAACTCTCTACAGGGTGCATGACTTGTTTATAGCTAAACTCTCTTCAGTGTGACTTGTAATGTCTGAACTCTCTCAGGGCCGCCCAGGGCAAAGAGTTAAAGTGGGGCCCTTGACCCAAGTTGTAAGGTGAAGACTTAAAAAAAAAAAAAAAAGGTCACAACCTGCTGGCAATGACAATAACTACCCATCACCAACCATATCTCTATATCTATAAACTTGCTACACTGCTCCTCTGAAGAATACTGTGACTGCTCTATTAGAGTATTTAGATCTGACTGCTCTATTAGAGTATATCGATCTTTTAAACAGGTATTCAGGGGGCCCTTCATGAGGCCTCCTGGGGCCCCTTTCAGGCTGGGGCCCGGGGCAAAATTCCCTAGTTGCTCCCCCCCCCCCCCCTGTGGGCGGCCCTGAACTCTCTATAGGGTGACTTGCTTGTTGCTGAACTGTCTCTTATGATAAGATTAACTGTTTGAGGCTGAAATCTCTACAGAATAACTTGTAATGTAATAGAATTCTATAATGGAGTAAATAAATTAGCCGAATGCTCTATTAGGGTGACTGTTCTATTAGAGTATTTCGATCTCGCATTTGCTACACGGAGTTGGCTTTCGAATCATAACTCAGTGGTTTGTAATCCGATTCTTCTGTAATACTGCAAGGACTTTCTATGAAGATTATTCCAGCTATACTCCGATTTTCAGCTCATTGCTCTAACCGGTTTGCTTAGTAGGCGTAAAAACTAGGCTGTTGATATTTAGCCGGTCAATTGCAATTTAAAAAAAACAACTAAATATCCACTTCGTAAAAGGAAACTAATACTTTTTTATTCATAAAAATCGATCGCGTAATTGTGACACAGGTTGGGTTTTGTGTCATATCTCCATGGTCTTTATCTCGATTCCTTTCAAACCACCAAAAGGCACTCCTACGATGGTTACTCCATCTACATAGCTCTTCAATGGTGTAGAAGAATCAGACTTAAAGCCACGGAGTTGTAACACGAAATTCAACTTGGTGTAGCAAGTGCGAGATCGAGATACTCTAATAGAACAGTCATCCTAATAGAGCAGTCACACTGAAGAGAATTCAAGAGATCAGCTAGAAACAAGTAACCTGTATAGAGATCAGCTACATACAAGTCACCCTGTAGAGAGATCAGCTACAAACAAATCACCCTGTAGAGAGATCAGCTACAAACAATTCACCGTGTAGAGAGATCAGCTATAGAAGTAGGGAGCTCATGCAACTATGGAAAGAGATAGTTCAGCTAGAAGAAATCACCTTGTAGAGTTCAGCTACAAAGAAACCACCATGTAGAGAGTTCAGTTACAAACAAATCGTCCTGTAGAGAGATCAATAGAAGAAGTTACCTTGTGGAGAGTTCAGCTACAAAGAAACCATCATGTAGAGAGATCAGCTACAAACAAATCTCCCTGTAGAGAAATCAGCTAGAAGAAGTTACCTTGTGGAGAGTTCAGCTAAAAAGAAACCATCATGTAGAAAGTTCAGCTACAAACAAATCACCTTGTAGAAAGATCAGCTAGAAGAAGTCACCTTGTAGAGAGTTCAGCTACAAACAAATCACCTGTAGAGAGTTCAGCTAGAAGAAGTTTCCTTGTAGAGAGTTCAGCTACAAACAAACCACCATGGAGAGTTCTGTGATAAATATATGTATTATATATATAATTTGTACATTTACTGATAAATATCTAAAGTACATCTGCTTCATCTTTTCTTCTTCCTGTGGCAAAGAATAAAGTATCGGTTAAAAAAGTCCCAAAGCCGGCCTATGGCTGGCTTTGGGGTATGCAAATACAAAAAGAAGTGAAATCTAATCCAAAACAGCCAACCTGTAAAAAAAGTGTGCGGCCCTCAAAAAGGCTATGGTTAAAAAAGATGTGAAATCCAAGGTGGCGGCCAAGAAATGGCTGTGATGGTAGGTTAATGGTAAAAATTTTAATAACGACAATTCAGGTGAATTTTGGTGTCGCTTGGTAAATTGGCACAAAATTCACTTGAATTATCGTTATTGAAATTTTTACTATTAACCTACCATCACAGCCATTTCTTGGCCGCCACCTTGGATTTCACATCTTTTCTAACCATAGCCTTTTTGAGGGCCGCATACTTTTTTTACAGCTTGGCTGTTTGGATTATATAATAATATCTTTGAAGATTTAAACTCTTTCGTGGACCCCTTAAACTAGACACTTCTTAGCATTCAAGTATGTATCCATACTGCTGCCCTGTTCTTGTCTTTTTTGTACCTTTGATTGTCAAGCTTTGATGTGTAAGTTTGAATAATATGGTTCAGCGGCATCGACTCTACCTGATTAAATGGTTACAGACCCAAGGTATATTCAGTATCCTTGGGGAATGACTGTCGAGATTTCAGTTTAGATGGTGTCTTTGTGATCACATCGGTGAACTCATCCAGGAGACTGGAGGCATACAAGTCCTCGTAGTTTCTACTTATGGAAATAAAATATCAAAAGTTAGTTTATATGCAAATAAACTTGTTTATATTATATTATATTGGTACAGAGAGTAAATTGAAGACAAAAGAGGAACTCTAGATCTGTAAAGACAGTTAGAATTCCGGTAGACTCTGACAATGGTATTTTCAATAGTCAGGTAACTAAGAACTTTATAGCAGTCACAATGCATTTCTGCTTCTATAGCTTAATACTAACACTTTGCTTATTTGGCCGTGCAGTCACACTCAATCGTGCAGTTTCACAGCCATTTCTTGACCGCCCATTTCTTCACAGCCATTTCTTCTTTCTGCTTCTATAGCTAGTATTAAGTTCTTAATTACCTGACTATTGACAATACTATTGTCAGAGTTTCCTGGAATTCTGAACAACGTCACAGAGTTCCATCTACTATCTTCTCTCTCACCAATCACCCCTTAACACATACCTTGACTTACTACAGCATTAAAATTAAACATTTTATTATTTACATTTTTTTCTCTCCACCACTCAAGTAGCATTATTGAAGACATGGATGGTAGTCTCCTGGATATGTCTGCAGATATCATCGGTGAGACCCCAAGAAGAAGCCTATGTCCCCGAAGTCATTTGCCAAGGACGTTGTTGAACGCCTGGCAATAGTAACACCATCAGGTAGAGTCGATGCTGCTGAATTCTTAAGTTCCACTTCTCCTATGGTCCTGGATGTCACGTTGCACTCAACCATTTCATTCAATGATATTGTCTTTTTACCATGGCCAATGTATTATTTTCTCTGTACGTACTAAAACATCACAACCTCCAAATAACTAAGTCCATCCTGTTTTGGTTAGCACTATACCATTTCTCTCTATTAAATTTTTGCAGGTATTTGACTATGTACTATGATTATCCTTACCACTACAATAAATTAAATGATTAATTTTCAGGTGCTTTAAAAGTCATTGGGGCCATATTTCCACACCTTTCCAAACAATCCTTTGCATGGAAATATGGCTCTTTCAATGCCTTGAAAACCACATTATTTTTAGTGCCGTATATGTGATCGGGCCTGCGAAAACAGGGTATGTGGGCACAACTACACCCCATCACACCACAGATCATATCTCAGTAGTGGAACAGAATATTTACATTATATCAATTGCATCATACGGCCAATTAACTTCTGATTGAGAGCTTAAAATTGCATTGCCATAGCATAATGGTATAGATAGTAACGAGTGATGGAAGTTTGAAAAAGTAGGTTAAAATCATATGCCCACATGCCCTATTTTCGCAGGCCCAGTCACATATGTTATGGTTGCATGAATATTTTACAAATACAGCCATAGTGGCAGCCTACTGAGGTATATGTAAGAATACATACACTAGAGCAGCTGTATACATGTTGCAGCATCAGGGGTATATACAAAACAGTGGTATCTGGTACATGCATATTTCATGACTTGTGAACTCAATGTCATGTACTTGCGATTGGTCAACCACACAACTCAGTAAAAGTGCTACCAAATGCTTCATCTGTGGTGCCAAATTCAATTGACTGTATGCATACACTGTAGCTGCAAATGTTTCAAAGATTTAAAGCACTGTATTATACAAAATTCAAAAACTATGGTGTATAGCAAACCTCATAAACACATGAAGTGCTACAATATTTTTCTTTCTCAATTCTTATCTGGTAATTAGATCAGCCACCAAACATGGTAACACATTCACTGTTATCTAGTATAGTCTTTTGAAGTGTTGTGATGTATCCGCTATCTGTTATACCATTTGTACTGTTGATAAAATATTATTCCCATTCTTGCATTGTTACTGAACCACTGTACACAGTCTGAATAACATATCTTCAATAGATGAAATCATTGGTGGAAATATAAACAATGTTTGTGTCTTGTCACTGCATCTTCCCAGATGTAATGACATAAACACTTTCTTACCAGTTATGTTTAAAGACTGAATGGTCTCTCCAAGATTTTTAAAGCAATCCTTGAATAATGTGTATTGCTGTTCTTCATCAGACAAGGATCAAAGGGATATTATGGAATACCTGGAAAACATGCACTGTTAAAAATGAAGTTTGAAGGTTATACCAAGGAGTATGACGGTTATCCCTACCTTGTTGGTATAAAAAAGACTTGGTATGAAGGTTATACTATATGGTAGGGTCCGCAACGCGAAAAATCGATATCCTCCAATCAACTACCTAACTATTGTCATGTGTTAGGCTAAGTGTAACTTGAATAACACCAGCGTGGCAGCCAAGTTTGTCACTTTCTTCTGGTAGAAAACGATACAAATGTCTTAAAATCATGTGATTTTTCGCTACAGCGGTTCGTAGGGTTCTTCGTATGCCACGATATTCACTCTCAACATTGTTCAAGTAGTCTATCATAAACTCAAAGTATTGGTGGTTTGATTTTATTGGTCATTTTCTGGTGGCAGCACGATCTGTGCAGCTTTTTGACGACAGACAAAATGTTTCTTCCTCTGGAGCGCAGGACAAGCAGAGCAGCAACTGCGCCGTGGGTCAGCAATGACCAGTACTAGGTAAAGTACCTGCATGCGGAGTATGGTTATAATTGAAGCTT